>NW_027473334.1:0-1200000 GCF_050947335.1 Megachile rotundata | reverse complement strand
TGTGATCGGGGGATTGTGTGAATGTGATTGTGCGAGTGTGAGTGTGCGATTGTAATTGCGCGATTGTGATTGTGCGATTGTAATCGTGTGATTGTGATCGTGTGAGTGTGATTGTGTGATCGTATGATTGTGATCGTGTGACTGTGATCGTGTGATTGTGATTGTGCGATTGTGATTGTGCGATTGTGACTGTGCGATTGTGATCGTGCGATTGTGGTCGTGTGATGGTGATTGTGCGATTGTGATTGTGCGATTGTAATCGTGTGAGTGTGATAGTGTGATTGTGATCGGGGGAATGTGTGAATGTGATTGTGTGATTGTGATTGTGCGATTGTGACTGTGCGATTGTGATCGTGCGATTGTGGTCGTGTGATGGTGATTGTGCGATTGTGATTGTGCGATTGTGATCGTGTGAGTGTGATAGTGTGATCGTATGATTGTGATCGTGTGACTGTGATCGTGTGATTGTGATTGTGCGATTGTGATTGTGCGATTGTGACTGTGCGATTGTGATCGTGCGATTGTGGTCGTATGATGGTGATTGTGCGATTGTGATTGTGCGATTGTGATCGTGTGAGTGTGATAGTGTGATTGTGATCGGGGGAATGTGTGAATGTGATTGTGTGATTGTGATTGTGCGATAGTGATTGTGCGATTGTGATTGCGCGATTGTGATAGTGTGATTGTGATTGTGCGATTGTGAGTGTGCGATTGTGATTGTGCGATTGTGTTTGTGCGAATGTGATTGTGCGAGTGTGAGTGTGCGATTGTAATTGCGCGATTGTGATTGTGCGATTGTAATCGTGTGATTGTGATCGTGTGAGTGTGATTCTGTGATTGTGATTGTGTGATTGTGATTGTGCGATTGCGATTGTGCGATTGTGAATGTGATCGTGTGATTGTGATTGTGTGATTGTGATTGTGTGATTGTGATTGTGTGATTGTGAATGTGTGATTGTGATTGTCTGATTGTGTGATTGTGATTGTGTGGTTGTGATTGTGTGATTGTGATTGTGTGATTGTGATTGTGTGATTGTGATTGTGTGATTGTGATTGTGTGATTGTGATTGTGTGATTGTGATTGTGTGATTGTGATTGTGTGATTGTGATTGTGTGATTGTGATTGTGTGATTGTGATTGTGTGATTGTGATTGTGTGATTGTGATTGTGTGATTGTGATTGTGTGATTGTGATTGTGTGATTGTGATTGTGTGATTGTGATTGTGTGATTGTGATTGTGTGATTGTGATTGTGTGATTGTGATTGTGTGATTGTGATTGTGCGATTGTGTTTGTGCGAATGTGATTGTGCGAGTGTGAGTGTGCGATTGTAATTGCGCGATTGTGATTGTGCGATTGTGATCGTGTGATTGTGATCGTGTGAGTGTGATCGTGTGATGGTGATTGTGCGATTGTGGTTGTGCGATTGTGATCGTGTGATTGTGATCGGGGGATTGTGTGAATGTGATTGTGTGATTGTGATTGTGCGATAGTGATTGTGCGATTGCGATCGTGCGATCGTGGTCGTGTGATGGTGATTGTGCGATTGTGATTGTGCGATTGTGATCGTGTGAGTGTGATAGTGTGATCGTATGATTGTGATCGTGTGACTGTGATCGTGTGATTGTGATTGTGCGATTGTGATTGTGCGATTGTGATTGTGCGATTGTGACTGTGCGATTGTGATCGTGCGATTGTGGTCGTGTGATGGTGATTGTGCGATTGTGATTGAGCGATTGTGATCGTGTGAGTGTGATAGTGTGATTGTGATCGGGGGATTGTGTGAATGTGATTGTGTGATTGTGATTGTGCGATAGTGATTGTGCGATTGTGATTGTGCGAAGGTGATCGGGTGATTGTGATTGTGCGATTGTGAGTGTGCGATTGTGATTGTGCGATTGTGTTTGTGCGAATGTGATTGTGCGAGTGTGAGTGTGCGATTGTAATTGCGCGATTGTGATTGTGCGATTGTAATCGTGTGATTGTGATCGTGTGAGTGTGATTGTGTGATTGTGATTGTGTGATTGTGATTGTGTGATTGTGATTGTGTGATTGTGATTGTGTGATTGTGATTGTGTGATTGTGATTGTGTGATTGTGTGATTGTGATTGTGTGATTGTGATTGTGTGATTGTGATTGTGTGATTGTGATTGTGTGATTGTGATTGTGATTGTGCGATTGTGTTTGTGCGAATGTGATTGTGCGAGTGTGAGTGTGCGATTGTAATTGCGCGATTGTGATTGTGCGATTGTAATCGTGTGATTGTGATCGTGTGAGTGTGATCGTGTGATGGTGATTGTGTGATTGTGATTGCGCGATTGTGATCGTGTGAGTGTGATAGTGTGATTGTGATCGGGGGATTGTGTGAATGCGATTGCGTGATTGTGATTGTGCGATTGTGACTGTGCGATTGTGATCGTGCGATTGTGGTCGTGTGATGGTGATTGTGCGATTGTGATTGTACGATTGTGATCGTGTGAGTGTGATAGTGTGATCGTATGATTGTGATCGTGTGACTGTGATCGTGTGATTGTGATTGTGCGATTGTGATTGTGCGATTGTGACTGTGCGATTGTGATCGTGCGATTGTGGTCGTGTGATGGTGATTGTGCGATTGTGATCGTGAAAGTGTGATAGTGTGATTGTGATCGGGGGATTGTGTGAATGTGATTGTGCGAGTGTGAGTGTGCGATTGTAATTGCGCGATTGTGATTGTGCGATTGTAATCGTGTGATTGTGATCGTGTGAGTGTGATTGTGTGATCGTATGATTGTGATCGTGTGACTGTGATCGTGTGATTGTGATTGTGCGATTGTGATTGTGCGATTGTGACTGTGCGATTGTGATCGTGCGATTGTGGTCGTGTGATGGTGATTGTGCGATTGTGATTGTGCGATTGTAATCGTGTGAGTGTGATAGTGTGATTGTGATCGGGGGAATGTGTGAATGTGATTGTGTGATTGTGATTGTGCGATTGTGACTGTGCGATTGCGATCGTGCGATTGTGGTCGTGTGATGGTGATTGTGCGATTGTGATTGTGCGATTGTGATCGTGTGAGTGTGATAGTGTGATCGTATGATTGTGATCGTGTGACTGTGATCGTGTGATTGTGATTGTGCGATTGTGATTGTGCGATTGTGACTGTGCGATTGTGATCGTGCGATTGTGGTCGTGTGATGGTGATTGTGCGATTGTGATTGTGCGATTGTGATCGTGTGAGTGTGATAGTGTGATTGTGATCGGGGGAATGTGTGAATGTGATTGTGTGATTGTGATTGTGCGATAGTGATTGTGCGATTGTGATTGCGCGATTGTGATAGTGTGATTGTGATTGTGCGATTGTGAGTGTGCGATTGTGATTGTGCGATTGTGTTTGTGCGAATGTGATTGTGCGAGTGTGAGTGTGCGATTGTAATTGCGCGAATGTGATTGTGCGATTGTAATCGTGTGATTGTGATCGTGTGAGTGTGATTCTGTGATTGTGATTGTGTGATTGTGATTGTGCGATTGCGATTGTGCGATTGTGAATGTGATCGTGTGATTGTGATTGTGTGATTGTGATTGTGTGATTGTGATTGTGTGATTGTGAATGTGTGATTGTGATTGTCTGATTGTGTGATTGTGATTGTGTGGTTGTGATTGTGTGATTGTGATTGTGTGATTGTGATTGTGTGATTGTGATTGTGTGATTGTGATTGTGTGATTGTGATTGTGTGATTGTGATTGTGTGATTGTGATTGTGTGATTGTGATTGTGTGATTGTGATTGTGTGATTGTGATTGTGTGATTGTGATTGTGTGATTGTGATTGTGTGATTGTGATTGTGTGATTGTGATTGTGTGATTGTGATTGTGTGATTGTGATTGTGTGATTGTGATTGTGTGATTGTGATTGTGTGATTGTGATTGTGCGATTGTGTTTGTGCGAATGTGATTGTGCGAGTGTGAGTGTGCGATTGTAATTGCGCGATTGTGATTGTGCGATTGTGATCGTGTGATTGTGATCGTGTGAGTGTGATCGTGTGATGGTGATTGTGCGATTGTGGTTGTGCGATTGTGATCGTGTGATTGTGATCGGGGGATTGTGTGAATGTGATTGTGTGATTGTGATTGTGCGATAGTGATTGTGCGATTGCGATCGTGCGATCGTGGTCGTGTGATGGTGATTGTGCGATTGTGATTGTGCGATTGTGATCGTGTGAGTGTGATAGTGTGATCGTATGATTGTGATCGTGTGACTGTGATCGTGTGATTGTGATTGTGCGATTGTGATTGTGCGATTGTGATTGTGCGATTGTGACTGTGCGATTGTGATCGTGCGATTGTGGTCGTGTGATGGTGATTGTGCGATTGTGATTGAGCGATTGTGATCGTGTGAGTGTGATAGTGTGATTGTGATCGGGGGATTGTGTGAATGTGATTGTGTGATTGTGATTGTGCGATAGTGATTGTGCGATTGTGATTGTGCGAAGGTGATCGGGTGATTGTGATTGTGCGATTGTGAGTGTGCGATTGTGATTGTGCGATTGTGTTTGTGCGAATGTGATTGTGCGAGTGTGAGTGTGCGATTGTAATTGCGCGATTGTGATTGTGCGATTGTGATTGTGCGATTGTAATCGTGTGATTGTGATCGTGTGAGTGTGATCGTGTGATTGTGATTGTGTGATTGTGATTGTGTGATTGTGATTGTGTGATTGTGATTGTGTGATTGTGATTGTGTGATTGTGTGATTGTGATTGTGTGATTGTGATTGTGTGATTGTGATTGTGTGATTGTGATTGTGTGATTGTGATTGTGTGATTGTGATTGTGTGATTGTGATTGTGTGATTGTGATTGTGTGATTGTGATTGTGTGATTGTGATTGTGTGATTGTGATTGTGTGATTGTGATTGTGTGATTGTGATTGTGTGATTGTGATTGTGTGATTGTGATTGTGTGATTGTGATTGTGTGATTGTGATTGTGTGATTGTGATTGTGTGATTGTGATTGTGTGATTGTGATTGTGTGATTGTGATTGTGTGATTGTGATTGTGTGATTGTGATTGTGTGATTGTGATTGTGTGATTGTGATTGTGTGATTGTGATTGTGTGATTGTGATTGTGTGATTGTGATTGTGTGATTGTGATTGTGTGATTGTGATTGTGTGATTGTGATTGTGTGATTGTGATTGTGTGATTGTGATTGTGTGATTGTGATTGTGTGATTGTGATTGTGTGATTGTGATTGTGTGATTGTGATTGTGTGATTGTGATTGTGTGATTGTGATTGTGTGATTGTGATTGTGTGATTGTGATTGTGTGATTGTGATTGTGTGATTGTGATTGTGTGATTGTGATTGTGTGATTGTGATTGTGTGATTGTGATTGTGTGATTGTGATTGTGTGATTGTGATTGTGTGATTGTGATTGTGTGATTGTGATTGTGTGATTGTGATTGTGTGATTGTGATTGTGTGATTGTGATTGTGTGATTGTGATTGTGTGATTGTGATTGTGTGATTGTGATTGTGTGATTGTGATTGTGTGATTGTGATTGTGCGAGTGTGAGTGTGCGATTGTAATTGCGCGATTGTGATTGTGCGATTGTGATCGTGTGATTGTGATCGTGTGAGTGTGATCGTGTGATTGTAATTGTGCGATTGCGATTGTGCGATTGTGATTGTGTGATTGTGATTGTGTGATTGTGATTGTGTGATTGTGATTGTGTGATTGTGATTGTGTGATTGTGATTGTGTGATTGTGTGATTGTGTTTGTGTGATTGTGATTGTGTGATTGTGATTGTGTGATTGTGATTGTGTGATTGTGATTGTGTGATTGTGATTGTGTGATTGTGATTGTGTGATTGTGATTGTGTGATTGTGATTGTGTGATTGTGATTGTGTGATTGTGATTGTGTGATTGTGATTGTGTGATTGTGATTGTGTGATTGTGATTGTGTGATTGTGATTGTGTGATTGTGATTGTGTGATTGTGATTGTGTGATTGTGATTGTGTGATTGTGATTGTGTGATTGTGATTGTGTGATTGTGATTGTGTGATTGTGATTGTGTGATTGTGATTGTGTGATTGTGATTGTGTGATTGTGATTGTGTGATTGTGATTGTGTGATTGTGATTGTGTGATTGCGATTGTGTGATTGCGATTGTGTGATTGCGATTGTGTGATTGCGATTGTGTGATTGCGATTGTGTGATTGCGATTGTGTGATTGCGATTGTGTGATTGCGATTGTGTGATTGCGATTGTGTGATTGCGATTGTGTGATTGCGATTGTGTGATTGCGATTGTGTGATTGCGATTGTGTGATTGCGATTGTGTGATTGCGATTGTGTGATTGCGATTGTGTGATTGCGATTGTGTGATTGCGATTGTGTGATTGCGATTGTGTGATTGCGATTGTGTGATTGCGATTGTGTGATTGCGATTGTGTGATTGCGATTGTGTGATTGCGATTGTGTGATTGCGATTGTGTGATTGCGATTGTGTGATTGCGATTGTGTGATTGCGATTGTGTGATTGCGATTGTGTGATTGCGATTGTGTGATTGCGATTGTGTGATTGCGATTGTGTGATTGCGATTGTGTGATTGCGATTGTGTGATTGCGATTGTGTGATTGCGATTGTGTGATTGCGATTGTGTGATTGCGATTGTGTGATTGCGATTGTGTGATTGCGATTGTGTGATTGCGATTGTGTGATTGCGATTGTGTGATTGCGATTGTGTGATTGCGATTGTGTGATTGCGATTGTGTGATTGCGATTGTGTGATTGCGATTGTGTGATTGCGATTGTGTGATTGCGATTGTGTGATTGCGATTGTGTGATTGCGATTGTGTGATTGCGATTGTGTGATTGCGATTGTGTGATTGCGATTGTGAGATTGCGATTGGGTGATTGCGATTGGGTGATTGCGATTGGGTGATTGCGATTGGGTGATTGTGATTGGGTGATTGTGATTGGGTGATTGTGATTGGGTGATTGTGATTGGGTGATTGTGATTGGGTGATTGTGATTGGGTGATTGTGATTGGGTGATTGTGATGGGGTGATTGTGATGGGGTGATTGTGATTGGGTGATTGTGATTGGGTGATTGTGATTGGGTGATTGTGATTGGGTGATTGTGATTGGGTGATTGTGATTGGGTGATTGTGATTGGGTGATTGTGATTGGGTGATTGTGATTGGGTGATTGTGATTGGGTGATTGTGATTGGGTGATTGTGATTGGGTGATTGTGATTGGGTGATTGTGATTGGGTGATTGTGATTGGGTGATTGTGATTGGGTGATTGTGATTGGGTGATTGTGATTGTGTGATTGTGATTGTGTGATTGTGATTGTGTGACTGTGGTTGTGTGATTGTGATTGTGTGGTTGTGATTGTGTGATTGTGATTGTGATTGTGTGATTGTGATTGTGTGATTGCGATTGTGTGATTGCGATTGTGTGATTGCGATTGTGTGATTGCGATTGTGTGATTGCGATTGTGTGATAGCGATTGTGTGATTGTGATTGTGTGATTGTCATTGTGTGATTGTGATTGTGTGATTGTGATTGTGTGATTGTGATTGTGTGATTGTGATTGTGTGATTGTGATTGTGTGATTGTGATTGTGTGATTGTGATTGTGTGATTGTGATTGTGTGATTGTGATTGTGTGATTGTGATTGTGTGATTGTGATTGTGTGATTGTGATTGTGTGATTGTGATTGTGTGATTGTGATTGTGTGATTGTGATTGTGTGATTGTGATTGTGTGATTGTGATTGTGTGATTGTGATTGTGTGATTGTGATTGTGTGATTGTGATTGTGTGATTGTGATTGTGTGATTGTGATTGTGTGATTGTGATTGTGTGATTGTGATTGTGTGATTGCGATTGTGTGATTGGGATTGTGTGATTGTGATTGTGCGATTGTGATTGTGGGATTGTGATCGTGTGAGTGTGATAGTGTGATTGTGATCGGGGGATTGTGTGAATGTGATTGTGTGATTGTGATTGTGCGATTGTGACTGTGCGATTGTGATCGTGCGATTGTGGTCGTGTGATGATGATTGTGCGATTGTGATTGTGCGATTGTGATCGTGTGAATGTGATAGTGTGATTGTGATCGGGGGATTGTGTGAATGTGATTGTGTGATTGTGATTGTGCGATAGTGATTGTGCGATTGTGATTGTGCGATTGTGATCGTGTGATTGTGATTGTGCGATTGTGAGTGTGCGATTGTGATTGTGCGATTGTGTTTGTGCGAATGTGATTGTGCGAGTGTGAGTGTGCGATTGTAATTGCGCGATTGAGATTGTGCGATTGTAATCGTGTGATTGTGATCGTGTGATTGTGATTGTGTGATTGTGATTGTGTGATTGTGTGATTGTGATTGTGTGATTGTGATTGTGTGATTGTGGTTGTGTGATTGTGATTGAGTGATTGAGATTGTGTGATTGTGTGATTGTGATTGTGTGATTGTGGTTGTGTGATTGTGATTGTGTGATTGTGATTGTGTGATTGTGATTGTGTGATTGTGATTGTGTGATTGTGATTGTGTGATTGTGATTGTGTGATTGTGATTGTGTGATTGTGATTGTGTGATTGTGATTGTGTGATTGTGATTGTGTGATTGTGATTGTGTGATTGTGATTGTGTGATTGTGATTGTGTGATTGTGATTGTGTGATTGTGATTGTGTGATTGTGATTGTGTGATTGTGATTGTGTGATTGTGATTGTGTGATTGTGATTGTGTGATTGTGATCGTATGATTGTGATCGTGTGACTGTGATCGTGTGATTGTGATTGTGCGATTGTGATTGTGCGATTGTGACTGTGCGATTGTGATCGTGCGATTGTGGTCGTGTGATGGTGATTGTGCGATTGTGATTGTGCGATTGTGATCGTGTGAGTGTGATAGTGTGATTGTGATCGGGGGATTGTGTGAATGTGATTGTGTGATTGTGATTGTGCGATAGTGATTGTGCGATTGTGATTGTGCGATTGTGATCGTGTGATTGTGATTGTGCGATTGTGAGCGTGCGATTGTGATTGTGCGATTGTGTTTGTGCGAATGTGATTGTGCGAGTGTGAGTGTGCGATTGTAATTGCGCGATAGTGATTGTGCGATTGTAATCGTGAGATTGTGATCGTGTGAGTGTGATCGTGTGATTGTGATTGTGTGATTGTGTGATTGTGATTGTGTGATTGTGATTGTGTGATTGTGGTTGTGTGATTGTGATTGTGTGATTGAGATTGTGTGATTGTGTGATTGTGATTGTGTGATTGTGGTTGTGTGATTGTGGTTGTGTGATTGTGATTGTGTGATTGTGATTGTGTGATTGTGATTGTGTGATTGTGATTGTGTGATTGTGATTGTGTGATTGTGATTGTGTGATTGTGATTGTGTGATTGTGATTGTGTGATTGTGATTGTGTGATTGTGATTGTGTGATTGTGATTGTGTGATTGTGATTGTGTGATTGTGATTGTGTGATTGTGATTGTGTGATTGTGATTGTGTGATTGTGATTGTGTGATTGTGATTGTGTGATTGTGATTGTGTGATTGTGATTGTGTGATTGTGATTGTGTGATTGTGATTGTGTGATTGTGATTGTGTGATTGTGATTGTGTGATTGTGATTGTGTGATTGTGATTGTGTGATTGTGATTGTGTGATTGTGATTGTGTGATTGTGATTGTGTGATTGTGATTGTGTGATTGTGATTGTGTGATTGTGATTGTGTGATTGTGATTGTGTGCTTGTGATTGTGTGCTTGTGATTGTGTGCTTGTGATTGTGTGCTTGTGATTGTGTGCTTGTGATTGTGTGCTTGTGATTGTGTGCTTGTGATTGCGTGCTTGTGACTGCGTGATTGTGACTGCGTGATTGTGACTGCGTGATTGTGACTGCGTGATTGTGACTGCGTGATTGTGACTGCGTGATTGTGACTGCGTGATTGTGACTGCGTGATTGTGATTGCGTGATTGTGATTGCGTGATTGTGATTGCGTGATTGTGATTGCGTGATTGTGATTGCGTGATTGTGATTGCGTGATTGTGATTGCGTGATTGTGATTGCGTGATTGTGATTGCGTGATTGTGATTGCGTGATTGTGATTGCGTGATTGTGATTGCGTGATTGTGATTGCGTGATTGTGATTGCGTGATTGTGATTGCGTGATTGTGATTGCGTGATTGTGATTGCGTGATTGTGATTGCGTGATTGTGATTGCGTGATTGTGATTGCGTGATTGTGATTGCGTGATTGTGATTGCGTGATTGTGATTGCGTGATTGTGATTGCGTGATTGTGATTGCGTGATTGTGATTGCGTGATTGTGATTGCGTGATTGTGATTGCGTGATTGTGATTGCGTGATTGTGATTGCGTGATTGTGATTGCGTGATTGTGATTGTGCGATTGTGAGCGTGCGATTGTGATTGTGCGATTGTGTTTGTGCGAATGTGATTGTGCGAGTGTGAGTGTGCGATTGTAATTGCGCGATTGTGATTGTGCGATTGTAATCGTGTGATTGTGATCGTGTGAGTGTGATTGTGCGATTGTGATCGTGTGAGTCTGATAGTGTGATCGTATGATTGTGATCGTGTGACTGTGATCGTGTGATTGTGAATGTGCGATTGTGATTGTGCGATTGTGACTGTGCGATTGTGATCGTGCGATTGTGGTCGTGTGATGATGATTGTGCGATTGTGATTGTGCGATTGTGATCGTGTGAGTGTGATAGTGTGATTGTGATCGGGGGATTGTGTGAATGTGATTGTGTGATTGTGATTGTGCGATAGTGATTGTGCGAATGTGATTGTGCGATTGTGATCGTGTGATTGTGGTTGTGCGATTGTGAGTGTGCGATTGTGATTGTGCGATTGTGTTTGTGCGAATGTGATTGTGCGAGTGTGAGTGTGCGATTGTAATTGCGCGATTGAGGTTGTGCGATTGTAATCGTGTGATTGTGATCGTGTGATTGTGATCGTGTGATTGTGATTGTGTGATTGTGTGATTGTGATTGTGTGATTGTGATTGTGTGATTGTGGTTGTGTGATTGTGATTGTGTGATTGAGATTGTGTGATTGTGTGATTGTGATTGTGTGATTGTGATTGTGTGATTGTGATTGTGTGATTGTGATTGTGTGATTGTGATTGTGTGATTGTGATTGTGTGATTGTGATTGTGTGATTGTGTGATTGTGATTGTGTGATTGTGATTGTGTGATTGTGATTGTGCGATAGTGATTGTGCGATTGTGATTGTGCGATTGTGATCGTGTGATAGTGATTGTGCGATTGTGATTGTGCGATTGTGTTTGTGCGAATGTGATTGTGCGAGTGTGAGTGTGCGATTGTAATTGCGCGATTGTGATTGTGCGATTGTAATCGTGTGATTGTGATCGTGTGAGTGTGATCGTGTGATGGTGATTGTGCGATTGTGATCGTGTGAGTGTGATAGTGTGATTGTGATCGGGGGATTGTGTGAATGTGATTGTGTGATTGTGATTGTGCGATAGTGATTGTGCGATTGTGATTGCGCGATTGTGATAGTGTGATTGTGATTGTGCGATTGTGAGTGTGCGATTGTGATTGTGCGATTGTGTTTGTGCGAATGTGATTGTGCGAGTGTGAGTGTGCGATTGTAATTGCGCGATTGTGATTGTGCGATTGTAATCGTGTGATTGTGATCGTGTGAGTGTGATTCTGTGATTGTGATTGTGTGATTGTGATTGTGCGATTGCGATTGTGCGATTGTGAATGTGATCGTGTGATTGTGATTGTGTGATTGTGATTGTGTGATTGTGATTGTGTGATTGTGAATGTGTGATTGTGATTGTCTGATTGTGTGATTGTGATTGTGTGGTTGTGATTGTGTGATTGTGATTGTGTGATTGTGATTGTGTGATTGTGATTTTGTGATTGTGATTGTGTGATTGTGATTGTGTGATTGTGATTGTGTGATTGTGATTGTGTGATTGTGATTGTGTGATTGTGATTGTGTGATTGTGATTGTGTGATTGTGATTGTGTGATTGTGATTGTGTGATTGTGATTGTGTGATTGTGATTGTGTGATTGTGATTGTGTGATTGTGATTGTGTGATTGTGATTGTGTGATTGTGATTGTGCGATTGTGTTTGTGCGAATGTGATTGTGCGAGTGTGAGTGTGCGATTGTAATTGCGCGATTGTGATTGTGCGATTGTGATCGTGTGATTGTGATCGTGTGAGTGTGATCGTGTGATGGTGATTGTGCGATTGTGGTTGTGCGATTGTGATCGTGTGATTGTGATCGGGGGATTGTGTGAATGTGATTGTGTGATTGTGATTGTGCGATAGTGATTGTGCGATTGCGATCGTGCGATCGTGGTCGTGTGATGGTGATTGTGCGATTGTGATTGTGCGATTGTGATCGTGTGAGTGTGATAGTGTGATCGTATGATTGTGATCGTGTGACTGTGATCGTGTGATTGTGATTGTGCGATTGTGATTGTGCGATTGTGATTGTGCGATTGTGACTGTGCGATTGTGATCGTGCGATTGTGGTCGTGTGATGGTGATTGTGCGATTGTGATTGAGCGATTGTGATCGTGTGAGTGTGATAGTGTGATTGTGATCGGGGGATTGTGTGAATGTGATTGTGTGATTGTGATTGTGCGATAGTGATTGTGCGATTGTGATTGTGCGAAGGTGATCGGGTGATTGTGATTGTGTGATTGTGAGTGTGCGATTGTGATTGTGCGATTGTGTTTGTGCGAATGTGATTGTGCGAGTGTGAGTGTGCGATTGTAATTGCGCGATTGTGATTGTGCGATTGTAATCGTGTGATTGTGATCGTGTGAGTGTGATTGTGTGATTGTGATTGTGTGATTGTGATTGTGTGATTGTGATTGTGTGATTGTGATTGTGTGATTGTGATTGTGTGATTGTGTGATTGTGATTGTGTGATTGTGATTGTGTGATTGTGATTGTGTGATTGTGATTGTGTGATTGTGATTGTGTGATTGTGATTGTGATTGTGCGATTGTGTTTGTGCGAATGTGATTGTGCGAGTGTGAGTGTGCGATTGTAATTGCGCGATTGTGATTGTGCGATTGTAATCGTGTGATTGTGATCGTGTGAGTGTGATCGTGTGATGGTGATTGTGTGATTGTGATTGCGCGATTGTGATCGTGTGAGTGTGATAGTGTGATTGTGATCGGGGGATTGTGTGAATGCGATTGCGTGATTGTGATTGTGCGATTGTGACTGTGCGATTGTGATCGTGCGATTGTGGTCGTGTGATGGTGATTGTGCGATTGTGATTGTACGATTGTGATCGTGTGAGTCTGATAGTGTGATCGTATGATTGTGATCGTGTGACTGTGATCGTGTGATTGTGATTGTGCGATTGTGATTGTGCGATTGTGACTGTGCGATTGTGATCGTGCGATTGTGGTCGTGTGATGGTGATTGTGCGATTGTGATTGTGCGATTGTGATCGTGAAAGTGTGATAGTGTGATTGTGATCGGGGGATTGTGTGAATGTGATTGTGCGAGTGTGAGTGTGCGATTGTAATTGCGCGATTGTGATTGTACGATTGTAATCGTGTGATTGTGATCGTGTGAGTGTGATTGTGTGATCGTATGATTGTGATCGTGTGACTGTGATCGTGTGATTGTGATTGTGCGATTGTGATTGTGCGATTGTGACTGTGCGATTGTGATCGTGCGATTGTGGTCGTGTGATGGTGATTGTGCGATTGTGATTGTGCGATTGTAATCGTGTGAGTGTGATAGTGTGATTGTGATCGGGGGAATGTGTGAATGTGATTGTGTGATTGTGATTGTGCGATTGTGACTGTGCGATTGTGATCGTGCGATTGTGGTCGTGTGATGGTGATTGTGCGATTGTGATTGTGCGATTGTGATCGTGTGAGTGTGATAGTGTGATCGTATGATTGTGATCGTGTGACTGTGATCGTGTGATTGTGATTGTGCGATTGTGATTGTGCGATTGTGACTGTGCGATTGTGATCGTGCGATTGTGGTCGTGTGATGGTGATTGTGCGATTGTGATTGTGCGATTGTGATCGTGTGAGTGTGATAGTGTGATTGTGATCGGGGGAATGTGTGAATGTGATTGTGTGATTGTGATTGTGCGATAGTGATTGTGTGATTGTGATTGTGTGATTGTGATTGTGTGATTGTGATTGTGTGATTGTGATTGTGTGATTGTGATTGTGTGATTGTGATTGTGTGATTGTGATTGTGTGATTGTGATTGTGTGATTGTGATTGTGTGATTGTGATTGTGTGATTGTGATTGTGTGATTGTGATTGTGTGATTGTGATTGTGTGATTGTGATTGTGTGATTGTGATTGTGTGATTGTGATTGTGTGATTGTGATTGTGTGATTGTGATTGTGTGATTGTGATTGTGTGATTGTGATTGTGTGATTGTGATTGTGTGATTGTGATTGTGTGATTGTGATTGTGTGATTGTGATTGTGTGATTGTGATTGTGTGATTGTGATTGTGTGATTGTGATTGTGTGATTGTGATTGTGTGATTGTGATTGTGTGATTGTGATTGTGTGATTGTGATTGTGTGATTGTGATTGTGTGATTGTGATTGTGTGATTGTGATTGTGTGATTGTGATTGTGTGATTGTGATTGTGTGATTGTGATTGTGTGATTGTGATTGTGTGATTGTGATTGTGTGATTGTGATTGTGTGATTGTGATTGTGTGATTGTGATTGTGTGATTGTGATTGTGTGATTGTGATTGTGTGATTGTGATTGTGTGATTGTGATTGTGTGATTGTGATTGTGTGATTGTGATTGTGTGATTGTGATTGTGTGATTGTGATTGTGTGATTGTGATTGTGTGATTGTGATTGTGTGATTGTGATTGTGTGATTGTGATTGTGTGATTGTGATTGTGTGATTGTGATTGTGTGATTGTGATTGTGTGATTGTGATTGTGTGATTGTGATTGTGTGATTGTGATTGTGTGATTGTGATTGTGTGATTGTGATTGTGTGATTGTGATTGTGTGATTGTGATTGTGTGATTGTGATTGTGTGATTGTGATTGTGTGATTGTGATTGTGTGATTGTGATTGTGTGATTGTGATTGTGTGATTGTGATTGTGTGATTGTGATTGTGTGATTGTGATTGTGTGATTGTGATTGTGTGATTGTGATTGTGTGATTGTGATTGTGTGATTGTGATTGTGTGATTGTGATTGTATGATTGTGATTGTGTGATTGTGATTGTGTGATTGTGATTGTGTGATTGTGATTGTGTGATTGTGATTGTGTGATTGTGATTGTGTGATTGTGATTGTGTGATTGTGATTGTGTGATTGTGATTGTGTGATTGTGATTGTGTGATTGTGATTGTGTGATTGTGATTGTGTGATTGTGATTGTGTGATTGTGATTGTGTGATTGTGATTGTGTGATTGTGATTGTGTGATTGTGATTGTGTGATTGTGATTGTGTGATTGTGATTGTGTGATTGTGATTGTGTGATTGTGATTGTGTGATTGTGATTGTGTGATTGTGATTGTGTGATTGTGATTGTGTGATTGTGATTGTGTGATTGTGATTGTGTGATTGTGATTGTGTGATTGTGATTGTGTGATTGTGATTGTGTGATTGTGATTGTGTGATTGTGATTGTGTGATTGTGATTGTGTGATTGTGATTGTGTGATTGTGATTGTGTGATTGTGATTGTGTGATTGTGATTGTGAGATTGTGATTGGGTGATTGTGATTGGGTGATTGTGATTGGGTGATTGTGATTGGGTGATTGTGATTGGGTGATTGTGATTGGGTGATTGTGATTGGGTGATTGTGATCGGGTGATTGTGATCGGGTGATTGTGATCGGGTGATTGTGATTGTGTGATTGTGATTGTGTGATTGTGATTGTGTGATTGTGATTGTGTGATTGTGATTGTGTGATTGTGATTGTGTGATTGTGATTGTGTGATTGTGATTGTGTGATTGTGATTGTGTGATTGTGATTGTGTGATTGTGATTGTGTGATTGTGATTGTGTGATTGTGATTGTGTGATTGTGATTGTGTGATTGTGATTGTGTGATTGTGATTGTGTGATTGTGATTGTGTGATTGTGATTGTGTGATTGTGATTGTGTGATTGTGATTGTGTGATTGTGGTTGTGTGATTGTGATTGTGTGGTTGTGATTGTGTGATTGTGATTGTGATTGTGTGATTGTGATTGTGTGATTGCGATTGTGTGATTGCGATTGTGTGATTGCGATTGTGTGATTGCGATTGTGTGATTGGGATTGTGTGATTGTGATTGTGCGATTGTGATTATGCGATTGTGATCGTGTGAGTGTGATAGTGTGATTGTGATCGGGGGATTGTGTGAATGTGATTGTGTGATTGTGATTGTGCGATTGTGACTGTGCGATTGTGATCGTGCGATTGTGGTCGTGTGATGGTGATTGTGCGATTGTGATTGTGCGATTGTGATCGTGTGATTGTGATTGTGCGATTGTGATTGTGCGATTGTGTTTGTGCGAATGTGATTGTGCGAGTGTGAGTGTGCGATTGTAATTGCGCGATTGTGATTGTGCGATTGTAATCGTGTGATTGTGATCGTGTGAGTGTGATCGTGTGATGGTGATTGTGCGATTGTGATTGTGCGATTGTGATCGTGTGAGTGTGATAGTGTGATTGTGATCGGGGGATTGTGTGAATGTGATTGTGTGATTGTGATTGTGCGATAGTGACTGTGCGATTGTGATCGTGCGATTGTGGTCGTGTGATGGTGATTGTGCGATTGTGATTGTGCGATTGTGATCGTGTGAGTGTGATAGTGTGATCGTATGATTGTGATCGTGTGACTGTGATCGTGTGATTGTGATTGTGCGATTGTGATTGTGCGATTGTGACTGTGCGATTGTGATCGTGCGATTGTGGTCGTGTGATGGTGATTGTGCGATTGTGATTGTGCGATTGTGACTGTGCGATTGTGATCGTGCGATTGTGGTCGTGTGATGGTGATTGTGCGATTGTGATTGTGCGATTGTGATCGTGTGAGTGTGATAGTGTGATTGTGATCGGGGGATTGTGTGAATGTGATTGTGTGATTGTGATTGTGCGATAGCGATTGTGCGATTGTGATTGTGCGATTGTGATCGTGTGATTGTGATTGTACGATTGTGATTGTGCGATTGTGATCGTGTGAGTGTGATAGTGTGATTGTGATCGGGGGATTGTGTGAATGTGATTGTGTGATTGTGATTGTGCGATAGCGATTGTGCGATTGTGATTGTGCGATTGTGATCGTGTGATTGTGAGTGTGCGATTGTGATTGTGCGATTGTGTTTGTGCGATTGTGATTGTGCGAGTGTGAGTGTGCGATTGTAATTGCGCGATTGTGATTGTGCGATTGTGATCGTGTGATTGTGATCGTGTGAGTGTGATCGTGTGATTGTAATTGTGCGATTGCGATTGTGCGATTGTGATTGTGTGATTGTGATTGTGTGATTGTGATTGTGTGATTGTGATTGTGTGATTGTGATTGTGTGATTGTGATTGTGTGATTGTGTGATTGTGTTTGTGTGATTGTGATTGTGTGATTGTGATTGTGTGATTGTGATTGTGTGATTGTGATTGTGTGATTGTGATTGTGTGATGGTGATTGTGTGATTGTGATTGTGTGATTGTGATTGTGTGATTGTGATTGTGTGATTGTGATTGTGTGATTGTGATTGTGTGATTGTGATTGTGTGATTGTGATTGTGTGATTGTGATTGGGTGATTGTGATTGGGTGATTGTGATCGGGTGATTGTGATCGGGTGATTGTGATCGGGTGATTGTGATTGTGTGATTGTGATTGTGTGATTGTGATTGTGTGATTGTGATTGTGTGATTGTGATTGTGTGATTGTGATTGTGTGATTGTGATTGTGTGATTGTGATTGTGTGATTGTGATTGTGTGATTGTGATTGTGTGATTGTGATTGTGTGATTGTGATTGTGTGATTGTGATTGTGTGATTGTGATTGTGTGATTGTGATTGTGTGATTGTGATTGTGTGATTGTGATTGTGTGATTGTGGTTGTGTGATTGTGATTGTGTGGTTGTGATTGTGTGATTGTGATTGTGATTGTGTGATTGTGATTGTGTGATTGCGATTGTGTGATTGCGATTGTGTGATTGCGATTGTGTGATTGCGATTGTGTGATTGGGATTGTGTGATTGTGATTGTGCGATTGTGATTATGCGATTGTGATCGTGTGAGTGTGATAGTGTGATTGTGATCGGGGGATTGTGTGAATGTGATTGTGTGATTGTGATTGTGCGATTGTGACTGTGCGATTGTGATCGTGCGATTGTGGTCGTGTGATGGTGATTGTGCGATTGTGATTGTGCGATTGTGATCGTGTGATTGTGATTGTGCGATTGTGATTGTGCGATTGTGTTTGTGCGAATGTGATTGTGCGAGTGTGAGTGTGCGATTGTAATTGCGCGATTGTGATTGTGCGATTGTAATCGTGTGATTGTGATCGTGTGAGTGTGATCGTGTGATGGTGATTGTGCGATTGTGATTGTGCGATTGTGATCGTGTGAGTGTGATAGTGTGATTGTGATCGGGGGATTGTGTGAATGTGATTGTGTGATTGTGATTGTGCGATAGTGACTGTGCGATTGTGATCGTGCGATTGTGGTCGTGTGATGGTGATTGTGCGATTGTGATTGTGCGATTGTGATCGTGTGAGTGTGATAGTGTGATCGTATGATTGTGATCGTGTGACTGTGATCGTGTGATTGTGATTGTGCGATTGTGATTGTGCGATTGTGACTGTGCGATTGTGATCGTGCGATTGTGGTCGTGTGATGGTGATTGTGCGATTGTGATTGTGCGATTGTGACTGTGCGATTGTGATCGTGCGATTGTGGTCGTGTGATGGTGATTGTGCGATTGTGATTGTGCGATTGTGATCGTGTGAGTGTGATAGTGTGATTGTGATCGGGGGATTGTGATAGTGTGATTGTGATCGGGGGATTGTGTGAATGTGATTGTGTGATTGTGATTGTGCGATAGCGATTGTGCGATTGTGATTGTGCGATTGTGATCGTGTGATTGTGATTGTACGATTGTGATTGTGCGATTGTGATCGTGTGAGTGTGATAGTGTGATTGTGATCGGGGGATTGTGTGAATGTGATTGTGTGATTGTGATTGTGCGATAGCGATTGTGCGATTGTGATTGTGCGATTGTGATCGTGTGATTGTGAGTGTGCGATTGTGATTGTGCGATTGTGTTTGTGCGATTGTGATTGTGCGAGTGTGAGTGTGCGATTGTAATTGCGCGATTGTGATTGTGCGATTGTGATCGTGTGATTGTGATCGTGTGAGTGTGATCGTGTGATTGTAATTGTGCGATTGCGATTGTGCGATTGTGATTGTGTGATTGTGATTGTGTGATTGTGATTGTGTGATTGTGATTGTGTGATTGTGATTGTGTGATTGTGATTGTGTGATTGTGTGATTGTGTTTGTGTGATTGTGATTGTGTGATTGTGATTGTGTGATTGTGATTGTGTGATTGTGATTGTGTGATTGTGATTGTGTGATGGTGATTGTGTGATTGTGATTGTGTGATTGTGATTGTGTGATTGTGATTGTGTGATTGTGATTGTGTGATTGTGATTGTGTGATTGTGATTGTGTGATTGTGATTGTGTGATTGTGATTGTGTGATTGCGATTGTGTGATTGGGATTGTGTGATTGTGATTGTGCGATTGTGATTGTGGGATTGTGATCGTGTGAGTGTGATAGTGTGATTGTGATCGGGGGATTGTGTGAATGTGATTGTGTGATTGTGATTGTGTGATTGTGATTGTGTGATTGTGATTGTGTGATTGTGATTGTGTGATTGTGATTGTGTGATTGTGATTGTGTGATTGTGATTGTGTGATTGTGATTGTGTGATTGTGATTGTGTGATTGTGATTGTGTGATTGCGATTGTGTGATTGGGATTGTGTGATTGTGATTGTGCGATTGTGATTGTGGGATTGTGATCGTGTGAGTGTGATAGTGTGATTGTGATCGGGGGATTGTGTGAATGTGATTGTGTGATTGTGATTGTGCGATTGTGACTGTGCGATTGTGATCGTGCGATTGTGGTCGTGTGATGATGATTGTGCGATTGTGATTGTGCGATTGTGATCGTGTGAATGTGATAGTGTGATTGTGATCGGGGGATTGTGTGAATGTGATTGTGTGATTGTGATTGTGCGATAGTGATTGTGCGATTGTGATTGTGCGATTGTGATCGTGTGATTGTGATTGTGCGATTGTGAGTGTGCGATTGTGATTGTGCGATTGTGTTTGTGCGAATGTGATTGTGCGAGTGTGAGTGTGCGATTGTAATTGCGCGATTGAGATTGTGCGATTGTAATCGTGTGATTGTGATCGTGTGATTGTGATTGTGTGATTGTGATTGTGTGATTGTGTGATTGTGATTGTGTGATTGTGATTGTGTGATTGTGGTTGTGTGATTGTGATTGAGTGATTGAGATTGTGTGATTGTGTGATTGTGATTGTGTGATTGTGGTTGTGTGATTGTGATTGCGTGATTGTGATTGCGTGATTGTGATTGCGTGATTGTGATTGTGTGATTGTGATTGTGTGATTGTGATTGTGTGATTGTGATCGTGTGACTGTGATAGTGTGACTGTGATCGTGTGACTGTGATCGTGTGACTGTGATCGTGTGACTGTGATCGTGTGACTGTGATCGTGTGATTGTGATCGTGTGATTGTGATTGTGTGATTGTGATTGTGTGATTGTGATTGTGTGATTGTGATTGTGTGATTGTGATTGTGTGATTGTGATTGTGTGATTGTGATTGTGTGATTGTGATTGTGTGATTGTGATTGTGTGATTGTGATTGTGTGATTGTGATCGTATGATTGTGATCGTGTGACTGTGATCGTGTGATTGTGATTGTGCGATTGTGATTGTGCGATTGTGACTGTGCGATTGTGATCGTGCGATTGTGGTCGTGTGATGGTGATTGTGCGATTGTGATTGTGCGATTGTGATCGTGTGAGTGTGATAGTGTGATTGTGATCGGGGGATTGTGTGAATGTGATTGTGTGATTGTGATTGTGCGATAGTGATTGTGCGATTGTGATTGTGCGATTGTGATCGTGTGATTGTGATTGTGCGATTGTGAGCGTGCGATTGTGATTGTGCGATTGTGTTTGTGCGAATGTGATTGTGCGAGTGTGAGTGTGCGATTGTAATTGCGCGATAGTGATTGTGCGATTGTAATCGTGAGATTGTGATCGTGTGAGTGTGATCGTGTGATTGTGATTGTGTGATTGTGTGATTGTGATTGTGTGATTGTGATTGTGTGATTGTGGTTGTGTGATTGTGATTGTGTGATTGAGATTGTGTGATTGTGTGATTGTGATTGTGTGATTGTGGTTGTGTGATTGTGGTTGTGTGATTGTGATTGTGTGATTGTGATTGTGTGATTGTGATTGTGTGATTGTGATTGTGTGATTGTGATTGTGTGATTGTGATTGTGTGATTGTGATTGTGTGATTGTGATTGTGTGATTGTGATTGTGTGATTGTGATTGTGTGATTGTGATTGTGTGATTGTGATTGTGTGATTGTGATTGTGTGATTGTGATTGTGTGATTGTGATTGTGTGATTGTGATTGTGTGATTGTGATTGTGTGATTGTGATTGTGTGATTGTGATTGTGTGATTGTGATTGTGTGATTGTGATTGTGTGATTGTGATTGTGTGATTGTGATTGTGTGATTGTGATTGTGTGATTGTGATTGTGTGATTGTGATTGTGTGCTTGTGATTGTGTGCTTGTGATTGTGTGCTTGTGATTGTGTGCTTGTGATTGTGTGCTTGTGATTGTGTGCTTGTGATTGTGTGCTTGTGATTGTGTGCTTGTGATTGTGTGATTGTGACTGCGTGATTGTGACTGCGTGATTGTGACTGCGTGATTGTGACTGCGTGATTGTGATTGCGTGATTGTGATTGCGTGATTGTGATTGCGTGATTGTGATTGCGTGATTGTGATTGCGTGATTGTGATTGCGTGATTGTGATTGCGTGATTGTGATTGCGTGATTGTGATTGCGTGATTGTGATTGCGTGATTGTGATTGCGTGATTGTGATTGCGTGATTGTGATTGCGTGATTGTGATTGCGTGATTGTGATTGCGTGATTGTGATTGCGTGATTGTGATTGCGTTATTGTGATTGCGTGATTGTGATTGCGTGATTGTGATTGCGTGATTGTGATTGCGTGATTGTGATTGCGTGATTGTGATTGCGTGATTGTGATTGCGTGATTGTGATTGCGTGATTGTGATTGCGTGATTGTGATTGTGTGATTGTGATTGTGCGATTGTGAGCGTGCGATTGTGATTGTGCGATTGTGTTTGTGCGAATGTGATTGTGCGAGTGTGAGTGTGCGATTGTAATTGCGCGATTGTGATTGTGCGATTGTAATCGTGTGATTGTGATCGTGTGAGTGTGATTGTGCGATTGTGATCGTGTGAGTCTGATAGTGTGATCGTATGATTGTGATCGTGTGACTGTGATCGTGTGATTGTGAATGTGCGATTGTGATTGTGCGATTGTGACTGTGCGATTGTGATCGTGCGATTGTGGTCGTGTGATGATGATTGTGCGATTGTGATTGTGCGATTGTGATCGTGTGAGTGTGATAGTGTGATTGTGATCGGGGGATTGTGTGAATGTGATTGTGTGATTGTGATTGTGCGATAGTGATTGTGCGAATGTGATTGTGCGATTGTGATCGTGTGATTGTGGTTGTGCGATTGTGAGTGTGCGATTGTGATTGTGCGATTGTGTTTGTGCGAATGTGATTGTGCGAGTGTGAGTGTGCGATTGTAATTGCGCGATTGAGGTTGTGCGATTGTAATCGTGTGATTGTGATCGTGTGATTGTGATCGTGTGATTGTGATTGTGTGATTGTGTGATTGTGATTGTGTGATTGTGATTGTGTGATTGTGGTTGTGTGATTGTGATTGTGTGATTGAGATTGTGTGATTGTGTGATTGTGATTGTGTGATTGTGATTGTGTGATTGTGATTGTGTGATTGTGATTGTGTGATTGTGATTGTGTGATTGTGATTGTGTGATTGTGATTGTGTGATTGTGTGATTGTGATTGTGTGATTGTGATTGTGTGATTGTGATTGTGCGATAGTGATTGTGCGATTGTGATTGTGCGATTGTGATCGTGTGATTGTGATTGTGCGATTGTGATTGTGCGATTGTGTTTGTGCGAATGTGATTGTGCGAGTGTGAGTGTGCGATTGTAATTGCGCGATTGTGATTGTGCGATTGTAATCGTGTGATTGTGATCGTGTGAGTGTGATCGTGTGATGGTGATTGTGCGATTGTGATTGTGCGATTGTGATCGTGTGAGTGTGATAGTGTGATTGTGATCGGGGGATTGTGTGAATGTGATTGTGTGATTGTGATTGTGCGATAGTGACTGTGCGATTGTGATCGTGCGATTGTGGTCGTGTGATGGTGATTGTGCGATTGTGATTGTGCGATTGTGGTCGTGTGAGTGTGATAGTGCGATCGTATGATTGTGATCGTGTGACTGTGATCGTGTGATTGTGATTGTGCGATTGTGATTGTGCGATTGTGACTGTGCGATTGTGATCGTGCGATTGTGGTCGTGTGATGGTGATTGTGCGATTGTGATTGTGCGATTGTGACTGTGCGATTGTGATCGTGCGATTGTGGTCGTGTGATGGTGATTGTGCGATTGTGATTGTGCGATTGTGATCGTGTGAGTGTGATAGTGTGATTGTGATCGGGGGATTGTGTGAATGTGATTGTGTGATTGTGATTGTGCGATGGCGATTGTGCGATTGTGATTGTGCGATTGTGATCGTGTGATTGTGATTGTACGATTGTGATTGTGCGATTGTGATCGTGTGAGTGTGATAGTGTGATTGTGATCGGGGGATTGTGTGAATGTGATTGTGTGATTGTGATTGTGCGATAGCGATTGTGCGATTGTGATTGTGCGATTGTGATCGTGTGATTGTGAGTGTGCGATTGTGATTGTGCGATTGTGTTTGTGCGAATGTGATTGTGCGAGTGTGAGTGTGCGATTGTAATTGCGCGATTGTGATTGTGCGATTGTGATCGTGTGATTGTGATCGTGTGAGTGTGATCGTGTGATTGTAATTGTGCGATTGCGATTGTGCGATTGTGATTGTGTGATTGTGATTGTGTGATTGTGATTGTGTGATTGTGATTGTGTGATTGTGATTGTGTGATTGTGATTGTGTGATTGTGATTGTGTGATTGTGATTGTGTGATTGTTATTGTGTGATTGTGATTGTGTGATTGTGATTGTGTGATTGTGATTGTGTGATTGTGATTGTGTGATTGTGATTGTGTGATTGTGATTGTGTGATTGTGATTGTGTGATTGGGATTGTGTGATTGCGATTGTGTGATTGCGATTGTGTGATTGCGATTGTGTGATTGCGATTGTGTGATTGCGATTGTGTGATTGCGATTGTGTGATTGCGATTGTGTGATTGTGATTGTGTGATTGTGATTGTGTGATTGTGATTGTGTGATTGTGATTGTGTGATTGTGGTTGTGTGATTGTGATTGTGTGGTTGTGATTGTGTGGTTGTGATTGTGTGATTGTGATTGTGATTGTGTGATTGTGATTGTGTGATTGCGATTGTGTGATTGCGATTGTGTGATTGCGATTGTGTGATTGCGATTGTGTGATTGGGATTGTGTGATTGTGATTGTGCGATTGTGATTGTGGGATTGTGATCGTGTGAGTGTGATAGTGTGATTGTGATCGGGGGATTGTGTGAATGTGATTGTGTGATTGTGATTGTGCGATTGTGACTGTGCGATTGTGATCGTGCGATTGTGG
Source organism: Megachile rotundata (assembly GCF_050947335.1). NCBI lineage: Eukaryota > Metazoa > Arthropoda > Insecta > Hymenoptera > Megachilidae > Megachile > Megachile rotundata. Next base: position 1,175,069 of record NW_027473334.1, on the reverse strand, counting down.
TCGTGTGATGGTGATTGTGCGATTGTGATTGTGCGATTGTGATCGTGTGAGTGTGATAGTGTGATCGTATGATTGTGATCGTGTGACTGTGATCGTGTGATTGTGATTGTGCGATTGTGATTGTGCGGTTGTGACTGTGCGATTGTGATCGTGCGATTGTGGTCGTGTGATGGTGATTGTGCGATTGTGATCGTGCGATTGTGGTCGTGTGATGGTGATTGTGCTATTGTGATTGTGCGATTGTGATCGTGTGAGTCTGATAGTGTGATCGTATGATTGTGATCGTGTGACTGTGATCGTGTGATTGTGATTGTGCGATTATGATTGTGCGATTGTGACTGTGCGATTGTGATCGTGCGATTGTGGTCGTGTGATGATGATTGCGCGATTGTGATTGTGCGATTGTGATCGTGTGAATGTGATAGTGTGATTGTGATCGGGGGATTGTGTGAATGTGATTGTGTGATTGTGATTGTGCGATAGTGATTGTGCGATTGTGATTGTGCGATTGTGATCGTGTGATTGTGATCGTGTGATTGTGATTGTGTGATTGTGATTGTGTGATTGTGTGATTGTGATTGTGTGATTGTGATTGTGTGATTGTGGTTGTGTGATTGTGATTGAGTGATTGAGATTGTGTGATTGTGTGATTGTGATTGTGTGATTGTGATTGTGTGATTGTGATTGTGTGATTGTGATTGTGTGATTGTGATTGTGTGATTGTGATTGTGTGATTGTGATTGTGTGATTGTGATTGTGTGATTGTGATTGTGTGATTGTGGTTGTGTGATTGTGATTGTGTGATTGTGATTGTGTGATTGTGATTGTGTGATTGTGATTGTGTGATTGTGATTGTGTGATTGTGATTGTGTGATTGTGATTGTGTGATTGTGATTGTGTGATTGTGATTGTGTGATTGTGATTGTGTGATTGTGATTGTGTGATTGTGATTGTGTGATTGTGATTGTGTGATTGTGATTGTGTGATTGTGATTGTGTGATTGTGATTGTGTGATTGTGATTGTGTGATTGTGATTGTGTGATTGTGATTGTGTGATTGTGATTGTGTGATTGTGATTGTGTGATTGTGATTGTGTGATTGTGATTGTGTGATTGGGATTGTGTGATTGGGATTGTGTGATTGCGATTGTGTGATTGCGATTGTGTGATTGCGATTGTGTGATTGCGATTGTGTGATTGCGATTGTGTGATTGCGATTGTGTGATTGCGATTGTGTGATTGCGATTGTGTGATTGGGATTGTGTGATTGTGATTGTGTGATTGTGATTGTGTGATTGTGATCGTGTGAGTGTGATCGTGTGATGGTGATTGTGCGATTGTGATTGTGCGATTGTGATCGTGTGAGTGTGATAGTGTGATTGTGATCGGGGGATTGTGTGAATGTGATTGTGTGATTGTGATTGTGCGATAGTGACTGTGCGATTGTGATCGTGCGATTGTGGTCGTGTGATGGTGATTGTGCGATTGTGATTGTGCGATTTTGATCGTGTGAGTGTGATAGTGTGATCGTATGATTGTGATCGTGTGACTGTGATCGTGTGATTGTGATTGTGCGATTGTGATTGTGCGATTGTGACTGTGCGATTGTGATCGTGCGATTGTGGTCGTGTGATTGTGATTGTGCGATTGTGATTGTGCGATTGTGACTGTGCGATTGTGATCGTGCGATTGTGGTCGTGTGATGGTGATTGTGCGATTGTGATTGTGCGATTGTGATCGTGTGAGTGTGATAGTGTGATTGTGATCGGGGGATTGTGTGAATGTGATTGTGTGATTGTGATTGTGCGATAGCGATTGTACGATTGTGATTGTGCGATTGTGATCGTGTGATTGTGATTGTGTGATTGTGATTGTGTGATTGTGATTGTGTGATTGTGATTGTGTGATTGTGATTCTGTGATTGTGATTGTGTGATTGTGATTGTGTGATTGTGATTGTGTGATTGTGATTGTGTGATTGTGATTGTGTGATTGTGATTGTGTGATTGTGATTGTGTGATTGTGATTGTGACTGTGTGATTGTGATTGTGTGATTGTGATTGTGTGATTGTGATTGTGTGATTGTGATTGTGTGATTGTGATTGTGTGATTGTGATTGTGTGATTGTGATTGTGTGATTGTGATTGTGTGATTGTGATTGTGTGCTTGTGATTGTGTGATTGTGATTGTGTGATTGTGATTGTGTGATTGTGATTGTGTGATTGTGATTGTGTGATTGTGATTGTGTGATTGTGATTGTGTGATTGTGATTGGGTGATTGTGATTGGGTGATTGTGATTGGGTGATTGTGATTGTGTGGTTGTGATTGTGTGGTTGTGATTGTCTGATTGTGATTGTGATTGTGTGATTGTGATTGTGTGATTGCGATTGTGTGATTGCGATTGTGTGATTGCGATTGTATGATTGCGATTGTGTGATTGGGATTGTGTGATTGTGATTGTGCGATTGTGATTATGCGATTGTGATCGTGTGAGTGTGATAGTGTGATTGTGATCGGGGGATTGTGTGAATGTGATTGTGTGATTGTGATTGTGCGATTGTGACTGTGCGATTGTGATCGTGCGATTGTGGTCGTGTGATGGTGATTGTGCGGTTGTGATTGTGCGATTGTGATCGTGTGAGTGTGATAGTGTGATCGTATGATTGTGATCGTGTGACTGTGATCGTGTGATTGTGATTGTGCGATTGTGATTGTGCGATTGTGACTGTGCGATTGTGATCGTGCGATTGTGGTCGTGTGATGGTGATTGTGCGATTGTGATTGTGCGATTGTGATCGTGTGAGTGTGATAGTGTGATTGTGATCGGGTGATTGTGTGAATGTGATTGTGTGATTGTGATTGTGCGATAGTGATTGTGCGATTGTGATTGTGCGATTGTGATCGTGTGATTGTGATTGTGCGATTGTGAGCGTGCGATTGTGATTGTGCGATTGTGTTTGTGCGAATGTGATTGTGCGAGTGTGAGTGTGCGATTGTAATTGCGCGATAGTGATTGTGCGATTGTAATCGTGAGATTGTGATCGTGTGAGTGTGATCGTGTGATTGTGATTGTGTGATTGTGTGATTGTGATTGTGTGATTGTGATTGTGTGATTGTGATTGTGTGATTGTGATTGTGTGATTGTGATTGTGTGATTGTGATTGTGTGATTGTGATTGTGTGATTGTGATTGTGTGATTGTGATTGTGTGATTGTGATTGTGTGATTGTGGTTGTGTGATTGTGATTGTGTGATTGTGATTGTGTGATTGTGATTGTGTGATTGTGATTGTGTGATTGTGATTGTGTGATTGTGATTGTGTGATTGTGATTGTGTGATTGTGATTGTGTGATTGTGATTGTGTGATTGTGATTGTGTGATTGTGATTGTGCGATTGTGATTATGCGATTGTGATTTTGTGATTGTGATTGTGTGATTGTGATTGTGTGATTGTGATTGTGTGATTGTGATTGTGTGATTGTGATTGTGTGATTGTGATTGTGTGATTGTGATTGTGTGATTGTGATTGTGTGATTGTGATTGTGTGATTGTGATTGTGTGATTGTGGTTGTGTGATTGTGATTGTGTGGTTGTGATTGTGTGGTTGTGATTGTGTGATTGTGATTGTGATTGTGTGATTGTGATTGTGTGATTGCGATTGTGTGATTGCGATTGTGTGATTGCGATTGTGTGATTGCGATTGTGTGATTGGGATTGTGTGATTGTGATTGTGCGATTGTGATTGTGCGATTGTGATCGTGTGAGTGTGACAGTGTGATTGTGATCGGGGGATTGTGTGAATGTGATTGTGTGATTGTGATTGTGCGATTGTGACTGTGCGATTGTGATCGTGCGATTGTGGTCGTGCGATGGTGATTGTGCGATTGTGATTGTGCGATTGTGATCGTGTGAGTGTGATAGTGTGATCGTATGATTGTGATCGTGTGACTGTGATCGTGTGATTGTGATTGTGCGATTGTGATTGTGCGGTTGTGACTGTGCGATTGTGATCGTGCGATTGTGGTCGTGTGATGGTGATTGTGCGATTGTGATTGTGCGATTGTGATCGTGTGAGTGTGATAGTGTGATTGTGATCGGGGGATTGTGTGAATGTGATTGTGTGATTGTGATTGTGCGATAGTGATTGTGCGATTGTGATTGTGCGATTGTGATCGTGTGATTGTGATTGTGCGATTGTGAGCGTGCGATTGTGATTGTGCGATTGTGTTTGTGCGAATGTGATTGTGCGAGTGTGAGTGTGCGATTGTAATTGCGCGATAGTGATTGTGCGATTGTAATCGTGAGATTGTGATCGTGTGAGTGTGATCGTGTGATTGTGATTGTGTGATTGTGTGATTGTGATTGTGTGATTGTGATTGTGTGATTGTGGTTGTGTGATTGTGATTGTGTGATTGAGATTGTGTGATTGTGTGATTGTGATTGTGTGATTGTGATTGTGTGATTGTGATTGTGTGATTGTGGTTGTGTGATTGTGATTGTGTGATTGTGATTGTGTGATTGTGATTGTGTGATTGTGATTGTGTGATTGTGATTGTGTGATTGTGATTGTGTGATTGTGATTGTGTGATTGTGATTGTGTGATTGTGATTGTGTGATTGTGATTGTGTGATTGTGATTGTGTGATTGTGATTGTGTGATTGTGGTTGTGTGATTGTGATTGTGTGGTTGTGATTGTGTGGTTGTGATTGTGTGATTGTGATTGTGATTGTGTGATTGTGATTGTGTGATTGCGATTGTGTGATTGCGATTGTGTGATTGGGATTGTGTGATTGTGATTGTGCGATTGTGATTGTGGGATTGTGATCGTGTGAGTGTGATAGTGTGATTGTGACCGGGGGATTGTGTGAATGTGATGGTGTGATTGTGATTGTGCGATTGTGACTGTGCGATTGTGATCGTGCGATTGTGGTCGTGTGATGGTGATTGTGCGATTGTGATTGTGCGATTGTGATCGTGTGAGTGTGATAGTGTGATCGTATGATTGTGATCGTGTGACTGTGATCGTGTGATTGTGATTGTGCGATTGTGATTGTGCGGTTGTGACTGTGCGATTGTGATCGTGCGATTGTGGTCGTGTGATGATGATTGTGCGATTGTGATTGTGCGATTGTGATCGTGTGAATGTGATAGTGTGATTGTGATCGGGGGATTGTGTGAATGTGATTGTGTGATTGTGATTGTGCGATAGTGATTGTGCGATTGTGATTGTGCGATTGTGATCGTGTGATTGTGATTGTGCGATTGTGAGTGTGCGATTGTGATTGTGCGATTGTGTTTGTGCGAATGTGATTGTGCGAGTGTGAGTGTGCGATTGTAATTGCGCGATTGAGATTGTGCGATTGTAATCGTGTGATTGTGATCGTGTGATTGTGATTGTGTGATTGTGATTGTGTGATTGTGTGATTGTGATTGTGTGATTGTGATTGTGTGATTGTGGTTGTGTGATTGTGATTGAGTGATTGAGATTGTGTGATTGTGTGATTGTGATTGTGTGATTGTGGTTGTGTGATTGTGATTGTGTGATTGTGATTGTGTGATTGTGATTGCGTGATTGTGATTGTGTGATTGTGATTGTGTGATTGTGATTGTGTGATTGTGATTGTGTGATTGTGATTGTGTGATTGTGATTGTGTGATTGTGATTGTGTGATTGTGATTGTGTGATTGTGATTGTGTGATTGTGATTGTGTGATTGTGATTGTGTGATTGTGATTGTGTGATTGTGATTGTGTGATTGTGATTGTGTGATTGTGATTGTGTGATTGTGATTGTGTGATTGTGATTGTGCGATTGTAATCGTGTGATTGTGATCGTGTGAGTGTGATCGTGTGATGGTGATTGTGCGATTGTGATTGTGCGATTGTGATCGTGTGAGTGTGATAGTGTGATTGTGATCGGGGGATTGTGTGAATGTGATTGTGTGATTGTGATTGTGCGATAGTGACTGTGCGATTGTGATCGTGCGATTGTGGTCGTGTGATGGTGATTGTGCGATTGTGATTGTGCGATTGTGATCGTGTGATTGTGATTGTGTGATTGTGATTGTGTGATTGTGATTGTGTGATTGTGATTATGTGATTGTGATTGTGTGATTGTGATTGTGTGATTGTGATCGTGTGACTGTGATCGTGTGACTGTGATCGTGTGATTGTGAATGTGTGATTGTGATTGTGTGATTGTGATTGTGTGATTGTGATTGTGCGATTGTAATCGTGTGATTGTGATCGTGTGAGTGTGATCGTGTGATGGTGATTGTGCGATTGTGATTGTGCGATTGTGATCGTGTGAGTGTGATAGTGTGATTGTGATCGGGGGATTGTGTGAATGTGATTGTGTGATTGTGATTGTGCGATTGTGACTGTGCGATTGTGATCGTGCGATTGTGGTCGTGTGATGGTGATTGTGCGGTTGTGATTGTGCGATTGTGATCGTGTGAGTGTGATAGTGTGATCGTATGATTGTAATCGTGTGACTGTGATCGTGTGATTGTGATTGTGCGATTGTGATTGTGCGATTGTGACTGTGCGATTGTGATCGTGCGATTGTGGTCGTGTGATGGTGATTGTGCGATTGTGATTGTGCGATTGTGATCGTGTGAGTGTCATAGTGTGATTGTGATCGGGGGATTGTGTGAATGTGATTGTGTGATTGTGATTGTGCGATAGTGATTGTGCGATTGTGATTGTGCGATTGCGATCGTGTGATTGTGATTGTGCGATTGTGAGCGTGCGATTGTGATTGTGCGATTGTGTTTGTGCGAATGTGATTGTGCGAGTGTGAGTGTGCGATTGTAATTGCGCGATTGTGATTGTGCGATTGTAATCGTGTGATTGTGATCGTGTGAGTGTGATTGTGTGATCGGATGATTGTGATCGTGTGACTGTGATCGTGTGATTGTGATTGTGCGATTGTGATTGTGCGATTGTGACTGTGCGATTGTGATCGTGCGATTGTGGTCGTGTGATGGTGATTGTGCGATTGTGATTGTGTGATTGTGATTGTGATTGTGTGATTGTGATTGTGTGATTGTGGTTGTGTGATTGTGATTGTGTGATTGAGATTGTGTGATTGTGTGATTGTGATTGTGTGATTGTGATTGTGTGATTGTGGTTGTGTGATTGTGATTGTGTGATTGTGATTGTGTGATTGTGATTGTGTGATTGTGATTGTGTGATTGTGATTGTGTGATTGTGATTGTGTGATTGTGATTGTGTGATTGTGATTGTGTGATTGTGATTGTGTGATTGTGATTGTGTGATTGTGATTGTGCGATTGTGATTATGCGATTGTGATTTTGTGATTGTGATTGTGTGATTGTGATTGTGTGATTGTGATTGTGTGATTGTGATTGTGTGATTGTGATTGTGTGATTGTGATTGTGTGATTGTGATTGTGTGATTGTGATTGTGTGATTGTGATTGTGTGATTGTGATTGTGTGATTGTGGTTGTGTGATTGTGATTGTGTGGTTGTGATTGTGTGGTTGTGATTGTGTGATTGTGATTGTGATTGTGTGATTGTGATTGTGTGATTGCGATTGTGTGATTGCGATTGTGTGATTGCGATTGTGTGATTGCGATTGTGTGATTGGGATTGTGTGATTGTGATTGTGCGATTGTGATTGTGCGATTGTGATCGTGTGAGTGTGATAGTGTGATTGTGATCGGGGGATTGTGTGAATGTGATTGTGTGATTGTGATTGTGCGATTGTGACTGTGCGATTGTGATCGTGCGACTGTGGTCGTGCGATGGTGATTGTGCGATTGTGATTGTGCGATTGTGATCGTGTGAGTGTGATAGTGTGTTCGTATGATTATGATCGTGTGACTGTGATCGTGTGATTGTGATTGTGCGATTGTGATTGTGCGGTTGTGACTGTGCGATTGTGATCGTGCGATTGTGGTCGTGTGATGGTGATTGTGCGATTGTGATTGTGCGATTGTGATCGTGTGAGTGTGATAGTGTGATTGTGATCGGGGGATTGTGTGAATGTGATTGTGTGATTGTGATTGTGCGATAGTGATTGTGCGATTGTGATTGTGCGATTGTGATCGTGTGATTGTGATTGTGCGATTGTGAGCGTGCGATTGTGATTGTGCGATTGTGTTTGTGCGAATGTGATTGTGCGAGTGTGAGTGTGCGATTGTAATTGCGCGATAGTGATTGTGCGATTGTAATCGTGAGATTGTGATCGTGTGAGTGTGATCGTGTGATTGTGATTGTGTGATTGTGTGATTGTGATTGTGTGATTGTGATTGTGTGATTGTGGTTGTGTGATTGTGATTGTGTGATTGAGATTGTGTGATTGTGTGATTGTGATTGTGTGATTGTGATTGTGTGATTGTGATTGTGTGATTGTGATTGTGTGATTGTGATTGTGTGATTGTGGTTGTGTGATTGTGATTGTGTGATTGTGATTGTGTGATTGTGATTGTGTGATTGTGATTGTGTGATTGTGATTGTGTGATTGTGATTGTGTGATTGTGATTGTGTGATTGTGATTGTGTGATTGTGATTGTGTGATTGTGATTGTGTGATTGTGATTGTGTGATTGTGATTGTGTGATTGTGATTGTGTGATTGTGATTGTGTGATTGTGATTGTGTGATTGTGATTGTGTGATTGTGATTGTATGATTGTGATTGTGTGATTGTGATTGTGTGATTGTGATTGTGTGATTGTGATTGTGTGATTGTGATTGTGTGATTGTGATTGTGTGATTGTGATTGTGATTGTGTGATTGTGATTGTGTGATTGTGATTGTGTGATTGTGATTGTGTGATTGTGATTGTGTGATTGTGATTGTGTGATTGTGATTGTGTGATTGTGATTGTGTGATTGTGATTGTGTGATTGTGATTGTGTGCTTGTGATTGTGTGATTGTGATTGTGTGATTGTGATTGTGTGATTGTGATTGTGTGATTGTGATTGTGTGATTGTGATTGTGTGATTGTGATTGTGTGATTGTGATTGTGCGATTGTGACTGTGCGATTGTGATCGTGCGATTGTGGTCGTGTGATGGTGATTGTGCGATTGTGATTGTGCGATTGTGATCGTGTGAGTGTGATAGTGTGATCGTATGATTGTGATCGTGTGACTGTGATCGTGTGATTGTGATTGTGCGATTGTGATTGTGCGGTTGTGACTGTGCGATTGTGATCGTGCGATTGTGGTCGTGTGATGATGATTGTGCGATTGTGATTGTGCGATTGTGATCGTGTGAGTGTGATAGTGTGATTGTGATCGGGGGATTGTGTGAATGTGATTGTGTGATTGTGATTGTGCGATAGTGATTGTGCGATTGTGATTGTGCGATTGTGATCGTGTGACTGTGATCGTGTGACTGTGATCGTGTGATTGTGATTGTGCGATTGTGATTGTGCGATTGTGAGTGTGCGATTGTGATTGTGCGATTGTGTTTGTGCGAATGTGATTGTGCGAGTGTGAGTGTGCGATTGTAATTGCGCGATTGAGATTGTGCGATTGTAATCGTGTGATTGTGATCGTGTGATTGTGATTGTGTGATTGTGATTGTGTGATTGTGTGATTGTGATTGTGTGATTGTGATTGTGTGATTGTGGTTGTGTGATTGTGATTGAGTGATTGAGATTGTGTGATTGTGTGATTGTGATTGTGTGATTGTGATTGTGTGATTGTGGTTGTGTGATTGTGATTGTGTGATTGTGATCGTGTGATTGTGATCGTGTGACTGTGATCGTGTGACTGTGATCGTGTGATTGTGATCGTGTGATTGTGATCGTGTGATTGTGATTGTGTGATTGTGATTGTGTGATTGTGATTGTGTGATTGTGATTGTGTGATTGTGATTGTGTGATTGTGATTGTGTGATTGTGATTGTGTGATTGTGATTGTGCGATAGTGATTGTGCGATTGTAATCGTGTGATTGTGATCGTGTGAGTGTGATTTTGTGATCGTATGATTGTGATCGTGTGACTGTGATCGTGTGATTGTGATTGTGCGATTGTGATTGTGCGGTTGTGACTGTGCGATTGTGATCGTGCGATTGTGATCGTGTGATTGTGATTGTGCGATTGTGAGTGTGCGATTGTGATTGTGCGATTGTGATTCTGCGATTGTGTTTGTGCGAATGTGGTTGTGCGAGTGTGAGTGTGCGATTGTAATTGCGCGATTGAGATTGTGCGATTGTAATCGTGTGATTGTGATCGTGTGATTGTGATTGTGTGATTGTGATTGTGTGATTGTGATTGTGTGATTGTGGTTGTGTGATTGTGATTGAGTGATTGAGATTGTGTGATTGTGTGATTGTGATTGTGTGATTGTGATTGTGTGATTGTGGTTGTGTGATTGTGATTGTGTGATTGTGATTGTGTGATTGTGATTGTGTGATTGTGATTGTGATTGTGCGATTGTGTTTGTGCGAATGTGATTGTGCGAGTGTGAGTGTGCGATTGTAATTGCGCGATTGTGATTGTGCGATTGTAATCGTGTGATTGTGATCGTGTGAGTGTGATCGTGTGACGGTGATTGTGTGATTGTGATTGCGCGATTGTGATCGTGTGAGTGTGATAGTGTGATTGTGACCGGGGGATTGTGTGAATGCGATTGCGTGATTGTGATTGTGCGATTGTGACTGTGCGATTGTGATCGTGCGATTGTGGTCGTGTGATGGTGATTGTGCGATTGTGATTGTGCGATTGTGATCGTGTGAGTGTGATAGTGTGATCGTATGATTGTGATCGTGTGACTGTGATCGTGTGATTGTGATTGTGCGATTGTGATCGTGTGAGTGTGATAGTGTGATTGTGATCGGGGGATTGTGTGAATGTGATTGTGTGATTGTGATTGTGCGATTGTGACTGTGCGATTGTGATCGTGCGATTGTGGTCGTGCGATGGTGATTGTGCGATTGTGATTGTGCGATTGTGATCGTGTGAGTGTGATAGTGTGATCGTATGATTGTGATCGTGTGACTGTGATCGTGTGATTGTGATTGTGCGATTGTGATTGTGCGGTTGTGACTGTGCGATTGTGATCGTGCGATTGTGGTCGTGTGATGGTGATTGTGCGATTGTGATTGTGCGATTGTGATCGTGTGAGTGTGATAGTGTGATTGTGATCGGGGGATTGTGTGAATGTGATTGTGTGATTGTGATTGTGCGATAGTGATTGTGCGATTGTAATCGTGTGATTGTGATCGTGTGATTGTGATTGTGTGATTGTGATTGTGTGATTGTGATTGTGTGATTGTGATTGTGCGATTGTGAGTGTGCGATTGTGATTGTGCGATTGTGATTGTGCGATTGTGTTTGTGCGAATGTGATTGTGCGAGTGTGAGTGTGCGATTGTAATTGCGCGATTGAGATTGTGCGATTGTAATCGTGTGATTGTGATCGTGTGATTGTGATTGTGTGATTGTGATTGTGTGATTGTGATTGTGTGATTGTGGTTGTGTGATTGTGATTGAGTGATTGAGATTGTGTGATTGTGTGATTGTGATTGTCGACTGTGATTGTGTGATTGTGGTTGTGTGATTGTGATTGTGTGATTGTGATTGTGTGATTGTGATTGTGTGATTGTGATTGTGATTGTGCGATTGTGTTTGTGCGAATGTGATTGTGCGAGTGTGAGTGTGCGATTGTAATTGCGCGAATGTGATTGTGCGATTGTAATCGTGTGATTGTGATCGTGTGAGTGTGATCGTGTGACGGTGATTGTGTGATTGTGATTGCGCGATTGTGATCGTGTGAGTGTGATAGTGTGATTGTGACCGGGGGATTGTGTGAATGCGATTGCGTGATTGTGATTGTGCGATTGTGACTGTGCGATTGTGATCGTGCGATTGTGGTCGTGTGATGGTGATTGTGCGATTGTGATTGTGCGATTGTGATCGTGTGAGTGTGATAGTGTGATCGTATGATTGTGATCGTGCGACTGTGATCGTGTGATTGTGATTGTGCGATTGTGATTGTGCGATTGTGACTGTGCGATTGTGATCGTGCGATTGTGGTCGTGTGATGGTGATTGTGCGATTGTGATTGTGCGATTGTGATCGTGAAAGTGTGATAGTGTGATTGTGATCGGGGGATTGTGTGAATGTGATTGTGCGAGTGTGAGTGTGCGATTGTAATTGCGCGATTGTGATTGTGCGATTGTAATCGTGTGATTGTGATCGTGTGAGTGTGATTGTGATCGTATGATTGTGATCGTGTGACTGTGATCGTGTGATTGTGATTGTGCGATTGTGATTGTGCGATTGTGGTTGTGTGATTGTGGTTGTGTGATTGTGATTGTGTGATTGTGATTGTGTGATTGTGATTGTGTGATTGTGTGATTGTGATTGTGTGACTGTGATTGTGTGATTGTGGTTGTGTGATTGTGGTTGTGTGATTGAGATTGTGTGATTGTGTGATTGTGATTGTGTGATTGTGATTGTGTGATTGTGATTGTGTGATTGTGGTTGTGTGATTGTGATTGTGTGATTGTGATTGTGTGATTGTGATTGTGTGATTGTGATTGTGTGCTTGTGATTGTGTGATTGTTATTGTGTGATTGTGATTGCGTGATTGTGATTGCGTGATTGTGATTGCGTGATTGAGATTGCGTGATTGTGATTGCGTGATTGTGATTGTGTGATTGTGGTTGTGTGATTGTGATTGTGTGATTGTGATTGTGTGATTGTGATTGTGTGATTGTGATTGTGATTGTGTGATTGTGATTGTGTGATTGTGATTGTGTGATTGTGATTGTGTGATTGTGGTTGTGTGATTGTGATTGTGTGATTGTGATCGTGTGATTGTGATCGTGTGACTGTGATCGTGTGACTGTGATCGTGTGATTGTGATCGTGTGATTGTGATCGTGTGATTGTGATTGTGTGATTGTGATTGTGTGATTGTGATTGTGTGATTGTGATTGTGTGATTGTGATTGTGTGATTGTGATTGTGTGATTGTGATTGTGTGATTGTGATTGTGCGATAGTGATTGTGCGATTGTAATCGTGTGATTGTGATCGTGTGAGTGTGATTGTGTGATCGTATGATTGTGATCGTGTGACTGTGATCGTGTGATTGTGATTGTGCGATTGTGATTGTGCGGTTGTGACTGTGCGATTGTGATCGTGCGATTGTGATCGTGTGATTGTGATTGTGCGATTGTGAGTGTGCGATTGTGATTGTGCGATTGTGATTCTGCGATTGTGTTTGTGCGAATGTGATTGTGCGAGTGTGAGTGTGCGATTGTAATTGCGCGATTGAGATTGTGCGATTGTAATCGTGTGATTGTGATCGTGTGATTGTGATTGTGTGATTGTGATTGTGTGATTGTGATTGTGTGATTGTGGTTGTGTGATTGTGATTGAGTGATTGAGATTGTGTGATTGTGTGATTGTGATTGTGTGATTGTGATTGTGTGATTGTGGTTGTGTGATTGTGATTGTGTGATTGTGATTGTGTGATTGTGATTGTGTGATTGTGATTGTGATTGTGCGATTGTGTTTGTGCGAATGTGATTGTGCGAGTGTGAGTGTGGGATTGTAATTGCGCGATTGTGATTGTGCGATTGTAATCGTGTGATTGTGATCGTGTGATTGTGATTGTGTGATTGTGATTGTGTGATTGTGTGATTGTGATTGTGTGATTGTGATTGTGTGATTGTGGTTGTGTGATTGTGATTGAGTGATTGAGATTGTGTGATTGTGTGATTGTGATTGTGTGATTGTGGTTGTGTGATTGTGATTGTGTGATTGTGATTGTGTGATTGTGATTGCGTGATTGTGATTGTGTGATTGTGATTGTGTGATTGTGATTGTGTGATTGTGATTGTGTGATTGTGATTGTGTGATTGTGATTGTGTGATTGTGATTGTGTGATTGTGATTGTGTGATTGTGATTGTGTGATTGTGATTGTGTGATTGTGATTGTGTGATTGTGATTGTGTGATTGTGATTGTGTGATTGTGATTGTGTGATTGTGATTGTGTGATTGTGATTGTGCGATTGTAATCGTGTGATTGTGATCGTGTGAGTGTGATCGTGTGATGGTGATTGTGCGATTGTGATTGTGCGATTGTGATCGTGTGAGTGTGATAGTGTGATTGTGATCGGGGGATTGTGTGAATGTGATTGTGTGATTGTGATTGTGCGATAGTGACTGTGCGATTGTGATCGTGCGATTGTGGTCGTGTGATGGTGATTGTGCGATTGTGATTGTGCGATTGTGATCGTGTGATTGTGATTGTGTGATTGTGATTGTGTGATTGTGATTGTGTGATTGTGATTATGTGATTGTGATTGTGTGATTGTGATTGTGTGATTGTGATCGTGTGACTGTGATCGTGTGACTGTGATCGTGTGATTGTGAATGTGTGATTGTGATTGTGTGATTGTGATTGTGTGATTGTGATTGTGCGATTGTAATCGTGTGATTGTGATCGTGTGAGTGTGATCGTGTGATGGTGATTGTGCGATTGTGATTGTGCGATTGTGATCGTGTGAGTGTGATAGTGTGATTGTGATCGGGGGATTGTGTGAATGTGATTGTGTGATTGTGATTGTGCGATTGTGACTGTGCGATTGTGATCGTGCGATTGTGGTCGTGTGATGGTGATTGTGCGGTTGTGATTGTGCGATTGTGATCGTGTGAGTGCGATAGTGTGATCGTATGATTGTGATCGTGTGACTGTGATCGTGTGATTGTGATTGTGCGATTGTGATTGTGCGATTGTGACTGTGCGATTGTGATCGTGCGATTGTGGTCGTGTGATGGTGATTGTGCGATTGTGATTGTGCGATTGTGATCGTGTGAGTGTCATAGTGTGATTGTGATCGGGGGATTGTGTGAATGTGATTGTGTGATTGTGATTGTGCGATAGTGATTGTGCGATTGTGATTGTGCGATTGCGATCGTGTGATTGTGATTGTGCGATTGTGAGCGTGCGATTGTGATTGTGCGATTGTGTTTGTGCGAATGTGATTGTGCGAGTGTGAGTGTGCGATTGTAATTGCGCGATTGTGATTGTGCGATTGTAATCGTGTGATTGTGATCGTGTGAGTGTGATTGTGTGATCGGATGATTGTGATCGTGTGACTGTGATCGTGTGATTGTGATTGTGCGATTGTGATTGTGCGATTGTGACTGTGCGATTGTGATCGTGCGATTGTGGTCGTGTGATGGTGATTGTGCGATTGTGATTGTGTGATTGTGATTGTGATTGTGTGATTGTGATTGTGTGATTGTGGTTGTGTGATTGTGATTGTGTGATTGAGATTGTGTGATTGTGTGATTGTGATTGTGTGATTGTGATTGTGTGATTGTGGTTGTGTGATTGTGATTGTGTGATTGTGATTGTGTGATTGTGATTGTGTGATTGTGATTGTGTGATTGTGATTGTGTGATTGTGATTGTGTGATTGTGATTGTGTGATTGTGATTGTGTGATTGTGATTGTGTGATTGTGATTGTGTGATTGTGATTGTGTGATTGTGATTGTGCGATTGTGATTATGCGATTGTGATTTTGTGATTGTGATTGTGTGATTGTGATTGTGTGATTGTGATTGTGTGATTGTGATTGTGTGATTGTGATTGTGTGATTGTGATTGTGTGATTGTGATTGTGTGATTGTGATTGTGTGATTGTGATTGTGTGATTGTGATTGTGTGATTGTGATTGTGTGATTGTGGTTGTGTGATTGTGATTGTGTGGTTGTGATTGTGTGGTTGTGATTGTGTGATTGTGATTGTGATTGTGTGATTGTGATTGTGTGATTGCGATTGTGTGATTGCGATTGTGTGATTGCGATTGTGTGATTGCGATTGTGTGATTGGGATTGTGTGATTGTGATTGTGCGATTGTGATTGTGCGATTGTGATCGTGTGAGTGTGATAGTGTGATTGTGATCGGGGGATTGTGTGAATGTGATTGTGTGATTGTGATTGTGCGATTGTGACTGTGCGATTGTGATCGTGCGACTGTGGTCGTGCGATGGTGATTGTGCGATTGTGATTGTGCGATTGTGATCGTGTGAGTGTGATAGTGTGTTCGTATGATTATGATCGTGTGACTGTGATCGTGTGATTGTGATTGTGCGATTGTGATTGTGCGGTTGTGACTGTGCGATTGTGATCGTGCGATTGTGGTCGTGTGATGGTGATTGTGCGATTGTGATTGTGCGATTGTGATCGTGTGAGTGTGATAGTGTGATTGTGATCGGGGGATTGTGTGAATGTGATTGTGTGATTGTGATTGTGCGATAGTGATTGTGCGATTGTGATTGTGCGATTGTGATCGTGTGATTGTGATTGTGCGATTGTGAGCGTGCGATTGTGATTGTGCGATTGTGTTTGTGCGAATGTGATTGTGCGAGTGTGAGTGTGCGATTGTAATTGCGCGATAGTGATTGTGCGATTGTAATCGTGAGATTGTGATCGTGTGAGTGTGATCGTGTGATTGTGATTGTGTGATTGTGTGATTGTGATTGTGTGATTGTGATTGTGTGATTGTGGTTGTGTGATTGTGATTGTGTGATTGAGATTGTGTGATTGTGTGATTGTGATTGTGTGATTGTGATTGTGTGATTGTGATTGTGTGATTGTGATTGTGTGATTGTGATTGTGTGATTGTGGTTGTGTGATTGTGATTGTGTGATTGTGATTGTGTGATTGTGATTGTGTGATTGTGATTGTGTGATTGTGATTGTGTGATTGTGATTGTGTGATTGTGATTGTGTGATTGTGATTGTGTGATTGTGATTGTGTGATTGTGATTGTGTGATTGTGATTGTGTGATTGTGATTGTGTGATTGTGATTGTGTGATTGTGATTGTGTGATTGTGATTGTGTGATTGTGATTGTGTGATTGTGATTGTATGATTGTGATTGTGTGATTGTGATTGTGTGATTGTGATTGTGTGATTGTGATTGTGTGATTGTGATTGTGTGATTGTGATTGTGTGATTGTGATTGTGATTGTGTGATTGTGATTGTGTGATTGTGATTGTGTGATTGTGATTGTGTGATTGTGATTGTGTGATTGTGATTGTGTGATTGTGATTGTGTGATTGTGATTGTGTGATTGTGATTGTGTGATTGTGATTGTGTGCTTGTGATTGTGTGATTGTGATTGTGTGATTGTGATTGTGTGATTGTGATTGTGTGATTGTGATTGTGTGATTGTGATTGTGTGCTTGTGATTGTGCGATTGTGATCGTGCGATTGTGGTCGTGTGATGGTGATTGTGCGATTGTGATTGTGCGATTGTGATCGTGTGAGTGTGATAGTGTGATCGTATGATTGTGATCGTGCGACTGTGATCGTGTGATTGTGATTGTGCGATTGTGATTGTGCGATTGTGACTGTGCGATTGTGATCGTGCGATTGTGGTCGTGTGATGGTGATTGTGCGATTGTGATTGTGCGATTGTGATCGTGAAAGTGTGATAGTGTGATTGTGATCGGGGGATTGTGTGAATGTGATTGTGCGAGTGTGAGTGTGCGATTGTAATTGCGCGATTGTGATTGTGCGATTGTAATCGTGTGATTGTGATCGTGTGAGTGTGATTGTGATCGTATGATTGTGATCGTGTGACTGTGATCGTGTGATTGTGATTGTGCGATTGTGATTGTGCGATTGTGGTTGTGTGATTGTGGTTGTGTGATTGTGATTGTGTGATTGTGATTGTGTGATTGTGATTGTGTGATTGTGTGATTGTGATTGTGTGACTGTGATTGTGTGATTGTGGTTGTGTGATTGTGGTTGTGTGATTGAGATTGTGTGATTGTGTGATTGTGATTGTGTGATTGTGATTGTGTGATTGTGATTGTGTGATTGTGGTTGTGTGATTGTGATTGTGTGATTGTGATTGTGTGATTGTGATTGTGTGATTGTGATTGTGTGCTTGTGATTGTGTGATTGTTATTGTGTGATTGTGATTGCGTGATTGTGATTGCGTGATTGTGATTGCGTGATTGAGATTGCGTGATTGTGATTGCGTGATTGTGATTGTGTGATTGTGGTTGTGTGATTGTGATTGTGTGATTGTGATTGTGTGATTGTGATTGTGTGATTGTGATTGTGATTGTGTGATTGTGATTGTGTGATTGTGATTGTGTGATTGTGATTGTGTGATTGTGGTTGTGTGATTGTGATTGTGTGATTGTGATCGTGTGATTGTGATCGTGTGACTGTGATCGTGTGACTGTGATCGTGTGATTGTGATCGTGTGATTGTGATCGTGTGATTGTGATCGTGTGATTGTGATTGTGCGATTGTGATTGTGTGATTGTGATTGTGTGATTGTGATTGTGTGATTGTGATTGTGTGATTGTGATTGTGTGATTGTGATTGTGTGATTGTGATTGTGCGATAGTGATTGTGCGATTGTAATCGTGTGATTGTGATCGTGTGAGTGTGATTGTGTGATCGTATGATTGTGATCGTGTGACTGTGATCGTGTGATTGTGATTGTGCGATTGTGATTGTGCGGTTGTGACTGTGCGATTGTGATCGTGCGATTGTGATCGTGTGATTGTGATTGTGCGATTGTGAGTGTGCGATTGTGATTGTGCGATTGTGATTCTGCGATTGTGTTTGTGCGAATGTGATTGTGCGAGTGTGAGTGTGCGATTGTAATTGCGCGATTGAGATTGTGCGATTGTAATCGTGTGATTGTGATCGTGTGATTGTGATTGTGTGATTGTGATTGTGTGATTGTGATTGTGTGATTGTGGTTGTGTGATTGTGATTGAGTGATTGAGATTGTGTGATTGTGTGATTGTGATTGTGTGATTGTGATTGTGTGATTGTGGTTGTGTGATTGTGATTGTGTGATTGTGATTGTGTGATTGTGATTGTGTGATTGTGATTGTGATTGTGCGATTGTGTTTGTGCGAATGTGATTGTGCGAGTGTGAGTGTGCGATTGTAATTGCGCGATTGTGATTGTGCGATTGTAATCGTGTGATTGTGATCGTGTGAGTGTGATCGTGTGACGGTGATTGTGTGATTGTGATTGCGCGATTGTGATCGTGTGAGTGTGATAGTGTGATTGTGACCGGGGGATTGTGTGAATGCGATTGCGTGATTGTGATTGTGCGATTGTGACTGTGCGATTGTGATCGTGCGATTGTGGTCGTGTGATGGTGATTGTGCGATTGTGATTGTGCGATTGTGATCGTGTGAGTGTGATAGTGTGATCGTATGATTGTGATCGTGTGACTGTGATCGTGTGATTGTGATTGTGCGATTGTGATTGTGCGATTGTGACTGTGCGATTGTGATCGTGCGATTGTGGTCG
Source organism: Megachile rotundata (assembly GCF_050947335.1). NCBI lineage: Eukaryota > Metazoa > Arthropoda > Insecta > Hymenoptera > Megachilidae > Megachile > Megachile rotundata. Next base: position 1,155,783 of record NW_027473334.1, on the reverse strand, counting down.
TGTGATGGTGATTGTGCGATTGTGATTGTGCGATTGTGATCGTGAAAGTGTGATAGTGTGATTGTGATCGGGGGATTGTGTGAATGTGATTGTGCGAGTGTGAGTGTGCGATTGTAATTGCGCGATTGTGATTGTGCGATTGTAATCGTGTGATTGTGATCGTGTGAGTGTGATTGTGATCGTATGATTGTGATCGTGTGACTGTGATCGTGTGATTGTGATTGTGCGATTGTGATTGTGCGATTGTGGTTGTGTGATTGTGGTTGTGTGATTGAGATTGTGTGATTGTGTGATTGTGATTGTGTGATTGTGATTGTGTGATTGTGGTTGTGTGATTGTGATTGTGTGATTGTGATTGTGTGATTGTGATTGTGTGATTGTGTGATTGTGATTGTGTGATTGTGATTGTGTGATTGTGGTTGTGTGATTGTGGTTGTGTGATTGAGATTGTGTGATTGTGTGATTGTGATTGTGTGATTGTGATTGTGTGATTGTGATTGTGTGATTGTGGTTGTGTGATTGTGATTGTGTGATTGTGATTGTGTGATTGTGATTGTGTGATTGTGATTGTGTGCTTGTGATTGTGTGATTGTTATTGTGTGATTGTGATTGTGTGATTGTGATTGTGTGATTGTGATTGTGTGATTGTGATTGTGTGATTGTGATTGTGTGATTGTGATTGTGTGATTGTGATTGTGTGATTGTGATTGTGTGATTGTGATTGTGTGATTGTGATTGTGTGATTGTGATTGTGTGATTGTGATTGTGTGATTGTGATTGTGTGATTGTGATTGTGTGATTGTGATTGTGTGATTGTGATTGTGTGATTGTGATTGTGTGATTGTGATTGTGTGATTGTGATTGTGTGATTGTGATTGTGTTATTGTGATTGTGTGATTGTGATTGTGTGATTGTGATTGTGTGATTGTGATTGTGTGATTGTGATTGTGTGATTGTGATTGTGTGATTGTGATTGTGTGATTGTGATTGTGTGATTGTGGTTGTGTGATTGTGATTGTGTGGTTGTGATTGTGTGGTTGTGATTGTGTGATTGTGATTGTGATTGTGTGATTGTGATTGTGTGATTGCGATTGTGTGATTGCGATTGTGTGCTTGCGATTTTGTGATTGCGATTGTGTGATTGGGATTGTGTTATTGTGATTGTGCGATTGTGATTGTGCGATTGTGATCGTGTGAGTGTGATAGTGTGATTGTGATCGGGGGATTGTGTGAATGTGATTGTGTGATTGTGATTGTGCGATTGTGACTGTGCGATTGTGATCGTGCGATTGTGGTCGTGTGATGGTGATTGTGCGATTGTGATTGTGCGATTGTGATCGTGTGAGTGTGATAGTGTGATCGTATGATTGTGATCGTGTGACTGTGATCGTGTGATTGTGATTGTGCGATTGTGATTGTGCGGTTGTGACTGTGCGATTGTGATCGTGCGATTGTGGTCGTGTGATGATGATTGTGCGATTGTGATTGTGCGATTGTGATCGTGTGAGTGTGATAGTGTGATTGTGATCGGGGGATTGTGTGAATGTGATTGTGTGATTGTGATTGTGCGATAGTGATTGTGCGATTGTGATTGTGCGATTGTGATCGTGTGATTGTGATTGTGCGATTGTGAGTGTGCGATTGTGATTGTGCGATTGTGTTTGTGCGAATGTGATTGTGCGAGTGTGAGTGTGCGATTGTAATTGCGCGATTGAGATTGTGCGATTGTAATCGTGTGATTGTGAACGTGTGATTGTGATTGTGTGATTGTGATTGTGTGATTGTGTGATTGTGATTGTGTGATTGTGATTGTGTGATTGTGGTTGTGTGATTGTGATTGAGTGATTGAGATTGTGTGATTGTGTGATTGTGATTGTGTGATTGTGATTGTGTGATTGTGGTAGTGTGATTGTGATTGTGTGATTGTGATCGTGTGATTGTGATCGTGTGACTGTGATCGTGTGACTGTGATCGTGTGATTGTGATCGTGTGATTGTGATCGTGTGATTGTGATCGTGTGATTGTGATTGTGTGATTGTGATTGTGTGATTGTGATTGTGTGATTGTGATTGTGTGATTGTGATTGTGTGATTGTGATTGTGTGATTGTGATTGTGTGATTGTGATTGTGTGATTGTGATTGTGTGATTGTGATTGTGTGATTGCGATTGTGTGATTGCGATTGTGTGATTGCGATTGTGTGATTGCGATTGTGTGATTGCGATTGTGTGATTGCGATTGTGTGATTGCGATTGTGTGATTGCGATTGTGTGATTGCGATTGTGTGATTGCGATTGTGTGATTGTGATTGTGATTGTGCGATTGTGTTTGTGCGAATGTGATTGTGCGAGTGTGAGTGTGCGATTGTAATTGCGCGATTGTGATTGTGCGATTGTAATCGTGTGATTGTGATCGTGTGAGTGTGATCGTGTGATGGTGATTGTGCGATTGTGATTGTGCGATTGTGACTGTGCGATTGTGATCGTGCGATTGTGGTCGTGTGATGGTGATTGTGCGATTGTGATTGTGCGATTGTGACTGTGCGATTGTGATCGTGCGATTGTGGTCGTGTGATGGTGATTGTGCGATTGTGATTGTGCGATTGTGATCGTGTGAGTGTGATAGTGTGATCGTATGATTGTGATCGTGTGACTGTGATCGTGTGATTGTGATTGTGCGATTGTGATTGTGCGATTGTGACTGTGCGATTGTGATCGTGCGATTGTGGTCGTGTGATGGTGATTGTGCGATTGTGATTGTGCGATTGTGACTGTGCGATTGTGATCGTGCGATTATGGTCGTGTGATGGTGATTGTGCGATTGTGATTGTGCGATTGTGATCGTGTGAGTGTGATAGTGTGATTGTGATCGGGGGATTGTGTGAATGTGATTGTGTGATTGTGATTGTGCGATAGCGATTGTGCGATTGTGATTGTGCGATTGTGATCGTGTGATTGTGATTGTACGATTGTGATTGTGCGATTGTGATCGTGTGAGTGTGATAGTGTGATTGTGATCGGGGATTGTGTGAATGTGATTGTGTGATTGTGATTGTGCGATAGCGATTGTGCGATTGTGATTGTGCGATTGTGATCGTGTGATTGTGAGTGTGCGATTGTGATTGTGCGATTGTGTTTGTGCGAATGTGATTGTGCGAGTGTGAGTGTGCGATTGTAATTGCGCGATTGTGATTGTGCGATTGTAATCGTGTGATTGTGATCGTGTGAGTGTGATTGTGTGATTGTGATTGTGTGATTGTAATTGTGCGATTGCGATTGTGCGATTGTGAATGTGATCGTGTGATTGTGATTATGTGATTATGATTGTGTGATTGTGATTGTGTGATTGTGATTGTGTGATTGTGATTGTGTGATTGTGATTGTGTGATTGTGATTGTGTGATTGTGATTGTGTGATTGTGATTGTGTGATTGTGATTGTGTGATTGTGATTGTGTGATTGTGATTGTGTGATTGTGGTTGTGTGATTGTGATTGTGTGGTTGTGATTGTGTGGTTGTGATTGTCTGATTGTGATTGTGATTGTGTGATTGTGATTGTGTGATTGCGATTGTGTGATTGCGATTGTGTGATTGCGATTGTGTGATTGCGATTGTGTGATTGGGATTGTGTGATTGTGATTGTGCGATTGTGATTATGCGATTGTGATCGTGTGAGTGTGATAGTGTGATTGTGATCGGGGGATTGTGTGAATGTGATTGTGTGATTGTGATTGTGCGATTGTGACTGTGCGATTGTGATCGTGCGATTGTGGTCGTGTGATGGTGATTGTGCGATTGTGATTGTGCGATTGTGATCGTGTGAGTGTGATAGTGTGATCGTATGATTGTGATCGTGTGACTGTGATCGTGTGATTGTGATTGTGCGATTGTGATTGTGCGATTGTGACTGTGCGATTGTGATCGTGCGATTGTGGTCGTGTGATGGTGATTGTGCGATTGTGATCGTGCGATTGTGATCGTGTGAGTGTGATAGTGTGATTGTGATCGGGGGATTGTGTGAATGTGATTGTGTGATTGTGATTGTGCGATAGTCATTGTGCGATTGTGATTGTGCGATTGCGATCGTGTGATTGTGATTGTGCGATTGTGAGCGTGCGAATGTGATTGTGCGATTGTGTTTGTGCGAATGTGATTGTGCGAGTGTGAGTGTGCGATTGTAATTGCGCGATTGTGATTGTGCGATTGTGATCGTGTGAGTGTGATAGTGTGATTGTGATCGGGGGATTGTGTGAATGTGATTGTGTGATTGTGATTGTGCGATAGTGATTGTGCGATTGTGATTGTGCGATTGTGATCGTGTGATTGTGATTGTGCGATTGTGAGTGTGCGATTGTGATTGTGCGATTGTGTTTGTGCTAATGTGATTGTGCGAGTGTGAGTGTGCGATTGTAATTGCGCGATTGAGATTGTGCGATTGTAATCGTGTGATTGTGATCGTGTGTTTGTGATTGTGTGATTGTGTGATTGTGATTGTGTGATTGTGATTGTGTGATTGTGGTTGTGTGATTGTGATTGAGTGATTGAGATTGTGTGATTGTGCGATTGTGATTGTGTGATTGTGATTGTGTGATTGTGATTGTGTGATTGTGATTGTGTGATTGTGATTGTGTGATTGTGATTGTGTGATTGTGATTGTGTGATTGTGATTGTGTGATTGTGATTGTGTGATTGTGATTGTGTGATTGTGATTGTGTGCTTGTGATTGTGTGATTGTGATTGTGTGATTGTGATTGTGTGATTGTGATTGTGTGATTGTGATCGTATGATTGTGATCGTGTGACTGTGATCGTGTGATTGTGATTGTGCGATTGTGATTGTGCGATTGTGACTGTGCGATTGTGATCGTGCGATTGTGGTCGTGTGATGATGATTGTGCGATTGTGATTGTGCGATTGTGATCGTGTGAGTGTGATAGTGTGATTGTGATCGGGGGATTGTGTGAATGTGATTGTGTGATTGTGATTGTGCGATAGTGATTGTGCGAATGTGATTGTGCGATTGTGATCGTGTGATTGTGATCGTGTGATTGTGATTGTGTGATTGTGTGATTGTGTGATTGTGATTGTGTGATTGTGATTGTGTGATTGTGGTTGTGTGATTGTGATTGTGTGATTGAGATTGTGTGATTGTATGATTGTGATTGTGTGATTGTGATTGTGTGATTGTGGTTGTGTGATTGTGATTGTGTGATTGTGATTGTGTGATTGTGATTGTGTGATTGTGATTGTGTGATTGTGATTGTGTGATTGTGATTGTGTGATTGTGATTGTGTGATTGTGATTGTGTGATTGTGATTGTGTGATTGTGATTGTGTGATTGTGATTGTGTGATTGTGATTGTGTGATTGTGATTGTGTGATTGTGATTGTGTGACTGCGATTGTGTGACTGTGATTGTGTGATTGTGATTGTGTGATTGTGATTGTGTGATTGTGATTGTGTGATTGTGATTGTGTGATTGTGATTGTGTGATTGTGATTGTCTGATTGTGATTGTGTGATTGTGATTGTGTGCTTGTGATTGTGTGATTGTGATGGTGTGCTTGTGATTGTGTGATTGTGATTGTGTGATTGTGATTGTGTGCTTGTGATTGTGTGCTTGTGATTGTGTGATTGTGATTGTGTGCTTGTGATTGTGTGATTGTGATTGTGTGATTGTGATTGTGTGATTGTGATTGTGTGATTGTGATTGTGTGATTGTGATTGTGTGATTGTGATTGTGTGATTGTGGTTGTGTGATTGTGATTGTGTGGTTGTGATTGTGTGGTTGTGATTGTGTGATTGTGATTGTGATTGTGTGATTGCGATTGTGTGATTGCGATTGTGTGATTGCGATTGTGTGATTGCGATTGTGTGATTGCGATTGTGTGATTGGGATTGTGCGATTGTGATTGTGCGATTGTGATTGTGATTGTGTGATTGTGATTGTGTGATTGTGATTGTGTGATTGTGATTGTGTGATTGTGATTGTGTGATTGTGATTGTGTGATTGTGATTGTGTGATTGTGATTGTGTGATTGTGATTGTGTGATTGTGATTGTGTGATTGTGATTGTGTGATTGTGCGATTGTGATTGTGTGATTGTGATTGTGTGATTGTGATTGTGTGATTGTGATTGTGTGATTGTGATTGTGTGATTGTGATTGTGTGATTGTGATTGTGTGATTGTGATTGTGTGATTGTGATTGTGTGATTGTGATTGTGTGATTGTGATTGTGTGCTTGTGATTGTGTGATTGTGATTGTGTGATTGTGATTGTGTGATTGTGATTGTGTGATTGTGATCGTATGATTGTGATCGTGTGACTGTGATCGTGTGATTGTGATTGTGCGATTGTGATTGTGCGATTGTGACTGTGCGATTGTGATCGTGCGATTGTGGTCGTGTGATGATGATTGTGCGATTGTGATTGTGCGATTGTGATCGTGTGAGTGTGATAGTGTGATTGTGATCGGGGGATTGTGTGAATGTGATTGTGTGATTGTGATTGTGCGATAGTGATTGTGCGAATGTGATTGTGCGATTGTGATCGTGTGATTGTGATCGTGTGATTGTGATTGTGTGATTGTGTGATTGTGTGATTGTGATTGTGTGATTGTGATTGTGTGATTGTGGTTGTGTGATTGTGATTGTGTGATTGAGATTGTGTGATTGTATGATTGTGATTGTGTGATTGTGATTGTGTGATTGTGGTTGTGTGATTGTGATTGTGTGATTGTGATTGTGTGATTGTGATTGTGTGATTGTGATTGTGTGATTGTGATTGTGTGATTGTGATTGTGTGATTGTGATTGTGTGATTGTGATTGTGTGATTGTGATTGTGTGATTGTGATTGTGTGATTGTGATTGTGTGATTGTGATTGTGTGATTGTGATTGTGTGATTGTGATTGTGTGATTGTGATTGTGTGACTGCGATTGTGTGACTGTGATTGTGTGATTGTGATTGTGTGATTGTGATTGTGTGATTGTGATTGTGTGATTGTGATTGTGTGATTGTGATTGTGTGATTGTGATTGTCTGATTGTGATTGTGTGATTGTGATTGTGTGCTTGTGATTGTGTGATTGTGATGGTGTGCTTGTGATTGTGTGATTGTGATTGTGTGATTGTGATTGTGTGCTTGTGATTGTGTGCTTGTGATTGTGTGATTGTGATTGTGTGCTTGTGATTGTGTGATTGTGATTGTGTGATTGTGATTGTGTGATTGTGATTGTGTGATTGTGATTGTGTGATTGTGATTGTGTGATTGTGATTGTGTGATTGTGATTGTGTGATTGTGATTGTGTGATTGTGATTGTGTGATTGTGATTGTGTGATTGTGATTGTGTGATTGTGATTGTGTGATTGTGATTGTGTGATTGTGATTGTGTGATTGTGATTGTGTGATTGTGATTGTGATTGTGTGATTGTGATTGTGTGATTGTGATTGTGTGATTGTGATTGTGTGATTGTGATTGTGTGATTGTGATTGTGTGATTGTGATTGTGTGATTGTGATTGTGTGATTGTGATAGTGTGATTGTGATTGTGTGATTGTGATTGTGTGATTGTGATTGTGTGATTGTGATTGTGTGATTGTGATTGTGTGATTGTGATTGTGTGATTGTGACTGTGTGATTGTGACTGTGTGATTGTGATTGTGTGATTGTGATTGTGTGATTGTGATTGTGTGATTGTGATTGTGTGATTGTGATTGTGTGATTGTGATTGTGTGATTGTGATTGTGTGATTGTGATTGTGTGATTGTGATTGTGTGATTGTGGTTGTGTGATTGTGATTGTGTGGTTGTGATTGTGTGGTTGTGATTGTGTGATTGTGATTGTGATTGTGTGATTGCGATTGTGTGATTGCGATTGTGTGATTGCGATTGTGTGATTGCGATTGTGTGATTGGGATTGTGCGATTGTGATTGTGCGATTGTGATTGTGATTGTGTGATTGTGATTGTGTGATTGTGATTGTGTGATTGTGATTGTGTGATTGTGATTGTGTGATTGTGATTGTGTGATTGTGATTGTGTGATTGTGATTGTGTGATTGTGATTGTGTGATTGTGATTGTGTGATTGTGATTGTGTGATTGTGATTGTGTGATTGTGATTGTGTGATTGTGATTGTGTGATTGTGATTGTGTGATTGTGATTGTGTGATTGTGATTGTGTGATTGTGGTTGTGTGATTGTGATTGTGTGGTTGTGATTGTGTGGTTGTGGTCGTGTGATGGTGATTGTGCGATTGTGATTGTGCGATTGTGATCGTGTGAGTCTGATAGTGTGATCGTATGATTGTGATCGTGTGACTGTGATCGTGTGATTGTGATTGTGCGATTGTGATTGTGCGATTGTGACTGTGCGATTGTGATCGTGCGATTGTGGTCGTGTGATGATGATTGTGCGATTCTGATTGTGCGATTGTGATCGTGTGAGTGTGATAGTGTGATTGTGATCGGGGGATTGTGTGAATGTGATTGTGTGATTGTGATTGTGCGATAGTGATTGTGCGATTGTGATTGTGCGATTGTGATTGTGCGATTGTGATCGTGTGATTGTGATTGTGCGATTGTGAGTGTGCGATTGTGATTGTGCGATTGTGTTTGTGCGAATGTGATTGTGCGAGTGTGAGTGTGCGATTGTAATTGCGCGATTGAGATTGTGCGATTGTAATCGTGTGATTGTGATCGTGTGATTGTGATTGTGTGATTGTGTGATTGTGATTGTGTGATTGTGATTGTGTGATTGTGGTTGTGTGATTGTGATTGAGTGATTGAGATTGTGTGATTGTGTGATTGTGACTGTGTGATTGTCATTGTGTGATTGTGGTTGTGTGATTGTGATTGTGTGATTGTGATTGTGTGATTGTGATTGTGTGATTGTGATTGTGTGATTGTGATTGTGTGATTGTGATTGTGTGATTGTGATTGTGATTGTGCGATTGTGTTTGTGCGAATGTGATTGTGCGAGTGTGAGTGTGCGATTGTAATTGCGCGATTGTGATTGTGCGATTGTAATCGTGTGATTGTGATCGTGTGAGTGTGATCGTGTGATGGTGATTGTGTGATTGTGATTGCGCGATTGTGATCGTGTGAGTGTGATAGTGCGATTGTGATCGGGGGATTGTGTGAATGCGATTGCGTGATTGTGATTGTGCGATTGTGACTGTGCGATTGTGATCGTGCGATTGTGGTCGTGTGATGGTGATTGTGCGATTGTGATTGTGCGATTGTGATCGTGTGAGTGTGATAGTGTGATCGTATGATTGTGATCGTGTGACTGTGATCGTGTGATTGTGATTGTGCGATTGTGATTGTGCGATTGTGACTGTACGATTGTGATCGTGCGATTGTGGTCGTGTGATGGTGATTGTGCGGTTGTGATTGTGCGATTGTGATCGTGAAAGTGTGATAGTGTGATTGTGATCGGGGGATTGTGTGAATGTGATTGTGCGAGTGTGAGTGTGCGATTGTAATTGCGCGATTGTGATTGTGCGATTGTAATCGTGTGATTGTGATCGTGTGAGCGTGATTGTGTGATCGTATGATTGTGATCGTGTGACTGTGATCGTGTGACTGTGATCGTGTGATTGTGATTGTGCGATTGTGATTGTGCGATTGTGACTGTGCGATTGTGATCGTGCGATTGTGGTCGTGTGATGGTGATTGTGCGATTGTGATTGTGCGATTGTAATCGTGTGAGTGTGATAGTGTGATTGTGATCGGGGGAATGTGTGAATGTGATTGTGTGATTGTGATTGTGCGATTGTGACTGTGCGATTGTGATCGTGCGATTGTGGTCGTGTGATGGTGATTGTGCGATTGTGATTGTGCGATTGTGATCGTGTGAGTGTGATAGTGTGATCGTATGATTGTGATCGTGTGACTGTGATCGTGTGATTGTGATTGTGCGATTGTGATTGTGCGATTGTGACTGTGCGATTGTGATCGTGCGATTGTGGTCGTGTGATGGTGATTGTGCGATTGTGATTGTGCGATTGTGATCGTGTGAGTGTGATAGTGTGATTGTGATCGGGGGATTGTGTGAATGTGATTGTGTGATTGTGATTGTGCGATAGTGATTGTGCGATTGTGATTGCGCGATTGTGATAGTGTGATTGTGATTGTGCGATTGTGAGTGTGCGATTGTGATTGTGCGATTGTGTTTGTGCGAATGTGATTGTGCGAGTGTGAGTGTGCGATTGTAATTGCGCGATTGTGATTGTGCGATTGCGATTGTGCGATTGTGATTGTGATTGTGTGATTGTGATTGTGTGATTGTGATTGTGTGATTGTGATTGTGTGATTGTGATTGTGTGATTGTGATTGTGTGACTGTGATTCTGTGATTGTGATTGTGTGACTGTGATTGTGTGATTGTGATTGTGTGATTGTGATTGTGTGATTGTGATTGTGTGATTGTGATTGTGTGATTGTGATTGTGTGATTGTGATTGTGTGATTGTGATTGTGTGATTGTGATTGTGTGATTGTGATTGTGTGATTGTGATTGTGTGATTGTGATTGTGTGATTGTGATTGTGTGATTGTGATTGTGTGATTGTGGTTGTGTGATTGTGATTGTGTGGTTGTGATTGTGTGGTTGTGATTGTGTGATTGTGATTGTGATTGTGTGATTGTGATTGTGTGATTGCGATTGTGCGATTGCGATTGTGTGATTGCGATTGTGTGATTGCGATTGTGTGATTGGGATTGTGTGATTGTGATTGTGCGATTGTGATTGTGCGATTGTGATCGTGTGAGTGTGATAGTGTGATTGTGATCGGGGGATTGTGTGAATGTGATTGTGTGATTGTGATTGTGCGATTGTGACTGTGCGATTGTGATCGTGCGATTGTGGTCGTGCGATGGTGATTGTGCGATTGTAATCGTGTGATTGTGATCGTGTGAGTGTGATTGTGTGATCGTATGATTGTGATCGTGTGACTGTGATCGTGTGATTGTGATTGTGCGATTGTGATTGTGCGGTTGTGACTGTGCGATTGTGATCGTGCGATTGTGGTCGTGTGATGGTGATTGTGCGATTGTGATTGTGCGATTGTAATCGTGTAAGTGTGATAGTGTGATTGTGATCGGGGGAATGTGTGAATGTGATTGTGTGATTGTGATTGTGCGATTGTGACTGTGCGATTGTGATCGTGCGATTGTGGTCCTGTGATGGTGGTTGTGCGATTGTGATTGTGCGATTGTGATCGTGTGAGTCTGATAGTGTGATCGTATGATTGTGATCGTGTGACTGTGATCGTGTGATTGTGATTGTGCGATTGTGATTGTGCGATTGTGACTGTGCGATTGTGATCGTGCGATTGTGGTCGTGTGATGGTGATTGTGCGATTGTGATTGTGCGATTGTGATCGTGAAAGTGTGATAGTGTGATTGTGATCGGGGGATTGTGTGAATGTGATTGTGCGAGTGTGAGTGTGCGATTGTAATTGCGCGATTGTGATTGTGCGATTGTAATCGTGTGATTGTGATCGTGTGAGTGTGATTGTGTGATCGTATGATTGTGATCGTGTGACTGTGATCGTGTGATTGTGATTGTGCGATTGTGATTGTGCGATTGTGACTGTGCGATTGTGATCGTGCGATTGTGGTCGTGTGATGGTGATTGTGCGATTGTGATTGTGCGATTGTAATCGTGTGAGTGTGATAGTGTGATTGTGATCGGGGGAATGTGTGAATGTGATTGTGTGATTGTGATTGTGCGATTGTGACTGTGCGATTGTGATCGTGCGATTGTGGTCGTGTGATGGTGATTGTGCGATTGTGATTGTGCGATTGTGATCGTGTGAGTGTGATAGTGTGATCGTATGATTGTGATCGTGTGACTGTGATCGTGTGATTGTGATTGTGCGATTGTGATTGTGCGATTGTGACTGTGCGATTGTGATCGTGCGATTGTGGTCGTATGATGGTGATTGTGCGATTGTGATTGTGCGATTGTGATCGTGTGAGTGTGATAGTGTGATTGTGATCGGGGGAATGTGTGAATGTGATTGTGTGATTGTGATTGTGCGATAGTGATTGTGCGATTGTGATTGCGCGATTGTGATAGTGTGATTGTGATTGTGCGATTGTGAGTGTGCGATTGTGATTGTGCGATTGTGTTTGTGCGAATGTGATTGTGCGAGTGTGAGTGTGCGATTGTAATTGCGCGATTGTGATTGTGCGATTGTAATCGTGTGATTGTGATCGTGTGAGTGTGATTCTGTGATTGTGATTGTGTGATTGTGATTGTGCGATTGCGATTGTGCGATTGTGAATGTGATCGTGTGATTGTGATTGTGTGATTGTGATTGTGTGATTGTGATTGTGTGATTGTGAATGTGTGATTGTGATTGTCTGATTGTGTGATTGTGATTGTGTGGTTGTGATTGTGTGATTGTGATTGTGTGATTGTGATTGTGTGATTGTGATTGTGTGATTGTGATTGTGTGATTGTGATTGTGTGATTGTGATTGTGTGATTGTGATTGTGTGATTGTGATTGTGTGATTGTGATTGTGTGATTGTGATTGTGTGATTGTGATTGTGTGATTGTGATTGTGTGATTGTGATTGTGTGATTGTGATTGTGTGATTGTGATTGTGTGATTGTGATTGTGTGATTGTGATTGTGTGATTGTGATTGTGTGATTGTGATTGTGTGATTGTGATTGTGCGATTGTGTTTGTGCGAATGTGATTGTGCGAGTGTGAGTGTGCGATTGTAATTGCGCGATTGTGATTGTGCGATTGTGATCGTGTGATTGTGATCGTGTGAGTGTGATCGTGTGATGGTGATTGTGCGATTGTGGTTGTGCGATTGTGATCGTGTGATTGTGATCGGGGGATTGTGTGAATGTGATTGTGTGATTGTGATTGTGCGATAGTGATTGTGCGATTGCGATCGTGCGATCGTGGTCGTGTGATGGTGATTGTGCGATTGTGATTGTGCGATTGTGATCGTGTGAGTGTGATAGTGTGATCGTATGATTGTGATCGTGTGACTGTGATCGTGTGATTGTGATTGTGCGATTGTGATTGTGCGATTGTGATTGTGCGATTGTGACTGTGCGATTGTGATCGTGCGATTGTGGTCGTGTGATGGTGATTGTGCGATTGTGATTGAGCGATTGTGATCGTGTGAGTGTGATAGTGTGATTGTGATCGGGGGATTGTGTGAATGTGATTGTGTGATTGTGATTGTGCGATAGTGATTGTGCGATTGTGATTGTGCGAAGGTGATCGGGTGATTGTGATTGTGCGATTGTGAGTGTGCGATTGTGATTGTGCGATTGTGTTTGTGCGAATGTGATTGTGCGAGTGTGAGTGTGCGATTGTAATTGCGCGATTGTGATTGTGCGATTGTAATCGTGTGATTGTGATTGTGTGATTGTGATTGTGCGAGTGTGAGTGTGCGATTGTAATTGCGCGATTGTGATTGTGCGATTGTGATCGTGTGATTGTGATCGTGTGAGTGTGATCGTGTGATTGTAATTGTGCGATTGCGATTGTGCGATTGTGATTGTGTGATTGTGATTGTGTGATTGTGATTGTGTGATTGTGATTGTGTGATTGTGATTGTGTGATTGTGATTGTGTGATTGTGTGATTGTGTTTGTGTGATTGTGATTGTGTGATTGTGATTGTGTGATTGTGATTGTGTGATTGTGATTGTGTGATTGTGATTGTGTGATTGTGATTGTGTGATTGTGATTGTGTGATTGTGATTGTGTGATTGTGATTGTGTGATTGTGATTGTGTGATTGTGATTGTGTGATTGTGATTGTGTGATTGTGATTGTGTGATTGTGATTGTGTGATTGTGATTGTGTGATTGTGATTGTGTGATTGTGATTGTGTGATTGTGATTGTGTGATTGTGATTGTGTGATTGTGATTGTGTGATTGTGATTGTGTGATTGTGATTGTGTGATTGTGATTGTGTGATTGTGATTGTGTGATTGTGATTGTGTGATTGTGATTGTGTGATTGCGATTGTGTGATTGCGATTGTGTGATTGCGATTGTGTGATTGCGATTGTGTGATTGCGATTGTGTGATTGCGATTGTGTGATTGCGATTGTGTGATTGCGATTGTGTGATTGCGATTGTGTGATTGCGATTGTGTGATTGCGATTGTGTGATTGCGATTGTGTGATTGCGATTGTGTGATTGCGATTGTGTGATTGCGATTGTGTGATTGCGATTGTGTGATTGCGATTGTGTGATTGCGATTGTGTGATTGCGATTGTGTGATTGCGATTGTGTGATTGCGATTGTGTGATTGCGATTGTGTGATTGCGATTGTGTGATTGCGATTGTGTGATTGCGATTGTGTGATTGCGATTGTGTGATTGCGATTGTGTGATTGCGATTGTGTGATTGCGATTGTGTGATTGCGATTGTGTGATTGCGATTGTGTGATTGCGATTGTGTGATTGCGATTGTGTGATTGCGATTGTGTGATTGCGATTGTGTGATTGCGATTGTGTGATTGCGATTGTGTGATTGCGATTGTGTGATTGCGATTGTGTGATTGCGATTGTGTGATTGCGATTGTGTGATTGCGATTGTGTGATTGCGATTGTGTGATTGCGATTGTGTGATTGCGATTGTGTGATTGCGATTGTGTGATTGCGATTGTGTGATTGCGATTGTGTGATTGCGATTGTGTGATTGCGATTGTGTGATTGCGATTGTGTGATTGCGATTGTGTGATTGCGATTGTGTGATTGCGATTGTGTGATTGCGATTGTGTGATTGCGATTGTGTGATTGCGATTGTGTGATTGCGATTGTGTGATTGCGATTGTGTGATTGCGATTGTGTGATTGCGATTGTGTGATTGCGATTGTGTGATTGCGATTGTGTGATTGCGATTGTGTGATTGCGATTGTGTGATTCCGATTGTGTGATTGCGATTGTGTGATTGCGATTGTGTGATTGCGATTGTGTGATTGCGATTGTGTGATTGCGATTGTGTGATTGCGATTGTGTGATTGCGATTGTGTGATTGCGATTGTGTGATTGCGATTGTGTGATTGCGATTGTGTGATTGCGATTGTGTGATTGCGATTGTGTGATTGCGATTGTGTGATTGCGATTGTGTGATTGCGATTGTGTGATTGCGATTGTGTGATTGCGATTGTGTGATTGCGATTGTGAGATTGCGATTGGGTGATTGCGATTGGGTGATTGCGATTGGGTGATTGTGATTGGGTGATTGTGATTGGGTGATTGTGATTGGGTGATTGTGATTGGGTGATTGTGATTGGGTGATTGTGATTGGGTGATTGTGATTGGGTGATTGTGATTGGGTGATTGTGATGGGGTGATTGTGATTGGGTGATTGTGATTGGGTGATTGTGATTGGGTGATTGTGATTGGGTGATTGTGATTGGGTGATTGTGATTGGGTGATTGTGATTGGGTGATTGTGATTGGGTGATTGTGATTGGGTGATTGTGATTGGGTGATTGTGATTGGGTGATTGTGATTGGGTGATTGTGATTGGGTGATTGTGATTGGGTGATTGTGATTGTGTGATTGTGATTGTGTGATTGTGATTGTGTGACTGTGGTTGTGTGATTGTGATTGTGTGGTTGTGATTGTGTGATTGTGATTGTGATTGTGTGATTGCGATTGTGTGATTGCGATTGTGTGATTGCGATTGTGTGATTGCGATTGTGTGATTGCGATTGTGTGATTGCGATTGTGTGATTGTGATTGTGTGATTGTGATTGTGTGATTGTGATTGTGTGATTGTGATTGTGTGATTGTGATTGTGTGATTGTGATTGTGTGATTGTGATTGTGTGATTGTGATTGTGTGATTGTGATTGTGTGATTGTGATTGTGTGATTGTGATTGTGTGATTGTGATTGTGTGATTGTGATTGTGTGATTGTGATTGTGTGATTGTGATTGTGTGATTGTGATTGTGTGATTGTGATTGTGTGATTGTGATTGTGTGATTGTGATTGTGTGATTGTGATTGTGTGATTGTGATTGTGTGATTGTGATTGTGTGATTGTGATTGTGTGATTGTGATTGTGTGATTGTGATTGTGTGATTGTGATTGTGTGATTGCGATTGTGTGATTGGGATTGTGTGATTGTGATTGTGCGATTGTGATTGTGGGATTGTGATCGTGTGAGTGTGATAGTGTGATTGTGATCGGGGGATTGTGTGAATGTGATTGTGTGATTGTGATTGTGCGATTGTGACTGTGCGATTGTGATCGTGCGATTGTGGTCGTGTGATGATGATTGTGCGATTGTGATTGTGCGATTGTGATCGTGTGAATGTGATAGTGTGATTGTGATCGGGGGATTGTGTGAATGTGATTGTGTGATTGTGATTGTGCGATAGTGATTGTGCGATTGTGATTGTGCGATTGTGATCGTGTGATTGTGATTGTGCGATTGTGAGTGTGCGATTGTGATTGTGCGATTGTGTTTGTGCGAATGTGATTGTGCGAGTGTGAGTGTGCGATTGTAATTGCGCGATTGAGATTGTGCGATTGTAATCGTGTGATTGTGATCGTGTGATTGTGATTGTGTGATTGTGATTGTGTGATTGTGTGATTGTGATTGTGTGATTGTGATTGTGTGATTGTGGTTGTGTGATTGTGATTGAGTGATTGAGATTGTGTGATTGTGTGATTGTGATTGTGTGATTGTGGTTGTGTGATTGTGATTGCGTGATTGTGATTGCGTGATTGTGATTGCGTGATTGTGATTGTGTGATTGTGATTGTGTGATTGTGAATGTGTGATTGTGATTGTCTGATTGTGTGATTGTGATTGTGTGGTTGTGATTGTGTGATTGTGATTGTGTGATTGTGATTGTGTGATTGTGATTGTGTGATTGTGATTGTGTGATTGTGATTGTGTGATTGTGATTGTGTGATTGTGATTGTGTGATTGTGATTGTGTGATTGTGATTGTGTGATTGTGATTGTGTGATTGTGATTGTGTGATTGTGATTGTGTGATTGTGATTGTGTGATTGTGATTGTGTGATTGTGATTGTGTGATTGTGATTGTGTGATTGTGATTGTGTGATTGTGATTGTGTGATTGTGATTGTGTGATTGTGATTGTGCGATTGTGTTTGTGCGAATGTGATTGTGCGAGTGTGAGTGTGCGATTGTAATTGCGCGATTGTGATTGTGCGATTGTGATCGTGTGATTGTGATCGTGTGAGTGTGATCGTGTGATGGTGATTGTGCGATTGTGGTTGTGCGATTGTGATCGTGTGATTGTGATCGGGGGATTGTGTGAATGTGATTGTGTGATTGTGATTGTGCGATAGTGATTGTGCGATTGCGATCGTGCGATCGTGGTCGTGTGATGGTGATTGTGCGATTGTGATTGTGCGATTGTGATCGTGTGAGTGTGATAGTGTGATCGTATGATTGTGATCGTGTGACTGTGATCGTGTGATTGTGATTGTGCGATTGTGATTGTGCGATTGTGATTGTGCGATTGTGACTGTGCGATTGTGATCGTGCGATTGTGGTCGTGTGATGGTGATTGTGCGATTGTGATTGAGCGATTGTGATCGTGTGAGTGTGATAGTGTGATTGTGATCGGGGGATTGTGTGAATGTGATTGTGTGATTGTGATTGTGCGATAGTGATTGTGCGATTGTGATTGTGCGAAGGTGATCGGGTGATTGTGATTGTGCGATTGTGAGTGTGCGATTGTGATTGTGCGATTGTGTTTGTGCGAATGTGATTGTGCGAGTGTGAGTGTGCGATTGTAATTGCGCGATTGTGATTGTGCGATTGTAATCGTGTGATTGTGATTGTGTGATTGTGATTGTGCGAGTGTGAGTGTGCGATTGTAATTGCGCGATTGTGATTGTGCGATTGTGATCGTGTGATTGTGATCGTGTGAGTGTGATCGTGTGATTGTAATTGTGCGATTGCGATTGTGCGATTGTGATTGTGTGATTGTGATTGTGTGATTGTGATTGTGTGATTGTGATTGTGTGATTGTGATTGTGTGATTGTGATTGTGTGATTGTGTGATTGTGTTTGTGTGATTGTGATTGTGTGATTGTGATTGTGTGATTGTGATTGTGTGATTGTGATTGTGTGATTGTGATTGTGTGATTGTGATTGTGTGATTGTGATTGTGTGATTGTGATTGTGTGATTGTGATTGTGTGATTGTGATTGTGTGATTGTGATTGTGTGATTGTGATTGTGTGATTGTGATTGTGTGATTGTGATTGTGTGATTGTGATTGTGTGATTGTGATTGTGTGATTGTGATTGTGTGATTGTGATTGTGTGATTGTGATTGTGTGATTGTGATTGTGTGATTGTGATTGTGTGATTGTGATTGTGTGATTGTGATTGTGTGATTGTGATTGTGTGATTGTGATTGTGTGATTGTGATTGTGTGATTGTGATTGTGTGATTGCGATTGTGTGATTGCGATTGTGTGATTGCGATTGTGTGATTGCGATTGTGTGATTGCGATTGTGTGATTGCGATTGTGTGATTGCGATTGTGTGATTGCGATTGTGTGATTGCGATTGTGTGATTGCGATTGTGTGATTGCGATTGTGTGATTGCGATTGTGTGATTGCGATTGTGTGATTGCGATTGTGTGATTGCGATTGTGTGATTGCGATTGTGTGATTGCGATTGTGTGATTGCGATTGTGTGATTGCGATTGTGTGATTGCGATTGTGTGATTGCGATTGTGTGATTGCGATTGTGTGATTGCGATTGTGTGATTGCGATTGTGTGATTGCGATTGTGTGATTGCGATTGTGTGATTGCGATTGTGTGATTGCGATTGTGTGATTGCGATTGTGTGATTGCGATTGTGTGATTGCGATTGTGTGATTGCGATTGTGTGATTGCGATTGTGTGATTGCGATTGTGTGATTGCGATTGTGTGATTGCGATTGTGTGATTGCGATTGTGTGATTGCGATTGTGTGATTGCGATTGTGTGATTGCGATTGTGTGATTGCGATTGTGTGATTGCGATTGTGTGATTGCGATTGTGTGATTGCGATTGTGTGATTGCGATTGTGTGATTGCGATTGTGTGATTGCGATTGTGTGATTGCGATTGTGTGATTGCGATTGTGTGATTGCGATTGTGTGATTGCGATTGTGTGATTGCGATTGTGTGATTGCGATTGTGTGATTGCGATTGTGTGATTGCGATTGTGTGATTGCGATTGTGTGATTGCGATTGTGTGATTGCGATTGTGTGATTGCGATTGTGTGATTGCGATTGTGTGATTGCGATTGTGTGATTGCGATTGTGTGATTGCGATTGTGTGATTCCGATTGTGTGATTGCGATTGTGTGATTGCGATTGTGTGATTGCGATTGTGTGATTGCGATTGTGTGATTGCGATTGTGTGATTGCGATTGTGTGATTGCGATTGTGTGATTGCGATTGTGTGATTGCGATTGTGTGATTGCGATTGTGTGATTGCGATTGTGTGATTGCGATTGTGTGATTGCGGTTGTGTGATTGCGGTTGTGTGATTGCGATTGTGTGATTGCGATTGTGAGATTGCGATTGGGTGATTGCGATTGGGTGATTGCGATTGGGTGATTGTGATTGGGTGATTGTGATTGGGTGATTGTGATTGGGTGATTGTGATTGGGTGATTGTGATTGGGTGATTGTGATTGGGTGATTGTGATTGGGTGATTGTGATTGGGTGATTGTGATGGGGTGATTGTGATTGGGTGATTGTGATTGGGTGATTGTGATTGGGTGATTGTGATTGGGTGATTGTGATTGGGTGATTGTGATTGGGTGATTGTGATTGGGTGATTGTGATTGGGTGATTGTGATTGGGTGATTGTGATTGGGTGATTGTGATTGGGTGATTGTGATTGGGTGATTGTGATTGGGTGATTGTGATTGTGTGATTGTGATTGTGTGATTGTGATTGTGTGACTGTGGTTGTGTGATTGTGATTGTGTGGTTGTGATTGTGTGATTGTGATTGTGATTGTGTGATTGTGATTGTGTGATTGCGATTGTGTGATTGCGATTGTGTGATTGCGATTGTGTGATTGCGATTGTGTGATTGCGATTGTGTGATTGCGATTGTGTGATTGTGATTGTGTGATTGTGATTGTGTGATTGTGATTGTGTGATTGTGATTGTGTGATTGTGATTGTGTGATTGTGATTGTGTGATTGTGATTGTGTGATTGTGATTGTGTGATTGTGATTGTGTGATTGTGATTGTGTGATTGTGATTGTGTGATTGTGATTGTGTGATTGTGATTGTGTGATTGTGATTGTGTGATTGTGATTGTGTGATTGTGATTGTGTGATTGTGATTGTGTGATTGTGATTGTGTGATTGTGATTGTGTGATTGTGATTGTGTGATTGTGATTGTGTGATTGTGATTGTGTGATTGTGATTGTGTGATTGTGATTGTGTGATTGTGATTGTGTGATTGTGATTGTGTGATTGTGATTGTGTGATTGCGATTGTGTGATTGGGATTGTGTGATTGTGATTGTGCGATTGTGATTGTGGGATTGTGATCGTGTGAGTGTGATAGTGTGATTGTGATCGGGGGATTGTGTGAATGTGATTGTGTGATTGTGATTGTGCGATTGTGACTGTGCGATTGTGATCGTGCGATTGTGGTCGTGTGATGATGATTGTGCGATTGTGATTGTGCGATTGTGATCGTGTGAATGTGATAGTGTGATTGTGATCGGGGGATTGTGTGAATGTGATTGTGTGATTGTGATTGTGCGATAGTGATTGTGCGATTGTGATTGTGCGATTGTGATCGTGTGATTGTGATTGTGCGATTGTGAGTGTGCGATTGTGATTGTGCGATTGTGTTTGTGCGAATGTGATTGTGCGAGTGTGAGTGTGCGATTGTAATTGCGCGATTGAGATTGTGCGATTGTAATCGTGTGATTGTGATCGTGTGATTGTGATTGTGTGATTGTGATTGTGTGATTGTGTGATTGTGATTGTGTGATTGTGATTGTGTGATTGTGGTTGTGTGATTGTGATTGAGTGATTGAGATTGTGTGATTGTGTGATTGTGATTGTGTGATTGTGGTTGTGTGATTGTGATTGCGTGATTGTGATTGCGTGATTGTGATTGCGTGATTGTGATTGTGTGATTGTGATTGTGTGATTGTGATTGTGTGATTGTGATCGTGTGACTGTGATCGTGTGACTGTGATCGTGTGACTGTGATCGTGTGACTGTGATCGTGTGACTGTGATCGTGTGACTGTGATCGTGTGATTGTGATCGTGTGATTGTGATCGTGTGATTGTGATTGTGTGATTGTGATTGTGTGATTGTGATTGTGTGATTGTGATTGTGTGATTGTGATTGTGTGATTGTGATTGTGTGATTGTGATTGTGTGATTGTGATTGTGTGATTGTGATTGTGTGATTGTGATTGTGTGATTGTGATTGTGTGATTGTGATTGTGTGATTGTGATTGTGTGATTGTGATCGTATGATTGTGATCGTGTGACTGTGATCGTGTGATTGTGATTGTGCGATTGTGATTGTGCGATTGTGACTGTGCGATTGTGATCGTGCGATTGTGGTCGTGTGATGGTGATTGTGCGATTGTGATTGTGCGATTGTGATCGTGTGAGTGTGATAGTGTGATTGTGATCGGGGGATTGTGTGAATGTGATTGTGTGATTGTGATTGTGCGATAGTGATTGTGCGATTGTGATTGTGCGATTGTGATCGTGTGATTGTGATTGTGCGATTGTGAGCGTGCGATTGTGATTGTGCGATTGTGTTTGTGCGAATGTGATTGTGCGAGTGTGAGTGTGCGATTGTAATTGCGCGATAGTGATTGTGCGATTGTAATCGTGAGATTGTGATCGTGTGAGTGTGATCGTGTGATTGTGATTGTGTGATTGTGTGAATGTGATTGTGTGATTGTGATTGTGTGATTGTGGTTGTGTGATTGTGATTGTGTGATTGAGATTGTGTGATTGTGTGATTGTGATTGTGTGATTGTGGTTGTGTGATTGTGGTTGTGTGATTGTGATTGTGTGATTGTGATTGTGTGATTGTGATTGTGTGATTGTGATTGTGTGATTGTGATTGTGTGATTGTGATTGTGTGATTGTGATTGTGTGATTGTGATTGTGTGATTGTGATTGTGTGATTGTGATTGTGTGATTGTGATTGTGTGATTGTGATTGTGTGATTGTGATTGTGTGATTGTGATTGTGTGATTGTGATTGTGTGATTGTGATTGTGTGATTGTGATTGTGTGATTGTGATTGTGTGATTGTGATTGTGTGATTGTGATTGTGTGATTGTGATTGTGTGATTGTGATTGTGTGATTGTGATTGTGTGATTGTGATTGTGTGATTGTGATTGTGTGATTGTGATTGTGTGATTGTGATTGTGTGATTGTGATTGTGTGATTGTGATTGTGTGATTGTGATTGTGTGATTGTGATTGTGTGATTGTGATTGTGTGATTGTGATTGTGTGATTGTGATTGTGTGATTGTGATTGTGTGATTGTGATTGTGTGATTGTGATTGTGTGATTGTGATTGTGTGCTTGTGATTGTGTGCTTGTGATTGTGTGCTTGTGATTGTGTGCTTGTGATTGTGTGCTTGTGATTGCGTGCTTGTGATTGCGTGCTTGTGATTGCGTGCTTGTGATTGCGTGATTGTGACTGCGTGATTGTGACTGCGTGATTGTGACTGCGTGATTGTGACTGCGTGATTGTGACTGCGTGATTGTGACTGCGTGATTGTGACTGCGTGATTGTGACTGCGTGATTGTGATTGCGTGATTGTGATTGCGTGATTGTGATTGCGTGATTGTGATTGCGTGATTGTGATTGCGTGATTGTGATTGCGTGATTGTGATTGCGTGATTGTGATTGCGTGATTGTGATTGCGTGATTGTGATTGCGTGATTGTGATTGCGTGATTGTGATTGCGTGATTGTGATTGCGTGATTGTGATTGCGTGATTGTGATTGCGTGATTGTGATTGCGTGATTGTGATTGCGTGATTGTGATTGCGTGATTGTGATTGCGTGATTGTGATTGCGTGATTGTGATTGCGTGATTGTGATTGCGTGATTGTGATTGCGTGATTGTGATTGCGTGATTGTGATTGCGTGATTGTGATTGCGTGATTGTGATTGCGTGATTGTGATTGTGTGATTGTGATTGTGCGATTGTGAGCGTGCGATTGTGATTGTGCGATTGTGTTTGTGCGAATGTGATTGTGCGAGTGTGAGTGTGCGATTGTAATTGCGCGATTGTGATTGTGCGATTGTAATCGTGTGATTGTGATCGTGTGAGTGTGATTGTGCGATTGTGATCGTGTGAGTCTGATAGTGTGATCGTATGATTGTGATCGTGTGACTGTGATCGTGTGATTGTGAATGTGCGATTGTGATTGTGCGATTGTGACTGTGCGATTGTGATCGTGCGATTGTGGTCGTGTGATGATGATTGTGCGATTGTGATTGTGCGATTGTGATCGTGTGAGTGTGATAGTGTGATTGTGATCGGGGGATTGTGTGAATGTGATTGTGTGATTGTGATTGTGCGATAGTGATTGTGCGAATGTGATTGTGCGATTGTGATCGTGTGATTGTGGTTGTGCGATTGTGAGTGTGCGATTGTGATTGTGCGATTGTGTTTGTGCGAATGTGATTGTGCGAGTGTGAGTGTGCGATTGTAATTGCGCGATTGAGGTTGTGCGATTGTAATCGTGTGATTGTGATCGTGTGATTGTGATCGTGTGATTGTGATTGTGTGATTGTGTGATTGTGATTGTGTGATTGTGATTGTGTGATTGTGGTTGTGTGATTGTGATTGTGTGATTGAGATTGTGTGATTGTGTGATTGTGATTGTGTGATTGTGATTGTGTGATTGTGATTGTGTGATTGTGATTGTGTGATTGTGATTGTGTGATTGTGATTGTGTGATTGTGATTGTGTGATTGTGTGATTGTGATTGTGTGATTGTGATTGTGTGATTGTGATTGTGCGATAGTGATTGTGCGATTGTGATTGTGCGATTGTGATCGTGTGATAGTGATTGTGCGATTGTGATTGTGCGATTGTGTTTGTGCGAATGTGATTGTGCGAGTGTGAGTGTGCGATTGTAATTGCGCGATTGTGATTGTGCGATTGTAATCGTGTGATTGTGATCGTGTGAGTGTGATCGTGTGATGGTGATTGTGCGA
The DNA here is from genome assembly GCF_050947335.1 of Megachile rotundata. Taxonomy (NCBI): domain Eukaryota; kingdom Metazoa; phylum Arthropoda; class Insecta; order Hymenoptera; family Megachilidae; genus Megachile; species Megachile rotundata. The sequence continues at coordinate 1,131,579 of NW_027473334.1, read as the reverse complement.
TTGTGATCGTGTGAGTGTGATAGTGTGATTGTGATCGGGGGATTGTGTGAATGTGATTGTGTGATTGTGATTGTGCGATAGTGATTGTGCGATTGTGATTGCGCGATTGTGATAGTGTGATTGTGATTGTGCGATTGTGAGTGTGCGATTGTGATTGTGCGATTGTGTTTGTGCGAATGTGATTGTGCGAGTGTGAGTGTGCGATTGTAATTGCGCGATTGTGATTGCGCGATTGTAATCGTGTGATTGTGATCGTGTGAGTGTGATTCTGTGATTGTGATTGTGTGATTGTGATTGTGCGATTGCGATTGTGCGATTGTGAATGTGATCGTGTGATTGTGATTGTGTGATTGTGATTGTGTGATTGTGATTGTGTGATTGTGAATGTGTGATTGTGATTGTCTGATTGTGTGATTGTGATTGTGTGGTTGTGATTGTGTGATTGTGATTGTGTGATTGTGATTGTGTGATTGTGATTGTGTGATTGTGATTGTGTGATTGTGATTGTGTGATTGTGATTGTGTGATTGTGATTGTGTGATTGTGATTGTGTGATTGTGATTGTGTGATTGTGATTGTGTGATTGTGATTGTGTGATTGTGATTGTGTGATTGTGATTGTGTGATTGTGATTGTGTGATTGTGATTGTGTGATTGTGATTGTGTGATTGTGATTGTGCGATTGTGTTTGTGCGAATGTGATTGTGCGAGTGTGAGTGTGCGATTGTAATTGCGCGATTGTGATTGTGCGATTGTGATCGTGTGATTGTGATCGTGTGAGTGTGATCGTGTGATGGTGATTGTGCGATTGTGGTTGTGCGATTGTGATCGTGTGATTGTGATCGGGGGATTGTGTGAATGTGATTGTGTGATTGTGATTGTGCGATAGTGATTGTGCGATTGCGATCGTGCGATCGTGGTCGTGTGATGGTGATTGTGCGATTGTGATTGTGCGATTGTGATCGTGTGAGTGTGATAGTGTGATCGTATGATTGTGATCGTGTGACTGTGATCGTGTGATTGTGATTGTGCGATTGTGATTGTGCGATTGTGATTGTGCGATTGTGACTGTGCGATTGTGATCGTGCGATTGTGGTCGTGTGATGGTGATTGTGCGATTGTGATTGAGCGATTGTGATCGTGTGAGTGTGATAGTGTGATTGTGATCGGGGGATTGTGTGAATGTGATTGTGTGATTGTGATTGTGCGATAGTGATTGTGCGATTGTGATTGTGCGAAGGTGATCGGGTGATTGTGATTGTGTGATTGTGAGTGTGCGATTGTGATTGTGCGATTGTGTTTGTGCGAATGTGATTGTGCGAGTGTGAGTGTGCGATTGTAATTGCGCGATTGTGATTGTGCGATTGTAATCGTGTGATTGTGATCGTGTGAGTGTGATTGTGTGATTGTGATTGTGTGATTGTGATTGTGTGATTGTGATTGTGTGATTGTGATTGTGTGATTGTGTGATTGTGATTGTGTGATTGTGATTGTGTGATTGTGATTGTGTGATTGTGATTGTGTGATTGTGATTGTGTGATTGTGATTGTGATTGTGCGATTGTGTTTGTGCGAATGTGATTGTGCGAGTGTGAGTGTGCGATTGTAATTGCGCGATTGTGATTGTGCGATTGTAATCGTGTGATTGTGATCGTGTGAGTGTGATCGTGTGATGGTGATTGTGTGATTGTGATTGCGCGATTGTGATCGTGTGAGTGTGATAGTGTGATTGTGATCGGGGGATTGTGTGAATGCGATTGCGTGATTGTGATTGTGCGATTGTGACTGTGCGATTGTGATCGTGCGATTGTGGTCGTGTGATGGTGATTGTGCGATTGTGATTGTACGATTGTGATCGTGTGAGTGTGATAGTGTGATCGTATGATTGTGATCGTGTGACTGTGATCGTGTGATTGTGATTGTGCGATTGTGATTGTGCGATTGTGACTGTGCGATTGTGATCGTGCGATTGTGGTCGTGTGATGGTGATTGTGCGATTGTGATTGTGCGATTGTGATCGTGAAAGTGTGATAGTGTGATTGTGATCGGGGGATTGTGTGAATGTGATTGTGCGAGTGTGAGTGTGCGATTGTAATTGCGCGATTGTGATTGTACGATTGTAATCGTGTGATTGTGATCGTGTGAGTGTGATTGTGTGATCGTATGATTGTGATCGTGTGACTGTGATCGTGTGATTGTGATTGTGCGATTGTGATTGTGCGATTGTGACTGTGCGATTGTGATCGTGCGATTGTGGTCGTGTGATGGTGATTGTGCGATTGTGATTGTGCGATTGTAATCGTGTGAGTGTGATAGTGTGATTGTGATCGGGGGAATGTGTGAATGTGATTGTGTGATTGTGATTGTGCGATTGTGACTGTGCGATTGTGATCGTGCGATTGTGGTCGTGTGATGGTGATTGTGCGATTGTGATTGTGCGATTGTGATCGTGTGAGTGTGATAGTGTGATCGTATGATTGTGATCGTGTGACTGTGATCGTGTGATTGTGATTGTGCGATTGTGATTGTGCGATTGTGACTGTGCGATTGTGATCGTGCGATTGTGGTCGTGTGATGGTGATTGTGCGATTGTGATTGTGCGATTGTGATCGTGTGAGTGTGATAGTGTGATTGTGATCGGGGGAATGTGTGAATGTGATTGTGTGATTGTGATTGTGCGATAGTGATTGTGCGATTGTGATTGCGCGATTGTGATAGTGTGATTGTGATTGTGCGATTGTGAGTGTGCGATTGTGATTGTGCGATTGTGTTTGTGCGAATGTGATTGTGCGAGTGTGAGTGTGCGATTGTAATTGCGCGATTGTGATTGTGCGATTGTAATCGTGTGATTGTGATCGTGTGAGTGTGATTCTGTGATTGTGATTGTGTGATTGTGATTGTGCGATTGCGATTGTGCGATTGTGAATGTGATCGTGTGATTGTGATTGTGTGATTGTGATTGTGTGATTGTGATTGTGTGATTGTGAATGTGTGATTGTGATTGTCTGATTGTGTGATTGTGATTGTGTGGTTGTGATTGTGTGATTGTGATTGTGTGATTGTGATTGTGTGATTGTGATTGTGTGATTGTGATTGTGTGATTGTGATTGTGTGATTGTGATTGTGTGATTGTGATTGTGTGATTGTGATTGTGTGATTGTGATTGTGTGATTGAGATTGTGTGATTGTGTGATTGTGATTGTGTGATTGTGGTTGTGTGATTGTGGTTGTGTGATTGTGATTGTGTGATTGTGATTGTGTGATTGTGATTGTGTGATTGTGATTGTGTGATTGTGATTGTGTGATTGTGATTGTGTGATTGTGATTGTGTGATTGTGATTGTGTGATTGTGATTGTGTGATTGTGATTGTGTGATTGTGATTGTGTGATTGTGATTGTGTGATTGTGATTGTGTGATTGTGATTGTGTGATTGTGATTGTGTGATTGTGATTGTGTGATTGTGATTGTGTGATTGTGATTGTGTGATTGTGATTGTGTGATTGTGATTGTGTGATTGTGATTGTGTGATTGTGATTGTGTGATTGTGATTGTGTGATTGTGATTGTGTGATTGTGATTGTGTGATTGTGATTGTGTGATTGTGATTGTGTGATTGTGATTGTGTGATTGTGATTGTGTGATTGTGATTGTGTGATTGTGATTGTGTGATTGTGATTGTGTGATTGTGATTGTGTGATTGTGATTGTGTGATTGTGATTGTGTGATTGTGATTGTGTGATTGTGATTGTGTGATTGTGATTGTGTGATTGTGATTGTGTGATTGTGATTGTGTGATTGTGATTGTGTGATTGTGATTGTGTGATTGTGATTGTGTGATTGTGATTGTGTGATTGTGATTGTGTGATTGTGATTGTGTGATTGTGATTGTGTGATTGTGATTGTGTGATTGTGATTGTGTGATTGTGATTGTGTGATTGTGATTGTGTGATTGTGATTGTGTGATTGTGATTGTGTGATTGTGATTGTGTGATTGTGATTGTGTGATTGTGATTGTGTGATTGTGATTGTGTGATTGTGATTGTGTGATTGTGATTGTGTGATTGTGATTGTGTGATTGTGATTGTGTGATTGTGATTGTGTGATTGTGATTGTGTGATTGTGATTGTGTGATTGTGATTGTGTGATTGTGATTGTGTGATTGTGATTGTGTGATTGTGATTGTGTGATTGTGATTGTGTGATTGTGATTGTGTGATTGTGATTGTGTGATTGTGATTGTGTGATTGTGATTGTGTGATTGTGATTGTGTGATTGTGATTGTGTGATTGTGATTGTGTGATTGTGATTGTGTGATTGTGATTGTGTGATTGTGATTGTGTGATTGTGATTGTGTGATTGTGATTGTGTGATTGTGATTGTGTGATTGTGATTGTGTGATTGTGATTGTGTGATTGTGATTGTGTGATTGTGATTGTGTGATTGTGATTGTGTGATTGCGATTGTGTGATTGCGATTGTGTGATTGCGATTGTGTGATTGCGATTGTGTGATTGGGATTGTGTGATTGTGATTGTGCGATTGTGATTATGCGATTGTGATCGTGTGAGTGTGATAGTGTGATTGTGATCGGGGGATTGTGTGAATGTGATTGTGTGATTGTGATTGTGCGATTGTGACTGTGCGATTGTGATCGTGCGATTGTGGTCGTGTGATGGTGATTGTGCGATTGTGATTGTGCGATTGTGATCGTGTGATTGTGATTGTGCGATTGTGATTGTGCGATTGTGTTTGTGCGAATGTGATTGTGCGAGTGTGAGTGTGCGATTGTAATTGCGCGATTGTGATTGTGCGATTGTAATCGTGTGATTGTGATCGTGTGAGTGTGATCGTGTGATGGTGATTGTGCGATTGTGATTGTGCGATTGTGATCGTGTGAGTGTGATAGTGTGATTGTGATCGGGGGATTGTGTGAATGTGATTGTGTGATTGTGATTGTGCGATAGTGACTGTGCGATTGTGATCGTGCGATTGTGGTCGTGTGATGGTGATTGTGCGATTGTGATTGTGCGATTGTGATCGTGTGAGTGTGATAGTGTGATCGTATGATTGTGATCGTGTGACTGTGATCGTGTGATTGTGATTGTGCGATTGTGATTGTGCGATTGTGACTGTGCGATTGTGATCGTGCGATTGTGGTCGTGTGGTGGTGATTGTGCGATTGTGATTGTGCGATTGTGACTGTGCGATTGTGATCGTGCGATTGTGGTCGTGTGATGGTGATTGTGCGATTGTGATTGTGCGATTGTGATCGTGTGAGTGTGATAGTGTGATTGTGATCGGGGGATTGTGTGAATGTGATTGTGTGATTGTGATTGTGCGATAGCGATTGTGCGATTGTGATTGTGCGATTGTGATCGTGTGATTGTGATTGTACGATTGTGATTGTGCGATTGTGATCGTGTGAGTGTGATAGTGTGATTGTGATCGGGGGATTGTGTGAATGTGATTGTGTGATTGTGATTGTGCGATAGCGATTGTGCGATTGTGATTGTGCGATTGTGATCGTGTGATTGTGAGTGTGCGATTGTGATTGTGCGATTGTGTTTGTGCGATTGTGATTGTGCGAGTGTGAGTGTGCGATTGTAATTGCGCGATTGTGATTGTGCGATTGTGATCGTGTGATTGTGATCGTGTGAGTGTGATCGTGTGATTGTAATTGTGCGATTGCGATTGTGCGATTGTGATTGTGTGATTGTGATTGTGTGATTGTGATTGTGTGATTGTGATTGTGTGATTGTGATTGTGTGATTGTGATTGTGTGATTGTGTGATTGTGTTTGTGTGATTGTGATTGTGTGATTGTGATTGTGTGATTGTGATTGTGTGATTGTGATTGTGTGATTGTGATTGTGTGATTGTGATTGTGTGATGGTGATTGTGTGATTGTGATTGTGTGATTGTGATTGTGTGATTGTGATTGTGTGATTGTGATTGTGTGATTGTGATTGTGTGATTGTGATTGTGTGATTGTGATTGTGTGATTGTGATTGTGTGATTGTGATTGTGTGATTGCGATTGTGTGATTGGGATTGTGTGATTGTGATTGTGCGATTGTGATTGTGGGATTGTGATCGTGTGAGTGTGATAGTGTGATTGTGATCGGGGGATTGTGTGAATGTGATTGTGTGATTGTGATTGTGCGATTGTGACTGTGCGATTGTGATCGTGCGATTGTGGTCGTGTGATGATGATTGTGCGATTGTGATTGTGCGATTGTGATCGTGTGAATGTGATAGTGTGATTGTGATCGGGGGATTGTGTGAATGTGATTGTGTGATTGTGATTGTGCGATAGTGATTGTGCGATTGTGATTGTGCGATTGTGATCGTGTGATTGTGATTGTGCGATTGTGAGTGTGCGATTGTGATTGTGCGATTGTGTTTGTGCGAATGTGATTGTGCGAGTGTGAGTGTGCGATTGTAATTGCGCGATTGAGATTGTGCGATTGTAATCGTGTGATTGTGATCGTGTGATTGTGATTGTGTGATTGTGATTGTGTGATTGTGTGATTGTGATTGTGTGATTGTGATTATGTGATTGTGATTGTGTGATTGTGATTGTGTGATTGTGATTGTGTGATTGTGATTGTGTGATTGTGATTGTGTGATTGTGATTGTGTGATTGTGATTGTGTGATTGTGATTGTGTGATTGTGATTGTGTGATTGTGATTGTGTGATTGTGATTGTGTGATTGTGATTGTGTGATTGTGATTGTGTGATTGTGATTGTGTGATTGTGATTGTGTGATTGTGATTGTGTGATTGTGATTGTGTGATTGTGATTGTGTGATTGTGATTGTGTGATTGTGATTGTGTGATTGTGATTGTGTGATTGTGATTGTGTGATTGTGATTGTGTGATTGGGATTGTGTGATTGCGATTGTGTGATTGCGATTGTGTGATTGCGATTGTGTGATTGCGATTGTGTGATTGCGATTGTGTGATTGCGATTGTGTGATTGCGATTGTGTGATTGCGATTGTGTGATTGCGATTGTGTGATTGCGATTGTGTGATTGCGATTGTGTGATTGCGATTGTGTGATTGCGATTGTGTGATTGCGATTGTGTGATTGCGATTGTGTGATTGCGATTGTGTGATTGCGATTGTGTGATTGCGATTGTGTGATTGCGATTGTGTGATTGCGATTGTGTGATTGCGATTGTGTGATTGCGATTGTGTGATTGCGATTGTGTGATTGCGATTGTGTGATTGCGATTGTGTGATTGCGATTGTGTGATTGCGATTGTGTGATTGCGATTGTGTGATTGCGATTGTGTGATTGCGATTGTGTGATTGCGATTGTGTGATTGCGATTGTGTGATTGCGATTGTGTGATTGTGATTGTGTGATTGTGATTGTGTGATTGTGATTGTGTGATTGTGATTGTGTGATTGTGATTGTGTGATTGTGATTGTGTGATTGTGATTGTGTGATTGTGATTGTGTGATTGTGATTGTGTGATTGTGATTGTGTGATTGTGATTGTGTGATTGCGATTGTGTGATTGCGATTGTGTGATTGCGATTGTGTGATTGCGATTGTGTGATTGCGATTGTGTGATTGCGATTGTGTGATTGCGATTGTGTGATTGCGATTGTGTGATTGCGATTGTGTGATTGCGATTGTGTGATTGCGATTGTGTGATTGCGATTGTGTGATTGCGATTGTGTGATTGCGATTGTGTGATTGCGATTGTGTGATTGCGATTGTGTGATTGCGATTGTGTGATTGCGATTGTGTGATTGCGATTGTGTGATTGCGATTGTGTGATTGCGATTGTGTGATTGCGATTGTGTGATTGCGATTGTGTGATTGTGATTGTGTGATTGTGATTGTGTGATTGTGATTGTGTGATTGTGATTGTGTGATTGTGATTGTGTGATTGTGATTGTGTGATTGTGATTGTGTGATTGTGATTGTGTGATTGTGATTGTGTGATTGTGATTGTGTGATTGTGATTGTGTGATTGTGATTGTGTGATTGTGATTGTGTGATTGTGATTGTGTGATTGTGATTGTGTGATTGTGATTGTGTGATTGTGATTGTGTGATTGTGATTGTGTGATTGTGATTGTGTGATTGTGATTGTGTGATTGTGATTGTGTGATTGTGATTGTGTGATTGTGATTGTGTGATTGTGATTGTGTGATTGTGATTGTGTGATTGTGATTGTGTGATTGTGATTGTGTGATTGTGATTGTGTGATTGTGATTGTGTGATTGTGATTGTGTGATTGTGATTGTGTGATTGTGATTGTGTGATTGTGATTGTGCGAGTGTGAGTGTGCGATTGTAATTGCGCGATTGTGATTGTGCGATTGTGATCGTGTGATTGTGATCGTGTGAGTGTGATCGTGTGATTGTAATTGTGCGATTGCGATTGTGCGATTGTGATTGTGCGATTGTGATTGTGTGATTGTGATTGTGTGATTGTGATTGTGTGATTGTGATTGTGTGATTGTGATTGTGTGATTGTGTGATTGTGTTTGTGTGATTGTGATTGTGTGATTGTGATTGTGTGATTGTGATTGTGTGATTGTGATTGTGTGATTGTGATTGTGTGATTGTGATTGTGTGATTGTGATTGTGTGATTGTGATTGTGTGATTGTGATTGTGTGATTGTGATTGTGTGATTGTGATTGTGTGATTGTGATTGTGTGATTGTGATTGTGTGATTGTGATTGTGTGATTGTGATTGTGTGATTGTGATTGTGTGATTGGGATTGTGTGATTGTGATTGTGTGATTGTGATTGTGTGATTGTGATTGTGTGATTGTGATCGTGCGATTGTGGTCGTGTGATGGTGATTGTGCGATTGTGATTGTGCGATTGTGATCGTGTGATTGTGATTGTGCGATTGTGATTGTGCGATTGTGTTTGTGCGAATGTGATTGTGCGAGTGTGAGTGTGCGATTGTAATTGCGCGATTGTGATTGTGCGATTGTAATCGTGTGATTGTGATCGTGTGAGTGTGATCGTGTGATGGTGATTGTGCGATTGTGATTGTGCGATTGTGATCGTGTGAGTGTGATAGTGTGATTGTGATCGGGGGATTGTGTGAATGTGATTGTGTGATTGTGATTGTGCGATAGTGACTGTGCGATTGTGATCGTGCGATTGTGGTCGTGTGATGGTGATTGTGCGATTGTGATTGTGCGATTGTGATCGTGTGAGTGTGATAGTGTGATCGTATGATTGTGATCGTGTGACTGTGATCGTGTGATTGTGATTGTGCGATTGTGATTGTGCGATTGTGACTGTGCGATTGTGATCGTGCGATTGTGGTCGTGTGATGGTGATTGTGCGATTGTGATTGTGCGATTGTGACTGTGCGATTGTGATCGTGCGATTGTGGTCGTGTGATGGTGATTGTGCGATTGTGATTGTGCGATTGTGATCGTGTGAGTGTGATAGTGTGATTGTGATCGGGGGATTGTGTGAATGTGATTGTGTGATTGTGATTGTGCGATAGCGATTGTGCGATTGTGATTGTGCGATTGTGATCGTGTGATTGTGATTGTACGATTGTGATTGTGCGATTGTGATCGTGTGAGTGTGATAGTGTGATTGTGATCGGGGGATTGTGTGAATGTGATTGTGTGATTGTGATTGTGCGATAGCGATTGTGCGATTGTGATTGTGCGATTGTGATCGTGTGATTGTGAGTGTGCGATTGTGATTGTGCGATTGTGTTTGTGCGATTGTGATTGTGCGAGTGTGAGTGTGCGATTGTAATTGCGCGATTGTGATTGTGCGATTGTGATCGTGTGATTGTGATCGTGTGAGTGTGATCGTGTGATTGTAATTGTGCGATTGCGATTGTGCGATTGTGGTTGTGTGATTGTGATTGTGTGATTGTGATTGTGTGATTGTGATTGTGTGATTGTGATTGTGTGATTGTGATTGTGTGATTGTGTGATTGTGTTTGTGTGATTGTGATTGTGTGATTGTGATTGTGTGATTGTGATTGTGTGATTGTGATTGTGTGATTGTGATTGTGTGATGGTGATTGTGTGATTGTGATTGTGTGATTGTGATTGTGTGATTGTGATTGTGTGATTGTGATTGTGTGATTGTGATTGTGTGATTGTGATTGTGTGATTGTGATTGTGTGATTGTGATTGTGTGATTGTGATTGTGTGATTGCGATTGTGTGATTGGGATTGTGTGATTGTGATTGTGCGATTGTGATTGTGGGATTGTGATCGTGTGAGTGTGATAGTGTGATTGTGATCGGGGGATTGTGTGAATGTGATTGTGTGATTGTGATTGTGCGATTGTGACTGTGCGATTGTGATCGTGCGATTGTGGTCGTGTGATGATGATTGTGCGATTGTGATTGTGCGATTGTGATCGTGTGAATGTGATAGTGTGATTGTGATCGGGGGATTGTGTGAATGTGATTGTGTGATTGTGATTGTGCGATAGTGATTGTGCGATTGTGATTGTGCGATTGTGATCGTGTGATTGTGATTGTGCGATTGTGAGTGTGCGATTGTGATTGTGCGATTGTGTTTGTGCGAATGTGATTGTGCGAGTGTGAGTGTGCGATTGTAATTGCGCGATTGAGATTGTGCGATTGTAATCGTGTGATTGTGATCGTGTGATTGTGATTGTGTGATTGTGATTGTGTGATTGTGTGATTGTGATTGTGTGATTGTGATTATGTGATTGTGATTGTGTGATTGTGATTGTGTGATTGTGATTGTGTGATTGTGATTGTGTGATTGTGATTGTGTGATTGTGATTGTGTGATTGTGATTGTGTGATTGTGATTGTGTGATTGTGATTGTGTGATTGTGATTGTGTGATTGTGATTGTGTGATTGTGATTGTGTGATTGTGATTGTGTGATTGTGATTGTGTGATTGTGATTGTGTGATTGTGATTGTGTGATTGTGATTGTGTGATTGTGATTGTGTGATTGTGATTGTGTGATTGTGATTGTGTGATTGTGATTGTGTGATTGTGATTGTGTGATTGGGATTGTGTGATTGCGATTGTGTGATTGCGATTGTGTGATTGCGATTGTGTGATTGCGATTGTGTGATTGCGATTGTGTGATTGCGATTGTGTGATTGCGATTGTGTGATTGCGATTGTGTGATTGCGATTGTGTGATTGCGATTGTGTGATTGCGATTGTGTGATTGCGATTGTGTGATTGCGATTGTGTGATTGCGATTGTGTGATTGCGATTGTGTGATTGCGATTGTGTGATTGCGATTGTGTGATTGCGATTGTGTGATTGCGATTGTGTGATTGCGATTGTGTGATTGCGATTGTGTGATTGCGATTGTGTGATTGCGATTGTGTGATTGCGATTGTGTGATTGCGATTGTGTGATTGCGATTGTGTGATTGCGATTGTGTGATTGCGATTGTGTGATTGCGATTGTGTGATTGCGATTGTGTGATTGCGATTGTGTGATTGCGATTGTGTGATTGCGATTGTGTGATTGCGATTGTGTGATTGCGATTGTGTGATTGCGATTGTGTGATTGCGATTGTGTGATTGTGATTGTGTGATTGTGATTGTGTGATTGTGATTGTGTGATTGTGATTGTGTGATTGTGATTGTGTGATTGTGATTGTGTGATTGTGATTGTGTGATTGCGATTGTGTGATTGCGATTGTGTGATTGCGATTGTGTGATTGCGATTGTGTGATTGCGATTGTGTGATTGCGATTGTGTGATTGCGATTGTGTGATTGCGATTGTGTGATTGCGATTGTGTGATTGCGATTGTGTGATTGCGATTGTGTGATTGCGATTGTGTGATTGCGATTGTGTGATTGCGATTGTGTGATTGCGATTGTGTGATTGCGATTGTGTGATTGCGATTGTGTGATTGCGATTGTGTGATTGCGATTGTGTGATTGCGATTGTGTGATTGCGATTGTGTGATTGCGATTGTGTGATTGCGATTGTGTGATTGCGATTGTGTGATTGTGATTGTGTGATTGTGATTGTGTGATTGTGATTGTGTGATTGTGATTGTGTGATTGTGATTGTGTGATTGTGATTGTGTGATTGTGATTGTGTGATTGTGATTGTGTGATTGTGATTGTGTGATTGTGATTGTGTGATTGTGATTGTGTGATTGTGATTGTGTGATTGTGATTGTGTGATTGTGATTGTGTGATTGTGATTGTGTGATTGTGATTGTGTGATTGTGATTGTGTGATTGTGATTGTGTGATTGTGATTGTGTGATTGTGATTGTGTGATTGTGATTGTGTGATTGTGATTGTGTGATTGTGATTGTGTGATTGTGATTGTGTGATTGTGATTGTGTGATTGTGATTGTGTGATTGTGATTGTGTGATTGTGATTGTGTGATTGTGATTGTGTGATTGTGATTGTGTGATTGTGATTGTGTGATTGTGATTGTGTGATTGTGATTGTGTGATTGTGATTGTGCGAGTGTGAGTGTGCGATTGTAATTGCGCGATTGTGATTGTGCGATTGTGATCGTGTGATTGTGATCGTGTGAGTGTGATCGTGTGATTGTAATTGTGCGATTGCGATTGTGCGATTGTGATTGTGCGATTGTGATTGTGTGATTGTGATTGTGTGATTGTGATTGTGTGATTGTGATTGTGTGATTGTGATTGTGTGATTGTGTGATTGTGTTTGTGTGATTGTGATTGTGTGATTGTGATTGTGTGATTGTGATTGTGTGATTGTGATTGTGTGATTGTGATTGTGTGATTGTGATTGTGTGATTGTGATTGTGTGATTGTGATTGTGTGATTGTGATTGTGTGATTGTGATTGTGTGATTGTGATTGTGTGATTGTGATTGTGTGATTGTGATTGTGTGATTGTGATTGTGTGATTGTGATTGTGTGATTGGGATTGTGTGATTGTGATTGTGTGATTGTGATTGTGTGATTGTGATTGTGTGATTGTGATTGTGTGATTGTGATTGTGTGATTGTGATTGTGTGATTGCGATTGTGTGATTGGGATTGTGTGATTGTGATTGTGCGATTGTGATTGTGGGATTGTGATCGTGTGAGTGTGATAGTGTGATTGTGATCGGGGGATTGTGTGAATGTGATTGTGTGATTGTGATTGTGCGATTGTGACTGTGCGATTGTGATCGTGCGATTGTGGTCGTGTGATGATGATTGTGCGATTGTGATTGTGCGATTGTGATCGTGTGAATGTGATAGTGTGATTGTGATCGGGGGATTGTGTGAATGTGATTGTGTGATTGTGATTGTGCGATAGTGATTGTGCGATTGTGATTGTGCGATTGTGATCGTGTGATTGTGATTGTGCGATTGTGAGTGTGCGATTGTGATTGTGCGATTGTGTTTGTGCGAATGTGATTGTGCGAGTGTGAGTGTGCGATTGTAATTGCGCGATTGAGATTGTGCGATTGTAATCGTGTGATTGTGATCGTGTGATTGTGATTGTGTGATTGTGATTGTGTGATTGTGTGATTGTGATTGTGTGATTGTGATTGTGTGATTGTGGTTGTGTGATTGTGATTGAGTGATTGAGATTGTGTGATTGTGTGATTGTGATTGTGTGATTGTGGTTGTGTGATTGTGATTGCGTGATTGTGATTGCGTGATTGTGATTGCGTGATTGTGATTGTGTGATTGTGATTGTGTGATTGTGATTGTGTGATTGTGATCGTGTGACTGTGATAGTGTGACTGTGATCGTGTGACTGTGATCGTGTGACTGTGATCGTGTGACTGTGATCGTGTGACTGTGATCGTGTGACTGTGATCGTGTGATTGTGATCGTGTGATTGTGATTGTGTGATTGTGATTGTGTGATTGTGATTGTGTGATTGTGATTGTGTGATTGTGATTGTGTGATTGTGATTGTGTGATTGTGATTGTGTGATTGTGATTGTGTGATTGTGATTGTGTGATTGTGATCGTATGATTGTGATCGTGTGACTGTGATCGTGTGATTGTGATTGTGCGATTGTGATTGTGCGATTGTGACTGTGCGATTGTGATCGTGCGATTGTGGTCGTGTGATGGTGATTGTGCGATTGTGATTGTGCGATTGTGATCGTGTGAGTGTGATAGTGTGATTGTGATCGGGGGATTGTGTGAATGTGATTGTGTGATTGTGATTGTGCGATAGTGATTGTGCGATTGTGATTGTGCGATTGTGATCGTGTGATTGTGATTGTGCGATTGTGAGCGTGCGATTGTGATTGTGCGATTGTGTTTGTGCGAATGTGATTGTGCGAGTGTGAGTGTGCGATTGTAATTGCGCGATAGTGATTGTGCGATTGTAATCGTGAGATTGTGATCGTGTGAGTGTGATCGTGTGATTGTGATTGTGTGATTGTGTGATTGTGATTGTGTGATTGTGATTGTGTGATTGTGGTTGTGTGATTGTGATTGTGTGATTGAGATTGTGTGATTGTGTGATTGTGATTGTGTGATTGTGGTTGTGTGATTGTGGTTGTGTGATTGTGATTGTGTGATTGTGATTGTGTGATTGTGATTGTGTGATTGTGATTGTGTGATTGTGATTGTGTGATTGTGATTGTGTGATTGTGATTGTGTGATTGTGATTGTGTGATTGTGATTGTGTGATTGTGATTGTGTGATTGTGATTGTGTGATTGTGATTGTGTGATTGTGATTGTGTGATTGTGATTGTGTGATTGTTATTGTGTGATTGTGATTGTGTGATTGTGATTGTGTGATTGTGATTGTGTGATTGTGATTGTGTGATTGTGATTGTGTGATTGTGATTGTGTGATTGTGATTGTGTGATTGTGATTGTGTGATTGTGATTGTGTGATTGTGATTGTGTGATTGTGATTGTGTGATTGTGATTGTGTGATTGTGATTGTGTGATTGTGATTGTGTGATTGTGATTGTGTGATTGTGATTGTGTGCTTGTGATTGTGTGCTTGTGATTGTGTGCTTGTGATTGTGTGCTTGTGATTGTGTGCTTGTGATTGTGTGCTTGTGATTGTGTGCTTGTGATTGTGTGATTGTGACTGCGTGATTGTGACTGCGTGATTGTGACTGCGTGATTGTGACTGCGTGATTGTGACTGCGTGATTGTGATTGCGTGATTGTGATTGCGTGATTGTGATTGCGTGATTGTGATTGCGTGATTGTGATTGCGTGATTGTGATTGCGTGATTGTGATTGCGTGATTGTGATTGCGTGATTGTGATTGCGTGATTGTGATTGCGTGATTGTGATTGCGTGATTGTGATTGCGTGATTGTGATTGCGTGATTGTGATTGCGTGATTGTGATTGCGTGATTGTGATTGCGTGATTGTGATTGCGTGATTGTGATTGCGTGATTGTGATTGCGTGATTGTGATTGCGTGATTGTGATTGCGTGATTGTGATTGCGTGATTGTGATTGTGCGATTGTGAGCGTGCGATTGTGATTGTGCGATTGTGTTTGTGCGAATGTGATTGTGCGAGTGTGAGTGTGCGATTGTAATTGCGCGATTGTGATTGTGCGATTGTAATCGTGTGATTGTGATCGTGTGAGTGTGATTGTGCGATTGTGATCGTGTGAGTCTGATAGTGTGATCGTATGATTGTGATCGTGTGACTGTGATCGTGTGATTGTGAATGTGCGATTGTGATTGTGCGATTGTGACTGTGCGATTGTGATCGTGCGATTGTGGTCGTGTGATGATGATTGTGCGATTGTGATTGTGCGATTGTGATCGTGTGAGTGTGATAGTGTGATTGTGATCGGGGGATTGTGTGAATGTGATTGTGTGATTGTGATTGTGCGATAGTGATTGTGCGAATGTGATTGTGCGATTGTGATCGTGTGATTGTGGTTGTGCGATTGTGAGTGTGCGATTGTGATTGTGCGATTGTGTTTGTGCGAATGTGATTGTGCGAGTGTGAGTGTGCGATTGTAATTGCGCGATTGAGGTTGTGCGATTGTAATCGTGTGATTGTGATCGTGTGATTGTGATCGTGTGATTGTGATTGTGTGATTGTGTGATTGTGATTGTGTGATTGTGATTGTGTGATTGTGGTTGTGTGATTGTGATTGTGTGATTGAGATTGTGTGATTGTGTGATTGTGATTGTGTGATTGTGATTGTGTGATTGTGATTGTGTGATTGTGATTGTGTGATTGTGATTGTGTGATTGTGATTGTGTGATTGTGTGATTGTGATTGTGTGATTGTGATTGTGTGATTGTGATTGTGCGATAGTGATTGTGCGATTGTGATTGTGCGATTGTGATCGTGTGATTGTGATTGTGCGATTGTGATTGTGCGATTGTGTTTGTGCGAATGTGATTGTGCGAGTGTGAGTGTGCGATTGTAATTGCGCGATTGTGATTGTGCGATTGTAATCGTGTGATTGTGATCGTGTGAGTGTGATCGTGTGATGGTGATTGTGCGATTGTGATTGTGCGATTGTGATCGTGTGAGTGTGATAGTGTGATTGTGATCGGGGGATTGTGTGAATGTGATTGTGTGATTGTGATTGTGCGATAGTGACTGTGCGATTGTGATCGTGCGATTGTGGTCGTGTGATGGTGATTGTGCGATTGTGATTGTGCGATTGTGGTCGTGTGAGTGTGATAGTGCGATCGTATGATTGTGATCGTGTGACTGTGATCGTGTGATTGTGATTGTGCGATTGTGATTGTGCGATTGTGACTGTGCGATTGTGATCGTGCGATTGTGGTCGTGTGATGGTGATTGTGCGATTGTGATTGTGCGATTGTGACTGTGCGATTGTGATCGTGCGATTGTGGTCGTGTGATGGTGATTGTGCGATTGTGATTGTGCGATTGTGATCGTGTGAGTGTGATAGTGTGATTGTGATCGGGGGATTGTGTGAATGTGATTGTGTGATTGTGATTGTGCGATGGCGATTGTGCGATTGTGATTGTGCGATTGTGATCGTGTGATTGTGATTGTACGATTGTGATTGTGCGATTGTGATCGTGTGAGTGTGATAGTGTGATTGTGATCGGGGGATTGTGTGAATGTGATTGTGTGATTGTGATTGTGCGATAGCGATTGTGCGATTGTGATTGTGCGATTGTGATCGTGTGATTGTGAGTGTGCGATTGTGATTGTGCGATTGTGTTTGTGCGAATGTGATTGTGCGAGTGTGAGTGTGCGATTGTAATTGCGCGATTGTGATTGTGCGATTGTGATCGTGTGATTGTGATCGTGTGAGTGTGATCGTGTGATTGTAATTGTGCGATTGCGATTGTGCGATTGTGATTGTGTGATTGTGATTGTGTGATTGTGATTGTGTAATTGTGATTGTGTGATTGTGATTGTGTGATTGTGATTGTGTGATTGTGATTGTGTGATTGTTATTGTGTGATTGTGATTGTGTGATTGTGATTGTGTGATTGTGATTGTGTGATTGTGATTGTGTGATTGTGATTGTGTGATTGTGATTGTGTGATTGTGATTGTGTGATTGGGATTGTGTGATTGCGATTGTGTGATTGCGATTGTGTGATTGCGATTGTGTGATTGCGATTGTGTGATTGCGATTGTGTGATTGCGATTGTGTGATTGCGATTGTGTGATTGTGATTGTGTGATTGTGATTGTGTGATTGTGATTGTGTGATTGTGATTGTGTGATTGTGGTTGTGTGATTGTGATTGTGTGGTTGTGATTGTGTGGTTGTGATTGTGTGATTGTGATTGTGATTGTGTGATTGTGATTGTGTGATTGCGATTGTGTGATTGCGATTGTGTGATTGCGATTGTGTGATTGCGATTGTGTGATTGGGATTGTGTGATTGTGATTGTGCGATTGTGATTGTGGGATTGTGATCGTGTGAGTGTGATAGTGTGATTGTGATCGGGGGATTGTGTGAATGTGATTGTGTGATTGTGATTGTGCGATTGTGACTGTGCGATTGTGATCGTGCGATTGTGGTCGTGTGATGGTGATTGTGCGATTGTGATTGTGCGATTGTGATCGTGTGAGTGTGATAGTGTGATCGTATGATTGTGATCGTGTGACTGTGATCGTGTGATTGTGATTGTGCGATTGTGATTGTGCGGTTGTGACTGTGCGATTGTGATCGTGCGATTGTGGTCGTGTGATGGTGATTGTGCGATTGTGATCGTGCGATTGTGGTCGTGTGATGGTGATTGTGCTATTGTGATTGTGCGATTGTGATCGTGTGAGTCTGATAGTGTGATCGTATGATTGTGATCGTGTGACTGTGATCGTGTGATTGTGATTGTGCGATTATGATTGTGCGATTGTGACTGTGCGATTGTGATCGTGCGATTGTGGTCGTGTGATGATGATTGCGCGATTGTGATTGTGCGATTGTGATCGTGTGAATGTGATAGTGTGATTGTGATCGGGGGATTGTGTGAATGTGATTGTGTGATTGTGATTGTGCGATAGTGATTGTGCGATTGTGATTGTGCGATTGTGATCGTGTGATTGTGATCGTGTGATTGTGATTGTGTGATTGTGATTGTGTGATTGTGTGATTGTGATTGTGTGATTGTGATTGTGTGATTGTGGTTGTGTGATTGTGATTGAGTGATTGAGATTGTGTGATTGTGTGATTGTGATTGTGTGATTGTGATTGTGTGATTGTGATTGTGTGATTGTGATTGTGTGATTGTGATTGTGTGATTGTGATTGTGTGATTGTGATTGTGTGATTGTGATTGTGTGATTGTGATTGTGTGATTGTGGTTGTGTGATTGTGATTGTGTGATTGTGATTGTGTGATTGTGATTGTGTGATTGTGATTGTGTGATTGTGATTGTGTGATTGTGATTGTGTGATTGTGATTGTGTGATTGTGATTGTGTGATTATGATTGTGTGATTGTGATTGTGTGATTGTGATTGTGTGATTGTGATTGTGTGATTGTGATTGTGTGATTGTGATTGTGTGATTGTGATTGTGTGATTGTGATTGTGTGATTGTGATTGTGTGATTGTGATTGTGTGATTGTGATTGTGTGATTGTGATTGTGTGATTGTGATTGTGTGATTGGGATTGTGTGATTGGGATTGTGTGATTGCGATTGTGTGATTGCGATTGTGTGATTGCGATTGTGTGATTGCGATTGTGTGATTGCGATTGTGTGATTGCGATTGTGTGATTGCGATTGTGTGATTGCGATTGTGTGATTGCGATTGTGTGATTGGGATTGTGTGATTGTGATTGTGTGATTGTGATTGTGTGATTGTGATCGTGTGAGTGTGATCGTGTGATGGTGATTGTGCGATTGTGATTGTGCGATTGTGATCGTGTGATTGTGATAGTGTGATTGTGATCGGGGGATTGTGTGAATGTGATTGTGTGATTGTGATTGTGCGATAGTGACTGTGCGATTGTGATCGTGCGATTGTGGTCGTGTGATGGTGATTGTGCGATTGTGATTGTGCGATTTTGATCGTGTGAGTGTGATAGTGTGATCGTATGATTGTGATCGTGTGACTGTGATCGTGTGATTGTGATTGTGCGATTGTGATTGTGCGATTGTGACTGTGCGATTGTGATCGTGCGATTGTGGTCGTGTGATTGTGATTGTGCGATTGTGATTGTGCGATTGTGACTGTGCGATTGTGATCGTGCGATTGTGGTCGTGTGATGGTGATTGTGCGATTGTGATTGTGCGATTGTGATCGTGTGAGTGTGATAGTGTGATTGTGATCGGGGGATTGTGTGAATGTGATTGTGTGATTGTGATTGTGCGATAGCGATTGTACGATTGTGATTGTGCGATTGTGATCGTGTGATTGTGATTGTGTGATTGTGATTGTGTGATTGTGATTGTGTGATTGTGATTGTGTGATTGTGATTCTGTGATTGTGATTGTGTGATTGTGATTGTGTGATTGTGATTGTGTGATTGTGATTGTGTGATTGTGATTGTGTGATTGTGATTGTGTGATTGTGATTGTGTGATTGTGATTGTGTGATTGTGATTGTGTGATTGTGATTGTGATTGTGTGATTGTGATTGTGTGATTGTGATTGTGTGATTGTGATTGTGTGATTGTGATTGTGTGATTGTGATTGTGTGATTGTGATTGTGTGATTGTGATTGTGTGATTGTGATTGTGTGATTGTGATTGTGTGATTGTGATTGTGTGCTTGTGATTGTGTGATTGTGATTGTGTGATTGTGATTGTGTGATTGTGATTGTGTGATTGTGATTGTGTGATTGTGATTGTGTGATTGTGATTGTGTGATTGTGATTGGGTGATTGTGATTGGGTGATTGTGATTGGGTGATTGTGATTGTGTGGTTGTGATTGTGTGGTTGTGATTGTCTGATTGTGATTGTGATTGTGTGATTGTGATTGTGTGATTGCGATTGTGTGATTGCGATTGTGTGATTGCGATTGTATGATTGCGATTGTGTGATTGGGATTGTGTGATTGTGATTGTGCGATTGTGATTATGCGATTGTGATCGTGTGAGTGTGATAGTGTGATTGTGATCGGGGGATTGTGTGAATGTGATTGTGTGATTGTGATTGTGCGATTGTGACTGTGCGATTGTGATCGTGCGATTGTGGTCGTGTGATGGTGATTGTGCGGTTGTGATTGTGCGATTGTGATCGTGTGAGTGTGATAGTGTGATCGTATGATTGTGATCGTGTGACTGTGATCGTGTGATTGTGATTGTGCGATTGTGATTGTGCGATTGTGACTGTGCGATTGTGATCGTGCGATTGTGGTCGTGTGATGGTGATTGTGCGATTGTGATTGTGCGATTGTGATCGTGTGAGTGTGATAGTGTGATTGTGATCGGGTGATTGTGTGAATGTGATTGTGTGATTGTGATTGTGCGATAGTGATTGTGCGATTGTGATTGTGCGATTGTGATCGTGTGATTGTGATTGTGCGATTGTGAGCGTGCGATTGTGATTGTGCGATTGTGTTTGTGCGAATGTGATTGTGCGAGTGTGAGTGTGCGATTGTAATTGCGCGATAGTGATTGTGCGATTGTAATCGTGAGATTGTGATCGTGTGAGTGTGATCGTGTGATTGTGATTGTGTGATTGTGTGATTGTGATTGTGTGATTGTGATTGTGTGATTGTGATTGTGTGATTGTGATTGTGTGATTGTGATTGTGTGATTGTGATTGTGTGATTGTGATTGTGTGATTGTGATTGTGTGATTGTGATTGTGTGATTGTGGTTGTGTGATTGTGATTGTGTGATTGTGATTGTGTGATTGTGATTGTGTGATTGTGATTGTGTGATTGTGATTGTGTGATTGTGATTGTGTGATTGTGATTGTGTGATTGTGATTGTGTGATTGTGATTGTGTGATTGTGATTGTGTGATTGTGATTGTGCGATTGTGATTATGCGATTGTGATTTTGTGATTGTGATTGTGTGATTGTGATTGTGTGATTGTGATTGTGTGATTGTGATTGTGTGATTGTGATTGTGTGATTGTGATTGTGTGATTGTGATTGTGTGATTGTGATTGTGTGATTGTGATTGTGTGATTGTGGTTGTGTGATTGTGATTGTGTGGTTGTGATTGTGTGGTTGTGATTGTGTGATTGTGATTGTGATTGTGTGATTGTGATTGTGTGATTGCGATTGTGTGATTGCGATTGTGTGATTGCGATTGTGTGATTGCGATTGTGTGATTGGGATTGTGTGATTGTGATTGTGCGATTGTGATTGTGCGATTGTGATCGTGTGAGTGTGACAGTGTGATTGTGATCGGGGGATTGTGTGAATGTGATTGTGTGATTGTGATTGTGCGATTGTGACTGTGCGATTGTGATCGTGCGATTGTGGTCGTGCGATGGTGATTGTGCGATTGTGATTGTGCGATTGTGATCGTGTGAGTGTGATAGTGTGATCGTATGATTGTGATCGTGTGACTGTGATCGTGTGATTGTGATTGTGCGATTGTGATTGTGCGGTTGTGACTGTGCGATTGTGATCGTGCGATTGTGGTCGTGTGATGGTGATTGTGCGATTGTGATTGTGCGATTGTGATCGTGTGAGTGTGATAGTGTGATTGTGATGGGGGGATTGTGTGAATGTGATTGTGTGATTGTGATTGTGCGATAGTGATTGTGCGATTGTGATTGTGCGATTGTGATCGTGTGATTGTGATTGTGCGATTGTGAGCGTGCGATTGTGATTGTGCGATTGTGTTTGTGCGAATGTGATTGTGCGAGTGTGAGTGTGCGATTGTAATTGCGCGATAGTGATTGTGCGATTGTAATCGTGAGATTGTGATCGTGTGAGTGTGATCGTGTGATTGTGATTGTGTGATTGTGTGATTGTGATTGTGTGATTGTGATTGTGTGATTGTGGTTGTGTGATTGTGATTGTGTGATTGAGATTGTGTGATTGTGTGATTGTGATTGTGTGATTGTGATTGTGTGATTGTGATTGTGTGATTGTGATTGTGTGATTGTGGTTGTGTGATTGTGATTGTGTGATTGTGATTGTGTGATTGTGATTGTGTGATTGTGATTGTGTGATTGTGATTGTGTGATTGTGATTGTGTGATTGTGATTGTGTGATTGTGATTGTGTGATTGTGATTGTGTGATTGTGATTGTGTGATTGTGATTGTGTGATTGTGATTGTGTGATTGTGGTTGTGTGATTGTGATTGTGTGGTTGTGATTGTGTGGTTGTGATTGTGTCATTGTGATTGTGATTGTGTGATTGTGATTGTGTGATTGCGATTGTGTGATTGCGATTGTGTGATTGGGATTGTGTGATTGTGATTGTGCGATTGTGATTGTGGGATTGTGATCGTGTGAGTGTGATAGTGTGATTGTGACCGGGGGATTGTGTGAATGTGATGGTGTGATTGTGATTGTGCGATTGTGACTGTGCGATTGTGATCGTGCGATTGTGGTCGTGTGATGGTGATTGTGCGATTGTGATTGTGCGATTGTGATCGTGTGAGTGTGATAGTGTGATCGTATGATTGTGATCGTGTGACTGTGATCGTGTGATTGTGATTGTGCGATTGTGATTGTGCGGTTGTGACTGTGCGATTGTGATCGTGCGATTGTGGTCGTGTGATGATGATTGTGCGATTGTGATTGTGCGATTGTGATCGTGTGAATGTGATAGTGTGATTGTGATCGGGGGATTGTGTGAATGTGATTGTGTGATTGTGATTGTGCGATAGTGATTGTGCGATTGTGATTGTGCGATTGTGATCGTGTGATTGTGATTGTGCGATTGTGAGTGTGCGATTGTGATTGTGCGATTGTGTTTGTGCGAATGTGATTGTGCGAGTGTGAGTGTGCGATTGTAATTGCGCGATTGAGATTGTGCGATTGTAATCGTGTGATTGTGATCGTGTGATTGTGATTGTGTGATTGTGATTGTGTGATTGTGTGATTGTGATTGTGTGATTGTGATTGTGTGATTGTGGTTGTGTGATTGTGATTGAGTGATTGAGATTGTGTGATTGTGTGATTGTGATTGTGTGATTGTGGTTGTGTGATTGTGATTGTGTGATTGTGATTGTGTGATTGTGATTGCGTGATTGTGATTGTGTGATTGTGATTGTGTGATTGTGATTGTGTGATTGTGATTGTGTGATTGTGATTGTGTGATTGTGATTGTGTGATTGTGATTGTGTGATTGTGATTGTGTGATTGTGATTGTGTGATTGTGATTGTGTGATTGTGATTGTGTGATTGTGATTGTGTGATTGTGATTGTGTGATTGTGATTGTGTGATTGTGATTGTGTGATTGTGATTGTGCGATTGTAATCGTGTGATTGTGATCGTGTGAGTGTGATCGTGTGATGGTGATTGTGCGATTGTGATTGTGCGATTGTGATCGTGTGAGTGTGATAGTGTGATTGTGATCGGGGGATTGTGTGAATGTGATTGTGTGATTGTGATTGTGCGATAGTGACTGTGCGATTGTGATCGTGCGATTGTGGTCGTGTGATGGTGATTGTGCGATTGTGATTGTGCGATTGTGATCGTGTGATTGTGATTGTGTGATTGTGATTGTGTGATTGTGATTGTGTGATTGTGATTATGTGATTGTGATTGTGTGATTGTGATTGTGTGATTGTGATCGTGTGACTGTGATCGTGTGACTGTGATCGTGTGATTGTGAATGTGTGATTGTGATTGTGTGATTGTGATTGTGTGATTGTGATTGTGCGATTGTAATCGTGTGATTGTGATCGTGTGAGTGTGATCGTGTGATGGTGATTGTGCGATTGTGATTGTGCGATTGTGATCGTGTGAGTGTGATAGTGTGATTGTGATCGGGGGATTGTGTGAATGTGATTGTGTGATTGTGATTGTGCGATTGTGACTGTGCGATTGTGATCGTGCGATTGTGGTCGTGTGATGGTGATTGTGCGGTTGTGATTGTGCGATTGTGATCGTGTGAGTGTGATAGTGTGATCGTATGATTGTGATCGTGTGACTGTGATCGTGTGATTGTGATTGTGCGATTGTGATTGTGCGATTGTGACTGTGCGATTGTGATCGTGCGATTGTGGTCGTGTGATGGTGATTGTGCGATTGTGATTGTGCGATTGTGATCGTGTGAGTGTCATAGTGTGATTGTGATCGGGGGATTGTGTGAATGTGATTGTGTGATTGTGATTGTGCGATAGTGATTGTGCGATTGTGATTGTGCGATTGCGATCGTGTGATTGTGATTGTGCGATTGTGAGCGTGCGATTGTGATTGTGCGATTGTGTTTGTGCGAATGTGATTGTGCGAGTGTGAGTGTGCGATTGTAATTGCGCGATTGTGATTGTGCGATTGTAATCGTGTGATTGTGATCGTGTGAGTGTGATTGTGTGATCGGATGATTGTGATCGTGTGACTGTGATCGTGTGATTGTGATTGTGCGATTGTGATTGTGCGATTGTGACTGTGCGATTGTGATCGTGCGATTGTGGTCGTGTGATGGTGATTGTGCGATTGTGATTGTGTGATTGTGATTGTGATTGTGTGATTGTGATTGTGTGATTGTGGTTGTGTGATTGTGATTGTGTGATTGAGATTGTGTGATTGTGTGATTGTGATTGTGTGATTGTGATTGTGTGATTGTGGTTGTGTGATTGTGATTGTGTGATTGTGATTGTGTGATTGTGATTGTGTGATTGTGATTGTGTGATTGTGATTGTGTGATTGTGATTGTGTGATTGTGATTGTGTGATTGTGATTGTGTGATTGTGATTGTGTGATTGTGATTGTGTGATTGTGATTGTGTGATTGTGATTGTGCGATTGTGATTATGCGATTGTGATTTTGTGATTGTGATTGTGTGATTGTGATTGTGTGATTGTGATTGTGTGATTGTGATTGTGTGATTGTGATTGTGTGATTGTGATTGTGTGATTGTGATTGTGTGATTGTGATTGTGTGATTGTGATTGTGTGATTGTGATTGTGTGATTGTGGTTGTGTGATTGTGATTGTGTGGTTGTGATTGTGTGGTTGTGATTGTGTGATTGTGATTGTGATTGTGTGATTGTGATTGTGTGATTGCGATTGTGTGATTGCGATTGTGTGATTGCGATTGTGTGATTGCGATTGTGTGATTGGGATTGTGTGATTGTGATTGTGCGATTGTGATTGTGCGATTGTGATCGTGTGAGTGTGATAGTGTGATTGTGATCGGGGGATTGTGTGAATGTGATTGTGTGATTGTGATTGTGCGATTGTGACTGTGCGATTGTGATCGTGCGACTGTGGTCGTGCGATGGTGATTGTGCGATTGTGATTGTGCGATTGTGATCGTGTGAGTGTGATAGTGTGTTCGTATGATTATGATCGTGTGACTGTGATCGTGTGATTGTGATTGTGCGATTGTGATTGTGCGGTTGTGACTGTGCGATTGTGATCGTGCGATTGTGGTCGTGTGATGGTGATTGTGCGATTGTGATTGTGCGATTGTGATCGTGTGAGTGTGATAGTGTGATTGTGATCGGGGGATTGTGTGAATGTGATTGTGTGATTGTGATTGTGCGATAGTGATTGTGCGATTGTGATTGTGCGATTGTGATCGTGTGATTGTGATTGTGCGATTGTGAGCGTGCGATTGTGATTGTGCGATTGTGTTTGTGCGAATGTGATTGTGCGAGTGTGAGTGTGCGATTGTAATTGCGCGATAGTGATTGTGCGATTGTAATCGTGAGATTGTGATCGTGTGAGTGTGATCGTGTGATTGTGATTGTGTGATTGTGTGATTGTGATTGTGTGATTGTGATTGTGTGATTGTGGTTGTGTGATTGTGATTGTGTGATTGAGATTGTGTGATTGTGTGATTGTGATTGTGTGATTGTGATTGTGTGATTGTGATTGTGTGATTGTGATTGTGTGATTGTGATTGTGTGATTGTGGTTGTGTGATTGTGATTGTGTGATTGTGATTGTGTGATTGTGATTGTGTGATTGTGATTGTGTGATTGTGATTGTGTGATTGTGATTGTGTGATTGTGATTGTGTGATTGTGATTGTGTGATTGTGATTGTGTGATTGTGATTGTGTGATTGTGATTGTGTGATTGTGATTGTGTGATTGTGATTGTGTGATTGTGATTGTGTGATTGTGATTGTGTGATTGTGATTGTGTGATTGTGATTGTATGATTGTGATTGTGTGATTGTGATTGTGTGATTGTGATTGTGTGATTGTGATTGTGTGATTGTGATTGTGTGATTGTGATTGTGTGATTGTGATTGTGATTGTGTGATTGTGATTGTGTGATTGTGATTGTGTGATTGTGATTGTGTGATTGTGATTGTGTGATTGTGATTGTGTGATTGTGATTGTGTGATTGTGATTGTGTGATTGTGATTGTGTGATTGTGATTGTGTGCTTGTGATTGTGTGATTGTGATTGTGTGATTGTGATTGTGTGATTGTGATTGTGTGATTGTGATTGTGTGATTGTGATTGTGTGATTGTGATTGTGTGATTGTGATTGGGTGATTGTGATTGGGTGATTGTGATTGGGTGATTGTGATTGGGTGATTGTGATTGGGTGATTGTGATTGTGTGATTGTGATTGTGATTGTGTGATTGTGTGATTGTGATTGTGTGATTGTGATTGTGTGATTGTGATTGTGTGATTGTGATTGTGTGATTGTGATTGTGTGATTGTGATTGTGTGATTGTGATTGTGTGATTGTGATTGTGTGATTGTGATTGTGTGATTGTGGTTGTGTGATTGTGATTGTGTGGTTGTGATTGTGTGGTTGTGATTGTCTGATTGTGATTGTGATTGTGTGATTGTGATTGTGTGATTGCGATTGTGTGATTGCGATTGTGTGATTGCGATTGTGTGATTGCGATTCTGTGATTGCGATTGTGTGATTGGGATTGTGTGATTGTGATTGTGCGATTGTGATTATGCGATTGTGATCGTGTGAGTGTGATAGTGTGATTGTGATCGGGGGATTGTGTGAATGTGATTGTGTGGTTGTCATTGTGCGATTGTGACTGTGCGATTGTGATCGTGCGATTGTGGTCGTGTGATGGTGATTGTGCGATTGTGATTGTGCGATTGTGATCGTGTGAGTGTGATAGTGTGATCGTATGATTGTGATCGTGTGACTGTGATCGTGTGATTGTGATTGTGCGATTGCGATTGTGCGATTGTGACTGTGCGATTGTGATCGTGCGATTGTGGTCGTGTGATGGTGATTGTGCGATTGTGATTGTGCGATTGTGATCGTGTGAGTGTGATAGTGTGATTGTGATCGGGGGATTGTGTGAATGTGATTGTGTGATTGTGATTGTGCGATAGTGATTGTGCGATTGTGATTGTGCGATTGCGATCGTGTGATTGTGATTGTGCGATTGTGAGCGTGCGATTGTGATTGTGCGATTGTGTTTGTGCGAATGTGATTGTGCGAGTGTGAGTGTGCGATTGTAATTGCGCGATTGTGATTGTGCGATTGTAATCGTGTGATTGTGATCGTGTGAGTGTGATTGTGTGATCGTATGATTGTGATCGTGTGACTGTGATCGTGTGATTGTGATTGTGCGATTGTGATTGTGCGATTGTGACTGTGCGATTGTGATCGTGCGATTGTGGTCGTGTGATGGTGATTGTGCGATTGTGATTGTGTGATTGTGATTGTGATTGTGTGATTGTGATTGTGTGATTGTGGTTGTGTGATTGTGATTGTGTGATTGAGATTGTGTGATTGTGTGATTGTGATTGTGTGATTGTGATTGTGTGATTGTGATTGTGTGATTGTGATTGTGTGATTGTGGTTGTGTGATTGTGATTGTGTGATTGTGATTGTGTGATTGTGATTGTGTGATTGTGATTGTGTGATTGTGATTGTGTGATTGTGATTGTGTGATTGTGATTGTGTGATTGTGATTGTGTGATTGTGATTGTGTGATTGTGATTGTGTGATTGTGATTGTGTGATTGTGATTGTGTGATTGTGATTGTGTGATTGTGATTGTGTGATTGCGATTGTGTGCTTGCGATTGTGTGATTGCGATTGTGTGATTGCGATTGTGTGATTGCGATTGTGTGATTGCGATTGTGTGATTGCGATTGTGTGATTGGGATTGTGTGATTGGGATTGTGTGATTGTGATTGTGCGATTGTGATTGTGCGATTGTGATTGTGCGATTGTGATTGTGCGATTGTGATTGTGCGATTGTGATCGTGTGAGTGTGATAGTGTGATCGTATGATTGTGATCGTGTGACTGTGATCGTGTGATTGTGATTGTGCGATTGTGATTGTGCGGTTGTGACTGTGCGATTGTGATCGTGCGATTGTGGTCGTGTGATGGTGATTGTGCGATTGTGATTGTGCGATTGTGATCGTGTGAGTGTGATAGTGTGATTGTGATCGGGGGATTGTGTGAATGTGATTGTGTGATTGTGATTGTGCGATAGTGATTGTGCGATTGTGATTGTGCGATTGTGATCGTGTGATTGTGATTGTGCGATTGTGAGCGTGCGATTGTGATTGTGCGATTGTGTTTGTGCGAATGTGATTGTGCGAGTGTGAGTGTGCGATTGTAATTGCGCGATAGTGATTGTGCGATTGTAATCGTGAGATTGTGGTTGTGTGATTGTGATTGTGTGATTGTGATTGTGTGATTGTGATTGTGTGATTGTGATTGTGTGATTGTGATTGTGTGATTGTGATTGTGTGATTTTGATTGTGTGACTGTGATTGTGTGATTGTGATTGTGTGATTGTGATTGTGTGATTGTGATTGTGATTGTGTGATTGTGATTGTGTGATTGTGATTGTGTGATTGTGATTGTGTGATTGTGATTGTGCGAGTGTGAGTGTGCGATTGTAATTGCGCGATTGTGATTGTGCGATTGTAATCGTGTGATTGTGATCGTGTGAGTGTGATTGTGTGATCGTATGATTGTGATCGTGTGACTGTGATCGTGTGATTGTGATTGTGCGATTGTGATTGTGCGATTGTGACTGTGCGATTGTGATCGTGCGATTGTGGTCGTGTGATGGTGATTGTGCGATTGTGATTGTGTGATTGTGATTGTGATTGTGTGATTGTGATTGTGTGATTGTGGTTGTGTGATTGTGATTGTGTGATTGAGATTGTGTGATTGTGTGATTGTGATTGTGTGATTGTGATTGTGTGATTGTGGTTGTGTGATTGTGATTGTGTGATTGTGATTGTGTGATTGTGATTGTGTGATTGTGATTGTGTGATTGTGTGATTGTGATTGTGTGATTGTGATTGTGTGATTGTGATTGTGTGATTGTGATTGTGTGATTGTGATTGTGTGATTGTGATTGTGTGATTGTGATTGTGTGATTGTGATTGTGTGATTGTGATTGTGTGATTGTGATTGTGTGGTTGTGATTGTGTGGTTGTGATTGTGTGGTTGTGATTGTGTGATTGTGATTGTGATTGTGTGATTGTGATTGTGTGATTGTGGTTGTGCGATTGTGATTGTGCGATTGAGATTGTGTGATTGTGTGATTGTGTGATTGTGATTGTGTGATTGTGATTGTGTGATTGTGATTGTGTGATTGTGATTGTGTGATTGTGGTTGTGTGATTGTGGTTGTGTGATTGTGATTGTGTGATTGTGATTGTGTGATTGTGATTGTGTGATTGTGATTGTGTGATTGTGATTGTGTGATTGTGATTGTGTGATTGTGATTGTGTGATTGTGATTGTGTGATTGTGATTGTGTGATTGTGATTGTGTGATTGTGATTGTGTGATTGTGATTGTGTGATTGTGATTGTGTGATTGTGATTGTGTGATTGTGATTGTGTGATTGTGATTGTGTGATTGTGATTGTGTGATTGTGATTGTGTGATTGTGATTGTGTGATTGTGATTGTGTGATTGTGATTGTGTGATTGTGATTGTGTGATTGTGATTGTGTGATTGTGATTGTGTGATTGTGATTGTGTGATTGTGATTGTGTGATTGTGATTGTGTGATTGTGATTGTGTGATTGTGATTGTGTGATTGTGATTGTGTGATTGTGATTGTGTGATTGTGATTGTGTGATTGTGATTGTGTGATTGTGATTGTGTGATTGTGATTGTGTGATTGTGATTGTGTGATTGTGATTGTGATTGTGTGATTGTGATTGTGTGATTGTGATTGTGTGATTGTGATTGTGTGATTGTGATTGTGTGATTGTGATTGTGTGATTGTGATTGTGTGCTTGTGATTGTGTGATTGTGATTGAGTGATTGTGATTGTGTGATTGTGATTGTGTGATTGTGATTGAGTGATTGTGATTGTGTGATTGTGATTGTGTGATTGTGATTGTGTGATTGTGATTGGGTGATTGTGATTGGGTGATTGTGATTGGGTGATTGTGATTGGGTGATTGTGATTGTGTGATTGTGATTGTGTGATTGTGATTGTGATTGTGTGATTGTGTGATTGTGTGATTGTGATTGTGTGATTGTGATTGTGTGATTGTGATTGTGTGATTGTGATTGTGTGATTGTGATTGTGTGATTGTGATTGTGCGATAGTGATTGTGCGATTGTGATTGTGCGATTGTGATCGTGTGATTGTGATTGTGCGATTGTGAGCGTGCGATTGTGATTGTGCGATTGTGTTTGTGCGAATGTGATTGTGCGAGTGTGAGTGTGCGATTGTAATTGCGCGATAGTGATTGTGCGATTGTAATCGTGAGATTGTGGTTGTGTGATTGTGATTGTGTGATTGTGATTGTGTGATTGTGATTGTGTGATTGTGATTGTGTGATTGTGATTGTGTGATTGTGATTGTGTGATTGTGATTGTGTGATTGTGATTGTGTGATTGTGATTGTGTGATTGTGATTGTGTGATTGTGATTGTGTGATTGTGATTGTGATTGTGTGATTGTGATTGTGTGATTGTGATTGTGTGATTGTGATTGTGTGATTGTGATTGTGTGATTGTAATTGTGCGAGTGTGAGTGTGCGATTGTAATTGCGCGATTGTGATTGTGCGATTGTAATCGTGTGATTGTGATCGTGTGAGTGTGATTGTGTGATCGTATGATTGTGATCGTGTGACTGTGATCGTGTGATTGTGATTGTGCGATTGTGATTGTGCGATTGTGACTGTGCGATTGTGATCGTGCGATTGTGGTCGTGTGATGGTGATTGTGCGATTGTGATTGTGTGATTGTGATTGTGATTGTGTGATTGTGATTGTGTGATTGTGGTTGTGTGATTGTGATTGTGTGATTGAGATTGTGTGATTGTGTGATTGTGATTGTGTGATTGTGATTGTGTGATTGTGGTTGTGTGATTGTGATTGTGTGATTGTGATTGTGTGATTGTGATTGTGTGATTGTGATTGTGTGATTGTGATTGTGTGATTGTGATTGTGTGATTGTGATTGTGTGATTGTGATTGTGTGATTGTGATTGTGTGATTGTGATTGTGTGATTGTGATTGTGTGATTGTGATTGTGTGATTGTGATTGTGTGGTTGTGATTGTGTGGTTGTGATTGTGTGGTTGTGATTGTGTGATTGTGATTGTGATTGTGTGATTGTGATTGTGTGATTGTGGTTGTGCGATTGTGATTGTGTGATTGAGATTGTGTGATTGTGTGATTGTGATTGTGTGATTGTGATTGTGTGATTGTGATTGTGTGATTGTGATTGTGTGATTGTGATTGTGTGATTGTGGTTGTGTGATTGTGGTTGTGTGATTGTGATTGTGTGATTGTGATTGTGTGATTGTGATTGTGTGATTGTGATTGTGTGATTGTGATTGTGTGATTGTGATTGTGTGATTGTGATTGTGTGATTGTGATTGTGTGATTGTGATTGTGTGATTGTGATTGTGTGATTGTGATTGTGTGATTGTGATTGTGTGATTGTGATTGTGTGATTGTGATTGTGTGATTGTGATTGTGTGATTGTGATTGTGTGATTGTGATTGTGTGATTGTGATTGTGTGATTGTGATTGTGTGATTGTGATTGTGTGATTGTGATTGTGTGATTGTGATTGTGTGATTGTGATTGTGTGATTGTGATTGTGTGATTGTGATTGTGTGATTGTGATTGTGATTGTGATTGTGTGATTGTGATTGTGTGATTGTGATTGTGTGATTGTGATTGTGTGATTGTGATTGTGTGATTGTGATTGTGTGATTGTGATTGTGTGATTGTGATTGTGTGCTTGTGATTGTGTGATTGTGATTGAGTGATTGTGATTGTGTGATTGTGATTGTGTGATTGTGATTGAGTGATTGTGATTGTGTGATTGTGATTGTGTGATTGTGATTGTGTGATTGTGATTGGGTGATTGTGATTGGGTGATTGTGATTGGGTGATTGTGATTGGGTGATTGTGATTGTGTGATTGTGATTGTGTGATTGTGATTGTGATTGTGTGATTGTGTGATTGTGTGATTGTGATTGTGTGATTGTGATTGTGTGATTGTGATTGTGTGATTGTGATTGTGTGATTGTGATTGTGTGATTGTGATTGTGTGATTGTGATTGTGTGATTGTGATTGTGTGATTGTGATTGTGTGATTGTGATTGTGTGATTGTGATTGTGTGATTGTGATTGTGTGATTGTGATTGTGTGATTGTGATTGTGTGATTGTGATTGTGTGATTGTGATTGTGTGATTGTGATTGTGTGATTGTGATTGTGTGATTGTGATTGTGTGATTGTGATTGTGTGATTGTGATTGTGTGATTGTGATTGTGTGATTGTGATTGTGTGATTGTGATTGTGTGATTGTGATTGTGTGATTGTGATTGTGTGATTGTGATTGTGTGATTGTGATTGTGTGATTGTGATTGTGTGATTGTGATTGTGTGATTGTGATTGTGTGATTGTGATTGTGTGATTGTGATTGTGTGATTGTGATTGTGTGATTGTGATTGTGTGATTGTGATTGTGTGATTGTGATTGTGTGATTGTGATTGTGTGATTGTGATTGTGTGATTGTGATTGTGTGATTGTGATTGTGTGATTGTGATTGTGTGATTGTGATTGTGTGATTGTGATTGTGTGATTGTGATTGTGTGATTGTGATTGTGTGATTGTGATTGTGTGATTGCGATTGTGTGATTGCGATTGTGTGCTTGCGATTGTGTGATTGCGATTGTGTGATTGCGATTGTGTGATTGCGATTGTGTGATTGCGATTGTGTGATTGCGATTGTGTGATTGGGATTGTGTGATTGGGATTGTGTGATTGTGATTGTGCGATTGTGATTGTGCGATTGTGATTGTGCGATTGTGATTGTGCGATTGTGATTGTGCGATTGTGATCGTGTGAGTGTGATAGTGTGATCGTATGATTGTGATCGTGTGACTGTGATCGTGTGATTGTGATTGTGCGATTGTGATTGTGCGGTTGTGACTGTGCGATTGTGATCGTGCGATTGTGGTCGTGTGATGGTGATTGTGCGATTGTGATTGTGCGATTGTGATCGTGTGAGTGTGATAGTGTGATTGTGATCGGGGGATTGTGTGAATGTGATTGTGTGATTGTGATTGTGCGATAGTGATTGTGCGATTGTGATTGTGCGATTGTGATCGTGTGATTGTGATTGTGCGATTGTGAGCGTGCGATTGTGATTGTGCGATTGTGTTTGTGCGAATGTGATTGTGCGAGTGTGAGTGTGCGATTGTAATTGCGCGATAGTGATTGTGCGATTGTAATCGTGAGATTGTGGTTGTGTGATTGTGATTGTGTGATTGTGATTGTGTGATTGTGATTGTGTGATTGTGATTGTGTGATTGTGATTGTGTGATTGTGATTGTGTGATTGTGATTGTGTGATTGTGATTGTGTGATTGTGATTGTGTGATTGTGATTGTGTGATTGTGATTGTGTGATTGTGATTGTGTGATTGTGATTGTGTGATTGTGATTGTGTGATTGTGATTGTGTGATTGTGATTGTGTGATTGTGATTGTGTGATTGTGATTGTGTGATTGTGATTGTGTGATTGTGATTGTGTGATTGTGATTGTGTGATTGTGATTGTGTGATTGTGGTTGTGTGATTGTGATTGTGTGGTTGTGATTGTGTGGTTGTGATTGTGTGATTGTGATTGTGATTGTGATTGTGTGATTGTGATTGTGTGATTGCGATTGTGTGATTGCGATTGTGTGATTGCGATTGTGTGATTGCGATTGTGTGATTGGGATTGTGTGATTGTGATTGTGCGATTGTGATTGTGCGATTGTGATCGTGTGAGTGTGATAGTGTGATTGTGATCGGGGGATTGTGTGAATGTGATTGTGTGATTGTGATTGTGCGATTGTGACTGTGCGATTGTGATCGTGCGACTGTGGTCGTGCGATGGTGATTGTGCGATTGTGATTGTGCGATTGTGATCGTGTGAGTGTGATAGTGTGATCGTATGATTGTGATCGTGTGACTGTGATCGTGTGATTGTGATTGTGCGATTGTGATTGTGCGGTTGTGACTGTGCGATTGTGATCGTGCGATTGTGGTCGTGTGATGGTGATTGTGCGATTGTGATTGTGCGATTGTGATCGTGTGAGTGTGATAGTGTGATTGTGATCGGGGGATTGTGTGAATGTGATTGTGTGATTGTGATTGTGCGATAGTGATTGTGCGATTGTGATTGTGCGATTGTGATCGTGTGATTGTGATTGTGCGATTGTGAGCGTGCGATTGTGATTGTGCGATTGTGTTTGTGCGAATGTGATTGTGCGAGTGTGAGTGTGCGATTGTAATTGCGCGATAGTGATTGTGCGATTGTAATCGTGAGATTGTGATCGTGTGAGTGTGATCGTGTGATTGTGATTGTGTGATTGTGTGATTGTGATTGTGTGATTGTGATTGTGTGATTGTGGTTGTGTGATTGTGATTGTGTGATTGAGATTGCGTGATTGTGTGATTGTGATTGTGTGATTGTGATTGTGTGATTGTGATTGTGTGATTGTGGTTGTGTGATTGTGATTGTGTGATTGTGATTGTGTGATTGTGATTGTGGGATTGTGATTGTGTGATTGTGATTGTGTGATTGTGATTGTGTGATTGTGATTGTGCGAGTGTGAGTGTGCGATTGTAATTGCGCGAT
The DNA here is from genome assembly GCF_050947335.1 of Megachile rotundata. Lineage (NCBI taxonomy): Eukaryota > Metazoa > Arthropoda > Insecta > Hymenoptera > Megachilidae > Megachile > Megachile rotundata. The sequence goes on along the minus strand of NW_027473334.1, from coordinate 1,096,116 downwards.
TGTGATTGTGCGATTGTAATCGTGTGATTGTGATCGTGTGAGTGTGATTGTGTGATCGTATGATTGTGATCGTGTGACTGTGATCGTGTGATTGTGATTGTGCGATTGTGATTGTGCGATTGTGACTGTGCGATTGTGATCGTGCGATTGTGGTCGTGTGATGGTGATTGTGCGATTGTGATTGTGTGATTGTGATTGTGATTGTGTGATTGTGATTGTGTGATTGTGGTTGTGTGATTTTGATTGTGTGATTGAGATTGTGTGATTGTGTGATTGTGATTGTGTGATTGTGATTGTGTGATTGTGGTTGTGTGATTGTGATTGTGTGATTGTGATTGTGTGATTGTGATTGTGTGATTGTGATTGTGTGATTGTGATTGTGTGATTGTGATTGTGTGATTGTGATTGTGTGATTGTGATTGTGTGATTGTGATTGTGTGATTGTGATTGTGTGATTGTGATTGTGTGATTGTGATTGTGTGATTGTGATTGTGTGGTTGTGATTGTGTGGTTGTGATTGTGTGGTTGTGATTGTGTGATTGTGATTGTGATTGTGTGATTGTGATTGTGTGATTGTGGTTGTGTGATTGTGATTGTGTGATTGAGATTGTGTGATTGTGTGATTGTGATTGTGTGATTGTGATTGTGTGATTGTGATTGTGTGATTGTGGTTGTGTGATTGTGATTGTGTGATTGTGATTGTGTGATTGTGATTGTGTGATTGTGATTGTGTGATTGTGATTGTGTGATTGTGATTGTGTGATTGTGATTGTGTGATTGTGATTGTGTGATTGTGATTGTGTGATTGTGATTGTGTGATTGTGATTGTGTGATTGTGATTGTGTGATTGTGATTGTGTGATTGTGATTGTGTGATTGTGATTGTGTGATTGTGATTGTGTGATTGTGATTGTGTGATTGTGATTGTGTGATTGTGATTGTGTGATTGTGATTGTGTGATTGTGATTGTGTGATTGTGATTGTGTGATTGTGATTGTGTGATTGTGATTGTGTGATTGTGATTGTGTGATTGTGATTGTGTGATTGTGATTGTGTGATTGTGATTGTGTGATTGTGATTGTGTGATTGTGATTGTGTGATTGTGATTGTGTGATTGTGATTGTGTGATTGTGATTGTGTGATTGTGATTGTGTGATTGTGATTGTGTGATTGTGATTGTGTGATTGTGATTGTGTGATTGTGATTGTGTGATTGTGATTGTGTGATTGTGATTGTGTGATTGTGATTGTGTGATTGTGATTGTGTGATTGTGATTGTGTGATTGTGATTGTGTGATTGTGATTGTGTGATTGTGATTGTGTGATTGTGATTGTGTGATTGTGATTGTGTGATTGTGATTGTGTGATTGTGATTGTGTGATTGTGATTGTGTGATTGTGATTGTGTGATTGTGATTGTGTGATTGTGATTGTGTGATTGTGATTGTGTGATTGTGATTGTGTGATTGTGATTGTGTGATTGTGATTGTGTGATTGTGATTGGGTGATTGTGATTGTGTGATTGTGATTGGGTGATTGTGATTGGGTGATTGTGATTGTGTGATTGTGATTGTGTGATTGTGATTGTGTGATTGTGATTGTGTGATTGTGATTGTGTGATTGTGATTGTGTGATTGTGATTGTGTGATTGTGATTGTGTGATTGTGATTGTGATTGTGTGATTGTGGTTGTGTGATTGTGATTGTGTGGTTGTGATTGTGTGGTTGTGATTGTGTGGTTGTGATTGTGTGATTGTGATTGTGATTGTGTGATTGCGATTGTGTGATTGCGATTGTGTGATTGCGATTGTGTGATTGCGATTGTGTGATTGCGATTGTGTGATTGTGATTGTGCGATTGTGATTGTGCGATTGTGATCGTGCGATTGTGATCGTGTGAGTGTGATAGTGTGATTGTGATCGGGGGATTGTGTGAATGTGATTGTGTGATTGTGATTGTGCGATTGTGACTGTGCGATTGTGATCGTGCGATTGTGGTCGTGCGATGGTGATTGTGCGATTGTGATTGTGCGATTGTGATCGTGTGAGTGTGATAGTGTGATCGTGATTGTGTGATTGTGTGATTGTGATTGTGTGATTGTGATTGTGTGATTGTGGTTGTGTGATTGTGATTGTGTGATTGTGATTGTGTGATTGTGTGATTGTGATTGTGTGATTGTGATTGTGTGATTGTGATTGTGTGATTGTGATTGTGTGATTGTGATTGTGTGATTGTGATTGTGTGATTGTGATTGTGTGATTGTGATTGTGTGATTGTGATTGTGTGATTGTGATTGTGTGATTGTGATTGTGTGATTGTGATTGTGTGATTGTGATTGTGTGATTGTGATTGTGTGATTGTGATTGTGTGATTGTGATTGTGTGATTGTGATTGTGTGATTGTGATTGTGTGATTGTGATTGTGTGATTGTGATTGTGTGATTGTGATTGTGATTGTGTGATTGTGATTGTGTGATTGTGATTGTGTGATTGTGATTGTGTGATTGTGATTGTGTGATTGTGATTGTGTGATTGTGATTGTGTGATTGTGATTGTGTGATTGTGATTGTGTGATTGTGATTGTGTGATTGTGATTGTGTGCTTGTGATTGTGTGATTGTGATTGTGTGATTGTGATTGTGTGATTGTGATTGTGTGATTGTGATTGTGTGATTGAGATTGTGTGATTGTGTGATTGTGATTGTGTGATTGCGATTGTGCGATTGTGATTGTGCGATTGTGATTGTGCGATTGTGATCGTGTGAGTGTGATAGTGTGATCGTATGATTGTGATCGTGTGACTGTGATCGTGTGATTGTGATTGTGCGATTGTGATTGTGCGGTTGTGACTGTGCGATTGTGATCGTGCGATTGTGGTCGTGTGATGGTGATTGTGCGATTGTGATTGTGCGATTGTGATCGTGTGAGTGTGATAGTGTGATTGTGATCGGGGGATTGTGTGAATGTGATTGTGTGATTGTGATTGTGCGATAGTGATTGTGCGATTGTGATTGTGCGATTGTGATCGTGTGATTGTGATTGTGCGATTGTGAGCGTGCGATTGTGATTGTGCGATTGTGTTTGTGCGAATGTGATTGTGCGAGTGTGAGTGTGCGATTGTAATTGCGCGATAGTGATTGTGCGATTGTAATCGTGAGATTGTGATCGTGTGAGTGTGATCGTGTGATTGTGATTGTGTGATTGTGTGATTGTGAATGTGTGATTGTGATTGTGTGATTGTGGTTGTGTGATTGTGATTGTGTGATTGAGATTGTGTGATTGTGTGATTGTGATTGTGTGATTGTGATTGTGTGATTGTGATTGTGTGATTGTGGTTGTGTGATTGTGATTGTGTGATTGTGATTGTGTGATTGTGATTGTGTGATTGTGATTGTGTGATTGTGATTGTGTGATTGTGATTGTGTGATTGTGTGATTGTGATTGTGTGATTGTGATTGTGTGATTGTGATTGTGTGATTGTGATTGTGTGATTGTGATTGTGTGATTGTGATTGTGTGATTGTGATTGTGTGATTGTGATTGTGTGATTGTGATTGTGTGATTGTGATTGTGTGATTGTGATTGTGTGATTGTGATTGTGTGATTGTGATTGTGTGATTGTGATTGTGATTGTGATTGTGTGATTGTGATTGTGTGATTGTGATTGTGTGATTGTGTGATTGTGATTGTGTGATTGTGATTGTGTGATTGTGATTGTGTGATTGTGATTGTGTGATTGTGATTGTGTGATTGTGATTGTGTGATTGTGATTGTGTGATTGTGATTGTGTGCTTGTGATTGTGTGATTGTGATTGTGTGATTGTGATTGTGTGATTGTGATTGTGTGATTGTGATTGTGTGATTGTGATTGTGTGATTGTGATTGTGTGATTGTGATTGTGTGATTGTGATTGGGTGATTGTGATTGGGTGATTGTGATTGGGTGATTGTGATTGGGTGATTGTGATTGTGTGATTGTGATTGTGTGATTGTGATTGTGATTGTGTGATTGTGATTGTGATTGTGTGATTGTGTGATTGTGTGATTGTGATTGTGTGATTGTGATTGTGTGATTGTGATTGTGTGATTGTGATTGTGTGATTGTGATTGTGTGATTGTGATTGTGTGATTGTGATTGTGTGATTGTGATTGTGTGATTGTGATTGTGTGATTGTGATTGTGTGATTGTGATTGTGTGATTGTGATTGTGTGATTGTGATTGTGTGATTGTGATTGTGTGATTGTGATTGTGTGATTGTGATTGTGTGATTGTGATTGTGTGATTGTGATTGTGTGATTGTGATTGTGTGATTGTGATTGTGTGATTGTGATTGTGTGATTGTGATTGTGTGATTGTGATTGTGTGATTGTGATTGTGTGCTTGTGATTGTGTGATTGTGATTGTGTGATTGTGATTGTGTGATTGTGATTGTGTGATTGTGATTGTGTGATTGAGATTGTGTGATTGTGTGATTGTGATTGTGTGATTGCGATTGTGCGATTGTGATTGTGCGATTGTGATTGTGCGATTGTGATCGTGTGAGTGTGATAGTGTGATCGTATGATTGTGATCGTGTGACTGTGATCGTGTGATTGTGATTGTGCGATTGTGATTGTGCGGTTGTGACTGTGCGATTGTGATCGTGCGATTGTGGTCGTGTGATGGTGATTGTGCGATTGTGATTGTGCGATTGTGATCGTGTGAGTGTGATAGTGTGATTGTGATCGGGGGATTGTGTGAATGTGATTGTGTGATTGTGATTGTGCGATAGTGATTGTGCGATTGTGATTGTGCGATTGTGATCGTGTGATTGTGATTGTGCGATTGTGAGCGTGCGATTGTGATTGTGCGATTGTGTTTGTGCGAATGTGATTGTGCGAGGGTGAGTGTGCGATTGTAATTGCGCGATAGTGATTGTGCGATTGTAATCGTGAGATTGTGATCGTGTGAGTGTGATCGTGTGATTGTGATTGTGTGATTGTGTGATTGTGAATGTGTGATTGTGATTGTGTGATTGTGGTTGTGTGATTGTGATTGTGTGATTGAGATTGTGTGATTGTGTGATTGTGATTGTGTGATTGTGATTGTGTGATTGTGATTGTGTGATTGTGGTTGTGTGATTGTGATTGTGTGATTGTGATTGTGTGATTGTGATTGTGTGATTGTGATTGTGTGATTGTGATTGTGTGATTGTGATTGTGTGATTGTGATTGTGTGATTGTGATTGTGTGATTGTGATTGTGTGATTGTGATTGTGTGATTGTGATTGTGTGATTGTGATTGTGTGATTGTGATTGTGTGATTGTGATTGTGTGATTGTGATTGTGTGATTGTGATTGTGTGATTGTGATTGTGATTGTGATTGTGTGATTGTGATTGTGTGATTGTGATTGTGTGATTGTGTGATTGTGATTGTGTGATTGTGATTGTGTGATTGTGATTGTGTGATTGTGATTGTGTGATTGTGATTGTGTGATTGTGATTGTGTGATTGTGATTGTGTGATTGTGATTGTGTGATTGTGATTGTGTGATTGTGATTGTGTGCTTGTGATTGTGTGATTGTGATTGTGTGATTGTGATTGTGTGATTGTGATTGTGTGATTGTGATTGTGTGATTGTGATTGTGTGATTGTGATTGTGTGATTGTGATTGTGTGATTGTGATTGGGTGATTGTGATTGGGTGATTGTGATTGGGTGATTGTGATTGGGTGATTGTGATTGTGTGATTGTGATTGTGTGATTGTGATTGTGTGATTGTGATTGTGATTGTGTGATTGTGATTGTGATTGTGTGATTGTGTGATTGTGTGATTGTGATTGTGTGATTGTGATTGTGTGATTGTGATTGTGTGATTGTGATTGTGTGATTGTGATTGTGTGATTGTGATTGTGTGATTGCGATTGTGTGATTGCGATTGTGTGATTGCGATTCTGTGATTGCGATTGTGTGATTGGGATTGTGTGATTGTGATTGTGCGATTGTGATTATGCGATTGTGATCGTGTGAGTGTGATAGTGTGATTGTGATCGGGGGATTGTGTGAATGTGATTGTGTGGTTGTGATTGTGTGATTGTGATTGTGTGATTGTGATTGTGTGATTGTGATTGTGTGATTGTGATTGTGTGATTGTGATTGTGATTGTGTGATTGTGATTGTGTGATTGTGATTGTGTGATTGTGATTGTGTGATTGTGATTGTGTGATTGTGATTGTGTGATTGTGATTGTGTGATTGTGATTGTGTGATTGTGATTGTGTGATTGTGATTGTGTGATTGTGATTGTGTGCTTGTGATTGTGTGATTGTGATTGTGTGATTGTGATTGTGTGATTGTGATTGTGTGATTGTGATTGTGCGATTGTGATTGTGTGATTGAGATTGTGTGATTGTGTGATTGTGATTGTGTGATTGCGATTGTGCGATTGTGATTGTGCGATTGTGATTGTGCGATTGTGATCGTGTGAGTGTGATAGTGTGATCGTATGATTGTGATCGTGTGACTGTGATCGTGTGATTGTGATTGTGCGATTGTGATTGTGCGGTTGTGACTGTGCGATTGTGATCGTGCGATTGTGGTCGTGTGATGGTGATTGTGCGATTGTGATTGTGCGATTGTGATCGTGTGAGTGTGATAGTGTGATTGTGATCGGGGGATTGTGTGAATGTGATTGTGTGATTGTGATTGTGCGATAGTGATTGTGCGATTGTGATTGTGCGATTGTGATCGTGTGATTGTGATTGTGCGATTGTGAGCGTGCGATTGTGATTGTGCGATTGTGTTTGTGCGAATGTGATTGTGCGAGTGTGAGTGTGCGATTGTAATTGCGCGATAGTGATTGTGCGATTGTAATCGTGAGATTGTGATCGTGTGAGTGTGATCGTGTGATTGTGATTGTGTGATTGTGTGATTGTGAATGTGTGATTGTGATTGTGTGATTGTGGTTGTGTGATTGTGATTGTGTGATTGAGATTGTGTGATTGTGTGATTGTGATTGTGTGATTGTGATTGTGTGATTGTGATTGTGTGATTGTGGTTGTGTGATTGTGATTGTGTGATTGTGATTGTGTGATTGTGATTGTGTGATTGTGATTGTGTGATTGTGATTGTGTGATTGTGATTGTGTGATTGTGATTGTGTGATTGTGATTGTGTGATTGTGATTGTGTGATTGTGATTGTGTGATTGTGATTGTGTGATTGTGATTGTGTGATTGTGATTGTGTGATTGTGATTGTGTGATTGTGATTGTGTGATTGTGATTGTGTGATTGTGATTGTGTGATTGTGATTGTGTGATTGTGATTGTGTGATTGTGATTGTGTGATTGTGATTGTGTGATTGTGATTGTGTGATTGTGATTGTGTGATTGTGATTGTGTGATTGTGATTGTGTGATTGTGATTGTGTGATTGTGATTGTGTGATTGTGATTGTGTGATTGTGATTGTGTGATTGTGATTGTGTGATTGTGATTGTGTGATTGTGATTGTGTGATTGTGATTGTGTGATTGTGATTGTGTGATTGTGATTGTGTGATTGTGATTGTGTGATTGTGATTGTGTGATTGTGATTGTGATTGTGATTGTGTGATTGTGATTGTGTGATTGTGATTGTGTGATTGTGTGATTGTGATTGTGTGATTGTGATTGTGTGATTGTGATTGTGTGATTGTGATTGTGTGATTGTGATTGTGTGATTGTGATTGTGTGATTGTGATTGTGTGATTGTGATTGTGTGATTGTGATTGTGTGATTGTGATTGTGTGATTGTGATTGTGTGATTGTGATTGTGTGATTGTGATTGTGTGATTGTGATTGTGTGATTGTGATTGTGTGATTGTGATTGTGTGATTGTGATTGTGTGATTGTGATTGTGTGATTGTGATTGTGTGATTGTGATTGTGTGATTGTGATTGGGTGATTGTGATTGGGTGATTGTGATTGGGTGATTGTGATTGGGTGATTGTGATTGTGTGATTGTGATTGTGTGATTGTGATTGTGATTGTGTGATTGTGATTGTGATTGTGTGATTGTGTGATTGTGTGATTGTGATTGTGTGATTGTGATTGTGTGATAGTGATTGTGTGATTGTGATTGTGTGATTGTGATTGTGTGATTGTCATTGTGTGAATGTGATTGTGTGATTGTGATTGTGTGATTGTGATTGTGTGATTGTGATTGTGTGATTGTGATTGTGTGATTGTGATTGTGTGATTGTGATTGTGTGATTGTGATTGTGTGATTGTGATTGTGCGATTGTGAGCGTGCGATTGTGATTGTGCGATTGTGTTTGTGCGAATGTGATTGTGCGAGTGTGAGTGTGCGATTGTAATTGCGCGATAGTGATTGTGCGATTGTAATCGTGTGATTGTGATCGTGTGAGTGTGATTGTGTGATCGTATGATTGTGATCGTGTGACTGTGATCGTGTGATTGTGATTGTGCGATTGTGATTGTGCGGTTGTGACTGTGCGATTGTGATCGTGCGATTGTGGTCGTGTGATGGTGATTGTGCGATTGTAATCGTGTGAGTGTGGTAGTGTGATTGTGATCGGGGGAATGTGTGAATGTGATTGTGTGATTGTGATTGTGCGATTGTGACTGTGCGATTGTGATCGTGCGATTGTGGTCGTGTGATGGTGATTGTGCGATTGTGATTGTGCGATTGTGATCGTGTGAGTCTGATAGTGTGATCGTATGATTGTGATCGTGTGACTGTGATCGTGTGATTGTGATTGTGCGATTGTGATTGTGCGATTGTGACTGTGCGATTGTGATGGTGCGATTGTGGTCGTGTGATGATGATTGTGCGATTCTGATTGTGCGATTGTGATCGTGTGAGTGTGATAGTGTGGTTGTGATCGGGGGATTGTGTGAATGTGATTGTGTGATTGTGATTGTGCGATAGTGATTGTGCGATTGTGATTGTGCGATTGTGATCGTGTGATTCTGATTGTGCGATTGCGAGTGTGCGATTGTGATTGTGCGATTGTGTTTGTGCGAATGTGATTGTGCGAGTGTGAGTGTGCGATTGTAATTGCGCGATTGAGATTGTGCGATTGTAATCGTGTGATTGTGATCGTGTGATTGTGATTGTGTGATTGTGATTGTGTGATTGTGATTGTCTGATTGTGGTTGTGTGATTGTGATTGAGTGATTGAGATTGTGTGATTGTGTGATTGTGATTGTGTGATTGTGATTGTGTGATTGTGGTTGTGTGATTGTGATTGTGTGATTGTGACTGTGTGATTGTGATTGTGTGATTGTGATTGTGATTGTGCGATTGTGTTTGTGCGAATGTGATTGTGCGAGTGTGAGTGTGCGATTGTGATTGCGCGATTGTGATTGTGCGATTGTAATCGTGTGATTGTGATCGTGTGAGTGTGATCGTGTGATGGTGATTGTGTGATTGTGATTGCGCGATTGTGATCGTGTGAGTGTGATAGTGTGATTGTGATCGGGGGATTGTGTGAATGCGATTGCGTGATTGTGATTGTGCGATTGTGACTGTGCGATTGTGATCGTGCGATTGTGGTCGTGTGATGGTGATTGTGCGATTGTGATTGTGCGATTGTGATCGTGTGAGTGTGATAGTGTGATCGTATGATTGTGATCGTGTGACTGTGATCGTGTGATTGTGATTGTGCGATTGTGATTGTGCGATTGTGACTGTGCGATTGTGATCGTGCGATTGTGGTCGTGTGATGGTGATTGTGCGATTGTGATTGTGCGATTGTGATTGTGTGATTGTGATTGTGTGATTGTGATTGTGTGATTGTGATTGTGTGATTGTGATTGTGTGATTGTGATTGTGTGATTGTGATTGTGTGATTGTGATTGTGTGATTGTGATCGTGTGATTGTGATTGTGTGATTGTGATCGGGGGATTGTGTGAATGTGATTGTGTGATTGTGATTGTGCGATTGTGATTGTGCGATAGTGACTGTGCGATTGTGATCGTGCGATTGTGGTCGTGTGATGGTGATTGTGCGATTGTGATTGTGCGATTGTGATCGTGTGAGTGTGATAGTGTGATCGTATGATTGTGATCGTGCGATTGTGGTCGTGTGATGGTGATTGTGCGATTGTGATTGTGCGATTGTGATCGTGTGAGTGTGATAGTGTGATTGTGATCGGGGGATTGTGTGAATGTGATTGTGTGATTGTGATTGTGCGATAGCGATTGTGCGATTGTGATTGTGCGATTGTGATCGTGTGATTGTGAGTGTGCGATTGTGATTGTGCGATTGTGTTTGTGCGAATGTGATTGTGCGAGTGTGAGTGTGCGATTGTAATTGCGCGATTGTGATTGTGCGATTGTAATCGTGTGATTGTGATCGTGTGAGTGTGATTGTGTGATTGTAATTGTGCGATTGCGATTGTGCGATTGTGAATGTGATCGTGTGATTGTGATTGTGTGATTGTGATTGTGTGATTGTGATTTTGTGATTGTGATTGTGTGATTGTGATTGTGTGATTGTGATTGTGTGATTGTGATTGTGTGATTGTGTGATTGTGTGATTGTGTTTGTGTTATTGTGATTGTGTGATTGTGATTGTGTGATTGTGATTGTGCGATTGTGACTGTGCGATTGTGATCGTGCGATTGTGGTCGTGTGATGGTGATTGTGCGATTGTGATTGTGCGATTGTGATCGTGTGAGTGTGATAGTGTGATTGTGATCGGGGGATTGTGTGAATGTGATTGTGTGATTGTGATTGTGCGATAGTGATTGTGCGATTGTGATTGTGCGATTGCGATCGTGGGATTGTGATTGTGCGATTGTGAGCGTGCGATTGTGATTGTGCGATTGTGTTTGTGCGAATGTGATTGTGCGAGTGTGAGTGTGCGATTGTAATTGCGCGATTGTGATTGTGCGATTGTAATCGTGTGATTGTGATCGTGTGAGTGTGATTGCGATTGTGTGATTGCGATTGTGTGATTGGGATTGTGTGATTGCGATTGTGTGATTGGGATTGTGTGATTGTGATTGTGCGATTGTGATTGTGCGATTGTGATTGTGCGATTGTGATTGTGCGATTGTGATTGTGCGATTGTGATTGTGCGATTGTGATTGTGCGATTGTGATTGTGCGATTGTGTTTGTGCGATTGTGATTGTGCGATTGTGATTGTGCGATTGTGATTGTGATTGTGTGATTGTGATTGTGTGATTGTGATTGTGTGATTGTGATTGTGTGATTGTGATTGTGTGATTGTGATTGTGTGATTGTGATTGTGTGATTGTGGTTGTGTGATTGTGATTGTGTGATTGTGATTGTGTGATTGTGATTGTGTGATTGTGATTGTGTGATTGTGATCGTGTGATTGTGATCGTGTGATGGTGATTGTGCGATTGTGATTGTGCGATTGTGATCGTGTGAGTGTGATAGTGTGATCGTATGATTGTGATCGTGCGATTGTGGTCGTGTGATGGTGATTGTGCGATTGTGATTGTGCGATTGTGATCGTGTGAGTGTGATAGTGTGATTGTGATCGGGGGATTGTGTGAATGTGATTGTGTGATTGTGATTGTGCGATAGCGATTGTGCGATTGTGATTGTGCGATTGTGATCGTGTGATTGTGAGTGTGCGATTGTGATTGTGCGATTGTGTTTGTGCGAATGTGATTGTGCGAGTGTGAGTGTGCGATTGTAATTGCGCGATTGTGATTGTGCGATTGTAATCGTGTGATTGTGATCGTGTGAGTGTGATTGTGTGATTGTAATTGTGCGATTGCGATTGTGCGATTGTGAATGTGATCGTGTGATTGTGATTGTGTGATTGTGATTGTGTGATTGTGATTTTGTGATTGTGATTGTGTGATTGTGATTGTGTGATTGTGATTGTGTGATTGTGATTGTGTGATTGTGTGATTGTGTGATTGTGTTTGTGTTATTGTGATTGTGTGATTGTGATTGTGTGATTGTGATTGTGCGATTGTGACTGTGCGATTGTGATCGTGCGATTGTGGTCGTGTGATGGTGATTGTGCGATTGTGATTGTGCGATTGTGATCGTGTGAGTGTGATAGTGTGATTGTGATCGGGGGATTGTGTGAATGTGATTGTGTGATTGTGATTGTGCGATAGTGATTGTGCGATTGTGATTGTGCGATTGCGATCGTGGGATTGTGATTGTGCGATTGTGAGCGTGCGATTGTGATTGTGCGATTGTGTTTGTGCGAATGTGATTGTGCGAGTGTGAGTGTGCGATTGTAATTGCGCGATTGTGATTGTGCGATTGTAATCGTGTGATTGTGATCGTGTGAGTGTGATTGCGATTGTGTGATTGCGATTGTGTGATTGGGATTGTGTGATTGCGATTGTGTGATTGGGATTGTGTGATTGTGATTGTGCGATTGTGATTGTGCGATTGTGATTGTGCGATTGTGATTGTGCGATTGTGATTGTGCGATTGTGATTGTGCGATTGTGATTGTGCGATTGTGATTGTGCGATTGTGTTTGTGCGATTGTGATTGTGCGATTGTGATTGTGCGATTGTGATTGTGATTGTGTGATTGTGATTGTGTGATTGTGATTGTGTGATTGTGATTGTGTGATTGTGATTGTGTGATTGTGATTGTGTGATTGTGGTTGTGTGATTGTGATTGTGTGATTGTGATTGTGTGATTGTGATTGTGTGATTGTGATTGTGTGATTGTGATCGTGTGATTGTGATCGTGTGATTGTGATCGTGTGATTGTGATCGTGTGATTGTGATCGTGTGATTGTGATCGTGTGATTGTGATCGTGTGATTGTGATCGTGTGATTGTGATCGTGTGATTGTGATCGTGTGATTGTGATCGTGTGATTGTGATCGTGTGATTGTGATCGTGTGATTGTGATCGTGTGATTGTGATCGTGTGATTGTGATCGTGTGATTGTGATCGTGTGATTGTGATCGTGTGATTGTGATCGTGTGATTGTGATCGTGTGATTGTGATCGTGTGATTGTGATCGTGTAATTGTGATCGTGTGATTGTGATCGTGTGATTGTGATCGTGTGATTGTGATTGTGTGATTGTGATTGTGTGATTGTGATTGTGTGATTGTGATTGTGTGGTTGTGATTGTGTGGTTGTGATTGTGTGATTGTGATTGTGAATGTGTGATTGTGATTGTGTGATTGCGATTGTGTGATTGCGATTGTGTGATTGTGATTGTGCGATTGTGATCGTGTGAGTGTGATAGTGTGATCGTATGATTGTGATCGTGTGACTGTGATCGTGTGATTGTGATTGTGCGATTGTGATTGTGCGATTGTGATTGTGCGATTGTGATTGTGCGATTGTGATTATGCGATTGTGATTGTGTGATTGTGATTGTGTGATTGTGATTGTGTGATTGTGATTGTGTGATTGTGATTGTGTGATTGTGATTGTGTGATTGTGATTGTGTGATTGTGATGGTGATTGTGCGATTGTGATTGTGCGATTGTGATCGTGTGAGTGTGATAGTGTGATTGTGATCGGGGGATTGTGTGAATGTGATTGTGTGATTGTGATTGTGCGATAGTGACTGTGCGATTGTGATCGTGCGATTGTGGTCGTGTGATGGTGATTGTGCGATTGTGATTGTGCGATTGTGATCGTGTGAGTGTGATAGTGTGATCGTATGATTGTGATCGTGTGACTGTGATCGTGTGATTGTGATTGTGCGATTGTGATTGTGCGATTGTGACTGTGCGATTGTGATCGTGCGATTGTGGTCGTGTGATGGTGATTGTGCGATTGTGATTGTGCGATTGTGACTGTGCGATTGTGATCGTGCGATTGTGGTCGTGTGATGGTGATTGTGCGATTGTGATTGTGCGATTGTGATCGTGTGAGTGTGATAGTGTGATTGTGATCGGGGGATTGTGTGAATGTGATTGTGTGATTGTGATTGTGCGATAGCAATTGTGCGATTGTGATTGTGCGATTGTGATCGTGTGATTGTGATTGTACGATTGTGATTGTGCGATTGTGATCGTGTGAGTGTGATAGTGTGATTGTGATCGGGGGATTGTGTGATTGTGATTGTGCGATAGCGATTGTGCGATTGTGATTGTGCGATTGTGATCGTGTGATTGTGATAGTGTGATTGTGATCGGGGGATTGTGTGATTGTGATTGTGTGATTGTGATTGTGTGATTGTGATTGTGTGATTGTGATCGTGTGATTGTGATCGTGTGATTGTGATCGTGTGATTGTGATCGTGTGATTGTGATCGTGTGATTGTGATCGTGTGATTGTGATCGTGTGATTGTGATCGTGTGATTGTGATCGTGTGATTGTGATCGTGTGATTGTGATCGTGTGATTGTGATCGTGTGATTGTGATCGTGTGATTGTGATCGTGTGATTGTGATCGTGTGATTGTGATCGTGTGATTGTGATCGTGTGATTGTGATCGTGTGATTGTGATCGTGTGATTGTGATGGTGTGATTGTGATTGTGTGATTGTGATTGTGTGATTGTGATTGTGTGGTTGTGATTGTGTGATTGTGATTGTGTGATTGTGATTGTGTGATTGTGATTGTGTGATTGTGATTGTGTGATTGTGATTGTGTGATTGTGATTGTGTGATTGTGATTGTGTGATTGTGATTGTGTGATTGTGATTGTGTGATTGTGATTGTGTGATTGTGATTGTGTGATTGTGATTGTGTGATTGTGATTGTGTGATTGTGATTGTGTGATTGTGATTGTGTGATTGTGATTGTGTGATTGTGATTGTGTGATTGTGATTGTGTGATTGTGATTGTGTGATTGTGATTGTGTGATTGTGATTGTGTGATTGTGATTGTGTGATTGTGATTGTGTGATTGTGATTGTGTGATTGTGATTGTGTGATTGTGATTGTGTGATTGTGATTGTGTGATTGTGATTGTGTGATTGTGATTGTGTGATTGTGATTGTGTGATTGTGATTGTGTGATTGTGATTGTGTGATTGTGATTGTGTGATTGTGATTGTGTGATTGTGATTGTGTGATTGTGATTGTGTGATTGTGATTGTGTGATTGTGATTGTGTGATTGTGATTGTGTGATTGTGATTGTGTGATTGTGATTGTGTGATTGTGATTGTGTGATTGTGATTGTGTGATTGTGATTGTGTGATTGTGATTGTGTGATTGTGATTGTGTGATTGTGATTGTGTGATTGTGATTGTGTGATTGTGATTGTGTGATTGTGATTGTGTGATTGTGATTGTGTGATTGTGATTGTGTGATTGTGATTGTGTGATTGTGATTGTGTGATTGTGATTGTGTGATTGTGATTGTGTGATTGTGATTGTGTGATTGTGATTGTGTGATTGTGATTGTGTGATTGTGATTGTGTGATTGTGATTGTGTGATTGTGATTGTGTGATTGTGATTGTGTGATTGTGATTGTGTGATTGTGATTGTGTGATTGTGATTGTGTGATTGTGATTGTGTGATTGTGATTGTGTGATTGTGATTGTGTGATTGTGATTGTGTGATTGTGATTGTGTGATTGTGATTGTGTGATTGTGATTGTGTGATTGTGATTGTGTGATTGTGATTGTGTGATTGTGATTGTGTGATTGTGATTGTGTGATTGTGATTGTGTGATTGTGATTGTGTGATTGTGATTGTGTGATTGTGATTGTGTGATTGTGATTGTGTGATTGTGATTGTGTGATTGTGATTGTGTGATTGTGATTGTGTGATTGTGATTGTGTGATTGTGATTGTGTGATTGTGATTGTGTGATTGTGATTGTGTGATTGTGATTGTGTGATTGTGATTGTGTGATTGTGATTGTGTGATTGTGATTGTGTGATTGTGATTGTGTGATTGTGATTGTGTGATTGTGATTGTGTGATTGTGATTGTGTGATTGTGATTGTGTGATTGTGATTGTGTGATTGTGATTGTGTGATTGTGATTGTGTGATTGTGATTGTGTGATTGTGATTGTGTGATTGTGATTGTGTGATTGTGATTGTGTGATTGTGATTGTGTGATTGTGATTGTGTGATTGTGATTGTGTGATTGTGATTGTGTGATTGTGATTGTGTGATTGTGATTGTGTGATTGTGATTGTGTGATTGTGATTGTGTGATTGTGGTTGTGTGATTGTGATTGTGTGGTTGTGATTGTGTGATTGTGATTGTGATTGTGTGATTGTGATTGTGTGATTGCGATTGTGTGATTGCGATTGTGTGATTGCGATTGTGTGATTGCGATTGTGTGATTGGGATTGTGTGATTGTGATTGTGCGATTGTGATTGTGCGATTGTGATCGTGTGAGTGTGATAGTGTGATTGTGATTGGGGGATTGTGTGAATGTGATTGTGTGATTGTGATTGTGCGATTGTGACTGTGCGATTGTGATCGTGCGATTGTGGTCGTGCGATGGTGATTGTGCGATTGTGATTGTGCGATTGTGATCGTGTGAGTGTGATAGTGTGATCGTATGATTGTGATCGTGTGACTGTGATCGTGTGATTGTGATTGTGCGATTGTGATTGTGCGGTTGTGACTGTGCGATTGTGATCGTGCGATTGTGGTCGTGTGATTGTGATTGTGTGATTGTGATTGTGTGATTGTGGTTGTGTGATTGTGATTGTGTGGTTGTGATTGTGTGTTTGTGATTGTTTGATTGTGATTGTGATTGTGTGATTGTGATTGTGTGATTGCGATTGTGTGATTGCGATTGTGTGATTGCGATTGTGTGATTGCGATTGTGTGATTGGGATTCTGTGATTGTGATTGTGCGATTGTGATTGTGCGATTGTGATCGTGTGAGTGTGATAGTGTGATTGTGATTGGGGGATTGTGTGAATGTGATTGTGTGATTGTGATTGTGTGATTGTGATTGTGCGATTGTGACTGTGCGATTGTGATCGTGCGATTGTGGTCGTGCGATGGTGATTGTGCGATTGTGATTGTGCGATTGTGATCGTGTGAGTGTGATAGTGTGATCGTATGATTGTGATCGTGTGACTGTGATCGTGTGATTGTGATTGTGCGATTGTGATTGTGCGATTGTGATTGTGCGATTGTGATTGTGCGATTGTGATTATGCGATTGTGATTGTGTGATTGTGATTGTGTGATTGTGATTGTGTGATTGTGATTGTGTGATTGTGATTGTGTGATTGTGATTGTGTGATTGTGATGGTGATTGTGCGATTGTGATTGTGCGATTGTGATCGTGTGAGTGTGATAGTGTGATTGTGATCGGGGGATTGTGTGAATGTGATTGTGTGATTGTGATTGTGCGATAGTGACTGTGCGATTGTGATCGTGCGATTGTGGTCGTGTGATGGTGATTGTGCGATTGTGATTGTGCGATTGTGATCGTGTGAGTGTGATAGTGTGATCGTATGATTGTGATCGTGTGACTGTGATCGTGTGATTGTGATTGTGCGATTGTGATTGTGCGATTGTGACTGTGCGATTGTGATCGTGCGATTGTGGTCGTGTGATGGTGATTGTGCGATTGTGATTGTGCGATTGTGACTGTGCGATTGTGATCGTGCGATTGTGGTCGTGTGATGGTGATTGTGCGATTGTGATTGTGCGATTGTGATCGTGTGAGTGTGATAGTGTGATTGTGATCGGGGGATTGTGTGAATGTGATTGTGTGATTGTGATTGTGCGATAGCGATTGTGATTGTGATGGTGTGATTGTGATGGTGTGATTGTGATTGTGTGGTTGTGATTGTGTGATTGTGATTGTGTGATTGTGATTGTGTGATTGTGATTGTGTGATTGTGATTGTGTGATTGTGATTGTGTGATTGTGATTGTGTGATTGTGATTGTGTGATTGTGATTGTGTGATTGTGATTGTGTGATTGTGATTGTGTGATTGTGATTGTGTGATTGTGATTGTGTGATTGTGATTGTGTGATTGTGATTGTGTGATTGTGATTGTGTGATTGTGATTGTGTGATTGTGATTGTGTGATTGTGATTGTGTGATTGTGATTGTGTGATTGTGATTGTGTGATTGTGATTGTGTGATTGTGATTGTGTGATTGTGATTGTGTGATTGTGATTGTGTGATTGTGATTGTGTGATTGTGATTGTGTGATTGTGATTGTGTGATTGTGATTGTGTGATTGTGATTGTGTGATTGTGATTGTGTGATTGTGATTGTGTGATTGTGATTGTGTGATTGTGATTGTGTGATTGTGGTTGTGTGATTGTGATTGTGTGGTTGTGATTGTGTGGTTGTGATTGTGTGATTGTGATTGTGATTGTGTGATTGTGATTGTGTGATTGCGATTGTGTGATTGCGATTGTGTGATTGCGATTGTGTGATTGCGATTGTGTGATTGGGATTGTGTGATTGTGATTGTGCGATTGTGATTGTGCGATTGTGATCGTGTGAGTGTGATAGTGTGATTGTGATTGGGGGATTGTGTGAATGTGATTGTGTGATTGTGATTGTGCGATTGTGACTGTGCGATTGTGATCGTGCGATTGTGGTCGTGCGATGGTGATTGTGCGATTGTGATTGTGCGATTGTGATCGTGTGAGTGTGATAGTGTGATCGTATGATTGGGATCGTGTGACTGTGATCGTGTGATTGTGATTGTGCGATTGTGATTGTGCGGTTGTGACTGTGCGATTGTGATCGTGCGATTGTGGTCGTGTGATTGTGATTGTGTGATTGTGATTGTGTGATTGTGGTTGTGTGATTGTGATTGTGTGGTTGTGATTGTGTGTTTGTGATTGTTTGATTGTGATTGTGATTGTGTGATTGTGATTGTGTGATTGCGATTGTGTGATTGCGATTGTGTGATTGCGATTGTGTGATTGCGATTGTGTGATTGGGATTGTGTGATTGTGATTGTGCGATTGTGATTGTGCGATTGTGATCGTGTGAGTGTGATAGTGTGATTGTGATCGGGGGATTGTGTGAATGTGATTGCGCGATAGTGATTGTGCGATTGTAATCGTGTGATTGTGATCGTGTGAGTGTGATTGTGTGATCGTATGATTGTGATCGTGTGACTGTGATTGTGTGATTGTGATTGTGCGAGTGTGAGTGTGCGATTGTAATTGCGCGATAGTGATTGTGCGATTGTAATCGTGCGATTGTGATCGTGTGAGTGTGATTGTGTGATCGTATGATTGTGATCGTGTGACTGTGATCGTGTGATTGTGATTGTGCGATTGTGATTGTGCGGTTGTGACTGTGCGATTGTGATCGTGCGATTGTGGTCGTGTGATGGTGATTGTGCGATTGTGATTGTGCGATTGTGTTTGTGCGAATGTGATTGTGCGAGTGTGAGTGTGCGATTGTAATTGCGCGATTGAGATTGTGCGATTGTAATCGTGTGATTGTGATCGTGTGATTGTGATTGTGTGATTGTGATTGTGTGATTGTGATTGTGTGATTGTGGTTGTGTGATTGTGATTGAGTGATTGAGATTGTGTGATTGTGTGATTGTGATTGTGTGATTGTGATTGTGTGATTGTGATTGTGTGATTGTGGTTGTGTGATTGTGATTGTGTGATTGTGATTGTGTGATTGTGATTGTGTGATTGTGATTGTGATTGTGCGATTGTGTTTGTGCGAATGTGATTGTGCGAGTGTGAGTGTGCGATTGTAATTGCGCGATTGTGATTGTGCGATTGTAATCGTGTGATTGTGATCGTGTGAGTGTGATCGTGTGACGGTGATTGTGTGATTGTGATTGCGCGATTGTGATCGTGTGAGTGTGATAGTGTGATTGTGACCGGGGGATTGTGTGAATGCGATTGCGTGATTGTGATTGTGCGATTGTGACTGTGCGATTGTGATCGTGCGATTGGGGTCGTGTGATGGTGATTGTGCGATTGTGATTGTGCGATTGTGATCGTGTGAGTGTGATAGTGTGATCGTATGATTGTGATCGTGTGACTGTGATCGTGTGATTGTGATTGTGCGATTGTGATTGTGCGATTGTGACTGTGCGATTGTGATCGTGCGATTGTGGTCGTGTGATGGTGATTGTGCGATTGTGATTGTGCGATTGTGATCGTGAAAGTGTGATAGTGTGATTGTGATCGGGGGATTGTGTGAATGTGATTGTGCGAGTGTGAGTGTGCGATTGTAATTGCGCGATTGTGATTGTGCGATTGTAATCGTGTGATTGTGATCGTGTGAGTGTGATTGTGATCGTATGATTGTGATCGTGTGACTGTGATCGTGTGATTGTGATTGTGCGATTGTGATTGTGCGATTGTGGTTGTGTGATTGTGGTTGTGTGATTGAGATTGTGTGATTGTGTGATTGTGATTGTGTGATTGTGATTGTGTGATTGTGGTTGTGTGATTGTGATTGTGTGATTGTGATTGTGTGATTGTGATTGTGTGATTGTGTGATTGTGATTGTGTGATTGTGATTGTGTGATTGTGGTTGTGTGATTGTGGTTGTGTGATTGAGATTGTGTGATTGTGTGATTGTGATTGTGTGATTGTGATTGTGTGATTGTGATTGTGTGATTGTGATTGTGTGATTGTGATTGTGTGATTGTGGTTGTGTGATTGTGATTGTGTGATTGTGATTGTGTGATTGTGATTGTGTGATTGTGATTGTGTGCTTGTGATTGTGTGATTGTTATTGTGTGATTGTGATTGCGTGATTGTGATTGCGTGATTGTGATTGCGTGATTGAGATTGCGTGATTGTGATTGTGTGATTGTGATTGTGTGATTGTGGTTGTGTGATTGTGATTGTGTGATTGTGATTGTGTGATTGTGATTGTGTGATTGTGATTGTGATTGTGTGATTGTGATTGTGTGATTGTGATTGTGTGATTGTGATTGTGTGATTGTGATTGTGTGATTGTGATTGTGTGATTGTGATTGTGTGATTGTGATTGTGTGATTGTGATTGTGTGATTGTGATTGTGTGATTGTGATTGTGTGATTGTGATTGTGTGATTGTGATTGTGTGATTGTGATTGTGTGATTGTGATTGTGTGATTGTGATTGTGTGATTGTGATTGTGTGATTGTGATTGTGTGATTGTGATTGTGTGATTGTGATTGTGTGATTGTGATTGTGTGATTGTGATTGTGTGATTGTGATTGTGTGATTGTGATTGTGTGATTGTGATTGTGTGATTGTGATTGTGTGATTGTGATTGTGTGATTGTGATTGTGTGGTTGTGATTGTGTGATTGTGATTGTGTGATTGTGATTGTGTGATTGTGATTGTGTGATTGTGATTGTGTGATTGTGATTGTGTGATTGTGATTGTGTGATTGTGGTTGTGTGATTGTGATTGTGTGGTTGTGATTGTGTGGTTGTGATTGTGTGATTGTGATTGTGATTGTGTGATTGTGATTGTGTGATTGCGATTGTGTGATTGCGATTGTGTGCTTGCGATTGTGTGATTGCGATTGTGTGATTGGGATTGTGTTATTGTGATTGTGCGATTGTGATTGTGCGATTGTGATCGTGTGAGTGTGATAGTGTGATTGTGATCGGGGGATTGTGTGAATGTGATTGTGTGATTGTGATTGTGCGATTGTGACTGTGCGATTGTGATCGTGCGATTGTGGTCGTGTGATGGTGATTGTGCGATTGTGATTGTGCGATTGTGATCGTGTGAGTGTGATAGTGTGATCGTATGATTGTGATCGTGTGACTGTGATCGTGTGATTGTGATTGTGCGATTGTGATTGTGCGGTTGTGACTGTGCGATTGTGATCGTGCGATTGTGGTTGTGTGATGATGATTGTGCGATTGTGATTGTGCGATTGTGATCGTGTGAGTGTGATAGTGTGATTGTGATCGGGGGATTGTGTGGATGTGATTGTGTGATTGTGATTGTGCGATAGTGATTGTGCGATTGTGATTGTGCGATTGTGATCGTGTGATTGTGATTGTGCGATTGTGAGTGTGCGATTGTGATTGTGCGATTGTGTTTGTGCGAATGTGATTGTGCGAGTGTGAGTGTGCGATTGTAATTGCGCGATTGAGATTGTGCGATTGTAATCGTGTGATTGTGATCGTGTGATTGTGATTGTGTGATTGTGATTGTGTGATTGTGTGATTGTGATTGTGTGATTGTGATTGTGTGATTGTGGTTGTGTGATTGTGATTGAGTGATTGAGATTGTGTGATTGTGTGATTGTGATTGTGTGATTGTGATTGTGTGATTGTGGTTGTGTGATTGTGATTGTGTGATTGTGATCGTGTGATTGTGATTGTGTGATTGTGATTGTGTGATTGTGATTGTGTGATTGTGATTGTGTGATTGTGATTGTGTGATTGCGATTGTGTGATTGCGATTGTGTGATTGCGATTGTGTGATTGCGATTGTGTGATTGCGATTGTGTGATTGCGATTGTGTGATTGCGATTGTGTGATTGCGATTGTGTGATTGCGATTGTGTGATTGTGATTGTGTGATTGTGATTGTGATTGTGCGATTGTGTTTGTGCGAATGTAATTGCGCGATTGTGATTGTGCGATTGTAGTCGTGTGATTGTGATCGTGTGAGTGTGATCGTGTGATGGTGATTGTGCGATTGTGATTGTGCGATTGTGATCGTGTGAGTGTGATAGTGTGATTGTGATCGGGGGATTGTGTGAATGTGATTGTGTGATTGTGATTGTGCGATAGTGACTGTGCGATTGAGATCGTGCGATTGTGGTCGTGTGATGGTGATTGTGCGATTGTGATTGTGCGATTGTGATCGTGTGAGTGTGATAGTGTGATCGTATGATTGTGATCGTGTGACTGTGATCGTGTGATTGTGATTGTGCGATTGTGATTGTGCGATTGTGACTGTGCGATTGTGATCGTGCGATTGTGGTCGTGTGATGGTGATTGTGCGATTGTGATTGTGCGATTGTGACTGTGCGATTGTGATCGTGCGATTGTGGTCGTGTGATGGTGATTGTGCGATTGTGATTGTGCGATTGTGATCGTGTGAGTGTGATAGTGTGATTGTGATCGGGGGATTGTGTGAATGTGATTGTGTGATTGTGATTGTGCGATAGCGATTGTGCGATTGTGATTGTGCGATTGTGATCGTGTGATTGTGATTGTACGATTGTGATTGTGCGATTGTGATCGTGTGAGTGTGATAGTGTGATTGTGATCGGGGGATTGTGTGAATGTGATTGTGTGATTGTGATTGTGCGATAGCGATTGTGCGATTGTGATTGTGCGATTGTGATCGTGTGATTGTGAGTGTGCGATTGTGATTGTGCGATTGTGTTTGTGCGAATGTGATTGTGCGAGTGTGAGTGTGCGATTGTAATTGCGCGATTGTGATTGTGCGATTGTAATCGTGTGATTGTGATCGTGTGAGTGTGATTGTGTGATTGTGATTGTGTGATTGTAATTGTGCGATTGCGATTGTGCGATTGTGAATGTGATCGTGTGATTGTGATTGTGTGAATGTGATTGTGTGATTGTGATTGTGTGATTGTGATTGTGTGATTGTGATTGTGTGATTGTGATTGTGTGATTGTGATTGTGTGATTGTGATTGTGTGATTGTGTGATTGTGTTTGTGTGATTGTGATTGTGTGATTGTGATTGTGTGATTGTGATTGTGTGATTGTGA
Organism: Megachile rotundata; assembly: GCF_050947335.1. Lineage (NCBI taxonomy): Eukaryota > Metazoa > Arthropoda > Insecta > Hymenoptera > Megachilidae > Megachile > Megachile rotundata. The sequence continues at coordinate 1,072,609 of NW_027473334.1, read as the reverse complement.
TTGTGTGATTGTGATTGTGTGATTGTGACTGTGTGATTGTGACTGTGTGATTGTGATTGTGTGATTGTGATTGTGCGATTGTGATCGTGTGAGTGTGATAGTGTGATTGTGATCGGGGGATTGTGTGAATGTGATTGTGTGATTGTGATTGTGCGATAGCGATTGTGCGATTGTGATTGTGCGATTGTGATCGTGTGATTGTGAGTGTGCGATTGTGATTGTGCGATTGTGTTTGTGCGAATGTGATTGTGCGAGTGTGAGTGTGTGATTGTAATTGCGCGATTGTGATTGTGCGATTGTAATCGTGTGATTGTGATCGTGTGAGTGTGATTGTGTGATTGTGATTGTGTGATTGTAATTGTGCGATTGCGATTGTGCGATTGTGAATGTGATCGTGTGATTGTGATTGTGTGAATGTGATTGTGTGATTGTGATTGTGTGATTGTGATTGTGTGATTGTGATTGTGTGATTGTGATTGTGTGATTGTGATTGTGTGATTGTGATTGTGTGATTGTGATTGTGTGATTGTGTGATTGTGTTTGTGTGATTGTGATTGTGTGATTGTGATTGTGTGATTGTGATTGTGTGATTGTGATTGTGTGATTGTGATTGTGTGATTGTGACTGTGTGATTGTGACTGTGTGATTGTGATTGTGTGATTGTGATTGTGTGATTGTGATTGTGTGATTGTGATTGTGTGATTGTGATTGTGTGATTGTGATTGTGTGATTGTGATTGTGATTGTGTGATTGTGATTGTGTGATTGTGATTGTGTGATTGTGATTGTGTGATTGTGATTGTGTGATTGTGATTGTGTGATTGTGATTGTGTGATTGTGATTGTGTGATTGTGATTGTGTGATTGTGATTGTGTGATTGTGATTGTGTGATTGTGATTGTGTGCTTGTGATTGTGTGAGTGTGATAGTGTGATTGTGATCGGGGGATTGTGTGAATGTGATTGTGTGATTGTGATTGTGCGATAGTGACTGTGCGATTGTGATCGTGCGATTGTGGTCGTGTGATGGTGATTGTGCGATTGTGATTGTGCGATTGTGATCGTGTGAGTGTGATAGTGTGATCGTATGATTGTGATCGTGTGACTGTGATCGTGTGATTGTGATTGTGCGATTGTGATTGTGCGATTGTGACTGTGCGATTGTGATCGTGCGATTGTGGTCGTGTGATGGTGATTGTGCGATTGTGATTGTGCGATTGTGACTGTGCGATTGTGATCGTGCGATTGTGGTCGTGTGATGGTGATTGTGCGATTGTGATTGTGCGATTGTGATCGTGTGAGTGTGATAGTGTGATTGTGATCGGGGGATTGTGTGAATGTGATTGTGTGATTGTGATTGTGCGATAGCGATTGTGCGATTGTGATTGTGCGATTGTGATCGTGTGATTGTGAGTGTGCGATTGTGATTGTGCGATTGTGTTTGTGCGAATGTGATTGTGCGAGTGTGAGTGTGCGATTGTAATTGCGCGATTGTGATTGTGCGATTGTAATCGTGTGATTGTGATCGTGTGAGTGTGATTGTGTGATTGTGATTGTGTGATTGTAATTGTGCGATTGCGATTGTGCGATTGTGAATGTGATCGTGTGATTGTGATTCTGTGATTATGATTGTGTGATTGTGATTGTGTGATTGTGATTGTGTGATTGTGATTGTGTGATTGTGATTGTGTGATTGTGATTGTGTGATTGTGATTGTGTGATTGTGATTGTGTGATTGTGATTGTGTGATTGTGGTTGTGTGATTGTGATTGTGTGGTTGTGATTGTGTGGTTGTGATTGTCTGATTACGATTGTGATTGTGTGATTGTGATTGTGTGATTGCGATTGTGTGATTGCGATTGTGTGATTGCGATTGTGTGATTGCGATTGTGTGATTGGGATTGTGTGATTGTGATTGTGCGATTGTGATTATGCGATTGTGATCGTGTGAGTGTGATAGTGTGATTGTGATCGGGGGATTGTGTGAATGTGATTGTGTGATTGTGATTGTGCGATTGTGACTGTGCGATTGTGATCGTGCGATTGTGGTCGTGTGATGGTGATTGTGCGATTGTGATTGTGCGATTGTGATCGTGTGAGTGTGATAGTGTGATCGTATGATTGTGATCGTGTGACTGTGATCGTGTGATTGTGATTGTGCGATTGTGATTGTGCGATTGTGACTGTGCGATTGTGATCGTGCGATTGTGGTCGTGTGATGGTGATTGTGCGATTGTGATTGTGCGATTGTGATCGTGTGAGTGTGATAGTGTGATTGTGATCGGGGGATTGTGTGAATGTGATTGTGTGATTGTGATTGTGCGATAGTCATTGTGCGATTGTGATTGTGCGATTGCGATCGTGTGATTGTGATTGTGCGATTGTGAGCGTGCGATTGTGATTGTGCGATTGTGTTTGTGCGAATGTGATTGTGCGAGTGTGAGTGTGCGATTGTAATTGCGCGATTGTGATTGTGCGATTGTAATCGTGTGATTGTGATCGTGTGAGTGTGATTGTGTGATCGTATGATTGTGATCGTGTGACTGTGATCGTGTGATTGTGATTGTGCGATTGTGATTGTGCGATTGTGACTGTGCGATTGTGATCGTGCGATTGTGGTCGTGTGATGGTGATTGTGCGATTGTGATTGTGCGATTGTAATCGTGTGAGTGTGATAGTGTGATTGTGATCGGGGGAATGTGTGAATGTGATTGTGTGATTGTGATTGTGCGATTGTGACTGTGCGATTGTGATCGTGCGATTGTGGTCGTGTGATGGTGATTGTGCGATTGTGATTGTGCGATTGTGATCGTGTGAGTCTGATAGTGTGATCGTATGATTGTGATCGTGTGACTGTGATCGTGTGATTGTGATCGTGCGATTGTGATTGTGCGATTGTGACTGTGCGATTGTGATCGTGCGATTGTGGTCGTGTGATGATGATTGTGCGATTGTGATTGTGCGATTGTGATCGTGTGAGTGTGATAGTGTGATTGTGATCGGGGGATTGTGTGAATTTGATTGTGTGATTGTGATTGTGCGATAGTGATTGTGCGAATGTGATTGTGCGATTGTGATCGTGTGATTGTGATTGTGCGATTGTGAGTGTGCGATTGTGATTGTGCGATTGTGTTTGTGCGAATGTGATTGTGCGAGTGTGAGTGTGCGATTGTAATTGCGCGATTGAGATTGTGCGATTGTAATCGTGTGATTGTGATCGTGTGATTGTGATTGTGTGATTGTGTGATTGTGATTGTGTGATTGTGATTGTGTAATTGTGGTTGTGTGATTGTGATTGTGTGATTGAGATTGTGTGATTGTGTGATTGTGATTGTGTGATTGTGATTGTGTGATTGTGGTTGTGTGATTGTGATTGTGTGATTGTGATTGTGCGATTGTGATTGTGTGATTGTGATTGTGTGATTGTGATTGTGTGATTGCGATTGTGTGATTGCGATTGTGTGATTGCGATTGTGTGATTGCGATTGTGTGATTTTGATTGTGTGATTGTGATTGTGTGATTGTGATTGTGATTGTGCGATTGTGTTTGTGCGAATGTGATTGTGCGAGTGTGAGTGTGCGATTGTAATTGCGCGATTGTGATTGTGCGATTGTAATCGTGTGATTGTGATCGTGTGAGTGTGATCGTGTGATGGTGATTGTGCGATTGTGATTGTGCGATTGTGATCGTGTGAGTGTGATAGTGTGATTGTGATCGGGGGATTGTGTGAATGTGATTGTGTGATTGTGATTGTGCGATAGTGACTGTGCGATTGTGATCGTGCGATTGTGGTCGTGTGATGGTGATTGTGCGATTGTGATTGTGCGATTGTGATCGTGTGAGTGTGATAGTGTGATCGTATGATTGTGATCGTATGATTGTGATCGTGTGACTGTGATCGTGTGATTGTGATTGTGCGATTGTGATTGTGCGATTGTGATTGTGTGATTGTGATTGTGTGATTGTGATTGTGTGATTGTGATTGTGATTGTGTGATTGTGATTGTGTGATTGTGATTGTGTGATTGTGATTGTGTGATTGTGATTGTGTGATTGTGATTGTGTGATTGTGATTGTGTGATTGTGATTGTGTGATTGTGATTGTGTGATTGTGATTGTGTGATTGTGATTGTGTGATTGTGATTGTGTGATTGTGATTGTGTGATTGTGATTGTGTGATTGTGATTGTGTGATTGTGATTGTGTGATTGTGATTGTGTGATTGTGATTGTGTGATTGTGATTGGGTGATTGTGATTGGGTGATTGTGATTGGGTGATTGTGATTGGGTGATTGTGATTGGGTGATTGTGATTGGGTGATTGTGATTGTGTGATTGTGATTGTGTGATTGTGATTGTGTGATTGTGATTGTGTGATTGTGATTGTGTGATTGTGATTGTGTGATTGTGATTGTGTGATTGTGATTGTGTGATTGTGATTGTGTGATTGTGATTGTGTGATTGTGATTGTGTGATTGTGATTGTGTGATTGTGATTGTGTGATTGTGATTGTGTGATTGTGATTGTGTGATTGTGTGATTGTGATTGTGTGATTGTGATTGTGTGATTGTGATTGTGTGATTGTGATTGTGTGATTGTGATTGTGTGATTGTGATTGTGTGATTGTGATTGTGTGATTGTGATTGTGTGATTGTGATTGTGTGATTGTGATTGTGTGATTGTGATTGTGTGATTGTGATTGTGTGATTGTGATTGTGTGATTGTGATTGTGTGATTGTGATTGTGTGATTGTGATTGTGTGATTGTGATTGTGTGATTGTGATTGTGTGATTGTGATTGTGTGATTGTGATTGTGTGATTGTGATTGTGTGATTGTGATTGTGTGATTGTGATTGTGTGATTGTGATTGTGTGATTGTGATTGTGTGATTGTGATTGTGTGATTGTGATTGTGATTGTGTGATTGTGATTGTGTGATTGTGATTGTGTGATTGTGATTGTGTGATTGTGATTGTGTGATTGTGATTGTGTGATTGTGATTGTGTGATTGTGATTGTGTGATTGTGATTGTGTGATTGTGATTGTGTGATTGTGATTGTGCGATTGTGATTGTGCGATTGTGACTGTGCGATTGTGATCGTGCGATTGTGGTCGTGTGATGGTGATTGTGCGATTGTGATTGTGCGATTGTAATCGTGTGAGTGTGATAGTGTGATTGTGATCGGGGGAATGTGTGAATGTGATTGTGTGATTGTGATTGTGCGATTGTGACTGTGCGATTGTGATCGTGCGATTGTGGTCGTGTGATGGTGATTGTGCGATTGTGATTGTGCGATTGTGATCGTGTGAGTCTGATAGTGTGATCGTATGATTGTGATCGTGTGACTGTGATCGTGTGATTGTGATCGTGCGATTGTGATTGTGCGATTGTGACTGTGCGATTGTGATCGTGCGATTGTGGTCGTGTGATGATGATTGTGCGATTGTGATTGTGCGATTGTGATCGTGTGAGTGTGATAGTGTGATTGTGATCGGGGGATTGTGTGAATTTGATTGTGTGATTGTGATTGTGCGATAGTGATTGTGCGAATGTGATTGTGCGATTGTGATCGTGTGATTGTGATTGTGCGATTGTGAGTGTGCGATTGTGATTGTGCGATTGTGTTTGTGCGAATGTGATTGTGCGAGTGTGAGTGTGCGATTGTAATTGCGCGATTGAGATTGTGCGATTGTAATCGTGTGATTGTGATCGTGTGATTGTGATTGTGTGATTGTGTGATTGTGATTGTGTGATTGTGATTGTGTAATTGTGGTTGTGTGATTGTGATTGTGTGATTGAGATTGTGTGATTGTGTGATTGTGATTGTGTGATTGTGATTGTGTGATTGTGGTTGTGTGATTGTGATTGTGTGATTGTGATTGTGCGATTGTGATTGTGTGATTGTGATTGTGTGATTGTGATTGTGTGATTGCGATTGTGTGATTGCGATTGTGTGATTGCGATTGTGTGATTGCGATTGTGTGATTTTGATTGTGTGATTGTGATTGTGTGATTGTGATTGTGATTGTGCGATTGTGTTTGTGCGAATGTGATTGTGCGAGTGTGAGTGTGCGATTGTAATTGCGCGATTGTGATTGTGCGATTGTAATCGTGTGATTGTGATCGTGTGAGTGTGATCGTGTGATGGTGATTGTGCGATTGTGATTGTGCGATTGTGATCGTGTGAGTGTGATAGTGTGATTGTGATCGGGGGATTGTGTGAATGTGATTGTGTGATTGTGATTGTGCGATAGTGACTGTGCGATTGTGATCGTGCGATTGTGGTCGTGTGATGGTGATTGTGCGATTGTGATTGTGCGATTGTGATCGTGTGAGTGTGATAGTGTGATCGTATGATTGTGATCGTATGATTGTGATCGTGTGACTGTGATCGTGTGATTGTGATTGTGCGATTGTGATTGTGCGATTGTGATTGTGTGATTGTGATTGTGTGATTGTGATTGTGTGATTGTGATTGTGATTGTGTGATTGTGATTGTGTGATTGTGATTGTGTGATTGTGATTGTGTGATTGTGATTGTGTGATTGTGATTGTGTGATTGTGATTGTGTGATTGTGATTGTGTGATTGTGATTGTGTGATTGTGATTGTGTGATTGTGATTGTGTGATTGTGATTGTGTGATTGTGATTGTGTGATTGTGATTGTGTGATTGTGATTGTGTGATTGTGATTGTGTGATTGTGATTGTGTGATTGTGATTGTGTGATTGTGATTGGGTGATTGTGATTGGGTGATTGTGATTGGGTGATTGTGATTGGGTGATTGTGATTGGGTGATTGTGATTGGGTGATTGTGATTGTGTGATTGTGATTGTGTGATTGTGATTGTGTGATTGTGATTGTGTGATTGTGATTGTGTGATTGTGATTGTGTGATTGTGATTGTGTGATTGTGATTGTGTGATTGTGATTGTGTGATTGTGATTGTGTGATTGTGATTGTGTGATTGTGATTGTGTGATTGTGATTGTGTGATTGTGATTGTGTGATTGTGATTGTGTGATTGTGTGATTGTGATTGTGTGATTGTGATTGTGTGATTGTGATTGTGTGATTGTGATTGTGTGATTGTGATTGTGTGATTGTGATTGTGTGATTGTGATTGTGTGATTGTGATTGTGTGATTGTGATTGTGTGATTGTGATTGTGTGATTGTGATTGTGTGATTGTGATTGTGTGATTGTGATTGTGTGATTGTGATTGTGTGATTGTGATTGTGTGATTGTGATTGTGTGATTGTGATTGTGTGATTGTGATTGTGTGATTGTGATTGTGTGATTGTGATTGTGTGATTGTGATTGTGTGATTGTGATTGTGTGATTGTGATTGTGTGATTGTGATTGTGTGATTGTGATTGTGTGATTGTGATTGTGTGATTGTGATTGTGATTGTGTGATTGTGATTGTGTGATTGTGATTGTGTGATTGTGATTGTGTGATTGTGATTGTGTGATTGTGATTGTGTGATTGTGATTGTGTGATTGTGATTGTGTGATTGTGATTGTGTGATTGTGATTGTGTGATTGTGATTGTGTGATTGTGATTGGGTGATTGTGATTGGGTGATTGTGATTGGGTGATTGTGATTGGGTGATTGTGATTGGGTGATTGTGATTGGGTGATTGTGATTGTGTGATTGTGATTGTGTGATTGTGATTGTGTGATTGTGATTGTGTGATTGTGATTGTGTGATTGTGATTGTGTGATTGTGGTTGTGTGATTGTGATTGTGTGATTGTGATTGTGTGATTGTGATTGTGTGATTGTGATCGTGTGATTGTGATCGTGTGATTGTGATCGTGTGATTGTGATCGTGTGATTGTGATCGTGTGATTGTGATCGTGTGATTGTGATCGTGTGATTGTGATCGTGTGATTGTGATCGTGTGATTGTGATCGTGTGATTGTGATCGTGTGATTGTGATCGTGTGATTGTGATCGTGTGATTGTGATCGTGTGATTGTGATCGTGTGATTGTGATCGTGTGATTGTGATCGTGTGATTGTGATCGTGTGATTGTGATCGTGTGATTGTGATCGTGTGATTGTGATCGTGTGATTGTGATCGTGTGATTGTGATCGTGTGATTGTGATCGTGTGATTGTGATCGTGTAATTGTGATCGTGTGATTGTGATCGTGTGATTGTGATCGTGTGATTGTGATCGTGTGATTGTGATTGTGTGATTGTGATTGTGTGGTTGTGATTGTGTGGTTGTGATTGTGTGATTGTGATTGTGAATGTGTGATTGTGATTGTGTGATTGCGATTGTGTGATTGTGATCGTGCGATTGTGGTCGTGCGATGGTGATTGTGCGATTGTGATTGTGCGATTGTGATCGTGTGAGTGTGATAGTGTGATTGTGATTGGGGGATTGTGTGAATGTGATTGTGTGATTGTGATTGTGCGATTGTGACTGTGCGATTGTGATCGTGCGATTGTGGTCGTGCGATGGTGATTGTGCGATTGTGATTGTGCGATTGTGATCGTGTGAGTGTGATAGTGTGATCGTATGATTGTGATCGTGTGACTGTGATCGTGTGATTGTGATCGTGTGATTGTGATTGTGCGATTGTGATTGTGCGGTTGTGACTGTGCGATTGTGATCGTGCGATTGTGGTCGTGTGATTGTGATTGTGTGATTGTGATTGTGTGATTGTGGTTGTGTGATTGTGATTGTGTGGTTGTGATTGTGTGTTTGTGATTGTTTGATTGTGATTGTGATTGTGTGATTGTGATTGTGTGATTGCGATTGTGTGATTGCGATTGTATGATTGCGATTGTGTGATTGCGATTGTGTGATTGGGATTCTGTGATTGTGATTGTGCGATTGTGATTGTGCGATTGTGATCGTGTGAGTGTGATAGTGTGATTGTGATTGGGGGATTGTGTGAATGTGATTGTGTGATTGTGATTGTGCGATTGTGACTGTGCGATTGTGATCGTGCGATTGTGGTCGTGCGATGGTGATTGTGCGATTGTGATTGTGCGATTGTGATCGTGTGAGTGTGATAGTGTGATCGTATGATTGTGATCGTGTGACTGTGATCGTGTGATTGTGATTGTGCGATTGTGATTGTGCGGTTGTGACTGTGCGATTGTGATCGTGCGATTGTGGTCGTGTGATTGTGATTGTGTGATTGTGATTGTGTGATTGTGGTTGTGTGATTGTGATTGTGTGGTTGTGATTGTGTGTTTGTGATTGTTTGATTGTGATTGTGATTGTGTGATTGTGATTGTGTGATTGCGATTGTGTGATTGCGATTGTGTGATTGCGATTGTGTGGTTGTGATTGTGTGATTGCGATTGTGTGATTGCGATTGTGTGATTGTGATTGTGCGATTGTGATCGTGTGAGTGTGATAGTGTGATTGTGATCGGGGGATTGTGTGAATGTGATTGTGTGATTGTGATTGTGCGATTGTGACTGTGCGATTGTGATCGTGCGATTGTGGTCGTGCGATGGTGATTGTGCGATTGTGATTGTGCGATTGTGATCGTGCGATTGTGGTCGTGCGATGGTGATTGTGCGATTGTGATTGTGCGATTGTGATCGTGTGAGTGTGATAGTGTGATCGTATGATTGTGATCGTGTGACTGTGATCGTGTGATTGTGATTGTGCGATTGTGATTGTGCGATTGTGATTGTGCGATTGTGATTGTGCGATTGTGATTGTGTGATTGTGATTGTGTGATTGTGTGATTGTGATTGTGTGATTGTGATTGTGTGATTGTGGTTGTGTGATTGTGATTGTGTGATTGTGATTGTGTGATTGTGATTGTGTTATTGTGTGATTGTGATTGTGTGATTGTGATTGTGTGATTGTGGTTGTGTGATTGTGGTTGTGTGATTGAGATTGTGTGATTGTGTGATTGTGATTGTGTGATTGTGATTGTGTGATTGTGATTGTGCGATTGAGATCGTGCGATTGTGGTCGTGTGATGGTGATTGTGCGATTGTGATTGTGCGATTGTGATCGTGTGAGTGTGATAGTGTGATCGTATGATTGTGATCGTGTGACTGTGATCGTGTGATTGTGATTGTGCGATTGTGATTGTGCGATTGTGACTGTGCGATTGTGATCGTGCGATTGTGGTCGTGTGATGGTGATTGTGCGATTGTGATTGTGCGATTGTGATCGTGTGAGTGTGATAGTGTGATTGTGATCGGGGGATTGTGTGAATGTGATTGTGTGATTGTGATTGTGCGATAGCGATTGTGCGATTGTGATTGTGCGATTGTGATCGTGTGATTGTGATTGTACGATTGTGAATGTGCGATTGTGATCGTGTGAGTGTGATAGTGTGATTGTGATCGGGGGATTGTGTGAATGTGATTGTGTGATTGTGATTGTGCGATAGCGATTGTGCGATTGTGATTGTGCGATTGTGATCGTGTGATTGTGAGTGTGCGATTGTGATTGTGCGATTGTGTTTGTGCGAATGTGATTGTGCGAGTGTGAGTGTGCGATTGTAATTGCGCGATTGTGATTGTGCGATTGTAATCGTGTGATTGTGATCGTGTGAGTGTGATTGTGTGATTGTGATTGTGTGATTGTAATTGTGCGATTGCGATTGTGCGATTGTGAATGTGATCGTGTGATTGTGATTGTGTGAATGTGATTGTGTGATTGTGATTGTGTGATTGTGATTGTGTGATTGTGATTGTGTGATTGTGATTGTGTGATTGTGATTGTGTGATTGTGATTGTGTGATTGTGATTGTGTGATTGTGATTGTGTGATTGTGTGATTGTGTTTGTGTGATTGTGATTGTGTGATTGTGATTGTGTGATTGTGATTGTGTGATTGTGATTGTGTGATTGTGATTGTGTGATTGTGACTGTGTGATTGTGACTGTGTGATTGTGATTGTGTGATTGTGATTGTGCGATTGTGATCGTGTGAGTGTGATAGTGTGATTGTGATCGGGGGATTGTGTGAATGTGATTGTGTGATTGTGATTGTGCGATAGCGATTGTGCGATTGTGATTGTGCGATTGTGATCGTGTGATTGTGAGTGTGCGATTGTGATTGTGCGATTGTGTTTGTGCGAATGTGATTGTGCGAGTGTGAGTGTGTGATTGTAATTGCGCGATTGTGATTGTGCGATTGTAATCGTGTGATTGTGATCGTGTGAGTGTGATTGTGTGATTGTGATTGTGTGATTGTAATTGTGCGATTGCGATTGTGCGATTGTGAATGTGATCGTGTGATTGTGATTGTGTGAATGTGATTGTGTGATTGTGATTGTGTGATTGTGATTGTGTGATTGTGATTGTGTGATTGTGATTGTGTGATTGTGATTGTGTGATTGTGATTGTGTGATTGTGATTGTGTGATTGTGATTGTGTGATTGTGTGATTGTGTTTGTGTGATTGTGATTGTGTGATTGTGATTGTGTGATTGTGATTGTGTGATTGTGATTGTGTGATTGTGATTGTGTGATTGTGACTGTGTGATTGTGACTGTGTGATTGTGATTGTGTGATTGTGATTGTGTGATTGTGATTGTGTGATTGTGATTGTGTGATTGTGATTGTGTGATTGTGATTGTGATTGTGTGATTGTGATTGTGTGATTGTGATTGTGTGATTGTGATTGTGTGATTGTGATTGTGTGATTGTGATTGTGTGATTGTGATTGTGTGATTGTGATTGTGTGATTGTGATTGTGTGATTGTGATTGTGTGATTGTGATTGTGTGATTGTGATTGTGTGATTGTGATTGTGTGATTGTGATTGTGTGATTGTGATTGTGTGATTGTGATTGTGTGCTTGTGATTGTGTGAGTGTGATAGTGTGATTGTGATCGGGGGATTGTGTGAATGTGATTGTGTGATTGTGATTGTGCGATAGTGACTGTGCGATTGTGATCGTGCGATTGTGGTCGTGTGATGGTGATTGTGCGATTGTGATTGTGCGATTGTGATCGTGTGAGTGTGATAGTGTGATCGTATGATTGTGATCGTGTGACTGTGATCGTGTGATTGTGATTGTGCGATTGTGATTGTGCGATTGTGACTGTGCGATTGTGATCGTGCGATTGTGGTCGTGTGATGGTGATTGTGCGATTGTGATTGTGCGATTGTGACTGTGCGATTGTGATCGTGCGATTGTGGTCGTGTGATGGTGATTGTGCGATTGTGATTCTGCGATTGTGATCGTGTGAGTGTGATAGTGTGATTGTGATCGGGGGATTGTGTGAATGTGATTGTGTGATTGTGATTGTGCGATAGCGATTGTGCGATTGTGATTGTGCGATTGTGATCGTGTGATTGTGAGTGTGCGATTGTGATTGTGCGATTGTGTTTGTGCGAATGTGATTGTGCGAGTGTGAGTGTGCGATTGTAATTGCGCGATTGTGATTGTGCGATTGTAATCGTGTGATTGTGATCGTGTGAGTGTGATTGTGTGATTGTGATTGTGTGATTGTAATTGTGCGATTGCGATTGTGCGATTGTGAATGTGATCGTGTGATTGTGATTCTGTGATTATGATTGTGTGATTGTGATTGTGTGATTGTGATTGTGTGATTGTGATTGTGTGATTGTGATTGTGTGATTGTGATTGTGTGATTGTGGTTGTGTGATTGTGATTGTGTGGTTGTGATTGTGTGGTTGTGATTGTCTGATTACGATTGTGATTGTGTGATTGTGATTGTGTGATTGCGATTGTGTGATTGCGATTGTGTGATTGCGATTGTGTGATTGCGATTGTGTGATTGGGATTGTGTGATTGTGATTGTGCGATTGTGATTATGCGATTGTGATCGTGTGAGTGTGATAGTGTGATTGTGATCGGGGGATTGTGTGAATGTGATTGTGTGATTGTGATTGTGCGATTGTGACTGTGCGATTGTGATCGTGCGATTGTGGTCGTGTGATGGTGATTGTGCGATTGTGATTGTGCGATTGTGATCGTGTGAGTGTGATAGTGTGATCGTATGATTGTGATCGTGTGACTGTGATCGTGTGATTGTGATTGTGCGATTGTGATTGTGCGATTGTGACTGTGCGATTGTGATCGTGCGATTGTGGTCGTGTGATGGTGATTGTGCGATTGTGATTGTGCGATTGTGATCGTGTGAGTGTGATAGTGTGATTGTGATCGGGGGATTGTGTGAATGTGATTGTGTGATTGTGATTGTGCGATAGTCATTGTGCGATTGTGATTGTGCGATTGCGATCGTGTGATTGTGATTGTGCGATTGTGAGCGTGCGATTGTGATTGTGCGATTGTGTTTGTGCGAATGTGATTGTGCGAGTGTGAGTGTGCGATTGTAATTGCGCGATTGTGATTGTGCGATTGTAATCGTGTGATTGTGATCGTGTGAGTGTGATTGTGTGATCGTATGATTGTGATCGTGTGACTGTGATCGTGTGATTGTGATTGTGCGATTGTGATTGTGCGATTGTGACTGTGCGATTGTGATCGTGCGATTGTGGTCGTGTGATGGTGATTGTGCGATTGTGATTGTGCGATTGTAATCGTGTGAGTGTGATAGTGTGATTGTGATCGGGGGAATGTGTGAATGTGATTGTGTGATTGTGATTGTGCGATTGTGACTGTGCGATTGTGATCGTGCGATTGTGGTCGTGTGATGGTGATTGTGCGATTGTGATTGTGCGATTGTGATCGTGTGAGTCTGATAGTGTGATCGTATGATTGTGATCGTGTGACTGTGATCGTGTGATTGTGATCGTGCGATTGTGATTGTGCGATTGTGACTGTGCGATTGTGATCGTGCGATTGTGGTCGTGTGATGATGATTGTGCGATTGTGATTGTGCGATTGTGATCGTGTGAGTGTGATAGTGTGATTGTGATCGGGGGATTGTGTGAATTTGATTGTGTGATTGTGATTGTGCGATAGTGATTGTGCGAATGTGATTGTGCGATTGTGATCGTGTGATTGTGATTGTGCGATTGTGAGTGTGCGATTGTGATTGTGCGATTGTGTTTGTGCGAATGTGATTGTGCGAGTGTGAGTGTGCGATTGTAATTGCGCGATTGAGATTGTGCGATTGTAATCGTGTGATTGTGATCGTGTGATTGTGATTGTGTGATTGTGTGATTGTGATTGTGTGATTGTGATTGTGTAATTGTGGTTGTGTGATTGTGATTGTGTGATTGAGATTGTGTGATTGTGTGATTGTGATTGTGTGATTGTGATTGTGTGATTGTGGTTGTGTGATTGTGATTGTGTGATTGTGATTGTGCGATTGTGATTGTGTGATTGTGATTGTGTGATTGTGATTGTGTGATTGCGATTGTGTGATTGCGATTGTGTGATTGCGATTGTGTGATTGCGATTGTGTGATTTTGATTGTGTGATTGTGATTGTGTGATTGTGATTGTGATTGTGCGATTGTGTTTGTGCGAATGTGATTGTGCGAGTGTGAGTGTGCGATTGTAATTGCGCGATTGTGATTGTGCGATTGTAATCGTGTGATTGTGATCGTGTGAGTGTGATCGTGTGATGGTGATTGTGCGATTGTGATTGTGCGATTGTGATCGTGTGAGTGTGATAGTGTGATTGTGATCGGGGGATTGTGTGAATGTGATTGTGTGATTGTGATTGTGCGATAGTGACTGTGCGATTGTGATCGTGCGATAGTGGTCGTGTGATGGTGATTGTGCGATTGTGATTGTGCGATTGTGATCGTGTGAGTGTGATAGTGTGATCGTATGATTGTGATCGTGTGACTGTGATCGTGTGATTGTGATTGTGCGATTGTGATTGTGCGATTGTGATTGTGTGATTGTGATTGTGTGATTGTGATTGTGTGATTGTGATTGTGATTGTGTGATTGTGATTGTGTGATTGTGATTGTGTGATTGTGATTGTGTGATTGTGATTGTGTGATTGTGATTGTGTGATTGTGATTGTGTGATTGTGATTGTGTGATTGTGATTGTGTGATTGTGATTGTGTGATTGTGATTGTGTGATTGTGATTGTGTGATTGTGGTTGTGTGATTGTGATTGTGTGGTTGTGATTGTGTGGTTGTGATTGTCTGATTGTGATTGTGATTGTGTGATTGTGATTGTGTGATTGCGATTGTGTGATTGCGATTGTGTGATTGCGATTGTGTGATTGCGATTGTGAGATTGGGATTGTGTGATTGTGATTGTGCGATTGTGATTATGCGATTGTGATCGTGTGAGTGTGATAGTGTGATTGTGATCGGGGGATTGTGTGAATGTGATTGTGTGATTGTGATTGTGCGATTGTGACTGTGCGATTGTGATCGTGCGATTGTGGTCGTGTGATGGTGATTGTGCGATTGTGATTGTGCGATTGTGATCGTGTGAGTGTGATAGTGTGATCGTATGATTGTGATCGTGTGACTGTGATCGTGTGATTGTGATTGTGCGATTGTGACTGTGCGATTGTGATCGTGCGATTGTGGTCGTGTGATGGTGATTGTGCGATTGTGATTGTGCGATTGTGATCGTGTGAGTGTGATAGTGTGATTGTGATCGGGGGATTGTGTGAATGTGATTGTGTGATTGTGATTGTGCGATAGTCATTGTGCGATTGTGATTGTGCGATTGCGATCGTGTGATTGTGATTGTGCGATTGTGAGCGTGCGATTGTGATTGTGCGATTGTGTTTGTGCGAATGTGATTGTGCGAGTGTGAGTGTGCGATTGTAATTGCGCGATTGTGATTGTGCGATTGTAATCGTGTGATTGTGATCGTGTGAGTGTGATTGTGTGATCGTATGATTGTGATCGTGTGACTGTGATCGTGTGATTGTGATTGTGCGATTGTGATTGTGCGATTGTGACTGTGCGATTGTGATCGTGCGATTGTGGTCGTGTGATGGTGATTGTGCGATTGTGATTGTGCGATTGTAATCGTGTGAGTGTGATAGTGTGATTGTGATCGGGGGAATGTGTGAATGTGATTGTGTGATTGTGATTGTGCGATTGTGACTGTGCGATTGTGATCGTGCGATTGTGGTCGTGTGATGGTGATTGTGCGATTGTGATTGTGCGATTGTGATCGTGTGAGTCTGATAGTGTGATCGTATGATTGTGATCGTGTGACTGTGATCGTGTGATTGTGATTGTGCGATTGTGATTGTGCGATTGTGACTGTGCGATTGTGATCGTGCGATTGTGGTCGTGTGATGATGATTGTGCGATTGTGATTGTGCGATTGTGATTGTGCGATTGTGATCGTGTGAGTGTGATAGTGTGATTGTGATCGGGGGATTGTGTGAATTTGATTGTGTGATTGTGATTGTGCGATAGTGATTGTGCGAATGTGATTGTGCGATTGTGATCATGTGATTGTGATTGTGCGATTGTGAGTGTGCGATTGTGATTGTGCGATTGTGTTTGTGCGAATGTGATTGTGCGAGTGTGAGTGTGCGATTGTAATTGCGCGATTGAGATTGTGCGATTGTAATCGTGTGATTGTGATCGTGTGATTGTGATTGTGTGATTGTGTGATTGTGATTGTGTGATTGTGATTGTGTAATTGTGGTTGTGTGATTGAGATTGTGTGATTGTGTGATTGTGATTGTGTGATTGTGATTGTGTGATTGTGATTGTGTGATTGTGGTTGTGTGATTGTGATTGTGTGATTGTGATTGTGTGATTGTGATTGTGTGATTGTGATTGTGTGATTGTGATTGTGTGATTGTGATTGTGTGATTGTGATTGTGTGATTGTGATTGTGTGATTGTGATTGTGTGATTGTGATTGTGTGATTGTGATTGTGTGATTGTGATTGTGTGATTGTGATTGTGTGATTGTGATTGTGTGATTGTGATTGTGTGATTGTGATTGTGTGATTGTGATTGTGTGATTGTGATTGTGTGATTGTGATTGTGTGATTGTGATTGTGTGATTGTGATTGTGTGATTGTGATTGTGTGATTGTGATTGTGTGATTGTGATTGTGTGATTGTGGTTGTGTGATTGTGATTGTGTGGTTGTGATTGTGTGATTGTGATTGTGATTGTGTGATTGTGATTGTGTGATTGCGATTGTGTGATTGCGATTGTGTGATTGCGATTGTGTGATTGCGATTGTGTGATTGGGATTGTGTGATTGTGATTGTGCGATTGTGATTGTGCGATTGTGATCGTGTGAGTGTGATAGTGTGATTGTGATCGGGGGATTGTGTGAATGTGATTGTGTGATTGCGATTGTGCGATAGTGATTGTGCGATTGTGATTGTGCGATTGTGATTGTGCGATTGTGAGTGTGCGATTGTGATTGTGCGATTGTGTTTGTGCGAATGTGATTGTGCGAGTGTGAGTGTGCGATTGTAATTGCGCGATTGAGATTGTGCGATTGTAATCGTGTGATTGTGATCGTGTGATTGTGATTGTGTGATTGTGTGATTGTGATTGTGTGATTGTGGTTGTGTGATTGTGATTGAATGATTGAGATTGTGTGATTGTGTGATTGTGATTGTGTGATTGTGATTGTGTGATTGTGGTTGTGTGATTGTGATTGTGTGATTGTGATTGTGTGATTGTGATTGTGTGATTGTGATTGTGATTGTGCGATTGTGTTTGTGCGAATGTGATTGTGCGAGTGTGAGTGTGCGATTGTAATTGCGCGATTGTGATTGTGCGATTGTAATCGTGTGATTGTGATCGTGTGAGTGTGATCGTGTGATGGTGATTGTGTGATTGTGATTGCGCGATTGTGATCGTGTGAGTGTGATAGTGTGATTGTGATCGGGGGATTGTGTGAATGCGATTGCGTGATTGTGATTGTGCGATTGTGACTGTGCGATTGTGATCGTGCGATTGTGGTCGTGTGATGGTGATTGTGCGATTGTGATTGTGCGATTGTGATCGTGTGAGTGTGATAGTGTGATCGTATGATTGTGATCGTTTGACTGTGATCGTGTGATTGTGATTGTGCGATTGTGATTGTGCGATTGTGACTGTGCGATTGTGATCGTGCGATTGTGGTCGTGTGATGGTGATTCTGCGATTGTGATTGTGCGATTGTGATCGTGAAAGTGTGATAGTGTGATTGTGATCGGGGGATTGTGTGAATGTGATTGTGCGAGTGTGAGTGTGCGATTGTAATTGCGCGATTGTGATTGTGCGATTGTAATCGTGTGATTGTGATCGTGTGAGTGTGATTGTGATCGTATGATTGTGATCGTGTGACTGTGATCGTGTGATTGTGATTGTGCGATTGTGATTGTGCGATTGTGACTGTGCGATTGTGATCGTGCGATTGTGGTCGTGTGATGGTGATTGTGCGATTGTAATCGTGTGAGTGTGATAGTGCGATTGTGATCGGGGGAATGTGTGAATGTGATTGTGTGATTGTGATTGTGCGATTGTGACTGTGCGATTGTGATCGTGCGATTGTGGTCGTGTGATGGTGATTGTGCGATTGTGATTGTGCGATTGTGATCGTGTGAGTGTGATAGTGTGATCGTATGATTGTGATCGTGTGACTGTGATCGTGTGATTGTGATTGTGCGATTGTGATTGTGCGATTGTGACTGTGCGATTGTGATCGTGCGATTGTGGTCGTGTGATGGTGATTGTGCGATTGTGATTGTGCGATTGTGATCGTGTGAGTGTGATAGTGTGATTGTGATCGGGGGATTGTGTGAATGTGATTGTGTGATTGTGATTGTGCGATAGTGATTGTGCGATTGTGATTGTGCGATTGTGATAGTGTGATTGTGATTGTGCGATTGTGAGTGTGCGATTGTGATTGTGCGATTGTGTTTGTGCGAATGTGATTGTGCGAGTGTGAGTGTGCGATTGTAATTGCGCGATTGTGATTGTGCGATTGTAATCGTGTGATTGTGATCGTGTGAGTGTGATTGTGTGATCGTATGATTGTGATCGTGTGACTGTGATCGTGTGATTGTGATTGTGCGATTGTGATTGTGCGATTGTGACTGTGCGATTGTGATCGTGCGATTGTGGTCGTGTGATGGTGATTGTGCGATTGTGATTGTGCGATTGTAATCGTGTGAGTGTGATAGTGTGATTGTGATCGGGGGAATGTGTGAATGTGATTGTGTGATTGTGATTGTGCGATTGTGACTGTGCGATTGTGATCGTGCGATTGTGGTCGTGTGATGGTGATTGTGCGATTGTGATTGTGCGATTGTGATCGTGTGAGTCTGATAGTGTGATCGTATGATTGTGATCGTGTGACTGTGATCGTGTGATTGTGATTGTGCGATTGTGATGGTGCGATTGTGACTGTGCGATTGTGATCGTGCGATTGTGGTCGTGTGATGATGATTGTGCGATTGTGATTGTGCGATTGTGATCGTGTGAGTGTGATAGTGTGATTGTGATCGGGGGATTGTGTGAATGTGATTGTGTGATTGTGATTGTGCGATAGTGATTGTGCGATTGTGGTTGTGTGATTGTGATTGTGT
Organism: Megachile rotundata; assembly: GCF_050947335.1. Classification (NCBI taxonomy): domain Eukaryota; kingdom Metazoa; phylum Arthropoda; class Insecta; order Hymenoptera; family Megachilidae; genus Megachile; species Megachile rotundata. The sequence continues at coordinate 1,053,217 of NW_027473334.1, read as the reverse complement.
GATTGTGATTGTGTGATTGTGATTGTGTGATTGTGATTGTGTGATTGTGATTGTGTGATTGTGATTGTGTGATTGTGATTGTGTGATTGTGATTGTGTGATTGTGATTGTGTGATTGTGATTGTGTGATTGTGATTGTGTGATTGTGATTGTGTGATTGTGATTGTGTGATTGTGATTGTGTGATTGTGATTGTGTGATTGTGATTGTGTGATTGTGATTGTGTGATTGTGATTGTGTGATTGTGATTGTGTGATTGTGATTGTGTGATTGTGATTGTGTGATTGTGATTGTGTGATTGTGATTGTGTGATTGTGACCGTGTGATTGTGATCGTGTGATTGTGATCGTGTGACTGTGATCGTGTGACTGTGATCGCGTGACTGTGAATGTGTGACTGTGATTGTGTGATTGTGATTGTGTGATTGTGATTGTGTGATTGTGATTGTGTGATTGTGATTGTGTGATTGTGATTGTGTGATTGTGATTGTGTGATTGTGATTGTGTGATTGTGATTGTGTGATTGTGATTGTGTGATTGTGATTGTGTGATTGTGATTGTGTGATTGTGATTGTGTGATTGTGATTGTGTGATTGTGATTGTGTGATTGTGATTGTGTGATTGTGATTGTGTGATTGTGATTGTGTGATTGTGATTGTGTGATTGTGATTGTGTGATTGTGATTGTGTGATTGTGATTGTGTGATTGTGATTGTGTGATTGTGATTGTGTGATTGTGATTGTGTGATTGTGATTGTGTGATTGTGATTGTGTGATTGTGATTGTGTGATTGTGATTGTGTGATTGTGATTGTGTGATTGTGATTGTGTGATTGTGATTGTGTGATTGTGATTGTGTGATTGTGATTGTGTGATTGTGATTGTGTGATTGTGATTGTGTGATTGTGATTGTGTGATTGTGATTGTGTGATTGTGATTGTGTGATTGTGATTGTGTGATTGTGATTGTGTGATTGTGATTGTGTGATTGTGATTGTGTGATTGTGATTGTGTGATTGTGATTGTGTGATTGTGATTGTGTGATTGTGATTGTGTGATTGTGATTGTGTGATTGTGATTGTGTGATTGTGATTGTGTGATTGTGATTGTGTGATTGTGATTGTGTGATTGTGATTGTGTGATTGTGATTGTGTGATTGTGATTGTGTGATTGTGATTGTGTGATTGTGATTGTGTGATTGTGATTGTGTGATTGTGATTGTGTGATTGTGATTGTGTGATTGTGATTGTGTGATTGTGATTGTGTGATTGTGATTGTGTGATTGTGATTGTGTGATTGTGATTGTGTGATTGTGATTGTGTGATTGTGATTGTGTGATTGTGATTGTGTGATTGTGATTGTGTGATTGTGATTGTGTGATTGTGATTGTGTGATTGTGATTGTGTGATTGTGATTGTGTGATTGTGATTGTGTGATTGTGATTGTGTGATTGTGATTGTGTGATTGTGATTGTGTGATTGTGATTGTGTGATTGTGATTGTGTGATTGTGATTGTGTGATTGTGATTGTGTGATTGTGATTGTGTGATTGTGATTGTGTGATTGTGATTGTGTGATTGTGATTGTGTGATTGTGATTGTGTGATTGTGATTGTGTGATTGTGATTGTGTGATTGTGATTGTGTGACTGTGATTGTGGGATTGTGATTGTGTGATTGTGTGATTGTGATTGTGTTTGTGATTGTGTGACTGTGTGATTGTAATTGTGTGATCGTGATTGTGTGATCGTGATTGTGCGACCGTGATTGTGTGACCGTGATTTTGTGATCGTGATTGTGTGATCGTGACTGTGTGGTCGTGATTGTGTGATCGTGATTGTGGGATTGTGACTGTGTGATTGTGTGATTGTGGTTGTGTGATCTTTACTGTGTGGTCGTGATTGTGTGATCGTGATTGTGGGATTGTGATTGTGTGATTGTGATTGCGTGATCGTGACTGTGTGATCGTGTTTGTGTGATCGTGATTGTTGGTTTGTGACTGTGTTATTGTGTGATTGTGATTGTGTGGTTGTGATTGTGTGACTGTGAATGTGTGACTGTGATCGTGGGATTGTGATTGTGTGATTGTGATTGTGATTGTGATTGTGATTGTGTGACTGTGTGATTGTGATTGTGTGATCGTGATTGTGTGACCGTGATTGTGTGACCGTGATTTTGTGATCGTGATAGTGTGATCGTGATTGTGTGACCGTGATTGAGTGATTGTGATTGTGTGATTGTGATTGTGTGATTGTGATTGTGTGATTGTGATCGTGTGATTGTGATTGTGTGATTGTGATTGTGTGATTGTGATTGTGTGATTGTGATTGTGTGATTGTGATTGTGTGATTGTGATTGTGTGATTGTGATTGTGTGATTGTGATTGTGTGATTGTGATTGTGTGATTGTGATTGTGTGATTGTGATTGTGTGATTGTGATTGTGTGATTGTGATTGTGTGATTGTGATTGTGTGATTGTGATTGTGTGATTGTGATTGTGTGATTGTGATTGTGTGATTGTGATTGTGTGATTGTGATTGTGTGATTGTGATTGTGTGATTGTGATTGTGTGATTGTGATTGTGTTATTGTGATTGTGTGATTGTGATTGTGTGATTGTGATTGTGTGATTGTGATTGTGTGATTGTGATTGTGTGATTGTGATTGTGTGATTGTGATTGTGTGATTGTGATTGTGTGATTGTGATTGTGTGATTGTGATTGTGTGACTGTGATTGTGTGACTGTGATTGTGGGATTGTGATTGTGTGATCGTGATTTTGTGGTCGTGTTTGTGTGATCGTGATTGTGATTGTGATTGTGTGATCGTGATAGTGTGATCGTGATTGTGTGATCGTGATTGTGTGATCGTGATTGTGTGATCGTGATTGTGTGATCGTGATTGAGTCATCGTGATTTTGTGATTGTGATTGAGTGATTGTGATTGTGTGATCGTGACTGTGCGATCGTGTTAGTGTGATCGCGATTGTGGGTTTGTGACAGTGTGATTGTGTGATTGTGATTGTGTGATTGTGATTGTGTGATCGTGACTGTGTGGTCGTGATTGTGTGATCGTGATTGTGGGATTGTGACTGTGTGATTGTGTGATTGTGGTTGTGTGATCGTTACTGTGTGGTCGTGATTGTGTCATCGTGATTGTAGGATTGTGATTGTGTGATTGTGTGATCGTGATTGTGTGATCGTGATTGTGTGATAGTGATTGAGATTGTGTGATTGTGATTGTGTGATTGTGATTGTGTGATTGTGATTGTGTGATTGTGATTGTGTGACTGTGATTGTGGGATTGTGATTGTGTGATTGTGTGATTGTGATTGTGTTTGTGATTGTGTGACTGTATGATTGTAATCGTGTGATCGTGATTGTGTGATCGTGATTGTGTGACCGTGATTTTGTGATCGTGATTGTGTGATCGTGATTGTGTGACCGTGATTGTGTGATCGTGATTGTGTGATCGTGATTGTGTGATCGTGATTGTGTGACCGTGATTGTGTGATCGTGATTGTGTGATCGTGATTGAGTGATCGTGATTGTGTGATTGGGATTGTGTGATTGTGATTGTGTGATTGTGTGATTGTGATTGTGTGATCGTGATTGTGTGATCGTGATTGTGTGATCGTGATTGTGTGATAGTGATTGAGATTGTGTGATTGTGATTGTGTGATTGTGATTGTGTGATTGTGATTGTGTGATTGTGATTGTGTGATTGTGATTGTGTGATTGTGATTGTGTGACTGTGATTGTGGGATTGTGATTGTGTGATTGTGTGATTGTGATTGTGTTTGTGATTGTATGACTGTGTGATTGTAATTGTGTGATCGTGATTGTGTGATCGTGATTGTGCGACCGTGATTGTGTGACCGTGATTTTGTGATCGTGATTGTGTGATCGTGATTGTGTGACCGTGATTGTGTGATCGTGATTGTGTGATCGTGATTGAGTGATCGTGATTGTGTGATTGGGATTGTGTGATTGTGATTGTGTGATTGTGATTGTGTGATCGTGACTGTGCGATCGTGTTAGTGTGATCGTGATTGTGGGTTTGTGACAGTGTGATTGTGTGATTGTGATTGTGTGATCGTGATTGTGTGATCGTGACTGTGTGGTCGTGATTGTGTGATCGTGATTGTGGGATTGTGACTGTGTGATTGTGTGATTGTGGTTGTGTGATCTTTACTGTGTGGTCGTGACTGTGTGATCGTGATTGTGGGATTGTGATTGTGTGATTGTGATTGCGTGATCGTGACTGTGTGATCGTGTTTGTGTGATCGTGATTGTTGGTTTGTGACTGTGTTATTGTGTGATTGTGATTGTGTGGTTGTGATTGTGTGATTGTGATTGTGTGATTGTGATTGTGTGATTGTGATTGTGTGATTGTGATTGTGTGATTGTGATTGTGTGATTGTGATTGTGTGATTGTGATTGTGTGATTGTGATTGTGTGATTGTGATTGTGTGATTGTGATTGTGTGATTGTGATTGTGTGATTGTGATTGTGTGATTGTGATTGTGTGATTGTGATTGTGTGATTGTGATTGTGTGATTGTGATTGTGTGATTGTGATTGTGTGATTGTGATTGTGTGATTGTGATTGTGTGATTGTGATTGTGTGATTGTGATTGTGTGATTGTGATTGTGTGATTGTGATTGTGTGATTGTGATTGTGTGATTGTGATTGTGTGATTGTGATTGTGTGATTGTGATTGTGTGATTGTGATTGTGTGATTGTGATTGTGTGATTGTGATTGTGTGATTGTGATTGTGTGATTGTGATTGTGTGATTGTGATTGTGTGATTGTGATTGTGTGATTGTGATTGTGTGATTGTGATTGTGTGATTGTGATTGTGTGATTGTGATTGTGTGATTGTGATTGTGTGATTGTGATTGTGTGATTGTGATTGTGTGATTGTGATTGTGTGATTGTGATTGTGTGATTGTGATTGTGTGATTGTGATTGTGTGATTGTGATTGTGTGATTGTGATTGTGTGATTGTGATTGTGTGATTGTGATTGTGTGATTGTGATTGTGTGATTGTGATTGTGTGATTGTGATTGTGTGATTGTGATTGTGTGATTGTGATTGTGTGATTGTGATTGTGTGATTGTGATTGTGTGATTGTGATTGTGTGATTGTGATTGTGTGATTGTGATTGTGTGATTGTGATTGTGTGATTGTGATTGTGTGATTGTGATTGTGTGATTGTGATTGTGTGATTGTGATTGTGTGATTGTGATTGTGTGATTGTGATTGTGTGATTGTGATTGTGTGATTGTGATTGTGTGATTGTGATTGTGTGATTGTGATTGTGTGATTGTGATTGTGTGATTGTGATTGTGTGATAGTGATTGTGTGATTGTGATTGTGTGATTGCGATTGTGTGATTGCGATTGTGTGATTGCGATTGTGTGATTGCGATTGTGAGATTGCGATTGTGTGATTGCGATTGTGTGATTGCGATTGTGTGATTGCGATTGTGTGATTGCGATTGTGTGATTGCGATTGTGTGATTGCGATTGTGTGATTGCGATTGTGTGATTGCGATTGTGTGATTGCGATTGTGTGATTGCGATTGTGTGATTGCGATTGTGTGATTGCGATTGTGTGATTGCGATTGTGTGATTGCGATTGTGTGATTGCGATTGTGTGATTGCGATTGTGTGATTGCGATTGTGTGATTGCGATTGTGTGATTGCGATTGTGTGATTGCGATTGTGTGATTGCGATTGTGTGATTGTGATTGTGTGATTGTGATTGTGTGATTGTGATTGTGTGATTGTGATTGTGTGATTGTGATTGTGTGATTGTGATTGTGTGATTGGGATTGTGTGATTGCGATTGTGTGATTGCGATTGTGTGATTGCGATTGTGTGATTGCGATTGTGTGATTGCGATTGTGTGATTGCGATTGTGTGATTGCGATTGTGTGATTGCGATTGTGTGATTGCGATTGTGTGATTGCGATTGTGTGATTGCGATTGTGTGATTGCGATTGTGTGATTGCGATTGTGTGATTGTGATTGTGTGATTGTAATTGTGATTGTGGGATTGTGTTTGTGCGAATGTGATTGTGCGAGTGTGAGTGTGCGATTGTAATTGCGCGATTGTGATTGTGCGATTGTAATCGTGTGATTGTGATCGTGTGAGTGTGATCGTGTGATGGTGATTGTGCGATTGTGATTGTGCGATTGTGATCGTGTGAGTGTGATAGTGTGATTGTGATCGGGGGATTGTGTGAATGTGATTGTGTGATTGTGATTGTGCGATAGTGACTGTGCGATTGTGATCGTGCGATTGTGGTCGTGTGATGGTGATTGTGCGATTGTGATTGTGCGATTGTGATCGTGTGAGTGTGATAGTGTGATCGTATGATTGTGATCGTGTGACTGTGATCGTGTGATTGTGATTGTGCGATTGTGATTGTGCGATTGTGACTGTGCGATTGTGATCGTGCGATTGTGGTCGTGTGATGCTGATTGTGCGATTGTGATTGTGCGATTGTGACTGTGCGATTGTGATCGTGCGATTGTGGTCGTGTGATGGTGATTGTGCGATTGTGATTGTGCGATTGTGATCGTGTGATTGTGAGTGTGCGATTGTGATTGTGCGATTGTGTTTGTGCGAATGTGATTGTGCGAGTGTGAGTGTGCGATTGTAATTGCGCGATTGTGATTGTGCGATTGTAATCGTGTGATTGTGATCGTGTGAGTGTGATTGTGTGATTGTGATTGTGTGATTGTAATTGTGCGATTGCGATTGTGCGATTGTGAATGTGATCGTGTGATTGTGATTGTGTGATTGTGATTGTGTGATTGTGTGATTGTGTTTGTGTGATTGTGATTGTGTGATTGTGATTGTGTGATTGTGATTGTGTGATTGTGATGGTGTGATTGTGATTGTGTGATTGTGATTGTGTGATTGTGATTGTGTGATTGTGATTGTGTGATTGTGATTGTGTGATTGTGATTGTGTGATTGTGATTGTGTGATTGTGATTGTGTGATTGTGATTGTGTGATTGTGATTGTGTGATTGTGATTGTGTGATTGTGATTGTGTGATTGTGATTGTGTGATTGTGATTGTGTGATTGTGATTGTGTGATTGTGATTGTGTGATTGTGATTGTGTGATTGTGATTGTGTGATTGTGATTGTGTGATTGTGATTGTGTGATTGTGATTGTGTGATTGTGATTGTGTGATTGTGATTGTGTGATTGTGATTGTGTGATTGTGATTGTGTGATTGTGATTGTGTGATTGTGATTGTGTGATTGTGATTGTGTGATTGTGATTGTGTGATTGTGATTGTGTGATTGTGATTGTGTGATTGTGATTGTGTGATTGTGATTGTGTGATTGTGATTGTGTGATTGTGATTGTGTGATTGTGATTGTGTGATTGTGATTGTGTGATTGTGATTGTGTGATTGTGATTGTGTGATTGTGATTGTGTGATTGTGATTGTGTGATTGTGATTGTGTGATTGTGATTGTGTGATTGTGATTGTGTGATTGTGATTGTGTGATTGTGATTGTGTGATTGTGATTGTGTGATTGTGATTGTGTGATTGTGATTGTGTGATTGTGATTGTGTGATTGTGATTGTGTGATTGTGATTGTGTGATTGTGATTGTGTGATTGTGATTGTGTGATTGTGATTGTGTGATTGTGATTGTGTGATTGTGATTGTGTGATTGTGATTGTGTGATTGTGATTGTGTGATTGTGATTGTGTGATTGTGATTGTGTGATTGTGATTGTGTGATTGTGATTGTGTGATTGTGATTGTGTGATTGTGATTGTGTGATTGTGATTGTGTGATTGTGATTGTGTGATTGTGATTGTGTGATTGTGATTGTGTGATTGTGATTGTGTGATTGTGATTGTGTGATTGTGATTGTGTGATTGTGATTGTGTGATTGTGATTGTGTGATTGTGATTGTGTGATTGTGATTGTGTGATTGTGATTGTGTGATTGTGATTGTGTGATTGTGATTGTGTGATTGTGATTGTGTGATTGTGATTGTGTGATTGTGATTGTGTGATTGTGATTGTGTGATTGTGATTGTGTGATTGTGATTGTGTGATTGTGATTGTGTGATTGTGATTGTGTGATTGTGATTGTGTGATTGTGATTGTGTGATTGTGATTGTGTGATTGTGATTGTGTGATTGTGATTGTGTGATTGTGATTGTGTGATTGTGATTGTGTGATTGTGATTGTGTGATTGTGATTGTGTGATTGTGATTGTGTGATTGTGATTGTGTGATTGTGATTGTGTGATTGTGATTGTGTGATTGTGATTGTGTGATTGTGATTGTGTGATTGTGATTGTGTGATTGTGATTGTGTGATTGTGATTGTGTGATTGTGATTGTGTGATTGTGATTGTGTGATTGTGATTGTGTGATTGTGATTGTGTGATTGTGATTGTGTGATTGTGATTGTGTGATTGTGATTGTGTGATTGTGATTGTGTGATTGTGATTGTGTGATTGTGATTGTGTGATTGTGATTGTGTGATTGTGATTGTGTGATTGTGATTGTGTGATTGTGATTGTGTGATTGTGATTGTGTGATTGTGATTGTGTGATTGTGATTGTGTGATTGTGATTGTGTGATTGTGATTGTGTGATTGTGATTGTGTGATTGTGATTGTGTGATTGTGATTGTGTGATTGTGATTGTGTGATTGTGATTGTGTGATTGTGATTGTGTGATTGTGATTGTGTGATTGTGATTGTGTGATTGTGATTGTGTGATTGTGATTGTGTGATTGTGATTGTGTGATTGTGATTGTGTGATTGTGATTGTGTGATTGTGATTGTGTGATTGTGATTGTGTGATTGTGATTGTGTGATTGTGATTGTGTGATTGTGATTGTGTGATTGTGATTGTGTGATTGTGATTGTGTGATTGTGATTGTGTGATTGTGATTGTGTGATTGTGATTGTGTGATTGTGATTGTGTGATTGTGATTGTGTGATTGTGATTGTGTGATTGTGATTGTGTGATTGTGATTGTGTGATTGTGATTGTGTGATTGTGATTGTGTGATTGTGATTGTGTGATTGTGATTGTGTGATTGTGATTGTGTGATTGTGATTGTGTGATTGTGATTGTGTGATTGTGATTGTGTGATTGTGATTGTGTGATTGTGATTGTGTGATTGTGATTGTGTGATTGTGATTGTGTGATTGTGATTGTGTGATTGTGATTGTGTGATTGTGATTGTGTGATTGTGATTGTGTGATTGTGATTGTGTGATTGTGATTGTGTGATTGTGATTGTGTGATTGTGATTGTGTGATTGTGATTGTGTGATTGTGATTGTGTGATTGTGATTGTGTGATTGTGATTGTGTGATTGTGATTGTGTGATTGTGATTGTGTGATTGTGATTGTGTGATTGTGATTGTGTGATTGTGATTGTGTGATTGTGATTGTGTGATTGTGATTGTGTGATTGTGATTGTGTGATTGTGATTGTGTGATTGTGATTGTGTGATTGTGATTGTGTGATTGTGATTGTGTGATTGTGATTGTGTGATTGTGATTGTGTGATTGTGATTGTGTGATTGTGATTGTGTGATTGTGATTGTGTGCTTGTGATTGTGTGATTGTGATTGTGTGATTGTGATTGTGTGATTGTGATTGTGTGATTGTGATTGTGTGATTGTGATTGTGTGATTGTGATTGTGTGATTGTGATTGTGTGATTGTGATTGTGTGATTGTGATTGTGTGATTGTGATTGTGTTATTGTGATTGTGTGATTGTGATTGTGTGATTGTGATTGTGTGATTGTGATTGTGTGATTGTGATTGTGTGATTGTGATTGTGTGATTGTGATTGTGTGATTGTGATTGTGTGATTGTGATTGTGTGATTGTGATTGTGTGACTGTGATTGTGGGATTGTGATTGTGTGATTGTGTGATTGTGATTGTGTTTGTGATTGTGTGACTGTGTGATTGTAATTGTGTGATCGTGATTGTGTGATCGTGATTGTGCGACAGTGATTGTGTGACCGTGATTTTGTGATCGTGATTGTGTGATCGTGACTGTGTGGTCGTGATTGTGTGATCGTGATTGTGGGATTGTGACTGTGTGATTGTGTGATTGTGGTTGTGTGATCTTTACTGTGTGGTCGTGATTGTGTGATCGTGATTGTGGGATTGTGATTGTGTGATTGTGATTGCGTGATCGTGACTGTGTGATCGTGTTTGTGTGATCGTGATTGTTGGTTTGTGACTGTGTTATTGTGTGATTGTGATTGTGTGGTTGTGATTGTGTGACTGTGAATGTGTGACTGTGATCGTGGGATTGTGATTGTGTGATTGTGATTGTGATTGTGATTGTGATTGTGTGACTGTGTGATTGTGATTGTGTGATCGTGATTGTGTGACCGTGATTGTGTGACCGTGATTTTGTGATCGTGATAGTGTGATCGTGATTGTGTGACCGTGATTGAGTGATTGTGATTGTGTGATTGTGATTGTGTGATTGTGATCGTGTGATTGTGATTGTGTGATTGTGATTGTGCGATTGTGATTGTGTGATTGTGATTGTGTGATTGTGATTGTGTGATTGTGATTGTGTGATTGTGATTGTGTGATTGTGATTGTGTGATTGTGATTGTGTGATTGTGATTGTGTGATTGTGATTGTGTGATTGTGATTGTGTGATTGTGATTGTGTGATTGTGATTGTGTGATTGTGATTGTGTGATTGTGATTGTGTGATTGTGATTGTGTGATTGTGATTGTGTGATTGTGATTGTGTGATTGTGATTGTGTGATTGTGATTGTGTGATTGTGATTGTGTGATTGTGATTGTGTGATTGTGATTGTGTGATTGTGATTGTGTGATTGTGATTGTGTGGTTGTGATTGTGTGATTGTGATTGTGTGATTGTGATTGTGTGATTGTGATTGTGTGATTGTGATTGTGTGATTGTGATTGTGTGATTGTGATTGTGTGATTGTGATTGTGTGATTGTGATTGTGTGATTGTGATTGTGTGATTGTGATTGTGTGATTGTGATTGTGTGATTGTGATTGTGTGATTGTGATTGTGTGATTGTGATTGTGTGATTGTGATTGTGTGATTGTGATTGTGTGATTGTGATTGTGTGATTGTGATTGTGTGATTGTGATTGTGTGATTGTGATTGTGTGATTGTGATTGTGTGATTGTGATTGTGTGATTGTGATTGTGTGATTGTGATTGTGTGATTGCGATTGTGTGATTGCGATTGTGTGATTGCGATTGTGTGATTGCGATTGTGTGATTGCGATTGTGTGATTGCGATTGTGTGATTGCGATTGTGTGATTGCGATTGTGTGATTGCGATTGTGTGATTGCGATTGTGTCATTGCGATTGTGTGATTGTGATTGTGTGATTGTGATTGTGTGATTGTAATTGTGATTGTGGGATTGTGTTTGTGCGAATGTGATTGTGCGAGTGTGAGTGTGCGATTGCAATTGCGCGATTGTGATTGTGCGATTGTAATCGTGTGATTGTGATCGTGTGAGTGTGATCGTGTGATGGTGATTGTGTGATTGTGATTGTGTGATTGTGATTGTGTGATTGTGATTATGTGATTGTGATTGTGTGATTGTGATTGTGTGATTGTGATTGTGTGATTGTGATTGTGTGATTGTGATTGTGTGATTGTGATTGTGTGATTGTGATTGTGTGATTGTGATTGTGTGATTGTGATTGTGTGATTGTGATTGTGTGATTGTGATTGTGTGATTGTGATTGTGTGATTGTGATTGTGTGATTGTGATTGTGTGATTGTGATTGTGTGATTGTGATTGTGTGATTGTGATTGTGTGATTGTGATTGTGTGATTGGGATTGTGTGATTGCGATTGTGTGATTGCGATTGTGTGATTGCGATTGTGTGATTGCGATTGTGTGATTGCGATTGTGTGATTGCGATTGTGTGATTGCGATTGTGTGATTGCGATTGTGTGATTGCGATTGTGTGATTGCGATTGTGTGATTCCGATTGTGTGATTGTGATTGTGTGATTGTGATTGTGTGATTGTAATTGTGATTGTGGGATTGTGTTTGTGCGAATGTGATTGTGCGAGTGTGAGTGTGCGATTGTAATTGCGCGATTGTGATTGTGCGATTGTAATCGTGTGATTGTGATCGTGTGAGTGTGATCGTGTGATGGTGATTGTGCGATTGTGATTGTGCGATTGTGATCGTGTGAGTGTGATAGTGTGATTGTGATCGGGGGATTGTGTGAATGTGATTGTGTGATTGTGATTGTGCGATAGTGACTGTGCGATTGTGATCGTGCGATTGTGGTCGTGTGATGGTGATTGTGCGATTGTGATTGTGCGATTGTGATCGTGTGAGTGTGATAGTGTGATCGTATGATTGTGATCGTGTGACTGTGATCGTGTGATTGTGATTGTGCGATTGTGATTGTGCGATTGTGACTGTGCGATTGTGATCGTGCGATTGTGGTCGTGTGATGCTGATTGTGCGATTGTGATTGTGCGATTGTGACTGTGCGATTGTGATCGTGCGATTGTGGTCGTGTGATGGTGATTGTGCGATTGTGATTGTGCGATTGTGATCGTGTGATTGTGAGTGTGCGATTGTGATTGTGCGATTGTGTTTGTGCGAATGTGATTGTGCGAGTGTGAGTGTGCGATTGTAATTGCGCGATTGTGATTGTGCGATTGTAATCGTGTGATTGTGATCGTGTGAGTGTGATTGTGTGATTGTGATTGTGTGATTGTAATTGTGCGATTGCGATTGTGCGATTGTGAATGTGATCGTGTGATTGTGATTGTGTGATTGTGATTGTGTGATTGTGTGATTGTGTTTGTGTGATTGTGATTGTGTGATTGTGATTGTGTGATTGTGATTGTGTGATTGTGATTGTGTGATTGGGATTGTGTGATTGCGATTGTGTGATTGCGATTGTGTGATTGCGATTGTGTGATTGCGATTGTGTGATTGCGATTGTGTGATTGCGATTGTGTGATTGCGATTGTGTGATTGCGATTGTGTGATTGCGATTGTGTGATTGCGATTGTGTGATTGCGATTGTGTGATTGTGATTGTGTGATTGTGATTGTGTGATTGTAATTGTGATTGTGGGATTGTGTTTGTGCGAATGTGATTGTGCGAGTGTGAGTGTGCGATTGTAATTGCGCGATTGTGATTGTGCGATTGTAATCGTGTGATTGTGATCGTGTGAGTGTGATCGTGTGATGGTGATTGTGCGATTGTGATTGTGCGATTGTGATCGTGTGAGTGTGATAGTGTGATTGTGATCGGGGGATTGTGTGAATGTGATTGTGTGATTGTGATTGTGCGATAGTGACTGTGCGATTGTGATCGTGCGATTGTGGTCGTGTGATGGTGATTGTGCGATTGTGATTGTGCGATTGTGATCGTGTGAGTGTGATAGTGTGATCGTATGATTGTGATCGTGTGACTGTGATCGTGTGATTGTGATTGTGCGATTGTGATTGTGCGATTGTGACTGTGCGATTGTGATCGTGCGATTGTGGTCGTGTGATGCTGATTGTGCGATTGTGATTGTGCGATTGTGACTGTGCGATTGTGATCGTGCGATTGTGGTCGTGTGATGGTGATTGTGCGATTGTGATTGTGCGATTGTGATCGTGTGATTGTGAGTGTGCGATTGTGATTGTGCGATTGTGTTTGTGCGAATGTGATTGTGCGAGTGTGAGTGTGCGATTGTAATTGCGCGATTGTGATTGTGCGATTGTAATCGTGTGATTGTGATCGTGTGAGTGTGATTGTGTGATTGTGATTGTGTGATTGTAATTGTGCGATTGCGATTGTGCGATTGTGAATGTGATCGTGTGATTGTGATTGTGTGATTGTGATTGTGTGATTGTGTGATTGTGTTTGTGTGATTGTGATTGTGTGATTGTGATTGTGTGATTGTGATTGTGTGATTGTGATTGTGTGATTGTGATTGTGTGATTGTGATTGTGTGATTGTGATTGTGTGATTGTGATTGTGTGATTGTGATTGTGTGATGGTGATTGTGTGATTGTGATTGTGTGATTGTGATTGTGTGATTGTGATTGTGTGATTGTGATTGTGTGATTGTGATTGTGTGATTGTGATTGTGTGATTGTGATTGTGTGATTGTGATTGTGTGATTGTGATTGTGTGATTGTGATTGTGTGATTGTGATTGTGTGATTGTGATTGTGTGATTGTGATTGTGTGATTGTGATTGTGTGATTGTGATTGTGTGATTGTGATTGTGTGATTGTCTGATTGTGATTGTGTGATTGTGATTGTGTGATTGTGATTGTGTGATTGTGATTGTGTGATTGTGATTGTGTGATTGTGATTGTGTGATTGTGATTGTGTGATTGTGATTGTGTGCTTGTGATTGTGTGCTTGTGATTGTGTGCTTGTGATTGTGTGCTTGTGATTGTGTGCTTGTGATTGTGTGATTGTGATTGTGTGATTGTGATTGTGTGATTGTGATTGGGTGATTGTGATTGGGTGATTGTGATTGGGTGATTGTGATTGGGTGATTGTGATTGGGTGATTGTGATTGGGTGATTGTGATTGTGTGATTGTGATTGTGTGATTGTGATTGTGTGATTGTGATTGTGTGATTGCGATTGTGTGATTGTGATTGTGTGATTGTAATTGCGCGATTGTGATTGTGCGATTGTAATCGTGTGATTGTGATCGTGTGAGTGTGATCGTGTGATGGTGATTGTGCGATTGTGATTGTGCGATTGTGATCGTGTGAGTGTGATAGTGTGATTGTGATCGGGGGATTGTGTGAATGTGATTGTGTGATTGTGATTGTGCGATAGTGACTGTGCGATTGTGATCGGGCGATTGTGGTCGTGTGATGGTGATTGTGCGATTGTGATTGTGCGATTGTGATCGTGTGAGTGTGATAGTGTGATCGTATGATTGTGATCGTGTGACTGTGATCGTGTGATTGTGATTGTGCGATTGTGATTGTGCGATTGTGACTGTGCGATTGTGATCGTGCGATTGTGGTCGTGTGATGGTGATTGTGCGATTGTGATTGTGCGATTGTGACTGTGCGATTGTGATCGTGCGATTGTGGTCGTGTGATGGTGATTGTGCGATTGTGATTGTGCGATTGTGATCGTGTGAGTGTGATAGTGTGATTGTGATCGGGGGATTGTGTGAATGTGATTGTGTGATTGTGATTGTGCGATAGCGATTGTGCGATTGTGATTGTGCGATTGTGATCGTGTGATTGTGATTGTACGATTGTGATTGTGCGATTGTGATCGTGTGAGTGTGATAGTGTGATTGTGATCGGGGGATTGTGTGAATGTGACTGTGTGATTGTGATTGTGCGATAGCGAATGTGCGATTGTGATTGTGCGATTGTGATCGTGTGATTGTGAGTGTGCGATTGTGATTGTGCGATTGTGTTTGTGCGAATGTGATTGTGCGAGTGTGAGTGTGCGATTGTAATTGCGCGATTGTGATTGTGCGATTGTAATCGTGTGATTGTGATCGTGTGAGTGTGATTGTGTGATTGTGGTTGTGTGATTGTAATTGTGCGATTGCGATTGTGCGATTGTGAATGTGATCGTGTGATTGTGATTGTGTGATTGTGATTGTGTGATTGTGATTGTGTGATTGTGATTGTGTGATTGTGATTGTGTGATTGTGATTGTGTGATTGTGATTGTGTGATTGTGATTGTGTGATTGTGATTGTGTGATTGTGATTGTGTGATTGTGATTGTGTGATTGTGATTGTGTGATTGTGATTGTGTGATTGTGTGATTGTGTTTGTGTGATTGTGATTGTGTGATTGTGATTGTGTGATTGCGATTGTGTGATTGTGATTGTGTGATTGTGATTGTGTGATTGTGATTGTGTGATTGTGATTGTGTGATTGTGATTGTGTGATTGTGATTGTGTGATTGTGATTGTGTGATTGTGATTGTGTGATTGTGATTGTGATTGTGTGATTGTGATTGTGTGATTGTGTTTGTGCGAATGTGATTGTGCGAGTGTGAGTGTGCGATTGTAATTGCGCGATTGAGATTGTGCGATTGTAATCGTGTGATTGTGATCGTGTGATTGTGATTGTGTGATTGTGTGATTGTGATTGTGTGATTGTGATTGTGTGATTGTGATTGTGTAATTGTGGTTGTGTGATTGTGATTGTGTGATTGAGATTGTGTGATTGTGTGATTGTGATTGTGTGATTGTGGTTGTGTGATTGTGATTGTGTGATTGTGATTGTGTGATTGTGATTGTGTGATTGTGATTGTGTGATTGTGATTGTGTGATTGTGATTGTGTGATTGTGATTGTGTGATTGTGATTGTGTGATTGTGATTGTGTGATTGTGATTGTGTGATTGTGATTGTGTGATTGTGATTGTGTGATTGTGATTGTGTGCTTGTGATTGTGTGCTTGTGATTGTGTGCTTGTGATTGTGTGATTGCGATTGTGTGATTGCGATTGTGTGATTGCGATTGTGTGATTGCGATTGTGTGATGGCGATTGTGCGATTGGGATTGTGCGATTGTGATTGTGCGATTGTGATTGTGCGATTGTGATTGTGCGATTGTGATTGTGCGATTGTGATTGTGCGATTGTGATTGTGCGATTGTGATTGTGCGATTGTGATTGTGCGATTGTGATTGTGCGATTGTGATTGTGCGATTGTGATTGTGCGATTGTGATTGTGGGATTGTGATTGTGTGATTGTGATTGTGTGATTGTGATTGTGTGATTGTGATTGTGTGATTGTGATTGTGTGATTGTGATTGTGTGATTGTGATTGTGTGATTGTGATTGTGTGATTGTGATTGTGATTGTGTGATTGTGATTGTGTGATTGTGATTGTGTGATTGTGATTGTGTGATTGTGATTGTGTGATTGTGATTGTGTGATTGTGATTGTGTGATTGTGATTGTGTGATTGTGATTGTGTGATTGTGATTGTGTGATTGTGATTGTGTGATTGTGATTGTGTGATTGTGATTGTGTGATTGTGATTGTGTGATTGTGATTGTGTGATTGTGATTGTGTGATTGTGATTGTGTGATTGTGATTGTGTGATTGTGATTGTGTGATTGTGATTGTGTGATTGTGATTGTGTGATTGTGATTGTGTGATTGTGATTGTGTGATTGTGATTGTGTGATTGTGATTGTGTGATTGTGATTGTGTGATTGTGATTGTGTGATTGTGATTGAGTGATTGTGATTGTGTGATTGTGATTGTGTGATTGTGATTGTGTGATTGTGATTGTGTGATTGTGATTGTGTGATTGTGATTGTGATTGTGTGATTGTGATTGTGTGATTGTGATTGTGTGATTGTGATTGTGTGATTGTGATTGTGAGATTGTGATTGTGTGATTGTGATTGTGTGATTGTGATTGTGTGATTGTGATTGTGTGATTGTGATTGTGTGATTGTGATTGTGTGATTGTGATTGTGTGATTGTGATTGTGTGATTGTGATTGTGTGATTGTGATTGTGTGATTGTGATTGTGTGATTGTGATTGTGTGATTGTGATTGTGTGATTGTGATTGTGTGATTGTGATTGTGTGATTGTGATTGTGTGATTGTGATTGTGTGATTGTGATTGTGTGATTGTGATTGTGTGATTGTGATTGTGTGATTGTGATTGTGTGATTGTGATTGTGTGATTGTGATTGTGTGATTGTGATTGTGTGATTGTGATTGTGTGATTGTGATTGTGTGATTGTGATTGTGTGATTGTGTGATTGTGTTTGTGTGATTGTGATGTGTGATTGTGATTGTGTGATTGCGATTGTGTGATTGTGATTGTGTGATTGTGATTGTGTGATTGTGATTGTGTGATTGTGATTGTGTGATTGTGATTGTGTGATTGTGATTGTGTGATTGTGATTGTGTGATTGTGATTGTGATTGTGTGATTGTGATTGTGTGATTGTGTTTGTGCGAATGTGATTGTGCGAGTGTGAGTGTGCGATTGTAATTGCGCGATTGAGATTGTGCGATTGTAATCGTGTGATTGTGATCGTGTGATTGTGATTGTGTGATTGTGTGATTGTGATTGTGTGATTGTGATTGTGTGATTGTGATTGTGTAATTGTGGTTGTGTGATTGTGATTGTGTGATTGAGATTGTGTGATTGTGTGATTGTGATTGTGTGATTGTGGTTGTGTGATTGTGATTGTGTGATTGTGATTGTGTGATTGTGATTGTGTGATTGTGATTGTGTGATTGTGATTGTGTGATTGTGATTGTGTGATTGTGATTGTGTGATTGTGATTGTGTGATTGTGATTGTGTGATTGTGATTGTGTGATTGTGATTGTGTGATTGTGATTGTGTGATTGTGATTGTGTGATTGTGATTGTGTGCTTGTGATTGTGTGCTTGTGATTGTGTGCTTGTGATTGTGTGATTGCGATTGTGTGATTGCGATTGTGTGATTGCGATTGTGTGATTGCGATTGTGTGATGGCGATTGTGCGATTGGGATTGTGCGATTGTGATTGTGCGATTGTGATTGTGCGATTGTGATTGTGCGATTGTGATCGTGTGAGTGTGATAGTGTGATCGTATGATTGTGATCGTGTGACTGTGATCGTGTGATTGTGATTGTGCGATTGTGATTGTGCGATTGTGACTGTGCGATTGTGATCGTGCGATTGTGGTCGTGTGATGGTGATTGTGCGATTGTGATTGTGCGATTGTGATCGTGAAAGTGTGATAGTGTGATTGTGATCGGGGGATTGTGTGAATGTGATTGTGCGAGTGTGAGTGTGCGATTGTAATTGCGCGATTGTGATTGTGCGATTGTAATCGTGTGATTGTGATCGTGTGAGTGTGATTGTGATCGTATGATTGTGATCGTGTGACTGTGATCGTGTGATTGTGATTGTGCGATTGTGATTGTGCGATTGTGACTGTGCGATTGTGATCGTGCGATTGTGGTCGTGTGATGGTGATTGTGCGATTGTGATTGTGCGATTGTGATCGCGTGAGTGTGATAGTGTGATTGTGATCGGGGGATTGTGTGAATGTGATTGTGTGATTGTGATTGTGCGATAGTGATTGTGCGATTGTGATTGTGCGATTGTCATAGTGTGATTCTGATTGTGCGATTGTGAGTGTGCGATTGTGATTGTGCGATTGTGTTTGTGCGAATGTGATTGTGCGAGTGTGAGTGTGCGATTGTAATTGCGCGATTGTGATTGTGCGATTGTAATCGTGTGATTGTGATCGTGCGAGTGTGATTGTGTGATTGTGGTTGTGTGATTGTAATTGTGCGATTGCGATTGTGCGATTGTGAATGTGATCGTGTGATTGTGATTGTGTGATTGTGATTGTGTGATTGTGATTGTGTGATTGTGATTGTGTGATTGTGATTGTGTGATTGTGATTGTGTGATTGTGATTGTGTGATTGTGATTGTGTGATTGTGATTGTGTGATTGTGATTGTGTGATTGTGATTGTGTGATTGTGATTGTGTGATTGTGATTGTGTGATTGTGATTGTGTGATTGTGATTGTGTGATTGTGATTGTGTGATTGTGTGATTGTGTTTGTGTGATTGTGATTGTGTGATTGTGATTGTGTGATTGCGATTGTGTGATTGTGATTGTGTGATTGTGATTGTGTGATTGTGATTGTGTGATTGTGATTGTGTGATTGTGATTGTGTGATTGTGATTGTGTGATTGTGATTGTGTGATTGTGATTGTGTGATTGTGATTGTGTGATTGTGATTGTGATTGTGTGATTGTGATTGTGTGATTGTGATTGTGTGATTGTGATTGTGTGATTGTGATTGTGTGATTGTGATTGTGTGATTGTGATTGTGTGATTGTGATTGTGTGATTGTGATTGTGTGATTGTGATTGTGTGATTGTGATTGTGTGATTGTGATTGTGTGATTGTGATTGTGTGATTGTGATTGTGTGATTGTGATTGTGTGATTGTGATTGTGTGATTGTGATTGTGTGATTGTGATTGTGTGATTGTGATTGTGTGATTGTGATTGTGTGATTGTGATTGTGTGATTGTGATTGTGTGATTGTGATTGTGTGATTGTGATTGTGTGATTGTGATTGTGTGATTGTGATTGTGTGATTGTGATTGGGTGATTGTGATTGGGTGATTGTGATTGGGTGATTGTGATTGGGTGATTGTGATTGTGTGATTGTGATTGTGTGATTGTGATTGTGTGATTGTGATTGTGTGATTGTGATTGTGTGCTTGTGATTGTGTGCTTGTGATTGTGTGCTTGTGATTGTGTGATTGCGATTGTGTGATTGCGATTGTGTGATTGCGATTGTGTGATTGCGATTGTGTGATGGCGATTGTGCGATTGGGATTGTGCGATTGTGATTGTGCGATTGTGATTGTGCGATTGTGATTGTGCGATTGTGATTGTGCGATTGTGATTGTGCGATTGTGATTGTGCGATTGTGATTGTGCGATTGTGATTGTGCGATTGTGATTGTGCGATTGTGATTGTGCGATTGTGATTGTGCGATTGTGATTGTGCGATTGTGATTGTGCGATTGTGATTGTGGGATTGTGATTGTGTGATTGTGATTGTGTGATTGTGATTGTGTGATTGTGATTGTGTGATTGTGTGATTGTGATTGTGTGATTGTGATTGTGCGATTGTGATCGTGTGAGTGTGATAGTGTGATTGTGATCGGGGGATTGTGTGACTGTGATCGTGTGATTGTGATTGTGCGATTGTGATTGTGCGGTTGTGACTGTGCGATTGTGATCGTGCGATTGTGGTCGTGTGATGGTGATTGTGCGATTGTGATTGTGCGATTGTGATCGTGTGAGTGTGATAGTGTGATTGTGATCGGGGGATTGTGTGAATGTGATTGTGTGATTGTGATTGTGCGATAGTGGTTGTGCGATTGTGATTGTGCGATTGTGATCGTGTGATTGTGATTGTGCGATTGTGAGCGTGCGATTGTGATTGTGCGATTGTGTTTGTGCGAATGTGATTGCGCGAGTGTGAGTGTGCGATTGTAATTGCGCGATAGTGATTGTGCGATTGTAATCGTGTGATTGTGATCGTGTGAGTGTGATTGTGTGATCGTATGATTGTGATCGTGTGACTGTGATCGTGTGATGGTGATTGTGCGATTGTGATTGTGCGGTTGTGACTGTGCGATTGTGATCGTGCGATTGTGGTCGTGTGATGGTGATTGTGCGATTGTGATTGTGCGATTGTAATCGTGTGAGTGTGATAGTGTGATTGTGATCGGGGGAATGTGTGAATGTGATTGTGTGATTGTGATTGTGCGATTGTGACTGTGCGATTGTGATCGTGCGATTGTGGTCGTGTGATGGTGATTGTGCGATTGTGATTGTGCGATTGTGATCGTGTGAGTCTGATAGTGTGATCGTATGATTGTGATCGTGTGACTGTGATCGTGTGATTGTGATTGTGCGATTGTGATTGTGCGATTGTGACTGTGCGATTGTGATCGTGCGATTGTGGTCGTGTGATGATGATTGTGCGATTCTGATTGTGCGATTGTGATCGTGTGAGTGTGATAGTGTGATTGTGATCGGGGGATTGTGTGAATGTGATTGTGTGATTGTGATTGTGCGATAGTGATTGTGCGATTGTGATTGTGCGATTGTGAGTGTGCGATTGTGATTGTGCGATTGTGTTTGTGCGAATGTGATTGTGCGAGTGTGAGTGTGCGATTGTAATTGCGCGATTGAGATTGTGCGATTGTAATCGTGTGATTGTGATCGTGTGATTGTGATTGTGTGATTGTGTGATTGTGATTGTGTGATTGTGATTGTGTGATTGTGGTTGTGTGATTGTGATTGAGTGATTGAGATTGTGTGATTGTGATTGTGTGATTGTGATTGTGTGATTGTGGTTGTGTGATTGTGATTGTGTGATTGTGATTGTGTGATTGTGATTGTGTGATTGTGATTGTGATTGTGCGATTGTGTTTGTGCGAATGTGATTGTGCGAGTGTGAGTGTGCGATTGTAATTGCGCGATTGTGATTGTGCGATTGTAATCGTGTGATTGTGATCGTGTGAGTGTGATCGTGTGATGGTGATTGTGTGATTGTGATTGCGCGATTGTGATCGTGTGAGTGTGATAGTGTGATTGTGATCGGGGGATTGTGTGAATGCGATTGCGTGATTGTGATTGTGCGATTGTGACTGTGCGATTGTGATCGTGCGATTGTGGTCGTGTGATGGTGATTGTGCGATTGTGATTGTGCGATTGTGATCGTGTGAGTGTGATAGTGTGATCGTATGATTGTGATCGTGTGACTGTGATCGTGTGATTGTGATTGTGCGATTGTGATTGTGCGATTGTGACTGTGCGATTGTGATCGTGCGATTGTGGTCGTGTGATGGTGATTGTGCGATTGTGATTGTGCGATTGTGATCGCGTGAGTGTGATAGTGTGATTGTGATCGGGGGATTGTGTGAATGTGATTGTGTGATTGTGATTGTGCGATAGTGATTGTGCGATTGTGATTGTGCGATTGTCATAGTGTGATTCTGATTGTGCGATTGTGAGTGTGCGATTGTGATTGTGCGATTGTGTTTGTGCGAATGTGATTGTGCGAGTGTGAGTGTGCGATTGTAATTGCGCGATTGTGATTGTGCGATTGTAATCGTGTGATTGTGATCGTGCGAGTGTGATTGTGTGATTGTGGTTGTGTGATTGTAATTGTGCGATTGCGATTGTGCGATTGTGAATGTGATCGTGTGATTGTGATTGTGTGATTGTGATTGTGTGATTGTGATTGTGTGATTGTGATTGTGTGATTGTGATTGTGTGATTGTGATTGTGTGATTGTGATTGTGTGATTGTGATTGTGTGATTGTGATTGTGTGATTGTGATTGTGTGATTGTGATTGTGTGATTGTGATTGTGTGATTGTGATTGTGTGATTGTGATTGTGTGATTGTGATTGTGTGATTGTGATTGTGTGATTGTGATTGTGTGATTGTGATTGTGTGATTGTGATTGTGTGATTGTGTGATTGTGTTTGTGTGATTGTGATTGTGTGATTGTGATTGTGTGATTGCGATTGTGTGATTGTGATTGTGTGATTGTGATTGTGTGATTGTGATTGTGTGATTGTGATTGTGTGATTGTGATTGTGTGATTGTGATTGTGTGATTGTGATTGTGTGATTGTGATTGTGTGATTGTGATTGTGTGATTGTGATTGTGATTGTGTGATTGTGATTGTGTGATTGTGATTGTGTGATTGTGATTGTGTGATTGTGATTGTGTGATTGTGATTGTGTGATTGTGATTGTGTGATTGTGATTGTGTGATTGTGATTGTGTGATTGTGATTGTGTGATTGTGATTGTGTGATTGTGATTGTGTGATTGTGATTGTGTGATTGTGATTGTGTGATTGTGATTGTGTGATTGTGATTGTGTGATTGTGATTGTGTGATTGTGATTGTGTGATTGTGATTGTGTGATTGTGATTGTGTGATTGTGATTGTGTGATTGTGATTGTGTGATTGTGATTGTGTGATTGTGATTGTGTGATTGTGATTGTGTGATTGTGATTGTGTGATTGTGATTGTGTGATTGTGATTGTGTGATTGTGATTGTGTGATTGTGATTGTGTGATTGTGATTGGGTGATTGTGATTGGGTGATTGTGATTGGGTGATTGTGATTGGGTGATTGTGGTTGTGTGATTGTGATTGTGTGATTGTGATTGTGTGATTGTGATTGTGTGATTGTGATTGTGTGATTGTGATTGTGTGATTGTGATTGTTTGATTGTGATTGTGTGATTGTGATTGTGTGATTGTGATTGTGTGATTGTGATTGTGTGATTGTGATTGTGTGATTGTGATTGTGTGATTGTGATTGTGTGATTGTGATTGTGTGATTGTGATTGTGTGATTGTGATTGTGTGATTGTGATTGTGTGATCGTGATTGTGTGATTGTGGTTGTGTGATTGTGATTGTGTGGTTGTGATTGTGTGGTTGTGATTGTCTGATTGTGATTGTGATTGTGTGATTGTGATTTTGTGATTGCGATTGTGTGATTGCGATTGTGTGATTGCGATTGTGTGATTGCGATTGTGTGATTGCGATTGTGTGATTGGGATTGTGTGATTGTGATTGTGCGATTGTGATTATGCGATTGTGATCGTGTGAGTGTGATAGTGTGATTGTGATCGGGGGATTGTGTGAATGTGATTGTGTGATTGTGATTGTGCGATTGTGACTGTGCGATTGTGATTGTGCGATTGTGATCGTGTGAGTGTGATAGTGTGATCGTATGATTGTGATCGTGTGACTGTGATCGTGTGATTGTGATTGTGCGATTGTGATTGTGCGATTGTGACTGTGCGATTGTGATCGTGCGATTGTGGTCGTGTGATGGTGATTGTGCGATTGTGATTGTGCGATTGTGATCGTGTGAGTGTGATAGTGTGATTGTGATCGGGGGATTGTGTGAATGTGATTGTGTGATTGTGATTGTGCGATAGTGATTGTGCGATTGTGACTGTGCGATTGCGATCGTGTGATTGTGATTGTGCGATTGTGAGCGTGCGATTGTGATTGTGCGATTGTGTTTGTGCGAATGTGATTGTGCGAGTGGGAGTGTGCGATTGTAATTGCGCGATTGTGATTGCGCGATTGTAATCGTGTGATTGTGATCGTGTGAGTGTGATTGTGTGATCGTATGATTGTGATCGTGTGACTGTGATCGTGTGATTGTGATTGTGCGATTGTGATTGTGCGATTGTGACTGTGCGATTGTGATCGTGCGATTGTGGTCGTGTGATGGTGATTGTGCGATTGTGATTGTGCGATTGTGATTGTGCGATTGTAATCGTGTGAGTGGGATAGTGTGATTGTGATCGGGGGAATGTGTGAATGTGATTGTGTGATTGTGATTGTGCGATTGTGACTGTGCAATTGTGATCGTGCGATTGTGGTCGTGTGATGGTGATTGTGCGATTGTGATTGTGCGATTGTGATCGTGTGAGTCTGATAGTGTGATCGTATGATTGTGATCGTGTGACTGTGATCGTGTGATTGTGATTGTGCGATTGTGATTGTGCGATTGTGACTGTGCGATTGTGATCGTGCGATTGTGGTCGTGTGATGATGATTGTGCGATTGTGATTGTGCGATTGTGATCGTGTGAGTGTGATAGTGTGATTGTGATCGGGGGATTGTGTGAATGTGATTGTGCGATTGTGATCGTGTGATTGTGATTGTGCGATTGTGAGTGTGCGATTGTGATTGTGCGATTGTGTTTGTGCGAATGTGATTGTGCGAGTGTGAGTGTGCGATTGTAATTGCGCGATTGAGATTGTGCGATTGTAATCGTGTGATTGTGATCGTGTGATTGTGATTGTGTGATTGTGTGATTGTGATTGTGTGATTGTGATTGTGTGATTGTGATTGTGTAATTGTGGTTGTGTGATTGTGATTGTGTGATTGAGATTGTGTGATTGTGTGATTGTGATTGTGTGATTGTGGTTGTGTGATTGTGATTGTGTGATTGTGATTGTGTGATTGTGATTGTGTGATTGTGATTGTGTGATTGTGATTGTGTGATTGTGATTGTGTGATTGTGATTGTGTGATTGTGATTGTGTGATTGTGATTGTGTGATTGTGATTGTGTGATTGTGATTGTGTGATTGTGATTGTGTGCTTGTGATTGTGTGCTTGTGATTGTGTGATTGCGATTGTGTGATTGCGATTGTGTGATTGCGATTGTGTGATTGCGATTGTGTGATGGCGATTGTGCGATTGGGATTGTGCGATTGTGATTGTGCGATTGTGATTGTGCGATTGTGATTGTGCGATTGTGATTGTGCGATTGTGATTGTGCGATTGTGATTGTGCGATTGTGATTGTGCGATTGTGATTGTGCGATTGTGATTGTGCGATTGTGATTGTGGGATTGTGATTGTGTGATTGTGATTGTGTGATTGTGATTGTGTGATTGTGATTGTGTGATTGTGATTGTGTGATTGTGATTGTGTGATTGTGATTGTGTGATTGTGATTGTGTGATTGTGATTGTGTGATTGTGATTGTGTGATTGTGATTGTGATTGTGTGATTGTGATTGTGTGATTGTGATTGTGTGATTGTGATTGTGTGATTGTGATTGTGTGATTGTGATTGTGTGATTGTGATTGTGTGATTGTGATTGTGTGATTGTGATTGTGTGATTGTGATTGTGTGATTGTGATTGTGTGATTGTGATTGTGTGATTGTGATTGTGTGATTGTGATTGTGTGATTGTGATTGTGTGATTGTGATTGTGTGATTGTGATTGTGTGATTGTGATTGTGTGATTGTGATTGTGATTGTGTGATTGTGATTGTGTGATTGTGATTGTGTGATTGTGATTGTGTGATTGTGATTGTGTGATTGTGATTGTGTGATTGTGATTGTGTGATTGTGATTGTGATTGTGTGATTGTGATTGTGTGATTGTGATTGTGTGATTGTGATTGTGTGATTGTGATTGTGAGATTGTGATTGTGTGATTGTGATTGTGTGATTGTGATTGTGTGATTGTGATTGTGTGATTGTGATTGTGTGATCGTGATTGTGTGATTGTGATTGTGTGATTGTGATTGTGTGATTGTGATTGTGTGATTGTGATTGTGTGATTGTGATTGTGTGATTGTGATTGTGTGATTGTGATTGTGTGATTGTGATTGTGTGATTGTGATTGTGTGATTGTGATTGTGTGATTGTGATTGTGTGATTGTGATTGTGTGATTGTGATTGTGTGATTGTGATTGTGTGATTGTGATTGTGTGATTGTGATTGTGTGATTGTGATTGTGTGATTGTGATTGTGTGATTGTGATTGTGTGATTGTGATTGTGTGATTGTGATTGTGTGATTGTGATTGTGTGATTGTGATTGTGTGATTGTGATTGTGTGATTGTGATTGTGTGATTGTGATTGTGTGATTGTGATTGTGTGATTGTGATTCTGTGATTGTGATTGTGTGATTGTGATTGTGTGATTGTGATTGTGCGATAGTGGTTGTGCGATTGTGATTGTGCGATTGTGATCGTGTGATTGTGATTGTGCGATTGTGAGCGTGCGATTGTGATTGTGCGATTGTGTTTGTGCGAATGTGATTGCGCGAGTGTGAGTGTGCGATTGTAATTGCGCGATAGTGATTGTGCGATAGTAATCGTGTGATTGTGATCGTGTGAGTGTGATTGTGTGATCGTATGATTGTGATCGTGTGACTGTGATCGTGTGATGGTGATTGTGCGATTGTGATTGTGCGGTTGTGACTGTGCGATTGTGATCGTGCGATTGTGGTCGTGTGATGGTGATTGTGCGCTTGTGATTGTGCGATTGTAATCGTGTGAGTGTGATAGTGTGATTGTGATCGGGGGAATGTGTGAATGTGATTGTGTGATTGTGATTGTGCGATTGTGACTGTGCGATTGTGATCGTGCGATTGTGGTCGTGTGATGGTGATTGTGCGATTGTGATTGTGCGATTGTGATCGTGTGAGTCTGATAGTGTGATCGTATGATTGTGATCGTGTGACTGTGATCGTGTGATTGTGATTGTGCGATTGTGATTGTGCGATTGTGACTGTGCGATTGTGATCGTGCGATTGTGGTCGTGTGATGATGATTGTGCGATTCTGATTGTGCGATTGTGATCGTGTGAGTGTGATAGTGTGATTGTGATCGGGGGATTGTGTGAATGTGATTGTGTGATTGTGATTGTGCGATAGTGATTGTGCGATTGTGATTGTGCGATTGTGAGTGTGCGATTGTGATTGTGCGATTGTGTTTGTGCGAATGTGATTGTGCGAGTGTGAGTGTGCGATTGTAATTGCGCGATTGAGATTGTGCGATTGTAATCGTGTGATTGTGATCGTGTGATTGTGATTGTGTGATTGTGTGATTGTGATTGTGTGATTGTGATTGTGTGATTGTGGTTGTGTGATTGTGATTGAGTGATTGAGATTGTGTGATTGTGATTGTGTGATTGTGATTGTGTGATTGTGGTTGTGTGATTGTGATTGTGTGATTGTGATTGTGTGATTGTGATTGTGTGATTGTGATTGTGATTGTGCGATTGTGTTTGTGCGAATGTGATTGTGCGAGTGTGAGTGTGCGATTGTAATTGCGCGATTGTGATTGTGCGATTGTAATCGTGTGATTGTGATCGTGTGAGTGTGATCGTGTGATGGTGATTGTGTGATTGTGATTGCGCGATTGTGATCGTGTGAGTGTGATAGTGTGATTGTGATCGGGGGATTGTGTGAATGCGATTGCGTGATTGTGATTGTGCGATTGTGACTGTGCGATTGTGATCGTGCGATTGTGGTCGTGTGATGGTGATTGTGCGATTGTGATTGTGCGATTGTGATCGTGTGAGTGTGATAGTGTGATCGTATGATTGTGATCGTGTGACTGTGATCGTGTGATTGTGATTGTGCGATTGTGATTGTGCGATTGTGACTGTGCGATTGTGATCGTGCGATTGTGGTCGTGTGATGGTGATTGTGCGATTGTGATTGTGCGATTGTGATCGTGAAAGTGTGATAGTGTGATTGTGATCGGGGGATTGTGTGAATGTGATTGTGCGAGTGTGAGTGTGCGATTGTAATTGCGCGATTGTGATTGTGCGATTGTAATCGTGTGATTGTGATCGTGTGAGTGTGATTGTGATCGTATGATTGTGATCGTGTGACTGTGATCGTGTGATTGTGATTGTGCGATTGTGATTGTGCGATTGTGACTGTGCGATTGTGATCGTGCGATTGTGGTCGTGTGATGGTGATTGTGCGATTGTGATTGTGCGATTGTGATCGCGTGAGTGTGATAGTGTGATTGTGATCGGGGGATTGTGTGAATGTGATTGTGTGATTGTGATTGTGCGATAGTGATTGTGCGATTGTGATTGTGCGATTGTCATAGTGTGATTCTGATTGTGCGATTGTGAGTGTGCGATTGTGATTGTGCGATTGTGTTTGTGCGAATGTGATTGTGCGAGTGTGAGTGTGCGATTGTAATTGCGCGATTGTGATTGTGCGATTGTAATCGTGTGATTGTGATCGTGTGAGTGTGATTCTGTGATTGTGATTGTGTGATTGTGATTGTGCGATTGCGATTGTGCGATTGTGAATGTGATCGTGTGATTGTGATTGTGTGATTGTGATTGTGTGATTGTGATTGTGTGATTGTGGTTGTGTGATTGTGATTGTGTGGTTGTGATTGTGTGGTTGTGATTGTCTGATTGCGATTGTGATTGTGTGATTGTGATTGTGTGATTGCGATTGTGTGATTGCGATTGTGTGATTGCGATTGTGTGATTGCGATTGTGTGATTGGGATTGTGTGATTGTGATTGTGCGATTGTGATTATGCGATTGTGATCGTGTGAGTGTGATAGTGTGATTGTGATCGGGGGATTGTGTGAATGTGGTTGTGTGATTGTGATTGTGCGATTGTGACTGTGCGATTGTGATCGTGCGATTGTGGTCGTGTGATGGTGATTGTGCGATTGTGATTGTGCGATTGTGATCGTGTGAGTGTGATAGTGTGATCGTATGATTGTGATCGTGTGACTGTGATCGTGTGATTGTGATTGTGCGATTGTGATTGTGCGATTGTGACTGTGCGATTGTGATCGTGCGATTGTGGTCGTGTGATGGTGATTGTGCGATTGTGATTGTGCGATTGTGATCGTGTGAGTGTGATAGTGTGATTGTGATCGGGGGATTGTGTGAATGTGATTGTGTGATTGTGATTGTGCGATAGTGATTGTGCGATTGTGATTGTGCGATTGTGATCGTGTGATTGTGATTGTGTGATTGTGATTGTGTGATTGTGATTGTGATTGTGCGATTGTGTTTGTGCGAATGTGATTGTGCGAGTGTGAGTGTGCGATTGTAATTGCGCGAGTGTGAGTGTGCGATTGTAATTGCGCGATTGAGATTGTGCGATTGTAATCGTGTGATTGTGTTTGTGTGATTGTGATTGTGTGATTGTGATTGTGTGATTGTGATTGTGCGATTGTAATCGTGTGATTGTGTTTGTGTGATTGTGATTGTGTGATTGTGATTGTGTGATTGTGATTGTGTGATTGTGATTGTGTGATTGTGATTGTGTGATTGTGATTGTGTGATTGTGATTGTGTGATTGTGATTGTGTGATTGTGATTGTGTGATTGTGATTGTGTGATTGTGATTGTGTGATTGTGATTGTGTGATTGTGATTGTGTGATTGTGATTGTGTGATTGTGATTGTGTGATTGTGATTGTGTGATTGTGATTGTGTGATTGTGATTGTGTGATTGTGATTGTGTGATTGTGATTGTGTGATTGTGATTGTGTGATTGTGATTGTGTGATTGTGATTGTGTGATTGTGATTGTGTGATTGTGATTGTGTGATTGTGATTGTGTGATTGTGATTGTGTGATTGTGATTGTGTGATTGTGATTGTGTGATTGTGATTGTGTGATTGTGATTGTGTGATTGTGATTGTGTGATTGTGATTGTGTGATTGTGATTGTGTGATTGTGATTGTGTGATTGTGATTGTGTGATTGTGATTGTGTGATTGTGATTGTGTGATTGTGATTGTGTGATTGTGATTGTGTGATTGTGATTGTGTGATTGTGATTGTGTGATTGGGATTGTGTGATTGTGATTGTGTGATTGTGATTGTGTGATTGTGATTGTGTGATTGTGATCGGGGGATTGTGTGAATGTGATTGTGTGATTGTGATTGTGCGATTGTGACTGTGCGATTGTGATCGTGCGATTGTGGTCGTGCGATGGTGATTGTGCGATTGTGATTGTGCGATTGTGATCGTGTGAGTGTGATAGTGTGATCGTATGATTGTGATCGTGTGACTGTGATCGTGTGATTGTGATTGTGCGATTGTGATTGTGCGGTTGTGACTGTGCGATTGTGATCGTGCGATTGTGGTCGTGTGATGGTGATTGTGCGATTGTGATTGTGCGATTGTGATCGTGTGAGTGTGATAGTGTGATTGTGATCGGGGGATTGTGTGAATGTGATTGTGTGATTGTGATTGTGCGATAGTGATTGTGCGATTGTGATTGTGCGATTGTGATCGTGTGATTGTGATTGTGCGATTGTGAGCGAGCGATTGTGATTGTGCGATTGTGTTCGTGCGAATGTGATTGTGCGAGTGTGAGTGTGCGATTGTAATTGCGCGATTGTGATTGTGCGATTGTAATCGTGTGATTGTGATCGTGTGAGTGTGATTGTGTGATCGTATGATTGTGATCGTGTGACTGTGATCGTGTGATTGTGATTGTGCGATTGTGATTGTGCGGTTGTGACTGTGCGATTGTGATCGTGCGATTGTGGTCGTGTGACGGTGATTGTGCGATTGTGATTGTGCGATTGTAATCGTGTGAGTGTGATAGTGTGTTTGTGATCGGGGGAATGTGTGAATGTGATTGTGTGATTGTGATTGTGCGATTGTGACTGTGCGATTGTGATCGTGCGATTGTGGTCGTGTGATGGTGATTGTGCGATTGTGATTGTGCGATTGTGATCGTGTGAGTCTGATAGTGTGATCGTATGATTGTGATCGTGTGACTGTGATCGTGTGATTGTGATTGTGCGATTGTGATTGTGCGATTCTGACTGTGCGATTGTGATCGTGCGATTGTGGTCGTGTGATGATGATTGTGCGATTCTGATTGTGCGATTGTGATCGTGTGAGTGTGATAGTGTGATTGTGATCGGGGGATTGTGTGAATGTGATTGTGTGATTGTGATTGTGCGATAGTGATTGTGCGATTGTGATTGTGCGATTGTGATCGTGTGATTGTGATTGTGCGATTGTGAGTGTGCGATTGTGATTGTGCGATTGTGTTTGTGCGAATGTGATTGTGCGAGTGTGAGTGTGCGATTGTAATTGCGCGATTGAGATTGTGCGATTGTAATCGTGTGATTGTGATCGTGTGATTGTGATTGTGTGATTGTGTGATTGTGATTGTGTGATTGTGATTGTGTGATTGTGGTTGTGTGATTGTGATTGAGTGATTGAGATTGTGTGATTGTGTGATTGTGATTGTGTGATTGTGATTGTGTGATTGTGGTTGTGTGATTGTGATTGTGTGATTGTGATTGTGTGATTGTGATTGTGATTGTGTGATTGTGATTGTGTGATTGTGATTGTGTGATTGTGATTGTGTGATTGTGATTGTGTGATTGTGATTGTGTGATTGTGATTGTGTGATTGTGATTGTGTGATTGTGATTGTGTGATTGTGATTGTGTGATTGTGATTGTGTGATTGTGATTGTGTGATTGTGATTGTGTGATTGTGATTGTGTGATTGTGATTGTGTGATTGTGATTGTGTGATTGTGATTGTGTGATTGTGATTGTGTGATTGTGATTGTGTGATTGTGATTGTGTGATTGTGATTGTGTGATTGTGATTGTGTGATTGTGATTGTGTGATTGTGATTGTGTGATTGTGATTGTGTGATTGTGATTGTGTGATTGTGATTGTGTGATTGTGATTGTGTGATTGTGATTGTGTGATTGTGATTGTGTGATTGTGATTGTGTGATTGTGATTGTGTGATTGTGATTGTGTGATTGTGATTGTGTGATTGTGATTGTGTGATTGTGATTGTGTGATTGTGATTGTGTGATTGTGATTGTGTGATTGTGATTGTGTGATTGTGATTGTGTGATTGTGATTGTGTGATTGTGATTGTGTGATTGTGATTGTGTGATTGTGATTGTGTGATTGTGATTGTGTGATTGTGATTGTGTGATTGTGATTGTGTGATTGTGATTGTGTGATTGTGATTGTGTGATTGTGATTGTGTGATTGTGATTGTGTGATTGTGATTGTGTGATTGTGATTGTGTGATTGTGATTGTGTGATTGTGATTGTGTGATTGTGATTGTGTGCTTGTGATTGTGTGCTTGTGATTGTGTGATTGCGATTGTGTGATTGCGATTGTGTGATTGCGATTGTGTGATTGCGATTGTGTGATTGCGATTGTGTGATTGCGATTGTGTGATTGCGATTGTGTGATTGGGATTGTGTGATTGTGATTGTGCGATTGTGATTGTGCGATTGTGATTGTGCGATTGTGATTGTGTGATTGTGATCGTGTGATTGTGATTGTGTGATTGTGTGATTGTGATTGTGTGATTGTGATTGTGTGATTGTGGTTGTGTGATTGTGATTGTGTGATTGAGATTGTGTGATTGTGCGATTGTGACTGTGCGATTGTGATCGTGCGATTGTGGTCGTGTGATGGTGATTGTGCGATTGTGATTGTGCGATTGTAATCGTGTGAGTGTGATAGTGTGATTGTGATCGGGGGAATGTGGGAATGTGATTGTGTGATTGTGATTGTGCGATGGTGACTGTGCGATTGTGATCGTGCGATTGTGGTCGTGTGATGGTGATTGTGCGATTGTGATTGTGCGATTGTGATCGTGTGAGTCTGATAGTGTGATCGTATGATTGTGATCGTGTGACAGTGATCGTGTGATTGTGATTGTGCGATTGTGATTGTGCGATTGTGACTGTGCGATTGTGATCGTGCGATTGTGGTCGTGTGATTGTGATTGTGTGATTGTGTGATTGTGATTGTGTGATTGTGATTGTGTGATTGTGGTTGTGTGATTGTGATTGTGTGATTGAGATTGTGTGATTGTGCGATTGTGACTGTGCGATTGTGATCGTGCGATTGTGGTCGTGTGATGGTGATTGTGCGATTGTGATTGTGCGATTGTAATCGTGTGAGTGTGATAGTGTGATTGTGATCGGGGGAATGTGGGAATGTGATTGTGTGATTGTGATTGTGCGATTGTGACTGTGCGATTGTGATCGTGCGATTGTGGTCGTGTGATGGTGATTGTGCGATTGTGATTGTGCGATTGTGATCGTGTGAGTCTGATAGTGTGATCGTATGATTGTGATCGTGTGACAGTGATCGTGTGATTGTGATTGTGCGATTGTGATTGTGCGATTGTGACTGTGCGATTGTGATCGTGCGATTGTGGTCGTGTGATGATGATTGTGCGATTGTGATTGTGCGATTGTGATCGTGTGAGTGTGATAGTGTGATTGTGATCGGGGGATTGTGTGAATGTGATTGTGTGATTGTGATTGTGCGATAGTGATTGTGCGAATGTGATTGTGCGATTGTGATCGTGTGATTGTGATTGTGCGATTGTGAGTGTGCGATTGTGATTGTGCGATTGTGTTTGTGCGAATGTGATTGTGCGAGTGTGAGTGTGCGATTGTAATTGCGCGATTGAGATTGTGCGATTGTAATCGTGTGATTGTGATCGTGTGATTGTGATTGTGTGATTGTGTGATTGTGATTGTGTGATTGTGATTGTGTGATTGTGATTGTGTGATTGTGGTTGTGTGATTGTGATTGTGTGATTGAGATTGTGTGATTGTGTGATTGTGATTGTGTGATTGTGATTGTGTGATTGTGATTGTGTGATTGTGATTGTGTGATTGTGATTGTGTGATTGTGGTTGTGTGATTGTGATTGTGTGATTGTGATTGTGTGATTGTGATTGTGTGATTGTGATTGTGTGATTGTGATTGTGTGATTGTGATTGTGTGATTGTGATTGTGTGATTGTGATTGTGTGATTGTGATTGTGTGATTGTGATTGTGTGATTGTGATTGTGTGATTGTGATTGTGTGATTGTGATTGTGTGATTGTGATTGTGTGATTGTGATTGTGTGATTGTGATTGTGTGATTGTGATTGTGTGATTGTGATTGTGTGATTGTGATTGTGTGATTGTGATTGTGTGATTGTGATTGTGTGATTGTGATTGTGTGATTGTGATTGTGTGATTGTGATTGTGTGATTGTGATTGTGTGATTGTGATTGTGTGATTGTGATTGTGTGATTGTGATTGTGTGATTGTGATTGTGTGATTGTGATTGTGTGATTGTGATTGTGTGATTGTGATTGTGTGATTGTGATTGTGTGATTGTGATTGTGTGATTGTGATTGTGTGATTGTGATTGTGTGATTGTGATTGTGTGATTGTGATTGTGTGATTGTGATTGTGTGATTGTGATTGTGTGATTGTGATTGTGTGATTGTGATTGTGTGATTGTGATTGTGTGATTGTGATTGTGTGATTGTGATTGTGTGATTGTGATTGTGTGATTGTGATTGTGTGATTGTGATTGTGTGATTGTGATTGTGTGATTGTGATTGTGTGATTGTGATTGTGTGATTGTGATTGTGTGATTGTGATTGTGTGATTGTGATTGTGTGATTGTGATTGTGTGATTGTGATTGTGTGATTGTGATTGTGTGATTGTGATTGTGTGATTGTGATTGTGTGATTGTGATTGTGTGATTGTGATTGTGTGATTGTGATTGTGTGATTGTGATTGTGTGATTGTGATTGTGTGATTGTGATTGTGTGATTGTGATTGTGTGATTGTGATTGTGTGATTGTGATTGTGTGATTGTGATTGTGTGATTGTGATTGTGTGATTGTGATTGTGTGATTGTGATTGTGTGATTGTGATTGTGTGATTGTGATTGTGTGATTGTGATTGTGTGATTGTGATTGTGTGATTGTGATTGTGTGATTGTGATTGTGTGATTGTGATTGTGTGATTGTGATTGTGTGATTGTGATTGTGTGATTGTGATTGTGTGATTGTGATTGTGTGATTGTGATTGTGTGATTGTGATTGTGTGATTGTGATTGTGTGATTGTGATTGTGTGATTGTGATTGTGTGATTGTGATTGTGTGATTGTGATTGTGTGATTGTGATTGTGTGATTGTGATTGTGTGATTGTGATTGTGTGATTGTGATTGTGTGATTGTGATTGTGTGATTGTGATTGTGTGATTGTGATTGTGTGATTGTGATTGTGTGATTGTGATTGTGTGATTGTGATTGTGTGATTGTGATTGTGTGATTGTGATTGTGTGATTGTGATTGTGTGATTGTGATTGTGTGATTGTGATTGTGTGATTGTGATTGTGTGATTGTGATTGTGTGATTGTGATTGTGTGATTGTGATTGTGTGATTGTGATTGTGTGATTGTGATTGTGTGATTGTGATTGTGTGATTGTGATTGTGTGATTGTGATTGTGTGATTGTGATTGTGTGATTGTGATTGTGTGATTGTGATTGTGTGATTGTGATTGTGTGATTGTGATTGTGTGATTGTGATTGTGTGATTGTGATTGTGTGATTGTGATTGTGTGATTGTGATTGTGTGATTGTGATTGTGTGATTGTGATTGTGTGATTGTGATTGTGTGATTGTGATTGTGTGATTGTGATTGTGTGATTGTGATTGTGTGATTGTGATTGTGTGATTGTGATTGTGTGATTGTGATTGTGTGATTGTGTGATTGTGATTGTGTGATTGTGATTGTGTGATTGTGATTGTGTGATTGTGGTTGTGTGATTGTGATTGTGTGGTTGTGATTGTGTGGTTGTGATTGTGTGATTGTGATTGTGATTGTGATTGTGTGATTGGGATTGTGTGATTGCGATTGTGTGATTGCGATTGTGTGATTGCGATTGTGTGATTGCGATTGTGTGATTGGGATTGTGTGATTGTGATTGTGCGATTGTGATTGTGCGATTGTGATCGTGTGAGTGTGATAGTGTGATTGTGATCGGGGGATTGTGTGAATGTGATTGTGTGATTGTGATTGTGCGATTGTGACTGTGCGATTGTGATCGTGCGATTGTGGTCGTGCGATGGTGATTGTGCGATTGTGATTGTGCGATTGTGATCGTGTGAGTGTGATAGTGTGATCGTATGATTGTGATCGTGTGACTGTGATCGTGTGATTGTGATTGTGCGATTGTGATTGTGCGGTTGTGACTGTGCGATTGTGATCGTGCGATTGTGGTCGTGTGATGGTGATTGTGCGATTGTGATTGTGCGATTGTGACCGTGTGAGTGTGATAGTGTGATTGTGATCGGGGGATTGTGTGAATGTGATTGTGTGATTGTGATTGTGCGATAGTGATTGTGCGATTGTGATTGTGCGATTGTGATCGTGTGATTGTGATTGTGCGATTGTGAGCGTGCGATTGTGATTGTGCGATTGTGTTCGTGCGAATGTGATTGTGCGAGTGTGAGTGTGCGATTGTAATTGCGCGATTGTGATTGTGCGATTGTAATCGTGTGATTGTGATCGTGTGAGTGTGATTGTGTGATCGTATGATTGTGATCGTGTGACTGTGATCGTGTGATTGTGATTGTGCGATTGTGATTGTGCGGTTGTGACTGTGCGATTGTGATCGTGCGATTGTGGTCGTGTGACGGTGATTGTGCGATTGTGATTGTGCGATTGTAATCGTGTGAGTGTGATAGTGTGTTTGTGATCGGGGGAATGTGTGAATGTGATTGTGTGATTGTGATTGTGCGATTGTGACTGTGCGATTGTGATCGTGCGATTGTGGTCGTGTGATGGTGATTGTGCGATTGTGATTGTGCGATTGTGATCGTGTGAGTCTGATAGTGTGATCGTATGATTGTGATCGTGTGACTGTGATCGTGTGATTGTGATTGTGCGATTGTGATTGTGCGATTCTGACTGTGCGATTGTGATCGTGCGATTGTGGTCGTGTGATGATGATTGTGCGATTCTGATTGTGCGATTGTGATCGTGTGAGTGTGATAGTGTGATTGTGATCGGGGGATTGTGTGAATGTGATTGTGTGATTGTGATTGTGCGATAGTGATTGTGCGATTGTGATTGTGCGATTGTGATCGTGTGATTGTGATTGTGCGATTGTGAGTGTGCGATTGTGATTGTGCGATTGTGTTTGTGCGAATGTGATTGTGCGAGTGTGAGTGTGCGATTGTAATTGCGCGATTGAGATTGTGCGATTGTAATCGTGTGATTGTGATCGTGTGATTGTGATTGTGTGATTGTGTGATTGTGATTGTGTGATTGTGATTGTGTGATTGTGGTTGTGTGATTGTGATTGAGTGATTGAGATTGTGTGATTGTGTGATTGTGATTGTGTGATTGTGATTGTGTGATTGTGATTGTGTGATTGTGGTTGTGTGATTGTGATTGTGTGATTGTGATTGTGTGATTGTGATTGTGATTGTGTGATTGTGATTGTGTGATTGTGATTGTGTGATTGTGATTGTGTGATTGTGATTGTGTGATTGTGATTGTGTGATTGTGATTGTGTGATTGTGATTGTGTGATTGTGATTGTGTGATTGTGATTGTGTGATTGTGATTGTGTGAATGTGATTGTGTGATTGTGATTGTGCGATTGTGACTGTGCGATTGTGATCGTGCGATTGTGATTGTGTGATTGTGATTGTGTGATTGTGATTGTGTGATTGTGATTGTGTGACTGTGATTGTGTGATTGTGATTGTGTGACTGTGATTGTGTGATTGTGATTGTGTGATTGTGATTGTGTGATTGTGATTGTGTGATTGTGATCGTGTGATTGTGATTGTGCGATTGTGATTGTGCGATTGTGACTGTGCGATTGTGATCGTGTGAGTGTGATAGTGTGATTGTGATCAGGGGATTGTGTGAATGTGATTGTGTGATTGTGATTGTGCGATAGTGATTGTGCGAATGTGATTGTGCGATTGTGATCGTGTGATTGTGATTGTGCGATTGTGAGTGTGCGATTGTGATTGTGCGATTGTGTTTGTGCGAATGTGATTGTGCGAGTGTGAGTGTGCGATTGTAATTGCGCGATTGAGATTGTGCGATTGTAATCGTGTGATTGTGATCGTGTGATTGTGATTGTGTGATTGTGTGATTGTGATTGTGTGATTGTGATTGTGTGATTGTGGTTGTGTGATTGTGATTGTGTGATTGAGATTGTGTGATTGTGTGATTGTGATTGTGTGTTTGTGATTGTGTGATTGTGGTTGTGTGATTGTGATTGTGTGATTGTGATTGTGTGATTGTGATTGTGTGATTGTGATTGTGTGATTGTGATTGTGTGATTGTGATTGTGTGATTGTGATTGTGTGATTGTGATTGTGTGATTGTGATTGTGTGATTGTGATTGTGTGATTGTGATTGTGTGATTGTGATTGTGTGATTGTGATTGTGTGATTGTGATTGTGTGATTGTGATTGTGTGATTGTGATTGTGTGATTGTGATTGTGTGATTGTGATTGTGTGATTGTGATTGTGTGATTGTGATTGTGTGATTGTGATTGTGTGATTGTGATTGTGTGATTGTGATTGTGTGATTGTGATTGTGTGATTGTGATTGTGTGATTGTGATTGTGTGATTGTGATTGTGTGATTGTGATTGTGTGATTGTGATTGTGTGATTGTGATTGTGTGATTGTGATTGTGTGATTGTGATTGTGTGATTGTGATTGTGTGATTGTGATTGTGTGATTGTGATTGTGTGATTGTGATTGTGTGATTGTGATTGTGTGATTGTGATTGTGTGATTGTGATTGTGTGATTGTGATTGTGTGATTGTGATTGTGTGATTGTGATTGTGTGATTGTGATTGTGTGATTGTGATTGTGTGATTGTGATTGTGTGATTGTGATTGTGTGATTGTGATTGTGTGATTGTGATTGTGTGATTGTGATTGTGTGATTGTGATTGTGTGATTGTGATTGTGTGATTGTGATTGTGTGATTGTGATTGTGTGATTGTGATTGCGTGATTGTGATTGCGTGATTGTGATTGCGTGATTGTGATTGCGTGATTGTGATTCCGTGATTGTGATTGCGTGATTGTGATTGCGTGATTGTGATTGTGTGATTGTGATTGTGATTGTGGGATTGTGATTGTGTGATTGTGATTGTGTGATTGTGATTGTGTGATTGTGATTGTGTGATTGTGATTGTGTGATTGTGATTGTGTGATTGTGATTGTGTGATTGTGATTGTGTGATTGTGATTGTGTGATTGTGATTGTGTGATTCTGATTGTGTGATTGTGATTGTGTGATTGTGATTGCGTGATTGTGATTGCGTGATTGTGATTGCGTGATTGTGATTGCGTGATTGTGATTGCGTGATTGTGATTGCGTGATTGTGATTGCGTGATTGTGATTGCGTGATTGTGATTGCGTGATTGTGATTGCGTGATTGTGATTGCGTGATTGTGATTGCGTGATTGTGATTGCGTGATTGTGATTGTGATTGTGTGATTGTGATTGTGTGATTGTGATTGTGTGATTGTGATTGTGTGATTGTGATTGTGTGATTGTGATTGTGTGATTGTGATTGTGTGATTGTGATTGTGTGATTGTGATTGTGTGATTGTGATTGTGTGATTATGATTGTGTGATTGTGATTGTGTGATTGTGATTGTGTGATTGTGATTGTGTGATTGTGATTGTGTGATTGTGATTGTGTGATTGTGATTGTGTGATTGTGATTGTGTGATTGTGATTGTGTGATTGTGATTGTGTGATTGTGATTGTGTGATTGTGATTGTGTGATTGTGATTGTGTGATTGTGATTGTGTGATTGTGATTGTGATTGTGCGATTGTGTTTGTGCGAATGTGATTGTGCGAGTGTGAGTGTGCGATTGTAAATTCCGCGATTGTGATTGTGCGATTGTAATCGTGTGATTGTGATCGTGTGAGTGTGATCGTGTGATGGTGATTGTGTGATTGTGATTGCGCGATTGTGATCGTGTGAGTGTGATAGTGTGATTGCGATCGGGGGATTGTGTGAATGCGATTGCGTGATTGTGATTGTGCGATTGTGACTGTGCGATTGTGATCGTGCGATTGTGGTCGTGTGATGGTGATTGCGCGATTGTGATTGTGCGATTGTAATCGTGTGATTGTGATCGTGTGAGTGTGATTGTGTGATCGTATGATTGTGATCGTGTGACTGTGATCGTGTGATTGTGATTGTGCGATTGTGATTGTGCGATTGTGACTGTGCGATTGTGATCGTGTGACTGTGATTGTGTGATTGTGATTGTGTGATTGTGATTGTGTGATTGTGATTGTGTGATTGTGATTGTGTGATTGTGATTGTGTGATTGTGATTGTGTGATTGTGGTTGTGTGATTGTGATTGTGTGGTTGTGATTGTGTGGTTGTGATTGTGTGATTGTGTGATTGTGATTGTGATTGTGTGATTGTGATTGTGTGATTGCGATTGTGTGATTGCGATTGTGTGATTGCGATTGTGTGATTGCGATTGTGTGATTGGGATTGTGTGATTGTGATTGTGCGATTGTGATTATGCGATTGTGATCGTGTGAGTGTGATAGTGTGATTGTGATCGGGGGATTGTGTGAATGTGATTGTGTGATTGTGATTGTGCGATTGTGACTGTGCGATTGTGATCGTGCGATTGTGGTCGTGTGATGGTGATTGTGCGATTGTGATTGTGCGATTGTGATCGTGTGAGTGTGATTGTGTGATTGCGATTGTGTGATTGCGATTGTGTGATTGCGATTGTGTGATTGCGATTGTGTGATTGGGATTGTGTGATTGTGATTGTGCGATTGTGATTGTGCGATTGTTATCGTGTGAGTGTGATAGTGTGATTGTGATTGTGCGATTGTGACTGTGCGATTGTGATCGTGTGACTGTGATCGTGTGATTGTGATTGTGCGATTGTGATTGTGCGATTGTGACTGTGCGATTGTGATCGTGCGATTGTGGTCGTGTGATGGTGATTGCGCGATTGTGATTGTGCGATTGTAATCGTGTGATTGTGATCGTGTGAGTGTGATTGTGTGATCGTATGATTGTGATCGTGTGACTGTGATCGTGTGATTGTGATTGTGCGATTGTGATTGTGCGATTGTGACTGTGCGATTGTGATCGTGTGACTGTGATTGTGTGATT
Organism: Megachile rotundata; assembly: GCF_050947335.1. NCBI lineage: Eukaryota > Metazoa > Arthropoda > Insecta > Hymenoptera > Megachilidae > Megachile > Megachile rotundata. The sequence goes on along the minus strand of NW_027473334.1, from coordinate 1,011,409 downwards.
GTGATTGTGTGAATGTGATTGTGTGATTGTGATTGTGCGATTGTGACTGTGCGATTGTGATCGTGCGATTGTGGTCGTGTGATGGTGATTGTGCGATTGTGATTGTGCGATTGTGATCGTGTGAGTGTGATAGTGTGATCGTATGATTGTGATCGTGTGACTGTGATCGTGTGATTGTGATTGTGCGATTGTGATTGTGCGGTTGTGACTGTGCGATTGTGATCGTGCGATTGTGGTCGTGTGATGGTGATTGTGCGATTGTGATTGTGCGATTGTGATCGTGTGAGTGTGATAGTGTGATTGTGATCGGGGGATTGTGTGAATGTGATTGTGTGATTGTGATTGTGCGATAGTGATTGTGCGATTGTGATTGTGCGATTGTGATCGTGTGATTGTGATTGTGCGATTGTGAGCGTGCGATTGTGATTGTGCGATTGTGTTTGTGCGAATGTGATTGTGCGAGTGTGAGTGTGCGATTGTAATTGCGCGATTGTGATTGTGCGATTGTAATCGTGTGATTGTGATCGTGTGATTGTGATTGTGTGATTGTGTGATTGTGATTGTGTGATTGTGATTGTGTGATTGTGATTGTGTGATTGTGGTTGTGTGATTGTGATTGTGTGATTGAGATTGTGTGATTGTGTGATTGTGATTGTGTGTTTGTGATTGTGTGATTGTGGTTGTGTGATTGTGATTGTGTGATTGTGATTGTGTGATTGTGATTGTGTGATTGTGATTGTGTGATTGTGATTGTGTGATTGTGATTGTGTGATTGTGATTGTGTGATTGTGATTGTGTGATTGTGATTGTGTGATTGTGATTGTGTGATTGTGATTGTGTGATTGTGATTGTGTGATTGTGATTGTGTGATTGTGATTGTGTGATTGTGATTGTGTGATTGTGATTGTGTGATTGTGATTGTGTGATTGTGATTGTGTGATTGTGATTGTGTGATTGTGATTGTGTGATTGTGATTGTGTGATTGTGATTGTGTGATTGTGATTGTGTGATTGTGATTGTGTGATTGTGATTGTGTGATTGTGATTGTGTGATTGTGATTGTGTGATTGTGATTGTGTGATTGTGATTGTGTGATTGTGATTGTGTGATTGTGATTGTGTGATTGTGATTGTGTGATTGTGATTGTGTGATTGTGATTGTGTGATTGTGATTGTGTGATTGTGATTGTGTGATTGTGATTGTGTGATTGTGATTGCGTGATTGTGATTGCGTGATTGTGATTGCGTGATTGTGATTGCGTGATTGTGATTGCGTGATTGTGATTGCGTGATTGTGATTGCGTGATTGTGATTGCGTGATTGTGATTGCGTGATTGTGATTGCGTGATTGTGATTGCGTGATTGTGATTGCGTGATTGTGATTGTGATTGTGTGATTGTGATTGTGTGATTGTGATTGTGTGATTGTGATTGTGTGATTGTGATTGTGTGATTGTGATTGTGTGATTGTGATTGTGTGATTGTGATTGTGTGATTGTGATTGTGTGATTGTGATTGTGTGATTATGATTGTGTGATTGTGATTGTGTGATTGTGATTGTGTGATTGTGATTGTGTGATTGTGATTGTGTGATTGTGATTGTGTGATTGTGATTGTGTGATTGTGATTGTGTGATTGTGATTGTGTGATTGTGATTGTGTGATTGTGATTGTGTGATTGTGATTGTGTGATTGTGATTGTGTGATTGTGATTGTGTGATTGTGATTGTGTGATTGTGATTGTGTGATTGTGATTGTGATTGTGCGATTGTGTTTGTGCGAATGTGATTGTGCGAGTGTGAGTGTGCGATTGTAAATTCCGCGATTGTGATTGTGCGATTGTAATCGTGTGATTGTGATCGTGTGAGTGTGATCGTGTGATGGTGATTGTGTGATTGTGATTGCGCGATTGTGATCGTGTGAGTGTGATAGTGTAATTGCGATCGGGGGATTGTGTGAATGCGATTGCGTGATTGTGATTGTGCGATTGTGACTGTGCGATTGTGATCGTGCGATTGTGGTCGTGTGATGGTGATTGCGCGATTGTGATTGTGCGATTGTAATCGTGTGATTGTGATCGTGTGAGTGTGATTGTGTGATCGTATGATTGTGATCGTGTGACTGTGATCGTGTGATTGTGATTGTGCGATTGTGATTGTGCGATTGTGACTGTGCGATTGTGATCGTGTGACTGTGATTGTGTGATTGTGATTGTGTGATTGTGATTGTGTGATTGTGATTGTGTGATTGTGATTGTGTGATTGTGATTGTGTGATTGTGATTGTGTGATTGTGGTTGTGTGATTGTGATTGTGTGGTTGTGATTGTGTGGTTGTGATTGTGTGATTGTGATTGTGATTGTGTGATTGTGATTGTGATTGCGTGATTGTGATTGTGTGATTGTGATTGTGATTGTGGGATTGTGATTGTGTGATTGTGATTGTGTGATTGTGATTGTGTGATTGTGATTCTGTGATTGTGATTGTGTGATTGTGATTGTGTGATTGTGATTGTGTGATTGTGATTGTGTGATTGTGATTGTGTGATTGTGATTGTGTGATTGTGATTGTGTGATTCTGATTGTGTGATTGTGATTGTGTGATTGTGATTGCGTGATTGTGATTGCGTGATTGTGATTGCGTGATTGTGATTGCGTGATTGTGATTGCGTGATTGTGATTGCGTGATTGTGATTGCGTGATTGTGATTGCGTGATTGTGATTGCGTGATTGTGATTGCGTGATTGTGATTGTGATTGTGTGATTGTGATTGTGTGATTGTGATTGTGTGATTGTGATTGTGTGATTGTGATTGTGTGATTGTGATTGTGTGATTGTGATTGTGTGATTGTGATTGTGTGATTGTGATTGTGTGATTATGATTGTGTGATTGTGATTGTGTGATTGTGATTGTGTGATTGTGATTGTGTGATTGTGATTGTGTGATTGTGATTGTGTGATTGTGATTGTGTGATTGTGATTGTGTGATTGTGATTGTGTGATTGTGATTGTGTGATTGTGATTGTGTGATTGTGATTGTGTGATTGTGATTGTGTGATTGTGATTGTGTGATTGTGATTGTGTGATTGTGATTGTGTGATTGTGATTGTGTGATTGTGATTGTGATTGTGCGATTGTGTTTGTGCGAATGTGATTGTGCGAGTGTGAGTGTGCGATTGTAAATTCCGCGATTGTGATTGTGCGATTGTAATCGTGTGATTGTGATCGTGTGAGTGTGATCGTGTGATGGTGATTGTGTGATTGTGATTGCGCGATTGTGATCGTGTGAGTGTGATAGTGTGATTGCGATCGGGGGATTGTGTGAATGCGATTGCGTGATTGTGATTGTGCGATTGTGACTGTGCGATTGTGATCGTGCGATTGTGGTCGTGTGATGGTGATTGCGCGATTGTGATTGTGCGATTGTAATCGTGTGATTGTGATCGTGTGAGTGTGATTGTGTGATCGTATGATTGTGATCGTGTGACTGTGATCGTGTGATTGTGATTGTGCGATTGTGATTGTGCGATTGTGACTGTGCGATTGTGATCGTGTGACTGTGATTGTGTGATTGTGATTGTGTGATTGTGATTGTGTGATTGTGATTGTGTGATTGTGATTGTGTGATTGTGATTGTGTGATTGTGGTTGTGTGATTGTGATTGTGTGGTTGTGATTGTGTGGTTGTGATTGTGTGATTGTGATTGTGATTGTGTGATTGTGATTGTGTGATTGCGATTGTGTGATTGCGATTGTGTGATTGCGATTGTGTGATTGCGATTGTGTGATTGGGATTGTGTGATTGTGATTGTGCGATTGTGATTATGCGATTGTGATCGTGTGAGTGTGATAGTGTGATTGTGATCGGGGGATTGTGTGAATGTGATTGTGTGATTGTGATTGTGCGATTGTGACTGTGCGATTGTGATCGTGCGATTGTGGTCGTGTGATGGTGATTGTGCGATTGTGATTGTGCGATTGTGATCGTGTGAGTGTGATTGTGTGATTGCGATTGTGTGATTGCGATTGTGTGATTGCGATTGTGTGATTGCGATTGTGTGATTGGGATTGTGTGATTGTGATTGTGCGATTGTGATTGTGCGATTGTTATCGTGTGAGTGTGATAGTGTGATTGTGATTGTGCGATTGTGACTGTGCGATTGTGATCGTGTGACTGTGATCGTGTGATTGTGATTGTGCGATTGTGATTGTGCGATTGTGACTGTGCGATTGTGATCGTGCGATTGTGGTCGTGTGATGGTGATTGCGCGATTGTGATTGTGCGATTGTGATCGTGTGATTGTGATCGTGTGAGTGTGATTGTGTGATCGTATGATTGTGATCGTGTGACTGTGATTGTGTGATTGTGATTGTGCGATTGTGATTGTGCGATTGTGACTGTGCGATTGTGATCGTGTGACTGTGATTGTGTGATTGTGATTGTGTGAATGTGATTGTGTGATTGTGATTGTGCGATTGTGACTGTGCGATTGTGATCGTGCGATTGTGGTCGTGTGATGGTGATTGTGCGATTGTGATTGTGCGATTGTGATCGTGTGAGTGTGATAGTGTGATCGTATGATTGTGATCGTGTGACTGTGATCGTGTGATTGTGATTGTGCGATTGTGATTGTGCGGTTGTGACTGTGCGATTGTGATCGTGCGATTGTGGTCGTGTGATGGTGATTGTGCGATTGTGATTGTGCGATTGTGATCGTGTGAGTGTGATAGTGTGATTGTGATCGGGGGATTGTGTGAATGTGATTGTGTGATTGTGATTGTGCGATAGTGATTGTGCGATTGTGATTGTGCGATTGTGATCGTGTGATTGTGATTGTGCGATTGTGAGCGTGCGATTGTGATTGTGCGATTGTGTTTGTGCGAATGTGATTGTGCGAGTGTGAGTGTGCGATTGTAATTGCGCGATTGTGATTGTGTGATTGTGATTGTGTGATTGTGATTGTGTGATTGTGATTGTGTGATTGTGATTGTGTGATTGTGATTGTGTGATTGTGATTGTGTGATTGTGATTGTGTGATTGTGATTGTGTGATTGTGATTGCGTGATTGTGATTGCGTGATTGTGATTGCGTGATTGTGATTGCGTGATTGTGATTCCGTGATTGTGATTGCGTGATTGTGATTGCGTGATTGTGATTGTGTGATTGTGATTGTGATTGTGGGATTGTGATTGTGTGATTGTGATTGTGTGATTGTGATTGTGTGATTGTGATTGTGTGATTGTGATTGTGTGATTGTGATTGTGTGATTGTGATTGTGTGATTGTGATTGTGTGATTGTGATTGTGTGATTCTGATTGTGTGATTGTGATTGTGTGATTGTGATTGCGTGATTGTGATTGCGTGATTGTGATTGCGTGATTGTGATTGCGTGATTGTGATTGCGTGATTGTGATTGCGTGATTGTGATTGCGTGATTGTGATTGCGTGATTGTGATTGCGTGATTGTGATTGCGTGATTGTGATTGTGATTGTGTGATTGTGATTGTGTGATTGTGATTGTGTGATTGTGATTGTGTGATTGTGATTGTGTGATTGTGATTGTGTGATTGTGATTGTGTGATTGTGATTGTGTGATTGTGATTGTGTGATTGTGATTGTGTGATTATGATTGTGTGATTGTGATTGTGTGATTGTGATTGTGTGATTGTGATTGTGTGATTGTGATTGTGTGATTGTGATTGTGTGATTGTGATTGTGTGATTGTGATTGTGTGATTGTGATTGTGTGATTGTGATTGTGTGATTGTGATTGTGTGATTGTGATTGTGTGATTGTGATTGTGTGATTGTGATTGTGTGATTGTGATTGTGTGATTGTGATTGTGTGATTGTGATTGTGTGATTGTGATTGTGTGATTGTGATTGTGATTGTGCGATTGTGTTTGTGCGAATGTGATTGTGCGAGTGTGAGTGTGCGATTGTAAATTCCGCGATTGTGATTGTGCGATTGTAATCGTGTGATTGTGATCGTGTGAGTGTGATCGTGTGATGGTGATTGTGTGATTGTGATTGCGCGATTGTGATCGTGTGAGTGTGATAGTGTGATTGCGATCGGGGGATTGTGTGAATGCGATTGCGTGATTGTGATTGTGCGATTGTGACTGTGCGATTGTGATCGTGCGATTGTGGTCGTGTGATGGTGATTGCGCGATTGTGATTGTGCGATTGTAATCGTGTGATTGTGATCGTGTGAGTGTGATTGTGTGATCGTATGATTGTGATCGTGTGACTGTGATCGTGTGATTGTGATTGTGCGATTGTGATTGTGCGATTGTGACTGTGCGATTGTGATCGTGTGACTGTGATTGTGTGATTGTGATTGTGTGATTGTGATTGTGTGATTGTGATTGTGTGATTGTGATTGTGTGATTGTGATTGTGTGATTGTGATTGTGTGATTGTGGTTGTGTGATTGTGATTGTGTGGTTGTGATTGTGTGGTTGTGATTGTGTGATTGTGATTGTGATTGTGTGATTGTGATTGTGTGATTGCGATTGTGTGATTGCGATTGTGTGATTGCGATTGTGTGATTGCGATTGTGTGATTGGGATTGTGTGATTGTGATTGTGCGATTGTGATTATGCGATTGTGATCGTGTGAGTGTGATAGTGTGATTGTGATCGGGGGATTGTGTGAATGTGATTGTGTGATTGTGATTGTGCGATTGTGACTGTGCGATTGTGATCGTGCGATTGTGGTCGTGTGATGGTGATTGTGCGATTGTGATTGTGCGATTGTGATCGTGTGAGTGTGATTGTGTGATTGCGATTGTGTGATTGCGATTGTGTGATTGCGATTGTGTGATTGCGATTGTGTGATTGGGATTGTGTGATTGTGATTGTGCGATTGTGATTGTGCGATTGTTATCGTGTGAGTGTGATAGTGTGATTGTGATTGTGCGATTGTGACTGTGCGATTGTGATCGTGTGACTGTGATCGTGTGATTGTGATTGTGCGATTGTGATTGTGCGATTGTGACTGTGCGATTGTGATCGTGCGATTGTGGTCGTGTGATGGTGATTGCGCGATTGTGATTGTGCGATTGTAATCGTGTGATTGTGATCGTGTGAGTGTGATTGTGTGATCGTATGATTGTGATCGTGTGACTGTGATCGTGTGATTGTGATTGTGCGATTGTGATTGTGCGATTGTGACTGTGCGATTGTGATCGTGTGACTGTGATTGTGTGATTGTGATTGTGTGAATGTGATTGTGTGATTGTGATTGTGCGATTGTGACTGTGCGATTGTGATCGTGCGATTGTGGTCGTGTGATGGTGATTGTGCGATTGTGATTGTGCGATTGTGATCGTGTGAGTGTGATAGTGTGATCGTATGATTGTGATCGTGTGACTGTGATCGTGTGATTGTGATTGTGCGATTGTGATTGTGCGGTTGTGACTGTGCGATTGTGATCGTGCGATTGTGGTCGTGTGATGGTGATTGTGCGATTGTGATTGTGCGATTGTGATCGTGTGAGTGTGATAGTGTGATTGTGATCGGGGGATTGTGTGAATGTGATTGTGTGATTGTGATTGTGCGATAGTGATTGTGCGATTGTGATTGTGCGATTGTGATCGTGTGATTGTGATTGTGCGATTGTGAGCGTGCGATTGTGATTGTGCGATTGTGTTTGTGCGAATGTGATTGTGCGAGTGTGAGTGTGCGATTGTAATTGCGCGATTGTGATTGTGCGATTGTAATCGTGTGATTGTGATCGTGTGAGTGTGATTGTGTGATCGTATGATTGTGATCGTGTGACTGTGATCGTGTGATTGTGATTGTGCGATTGTGATTGTGCGATTGTGACTGTGCGATTGTGATCGTGCGATTGTGGTCGTGTGATGGTGATTGTGCGATTGTGATCGTGCGATTGTGGTCGTGTGATGGTGATTGTGCGATTGTGATTGTGCGATTGTGATCGTGTGAGTCTGACAGTGTGATCGCATGATTGTGATCGTGTGACTGTGATCGTGTCATTGTGATTGTGCGATTGTGATTGTGCGATTGTGATTGTGCGATTGTGGCTGTGCGATTGTGATCGTGCGATTGTGGTCGTGTGATGATGATTGTGCGATTGTGATTGTGCGATTGTGATCGTGTGAGTGTGATAGTGTGATTGTGATCGGGGGATTGTGTGAATGTGATTGTGTGATTGTGATTGTGCGATAGTGATTGTGCGATTGTGACTGTGCGATTGTGATCGTGTGATTGTGATTGTGCGATTGTGAGTGTGCGATTGTGATTGTGCGATTGTGTTTGTGCGAATGTGATTGTGCGAGTGTGAGTGTGCGATTGTAATTGCGCGATTGTGATTGTGCGATTGTAATCGTGTGATTGTGATCGTGTGAGTGTGATTGTGTGATTGTGATCGTGTGATTGTGATTGTGTGATTGTGATTGTGTGATTGTGTGGTTGTGATTGCGTGATTGTGATTGTGTGATTGTGATTGCGTGATTGTGATTGTGTGATTGTGATTGTGTGATTGTGATTGTGTGATTGTGATTGTGTGATTGTGATTGTGTGATTGTGATTGTGTGATTGTGATTGTGTGATTGTGATTGTGTGATTGTGATTGTGTGATTGTGATTGTGTGATTGTGATTGTGTGATTGTGATTGTGTGATTGTGATTGTGTGATTGTGATTGTGTGATTGTGATTGTGTGATTGTGATTGTGTGATTGTGATTGTGTGATTGTGATTGTGTGATTGTGATTGTGTGATTGTGATTGTGTGATTGTGATTGTGTGACTGTGATTGTGTGATTGTGATTGTGTGATTGTGTGATTGTGATTGTGTGATTGTGGTTGTGTGATTGTGATTGTGTGATTGAGATTGTGTGATTGTGTGATTGTGATTGTGTGATTGTGATTGTGTGATTGTGGTTGTGTGATTGTGATTGTGTGATTGTGATTGTGTGATTGTGATTGTGTGATTGTGGTTGTGTGGTTGTGATTGTGTGGTTGTGATTGTGTGGTTGTGATTGTGTGATTGTGATTGTGATTGTGTGATTGTGATTGTGTGATTGCGATTGTGTGATTGCGATTGTGTGATTGCGATTGTGTGATTGCGATTGTGTGATTGGGATTGTGTGATTGTGATTGTGCGATTGTGATTGTGCGATTGTGATCGTGTGAGTGTGATAGTGTGATTGTGATCGGGGGATTGTGTGAATGTGATTGTGTGATTGTGATTGTGCGATTGTGACTGTGCGATTGTGATCGTGCGATTGTGGTCGTGTGATGGTGATTGTGCGATTGTGATTGTGCGATTGTGATCGTGTGAGTGTGATAGTGTGATCGTATGATTGTGATCGTGTGACTGTGATCGTGTGATTGTGATTGTGCGATTGTGATTGTGCGGTTGTGACTGTGCGATTGTGATCGTGCGATTGTGGTCGTGTGATGGTGATTGTGCGATTGTGATTGTGCGATTGTGATCGTGTGAGTGTGATAGTGTGATTGTGATCGGGGGATTGTGTGAATGTGATTGTGTGATTGTGATTGTGCGATAGTGATTGTGCGATTGTGATTGTGCGATTGTGATCGTGTGATTGTGATTGTGCGATTGTGAGCGTGCGATTGTGATTGTGCGATTGTGTTTGTGCGAATGTGATTGTGCGAGTGTGAGTGTGCGATTGTAATTGCGCGATTGTGATTGTGCGATTGTAATCGTGTGATTGTGATCGTGTGAGTGTGATTGTGTGATCGTATGATTGTGATCGTGTGACTGTGATCGTGTGATTGTGATTGTGCGATTGTGATTGTGCGATTGTGACTGTGCGATTGTGATCGTGCGATTGTGGTCGTGTGATGGTGATTGTGCGATTGTGATCGTGCGATTGTGGTCGTGTGATGGTGATTGTGCGATTGTGATTGTGCGATTGTGATCGTGTGAGTCTGATAGTGTGATCGTATGATTGTGATCGTGTGACTGTGATCGTGTGATTGTGATTGTGCGATTGTGATTGTGCGATTGTGACTGTGCGATTGTGATCGTGCGATTGTGGTCGTGTGATGATGATTGTGCGATTGTGATTGTGCGATTGTGATCGTGTGAGTGTGATAGTGTGATTGTGATCGGGGGATTGTGTGAATGTGATTGTGTGATTGTGATTGTGCGATAGTGATTGTGCGATTGTGATTGTGCGATTGTGATCGTGTGATTGTGATTGTGCGATTGTGAGTGTACGATTGTGATTGTGCGATTGTGTTTGTGCGAATGTGATTGTGCGAGTGTGAGTGTGCGATTGTAATTGCGCGATTGAGATTGTGCGATTGTGGTCGTGTGATTGTGATCGTGTGATTGTGATTGTGTGATTGTGATTGTGTGATTGTGATTGTGTGATTGTGATTGTGTGATTGTGATTGTGTGATTGTGATTGTGTGACTGTGATTGTGTGACTGTGATTGTGTGACTGTGATTGTGTGATTGTGATTGTGTGATTGTGATTGTGTGATTGTGATTGTGTGATTGAGATTGTGTGATTGTGACTGTGTGATTGTGACTGTGTGATTGTGAGTGTGTGATTGTGATTGTGTGATTGTGATTGTGTGATTGTGATTGTGAGATTGTGATTGTGTGATTGTGTGATTGTGATTGTGTGATTGTGATTGTGTGATTGTGATTGTGTGATTGTGATTGTGTGATTGTGATTGTGTGATTGTGATTGTGTGATTGTGATTGTGTGATTGTGACTGTGTGATTGTGATTGTGTGATTGTGATTGTGTGATTGTGATTGTGTGATTGTGATTGTGTGATTGTGATTGTGTGATTGTGATTGTGTGATTGAGATTGTGTGATTGTGACTGTGTGATTGTGACTGTGTGATTGTGAGTGTGTGATTGTGATTGTGTGATTGTGATTGTGTGATTGTGATTGTGAGATTGTGATTGTGTGATTGTGTGATTGTGATTGTGTGATTGTGATTGTGTGATTGTGATTGTGTGATTGTGATTGTGTGATTGTGATTGTGTGATTGTGATTGTGTGATTGTGATTGTGTGATTGTGACTGTGTGATTGTGATTGTGTGATTGTGATTGTGTGATTGTGATTGTGTGATTGTGATTGTGTGATTGTGATTGTGTGATTGTGATTGTGTGATTGTGATTGTGTGATTGTGATTGTGTGATTGTGATTGTGTGATTGTGATTGTGTGATTGTGATTGTGTGATTGTGATTGTGTGATTGTGATTGTGTGATTGTGATTGTGTGATTGTGATTGTGTGATTGTGATTGTGTGATTGTGATTGTGTGATTGTGATTGTGTGATTGTGATTGTGTGATTGTGATTGTGTGATTGTGATTGTGTGATTGTAATCGTGTGATTGTGATCGTGTGAGTGTGATTGTGTGATTGTGATCGTGTGATTGTGATTGTGTGATTGTGATTGTGTGATTGTGATTGTGTGATTGTGATTGTGTGATTGTGATTGTGTGATTGTGATTGTGTGATTCTGATTGTGTGATTGTGATTGTGTGATTGTGATTGTGTGATTGTGATTGTGTGATTGTGATTGTGTGATTGTGATTGTGTGATTGTGATTGTGTGATTGTGATTGTGTGATTGTGATTGTGTGATTGTGATTGTGTGCTTGTGATTGTGTGATTGTGATTGCGTGATTGTGATTGCGTGATTGTGATTGCGTGATTGTGATTGCGTGATTGTGATTGCGTGATTGTGATTGTGTGGTTGTGATTGTGTGGTTGTGATTGTGTGGTTGTGATTGTGTGATTGTGATTGTGATTGTGTGATTGTGATTGTGTGATTGCGATTGTGTGATTGCGATTGTGTGATTGCGATTGTGTGATTGCGATTGTGTGATTGGGATTGTGTGATTGTGATTGTGCGATTGTGATTGTGCGATTGTTATCGTGTGAGTGTGATAGTGTGATTGTGACCGGGGGATTGTGTGAATGTGATTGTGTGATTGTGATGTGCGATTGTGACTGTGCGATTGTGATCGTGCGATTGTGGTCGTGTGATGGTGATTGTGCGATTGTGATTGTGCGATTGTGATCGTGTGAGTGTGATAGTGTGATCGTATGATTGTGATCGTGTGACTGTGATCGTGTGATTGTGATTGTGCGATTGTGATTGTGCGGTTGTGACTGTGCGATCGTGATCGTGCGATTGTGGTCGTGTGATGGTGATTGTGCGATTGTGATTGTGCGATTGTGATCGTGTGAGTGTGATAGTGTGATTGTGATCGGGGGATTGTGTGAATGTGATTGTGTGATTGTGATTGTGCGATAGTGATTGTGCGATTGTGATTGTGCGATTGTGATCGTGTGATTGTGATTGTGCGATTGTGAGCGTGCGATTGTGATTGTGCGATTGTGTTTGTGCGAATGTGATTGTGCGAGTGTGAGTGTGCGATTGTAATTGCGCGATTGTGATTGTGCGATTGTAATCGTGTGATTGTGATCGTGTGAGTGTGATTGTGTGATCGTATGATTGTGATCGTGTGACTGTGATCGTGTGATTGTGATTGTGCGATTGTGATTGTGCGATTGTGACTGTGCGATTGTGATCGTGCGATTGTGGTCGTGTGATGGTGATTGTGCGATTGTGATCGTGCGATTGTGGTCGTGTGATGGTGATTGTGCGATTGTGATTGTGCGATTGTGATCGTGTGAGTCTGACAGTGTGATCGCATGATTGTGATCGTGTGACTGTGATCGTGTCATTGTGATTGTGCGATTGTGATTGTGCGATTGTGATTGTGCGATTGTGACTGTGCGATTGTGATCGTGCGATTGTGGTCGTGTGATGATGATTGTGCGATTGTGATTGTGCGATTGTGATCGTGTGAGTGTGATAGTGTGATTGTGATCGGGGGATTGTGTGAATGTGATTGTGCGATTGTGATTGTGCGATTGTGATTGTGCGATTGTGACTGTGCGATTGTGATCGTGCGATTGTGGTCGTGTGATGGTGATTGTGCGATTGTGATTGTGCGATTGTAATCGTGTGAGTGTGATAGTGTGATAGTGTGATTGTGATCGGGGGAATGTGTGAATGTGATTGTGTGATTGTGATTGTGCGATTGTGACTGTGCGATTGTGATCGTGCGATTGTGGTCGTGTGATGGTGATTGTGCGATTGTGATTGTGCGATTGTGATCGTGTGAGTCTGATAGTGTGATCGTATGATTGTGATCGTGTGACTGTGATCGTGTGATTGTGATTGTGCGATTGTGATTGTGCGATTGTGACTGTGCGATTGTGATCGTGCGATTGTGGTCGTGTGATGATGATTGTGCGATTGTGATTGTGCGATTGTGATCGTGTGAGTGTGATAGTGTGATTGTGATCGGGGGATTGTGTGAATGTGATTGTGTGATTGTGATTGTGCGATAGTGATTGTGCGAATGTGATTGTGCGATTGTGATCGTGTGATTGTGATTGTGCGATTGTGAGTGTGCGATTGTGATTGTGCGATTGTGTTTGTGCGAATGTGATTGTGCGAGTGTGAGTGTGCGATTGTAATTGCGCGATTGTGATTGTGCGATTGTGATCGTGTGAGTGTGATAGTGTGATTGTGATCGGGGGATTGTGTGAATGTGATCGTGTGATTGTGATTGTGCGATAGTGATTGTGCGAATGTGATTGTGCGATTGTGATCGTGTGATTGTGATTGTGCGATTGTGAGTGTGCGATTGTGATTGTGCGATTGTGTTTGTGCGAATGTGATTGTGCGAGTGTGAGTGTGCGACTGTAATTGCGCGATTGAGATTGTGCGATTGTCATCGTGTGATTGTGATCGTGTGATTGTGATTGTGTGATTGTGTGATTGTGATTGTGTGATTGTGATTGTGTAATTGTGGTTGTGTGATTGTGATTGTGTGATTGAGATTGTGTGATTGTGTGATTGTGATTGTGTGATTGTGATTGTGTGATTGTGGTTGTGTGATTGTGATTGTGTGATTGTGATTGTGTGATTGTGATTGTGTGATTGTGATTGTGTGATTGTGATTGTGTGATTGTGATTGTGTGATTGTGATTGTGTGATTGTGATTGTGTGATTGTGATTGTGTGATTGTGATTGTGTGATTGTGATTGTGTGATTGTGATTGTGTGATTGTGATTGTGTGATTGTGATTGTGTGATTGTGATTGTGTGATTGTGATTGTGTGATTGTGATTGTGTGATTGTGATTGTGTGATTGTGATTGTGTGCTTGTGATTGTGTGATTGCGATTGTGTGATTGCGATTGTGTGATTGCGATTGTGTGATTGCGATTGTGTGATTGCGATTGTGTGATGGCGATTGTGTGATTGGGATTGTGCGATTGTGATTGTGCGATTGTGATTGTGCGATTGTGATTGTGCGATTGTGATTGTGCGATTGTGATTGTGCGATTGTGATTGTGCGATTGTGATTGTGCGATTGTGATTGTGCGATTGTGATTGTGCGATTGTGATTGTGTGATTGTGATTGTGTGATTGTGATTGTGATTGTGTGATTGTGATTGTGTGATTGTGATTGTGTGATTGTGATTGTGTGATTGTGATTGTGTGATTGTGTGATTGTGATTGTGTGATTGTGATTGTGTGATTGTGATTGTGTGATTGTGATTGTGTGATTGTGATTGTGTGATTGTGATTGTGTGATTGTGATTGTGTGATTGTGATTGTGTGATTGTGATTGTGTGATTGTGATTGCGTGATTGTGATTGCGTGATTGTGATTGAGTGATTGTGATTGCGTGATTGTGATTGCGTGATTGTGATTGCGTGATTGTGATTGCGTGATTGTGATTGCGTGATTGTGATTGCGTGAATGTGATTGCGTGATTGTGATTGTGTGATTGTGATTGTGTTATTGTGATTGTGTGATCGTGACTGTGTGGTCGTGATTGTGTGATCGTGATTGTGGGATTGTGACTGTGTGATTGTGTGATTGTGGTTGTGTGATCGTTACTGTGTGGTCGTGATTGTGCGATCGTGATTGTGGGATTGTGATTGTGTGATTGTGTGATCGTGATTGTGTGATCGTGATTGTGTGATCGTGATTGTGTGATCGTTATTGTGTGATCGTGATTGTGTGATAGTGATTGAGATTGTGTGATTGTGATTGTGTGATTGTGATTGTGTGATTGTGATTGTGTGATTGTGATTGTGTGATTGTGATTGTGTGATTGTGATTGTGTGATTGTGATTGTGTGATTGTGATTGTGTGATTGTGATTGTGTGATTGTGATTGTGTGATTGTGGTTGTGTGATTGTGATTGTGTGATTGTGATTGCGTGGTTGTGATTGTGTGATTGTGATTGTGATTGTGTGATTGTGATTGTGTGATTGCGATTGTGTGATTGCGATTGTGTGATTGCGATTGTGTGATTGCGATTGTGTGATTGGGATTGTGTTATTGTGATTGTGCGATTGTGATTGTGCGATTGTGATCGTGTGAGTGTGATAGTGTGATTGTGATCGGGGGATTGTGTGAATGTGATTGTGTGATTGTGATTGTGCGATTGTGACTGTGCGATTGTGATCGTGCGATTGTGGTCGTGCGATGGTGATTGTGCGATTGTGATTGTGCGATTGTGATCGTGTGAGTGTGATAGTGTGATCGTATGATTGTGATCGTGTGACTGTGATCGTGTGATTGTGATTGTGCGATTGTGATTGTGCGGTTGTGATTGTGCGGTTGTGACTGTGCGATTGTGATCGTGCGATTGTGGTCGTGTGATGGTGATTGTGCGATTGTGATTGTGCGATTGTGATTGTGCGATTGTGATCGTGTGAGTGTGATAGTGTGATTGTGATCGGAGGATTGTGTGAATGTGATTGTGTGATTGTGATTGTGCGATAGTGATTGTGCGATTGTGATTGTGCGATTGTGATCGTGTGATTGTGATTGTGCGATTGTGAGCGTGCGATTGTGATTGTGCGATTGTGTTTGTGCGAATGTGATTGTGCGAGTGTTAGTGTGCGATTGTAATTGCGCGATAGTGATTGTGCGATTGTAATCGTGTGATTGTGATCGTGTGAGTGTGATTGTGTGATCGTATGATTGTGATCGTGTGACTGTGATCGTGTGATGGTGATTGTGCGATTGTGATTGTGCGGTTGTGACTGTGCGATTGTGATCGTGCGATTGTGGTCGTGTGATGGTGATTGTGCGATTGTGATTGTGCGATTGTAATCGTGTGAGTGTGATAGTGTGATTGTGATCGGGGGAATGTGTGAATGTGATTGTGTGATTGTGATTGTGCGATTGTGACTGTGCGATTGTGATCGTGCGATTGTGGTCGTGTGATGGTGATTGTGCGATTGTGATTGTGCGATTGTGATCGTGTGAGTCTGATAGTGTGATCGTATGATTGTGATCGTGTGACTGTGATCGTGTGATTGTGATTGTGCGATTGTGATTGTGCGATTGTGACTGTGCGATTGTGATCGTGCGATTGTGGTCGTGTGATGATGATTGTGCGATTCTGATTGTGCGATTGTGATCGTGTGAGTGTGATAGTGTGATTGTGATCGGGGGATTGTGTGAATGTGATTGTGTGATTGTGATTGTGCGATAGTGATTGTGCGATTGTGATTGTGCGATTGTGAGTGTGCGATTGTGATTGTGCGATTGTGTTTGTGCGAATGTGATTGTGCGAGTGTGAGTGTGCGATTGTAATTGCGCGATTGAGATTGTGCGATTGTAATCGTGTGATTGTGATCGTGTGATTGTGATTGTGTGATTGTGTGATTGTGATTGTGTGATTGTGGTTGTGTGATTGTGATTGAGTGATTGAGATTGTGTGATTGTGATTGTGTGATTGTGATCGTGTGATTGTGATTGTGTGATTGTGTGATTGTGGTTGTGTGATTGTGATTGTGTGGTTGTGATTGTGTGGTTGTGATTGTCTGATTGCGATTGTGATTGTGTGATTGTGATTGTGTGATTGCGATTGTGTGATTGCGATTGTGTGATTGCGCTTGTGTGATTGCGATTGTGTGATTGGGATTGTGTGATTGTGATTGTGCGATTGTGATTATGCGATTGTGATCGTGTGAGTGTGATAGTGTGATTGTGATCGGGGGATTGTGTGAATGTGGTTGTGTGATTGTGATTGTGCGATTGTGACTGTGCGATTGTGATCGTGCGATTGTGGTCGTGTGATGGTGATTGTGCGATTGTGATTGTGCGATTGTGATCGTGTGAGTGTGATAGTGTGATCGTATGATTGTGATCGTGTGACTGTGATCGTGTGATTGTGATTGTGTGATTGTGATTGTGTGATTGTGATTGTGTGATTGTGATTGTGTGATTGTGATTGTGTGATTGTGATTGTGTGATTGTGATTGTGTGATTGTGATTGTGTGATTGTGATTGTGTGATTGTGATTGTGTGATTGTGATTGTGTGATTGTGATTGTGTGATTGTGATTGTGTGATTGTGATTGTGTGATTGTGATTGTGTGATTGTGATTGTGTGATTGTGATTGTGTGATTGTGATTGTGTGATTGTGATTGTGTGATTGTGATTGTGTGATTGTGATTGTGTGATTGTGATTGTGTGATTGTGATTGTGTGATTGTGATTGTGTGATTGTGATTGTGTGATTGTGATTGTGTGATTGTGATTGTGTGATTGTGATTGTGTGATTGTGATTGTGTGATTGTGATTGTGTGATTGTGATTGTGTGATTGTGATTGTGTGATTGTGATTGTGTGATTGTGATTGTGTGATTGTGATTGTGTGATTGTGATTGTGTGATTGTGATTGTGTGATTGTGATTGTGTGATTGTGATTGTGTGATTGTGATTGTGTGATTGTGATTGTGTGATTGTGATTGTGTGATTGTGATTGTGTGATTGTGATTGTGTGATTGTGATTGTGTGATTGTGATTGTGTGATTGTGATTGTGTGATTGTGATTGTGTGATTGTGATTGTGTGATTGTGATTGTGTGATTGTGATTGTGTGATTGTGATTGTGTGATTGTGATTGTGTGATTGTGATTGTGTGATTGTGATTGTGTGATTGTGATTGTGTGATTGTGATTGTGTGATTGTGATTGTGTGATTGTGATTGTGTGATTGTGATTGTGTGATTGTGATTGTGTGATTGTGATTGTGTGATTGTGATTGTGTGATTGTGATTGTGTGATTGTGATTGTGTGATTGTGATTGTGTGATTGTGATTGTGTGATTGTGATTGTGTGATTGTGATTGTGTGATTGTGATTGTGTGATTGTGATTGTGTGATTGTGATTGTGTGATTGTGATTGTGTGATTGTGATTGTGTGATTGTGATTGTGTGATTGTGATTGTGTGATTGTGATTGTGTGATTGTGATTGTGTGATTGTGATTGTGTGATTGTGATTGTGTGATTGTGATTGTGTGATTGTGATTGTGTGATTGTGATTGTGTGATTGTGATTGTGTGATTGTGATTGTGTGATTGTGATTGTGTGATTGTGATTGTGTGATTGTGATTGTGTGATTGTGATTGTGTGATTGTGATTGTGTGATTGTGATTGTGTGATTGTGATTGTGTGATTGTGATTGTGTGATTGTGATTGTGTGATTGTGATTGTGTGATTGTGATTGTGTGATTGTGATTGTGTGATTGTGATTGTGTGATTGTTATTGTGTGATTGTGATTGTGTGATTGTGATTGTGTGATTGTGATTGTGTGATTGTGATTGTGTGATTGTGATTGTGTGATTCTGATTGTGTGATTGTGATTGCGTGCTTGTGATTGCGTGATTGTGATTGCGTGATTGTGATTGCGTGATTGTGATTGCGTGATTGTGATTGCGTGATTGTGATTGCGTGATTGTGATTGCGTGATTGTGATTGCGTGATTGTGATTGTGATTGTGTGATTGTGATTGTGTGATTGTGATTGTGTGATTGTGATTGTGTGATTGTGATTGTGTGATTGTGATTGTGTGATTGTGATTGTGTGATTGTGATTGTGTGATTGTGATTGTGTGATTGTGATTGTGTGATTGTGATTGTGTGATTGTGATTGTGTGATTGTGATTGTGTGATTGTGATTGTGTGATTGTGATTGTGTGATTGTGATTGTGTGATTGTGATTGTGTGATTGTGATTGTGTGATTGTGATTGTGTGATTGTGATTGTGTGATTGTGATTGTGTGATTGTGATTGTGTGATTGTGATTGTGTGATTGTGATTGTGTGATTGTGATTGTGTGATTGTGATTGTGTGATTGTGATTGTGTGATTGTGATTGTGTGATTGTGATTGTGTGATTGTGATTGTGTGATTGTGATTGTGTGATTGTGATTGTGTGATTGTGATTGTGTGATTGTGATTGTGTGATTGTGATTGTGTGATTGTGATTGTGTGATTGTGATTGTGTGATTGTGATTGTGTGATTGTGATTGTGATTGTGCGATTGTGTTTGTGCGAATGTGGTTGTGCGAGTGTGAGTGTGCGATTGTCAATTCCGCGATTGTGATTGTGCGATTGTTATCGTGTGATTGTGATCGTGTGAGTGTGATCGTGTGATGGTGATTGTGTGATTGTGATTGCGCGATTGTGATCGTGTGAGTGTGATAGTGTGATTGCGATCGGGGGATTGTGTGAATGCGATTGCGTGATTGTGATTGTGCGATTGTGACTGTGCGATTGTGATCGTGCGATTGTGGTCGTGTGATGGTGATTGTGCGATTGTGATTGTGCGATTGTGATCGTGTGAGTGTGATAGTGTGATCGTATGATTGTGATCGTGTGACTGTGATCGTGTGATTGTGATTGTGCGATTGTGATTATGCGATTGTGACTGTGCGATTGTGATCGTGCGATTGTGGTCGTGTGATGGTGATTGTGCGATTGTGATTGTGCGATTGTGATCGTGAAAGTGTGATAGTGTGATTGTGATCGGGGGATTGTGTGAATGTGATTGTGCGAGTGTGAGTGTGCGATTGTAATTGCGCGATTGTGATTGTGCGATTGTAATCGTGTGATTGTGATCGTGTGAGTGTGATTGTGTGATCGTATGATTGTGATCGTGTGACTGTGATCGTGTGATTGTGATTGTGCGATTGTGATTGTGCGATTGTGACTGTGCGATTGTGATCGTGTGACTGTGATCGTGTGATTGTGATTGTGCGATTGTGATTGTGCGATTGTGACTGTGCGATTGTGATCGTGCGATTGTGGTCGTGTGATGGTGATTGCGCGATTGTGATTGTGCGATTGTAATCGTGTGATTGTGATCGTGTGAGTGTGATTGTGTGATCGTATGATTGTGATCGTGTGACTGTGATCGTGTGATTGTGATTGTGCGATTGTGATTGTGCGATTGTGACTGTGCGATTGTGATCGTGTGAGTGTGATAGTGTGATTGTGATCGGGGGATTGTGTGAATGTGATTGTGTGATTGTGATTGTGCGATAGTGATTGTGCGAATGTGATTGTGCGATTGTGATCGTGTGATTGTGATTGTGCGATTGTGATTGTGTGATTGTGATTGTGTGATTGTGATTGTGTGATTGTGATTGTGTGATTGTGGTTGTGTGATTGTGATTGTGTGATTGAGATTGTGTGATTGTGTGATTGTGATTGTGTGATTGTGATTGTGTGATGGTGGTTGTGTGATTGTGATTGTGTGATTGTGATTGTGTGATTGTGATTGTGTGATTGTGATTGTGTGATTGTGATTGTGTGATTGTGATTGTGTGATTGTGATTGTGTGATTGTGATTGCGTGATTGTGATTGCGTGATTGTGATTGTGTGATTGTGATTGTGTGATTGTGATTGTGTGATTGTGATTGTGTGATTGTGATTGTGTGATTGTGATTGTGTGATTGTGATTGTGTGATTGTGATTGTGTGATTGTGATTGTGTGATTGTGATTGTGTGATTGTGATTGTGTGATTGTGATTGTGTGATTGTGATTGTGTGATTGTGATTGTGTGATTGTGATTGTGTGATTGTGATTGTGTGATTGTGATTGTGTGATTGTGATTGTGTGATTGTGATTGTGTGATTGTGATTGTGTGATTGTGATTGTGTGATTGTGATTGTGTGATTGTGATTGTGTGATTGTGATTGTGTGATTGTGATTGTGTGATTGTGATTGTGTGATTGTGATTGTGTGATTGTGATTGTGTGATTGTGATTGTGTGATTGTGATTGTGTGATTGTGATTGTGTGATTGTGATTGTGTGATTGTGATTGTGTGATTGTGATTGTGTGATTGTGATTGTGTGATTGTGATTGTGTGATTGTGATTGTGTGATTGTGATTGTGTGATTGTGATTGTGTGATTGTGATTGTGTGATTGTGATTGTGTGATTGTGATTGTGTGATTGTGATTGTGTGATTGTGATTGTGTGATTGTGATTGTGTGATTGTGATTGTGTGATTGTGATTGTGTGATTGTGATTGTGTGATTGTGATTGTGTGATTGTGATTGTGTGATTGTGATTGTGTGATTGTGATTGTGTGATTGTGATTGTGTGATTGTGATTGTGTGATTGTGATTGTGTGATTGTGATTGTGTGATTGTGATTGTGTGATTGTGATTGTGTGATTGTGATTGTGTGATTGTGATTGTGTGATTGTGATTGTGTGATTGGGATTGTGTGATTGTGATTGTGCGATTGTGATTGTGCGATTGTGATCGTGTGAGTGTGATAGTGTGATTGTGATCGGGGGATTGTGTGAATGTGATTGTGTGATTGTGATTGTGCGATAGTGATTGTGCGATTGTGATTGTGCGATTGTGATCGTGTGATTGTGATTGTGCGATTGTGAGTGTGCGATTGTGATTGTGCGATTGTGTTTGTGCGAATGTGATTGTGCGAGTGTGAGTGTGCGATTGTAATTGCGCGATTGAGATTGTGCGATTGTAATCGTGTGATTGTGATCGTGTGATTGTGATTGTGTGATTGTGTGATTGTGATTGTGTGATTGTGATTGTGTGATTGTGGTTGTGTGATTGTGATTGAGTGATTGAGATTGTGTGATTGTGTGATTGTGATTGTGTGATTGTGATTGTGTGATTGTGGTTGTGTGATTGTGATTGTGTGATTGTGATTGTGTGATTGTGATTGTGATTGTGTGATTGTGATTGTGTGATTGTGATTGTGTGATTGTGATTGTGTGATTGTGATTGTGTGATTGTGATTGTGTGATTGTGATTGTGTGATTGTGATTGTGTGATTGTGATTGTGATTGTGCGATTGTGTTTGTGCGAATGTGATTGTGCGAGTGTGAGTGTGCGATTGTAATTGCGCGATTGTGATTGTGCGATTGAAATCGTGTGATTGTGATCGTGTGAGTGTGATTGTGTGATCGTATGATTGTGATCGTGTGACTGTGATCGTGTGATTGTGATAGTGTGATTGTGATCGGGGGATTGTGTGAATGTGATTGTGTGATTGTGACTGTGCGATTGTGATCGTGCGATTGTGGTCGTGTGATGGTGATTGTGCGATTGTGATTGTGCGATTGTAATCGTGTGAGTGTGATAGTGTGTTTGTGATCGGGGGAATGTGTGAATGTGATTGTGTGATTGTGATTGTGCGATTGTGACTGTGCGATTGTGATCGTGCGATTGTGGTCGTGTGATGGTGATTGTGCGATTGTGATTGTGCGATTGTGATCGTGTGAGTGTGATAGTGTGATCGTATGATTGTGATCGTGTGACTGTGATCGTGTGATTGTGATTGTGCGATTGTGATTGTGCGATTGTGATTGTGCGATTGTGATCGTGCGATTGTGGTCGTGTGATGGTGATTGTGCGATTGTGATTGTGCGATTGTGATCGTGTGAGTGTGATAGTGTGATTGTGATCGGGGGATTGTGTGAATGTGATTGTGTGATTGTGATTGTGCGATAGTGATTGTGCGATTGTGATTGTGCGATTGTGATAGTGTGATTGTGATTGTGCGATTGTGAGTGTGCGATTGTGATTGTGCGATTGTGTTTGTGCGAATGTGATTGTGCGAGTGTGAGTGTGCGATTGTAATTGCGCGATTGTGATTGTGCGATTGCGATTGTGCGATTGTGATTGTGATTGTGTGATTGTGATTGTGTGATTGTGATTGTGTGATTGTGATTGTGTGATTGTGATTGTGTGATTTTGATTGTGCGATTGTGTTTGTGCGAATGTGATTGTGCGAGTGTGAGTGTGCGATTGTAATTGCGCGATTGTGATTGTGCGATTGTAATCGTGTGATTGTGATCGTGTGAGTGTGATCGTGTGATGGTGATTGTGCGATTGTGATTGTGCGATTGTGATCGTGTGATTGTGATCGGGGGATTGTGTGAATGTGATTGTGTGATTGTGATTGTGCGATAGTGATTGTGCGATTGTGATCGTGCGATTGTGGTCGTGTGATGGTGATTGTGCGATTGTGATTGTGCGATTGTGATCGTGTGAGTGTGATAGTGTGATCGTATGATTGTGATCGTGTGACTGTGATCGTGTGATTGTGATTGTGCGATTGTGATTGTGCGATTGTGACTGTGCGATTGTGATCGTGTGAGTGTGATAGTGTGATTGTGATCGGGGGATTGTGTGAATGTGATTGTGTGATTGTGATTGTGCGATAGTGATTGTGCGAATGTGATTGTGCGATTGTGATCGTGTGATTGTGATTGTGCGATTGTGAGTGTGCGATTGTGATTGTGCGATTGTGATTGTGCGATTGTGTTTGTGCGAATGTGATTGTGTGATTGTGATTGTGTGATTGTGATTGTGTGATTGTGATTGTGTGATTGTGATTGTGTGATTGTGATTGTGTGATTGTGATTGTGTGATTGTGATTGTGTGATTGTGATTGTGTGATTGTGATTGTGTGATTGTGATTGTGTGATTGTGATTGTGTGATTGTGATTGTGTGATTGTGATTGTGTGATTGTGATTGTGTGATTGTGATTGTGTGATTGTGATTGTGTGATTGTGATTGTGTGATTGTGATTGTGTGATTGTGATTGTGTGATTGTGATTGTGTGATTGTGATTGTGTGATTGTGATTGTGTGATTGTGATTGTGTGATTGTGATTGTGTGATTGTGATTGTGTGATTGTGATTGTGTGATTGTGATTGTGTGATTGTGATTGTGTGATTGTGATTGTGTGATTGTGATTGTGTGATTGTGATTGTGTGATTGTGATTGTGTGATTGTGATTGTGTGATTGTGATTGTGTGATTGTGATTGTGTGATTGTGATTGTGTGATTGTGATTGTGTGATTGTGATTGTGTGATTGTGATTGTGTGATTGTGATTGTGTGATTGTGATTGTGTGATTGTGATTGTGTGATTGTGATTGTGTGATTGTGATTGTGTGATTGTGATTGTGTGATTGTGATTGTGTGATTGTGATTGTGTGATTGTGATTGTGTGATTGTGATTGTGTGATTGTGATTGTGTGATTGTGATTGTGTGATTGTGATTGTGTGATTGTGATTGTGTGATTGTGATTGTGTGATTGTGATTGTGTGATTGTGATTGTGTGATTGTGATTGTGTGATTGTGATTGTGTGATTGTGATTGTGTGATTGTGATTGTGTGATTGTGATTGTGTGATTGTGATTGTGTGATTGTGATTGTGTGATTGTGATTGTGTGATTGTGATTGTGTGATTGTGATTGTGTGATTGTGATTGTGTGATTGTGATTGTGTGATTGTGATTGTGTGATTGTGATTGTGTGATTGTGATTGTGTGATTGTGATTGTGTGATTGTGATTGTGTGATTGTGATTGTGTGATTGTGATTGTGTGATTGTGATTGTGTGATTGTGATTGTGTGATTGTGATTGTGTGATTGTGATTGTGTGATTGTGATTGTGTGATTGTGATTGTGTGATTGTGATTGTGTGATTGTGATTGTGTGATTGTGATTGTGTGATTGTGATTGTGTGATTGTGATTGTGTGATTGTGATTGTGTGATTGTGATTGTGTGATTGTGATTGTGTGATTGTGATTGTGTGATTGTGATTGTGTGATTGTGATTGTGTGATTGTGATTGTGTGATTGTGATTGTGTGATTGTGATTGTGTGATTGTGATTGTGTGATTGTGATTGTGTGATTGTGATTGTGTGATTGTGATTGTGTGATTGTGATTGTGTGATTGTGATTGTGTGATTGTGATTGTGTGATTGTGATTGTGTGATTGTGATTGTGTGATTGTGATTGTGTGATTGTGATTGTGTGATTGTGATTGTGTGATTGTGATTGTGTGATTGTGATTGTGTGATTGTGATTGTGTGATTGTGATTGTGTGATTGTGATTGTGTGATTGTGATTGTGTGATTGTGATTGTGTGATTGTGATTGTGTGATTGTGATTGTGTGATTGTGATTGTGTGATTGTGATTGTGTGATTGTGATTGTGTGATTGTGATTGTGTGATTGTGATTGTGTGATTGTGATTGTGTGATTGTGATTGTGTGATTGTGATTGTGTGATTGTGATTGTGTGATTGTGATTGTGTGATTGTGATTGTGTGATTGTGATTGTGTGATTGTGATTGTGTGATTGTGATTGTGTGATTGTGATTGTGTGATTGTGATTGTGTGATTGTGATTGTGTGATTGTGATTGTGTGATTGTGATTGTGTGATTGTGATTGTGTGATTGTGATTGTGTGATTGTGATTGTGTGATTGTGATTGTGTGATTGTGATTGTGTGATTGTGATTGTGTGATTGTGATTGTGTGATTTTGTGATAGTGTGATTGCGACTGTGCGATTGTGTGATTGAGTGATTGTGATTGTGTGATTGTGATTGTGTGATTGCGACTGTGTGATTGTGTGATTGTGATTGTGTGATTGCGACTGTGTGATTGTGATTGTGTGATTGCGATTGTGTGATTGTGATTGTGATTGTGCGATTGTGATTGTGCGATTGTGATTGTGCGATTGTGATTGTGCGATTGTGATTGTGCGATTGTGATTGTGCGATTGTGATTGTGCGATTGTGATTGTGCGATTGTGATTGTGCGATTGTGATTGTGCGATTGTGATTGTGCGATTGTGATTGTGCGATTGTGATTGTGCGATTGTGATTGTGCGATTGTGATTGTGCGATTGTGATTGTGCGATTGTGATTGTGCGATTGTGATTGTGCGATTGTGATTGTGCGATTGTGATTGTGCGATTGTGATTGTGCGATTGTGATTGTGCGATTGTGATTGTGCGATTGTGATTGTGCGATTGTGATTGTGCGATAGTGATTGTGCGATCGTGATTGTGCGATCGTGATTGTGCGATCGTGATTGTGTGAACGTGATTGTGCGATCGTGATTGTGTGATAGTGACTGTGTGTTTGTGATTGTGTGATTGTGATTGTGTGATCGTGACTGTGTGATCGTGATTGTGTGATCGCAATTGTGGGATTGTGTGATCGTGGTTGTGATTGAGTGATTGTGATTGTGTGATAGTGATTGTGTGATTGTGATTGTGTGATTGTGATTGTGTGATTGTGATTTTGTGATTGTGATTGTGTGATTGTGATTGTGTGATTGTGATTGTGTGATTGTGATTGTGTCATTGTGATTGTGTGATTGTGATGTGTGATTGTGATTGTGATTGTGATTGTGATTGTGATTGTGTGACTGTGTGATTGTGATTGTGTGATTGTGATTGCGTGATTGTGATTGGGTGATTGTGATTGCGTGATTGTGATTGCGTGATTGTGATTGCGTGATTGTGATTGCGTGATTCTGATTGCGTGATTGTGATTGCGTGATTGCGATTGCGTGATTGCGATTGCGTGATTGCGATTGCGTGATTGCGATTGTGTGATTGCGATTGTGTGATTGCGATTGTGTGATTGCGATTCTGTGATTGCGATTGTGTGATTGTGTGATTGTGATCGTGTGATTGTGATTGTGTGATTGTGATTATGTGATCGTGATTGTGATTGTGATTGTGTGACTGTGATTGTGTGATCGTGATAATGTGATCGTGATAGTGTGATCGTGATTGTGTGATCGTGACTGTGTGATCGTGACTGTGTGACCGTGAATGTGTGACCGTGATTGTGTGATCGTGATTGTGTGATCGTGATTGTGTGATTGTGTTATTGTGATTGTGTGAACGTGATTGTGTGATCGTGATTGTGGGATTGTGACTGTGTGATTGTGTGATCGTGATTGTGTGATTGTGATTGTGATTGTGATTGTGTGACTGTGTGATTGTGATTGTGTGATCGCGATTGTGTGATCGTGATTGTGTGATCGTGATTGTGTGATCGTGACTGTGTGATCGTGATTGTGTGATCGTGATTGTGTTATCGTGATTGTGTGATTGTGTGATTGTGATTGTGTGATTGTGATTGTGTGATTGTGATTGTGTGATTGTGATTGTCTGATTGTCATTGTGTGATTGTGATGGTGTGACTGTGATTACGTGACTGCGATTGTGTGATTGTGATTGTGATTGTGATTTTGCGATTATGATTGTGCGATTGTGATTGTGATTGTGATTGTGTGATTGTGATTGTGTGATTGAGATTATGTGATTGTGATTGTGATTGTGATTGTGTGACTGTGATTGTGTGATTGTGATTGTGTGATTGTGATTGTGTGACTGTGTTTGTGTGATTGTGATTGTGATTGTGATTGTGTGACTGTGTGATTGTGATTGTGTGATCGGGATTGTGTGATCGTGAGTGTGTGATCCTGATTGTGTGATCGTGACTGTGTGATCGTGATTGTGTGAACGTGATTGTGTTATCGTGATTGTGTGATTGTGTGATTGTGATTGTGTGATTGTGATTGTGTGATTGTGATTGTGTGATTGTGATTGTGTGATTGTGATTGTCTGATTGTCATTGTGTGATTGTGATGGTGTGACTGTGATTGCGTGACTGTGATTGTGTGATTGTGATTGTGATTGTGCGATTGTGATTGTGCGATTGTGATTGTGCGATTGTGATTGTGCGATTGTGATTGTGCGATTGTGATTGTGATTGTGATTGTGATTGTGTGATTGTGGGATTGTGTGATTGTGATTGTGTGATTGAGATTATGTGATTGTGATTGTGATTGTGATTGTGTGACTGTGATTGTGTGACTGTGATTGTGTGACTGTGATTGTGTGACTGTGATCGTGTGACTGTGATCGTGTGACTGTGATCGTGTGACTGTGATCGTGTGACTGTGATCGTGTGACTGTGATCGTGTGACTGTGATCGTGTGACTGTGATCGTGTGACTGTGATCGTGTGACTGTGAATGTGTGACTGTGATTGTGTGACTGTGATTGTGTGAGTGTGATTGTGTGACTGTGATTGTGTGACTGTGATTGTGTGACTGTGATTGTGTGACTGTGATTGTGTGACTGTGATTATGTGACTGTGATTGTGTGACTGTGATTGTGTGACTGTGATTGTGTGACTGTGATTGTGTGACTGTGATTGTGTGATTGTGATTGTGTGATTGTGTTATTGTGATTGTGTGAACGTGATTGTGTGATCGTGATTGTGGGATTGTGACTGTGTGATTGTGTGATCGTGATTGTGTTATCGTGATTGTGCGATTGCGATTGTGATTGTGATTGTGTGACTGTGTGATTGTGATTGTGTGATCGGGATTGTGTGATCGTGATTGTGTTATCGTGATTGTGTGATTGTGTGATTGTGTGATTGTGATTGTGTGATTGTGATTGTCTGATTGTTATTGTGTGATTGTGATGGTGTGACTGTGATTGCGAGACTGTGATTGTGTGATTGTGATTGTGATTGTGATTGTGCGATTGTGAATGTGCGATTGTGATTGTGATTGTGATTGTGTGATTGTGATTGTGTGATTGAGATTATGTGATTGTGATTGTGATTGTGATTGTGTGACTGTGATTGTGTGACTGTGATTGTGTGACTGTGATTGTGTGACTGTGATTGTGTGACTGTGATTGTGTGACTGTGATTGTGTGACTGTGATTGTGTGACTGTGATTGTGTGACTGTGATTGTGTGACTGTGATTGTGTGATTGTGATTGTGTGACTGTGATTGTGTGACTGTGATTGTGTGACTGTGATTGTGTGACTGTGAATGTGTGACTGTGATTGTGTGATTGCGACTGTGTGATTGAGTGATTGTGATTGTGTGATTGTGATTGTGTGATTGTGATTGTGTGATTGTGATTGTGTGATTGTGATTGTTTGATTGTGATTGTGTGATTGTGATTGTGTGATTGTGATTGTGTGATTGTGATTGTGTGATTGTGATTGTGTGATTGTGATTGTGTGTTTGTGATTGTGTGATTGTGATTGTGTGATTGTGATTGTGTGATTGTGATTGTGTGATTGTGATTGTGTGATTGTGATTGTGTGATTGTGATTGTGTGATTGTGATTGTGTGATTGTGATTGTGTGATTGTGATTGTGTGATTGTGATTGTGTGATTGTGATTGTGTGATTGTGATTGTGTGATTGTGATTGTGTGATTGTGATTGTGTGATTGTGATTGTGTGATTGTGTGATCGTGATTGTGTTATCGTGATTGTGTGATTGTGATTGTGATTGTGATTGTGTGACTGTGTGATTGTGATTGTGTGATCGGGATTGTGTGATCGTGATTGTGTTATCGTGATTGTGTGATTGTGTGATTGTGATTGTGTGATTGTGATTGTCTGATTGTTATTGTGTGATTGTGATGGTGTGACTGTGATTGCGTGACTATGATTGTGTGATTGTGATTGTGATTGTGATTGTGCGATTGTGAATGTGCGATTGTGATTGTGATTGTGATTGTGTGATTGTGGGATTGTGTGATTGTGATTGTGTGATTGAGATTATGTGATTGTGATTGTGATTGTGATTGTGATTGTGTGATTGTGATTGTGATTGTGATTGTGCGATTGTGAATGTGCGATTGTGATTGTGATTGTGATTGTGTGATTGTGGGATTGTGTGATTGTGATTGTGTGATTGAGATTATGTGATTGTGATTGTGATTGTAATTGTGTGACTGTGATTGTGTGATTGTGATTGTGTGACTGTGTTTGTGTGATTGTGATTGTGATTGTGATTGTGTGACTGTGTGACTGTGATTGTGTGATCGGGATTGTGTGATTGTGATTGTGTGACTGTGATTGTGTGACTGTGATTGTGTGACTGTGATTGTGTGACTGTGATTGTGTGAAGGTGATTGTGTGACTGTGATTGTGTGACTGTGATTGTGTGACTGTGATTGTGTGACTGTGATTGTGTGACTGTGATTGTGTGACTGTGATTGTGTGACTGTGATTGTGTGACTGTGATTGTGTGACTGTGATTGTGTGACTGTGATTGTGTGACTGTGATTGTGTGACTGTGATTGTGTGACTGTGAATGTGTGACTGTGATTGTGTGATTGCGACTGCGTGATTGAGTGATTGTGATTGTGTGATTGTGATTGTGTGATTGTGATTGTGTGATTGTGATTGTGTGATTGTGATTGTGTGATTGTGATTGCGTGATTGTGATTGTGTGATTGTGATTGTGTGATTGTGATTGTGTGACTGTGTTTGTGTGATTGTGATTGTGATTGTGATTGTGTGACTGTGTGATTGTGATTGTGTGATCGGGATTGTGTGATCGGGATTGTGTGATTGTCATTGTGTGACTGTGATTGTGTGACTGTGATTGTGTGACTGTGATTGTGTGACTGTGATTGTGTGACTGTGATTGTGTGACTGTGATTGTGTGACTGTGATTGTGTGACTGTGATTGTGTGACTGTGATTGTGTGACTGTGAATGTGTGACTGTGATTGTGTGATTGCGACTGTGTGATTGAGTGATTGTGATTGTGTGATTGTTATTGTGTGATTGTGATTGTGTGATTGTGATTGTGTGATTGTGATTGTGTGATTGTGATTGTGTGATTGTGATTGTGTGATTGTGATTGTGTGATTGTGATTGTGTGATTGTGATTGTGTGATTGTGATTGTGTGATTGTGATTGTGTGATTGTGATTGTGTGATTGTGATTGCGTGATTGTGATTGCGTGATTGTGATTGCGTGATTGTGATTGCGTGATTGTGATTGCGTGATTGTGATTGCGTGTTTGTGATTGCGTGATTGTGATAGCGTGATTGTGATTGCGTGATTGTGATGGCGTGATTGCGATTGCGTGATTGCGATTGCGTGATTGCGATTGCGTGATTGCGATCGCGTGATTGCGATTCTGTGATTGCGATTGTGTGATTGTGATTGTGTGATTGTGATCGTGTGATTGTGATTGTGTGATTGTGATTATGTGATCGTGATTGTGATTGTGATTGTGTGACTGTGATTGTGTGATCGTGATAATGTGATCGTGATAGTGTGATCGTGATTGTGTGATCGTGACTGTGTGACCGTGATTGTGTGACCGTGATTGTGTGATCGTGATTGTGTGATCGTGATTGTGTGATTGTGTTATTGTGATTGTGTGAACGTGATTGTGTTATCGTGATTGTGTGATTGTGATTGTGATTGTGATTGTGATTGTGTGACTGTGTGATTGTGATTGTGTGATCGGGATTGTGTGATCATGATTGTGTTATCGTGATTGTGTGATTGTGTGATTGTTATTGTGTGATTGTGATTGTCTGATTGTTATTGTGTGATTGTGATGGTGTGACTGTGATTGCGTGACTGTGATTGTGTGATTGTGATTGTGATTGTGATTGTGCGATTGTGAATGTGCGATTGTGATTGTGATTGTGATTGTGTGATTGGGGGATTGTGTGATTGTGATTGTGTGATTGAGATTATGTGATTGTGATTGTGATTGTGATTGTGTGATTGTGATTGTGATTGTGATTGTGATTGTGCGATTGTGAATGTGCGATTGTGATTGTGATTGTGATTGTGTGATTGTGGGATTGTGTGATTGTGATTGTGTGATTGAGATTATGTGATTGTGATTGTGATTGTGTGACTGTGATTGTGTGATTGTGATTGTGTGATTGTGATTGTGTGACTGTGTTTGTGTGATTGTGATTGTGATTGTGATTGTGTGACTGTGTGATTGTGATTGTGTGATCGGGATTGTGTGATCGTGATTGTGTGATCGTGATTGTGTGATCGTGACTGTGTGATCGTGATTGTGTGAACGTGATTGTGTTATCGTGATTGTGTGATTGTGTGATTGTGATTGTGTGATTGTGATTGTGTGATTGTGATTGTGTGATTGTGATTGTCTGATTGTCATTGTGTGATTGTGATGGTGTGACTGTGATTGTGTGACTGTGATTGTGTGATTGTGATTGTGATTGTGATTGTGTGACTGTGATTGCGTGACTGTGATTGTGTGACTGTGATTGTGTGACTGTGATTGTGTGACTGTGATTGTGTGACTCTGATTGTGTGACTGTGATTGTGTGACTGTGATTGTGTGACTGTGATTGTGTGACTGTGATTGTGTGACTGTGATTGTGTGACTGTGATTGTGTGACTGTGATTGTGTGACTGTGATTGTGTGACTGTGATTGTGTGACTGTGAATGTGTGACTGTGATTGTGTGATTGCGACTGTGTGATTGAGTGATTGTGATGGTGTGATTGTGATTGTGTGATTGTGATTGTGTGATTGTGATTGTGTAGTCGGGATTGTGTGATTGTGTTATTGTGATTGTGTGATTGTGATTGTGGCATTGTGATTGTGGCATTGTGATTGTGTGATTGTGATCGTGTGATCGTGATCGTGTGATCGTGATTGTGTGATCGTGACTGTGTGTTTGTGATTGTGTGATTGTGATTGTGATTGTGATTGTGCGATTGTGAATGTGCGATTGTGATTGTGATTGTGATTGTGTGATTGTGGGATTGTGTGATTGTGATTGTGTGATTGAGATTATGTGATTGTGATTGTAATTGTGATTGTGTGACTGTGATTGTGTGACTGTGATTGTGTGACTGTGATTGTGTGACTGTGATTGTGTGACTGTGATTGTGTGACTGTGATTGTGTGACTGTGATTGTGTGACTGTGATTGTGTGACTGTGATTGTGTGACTGTGATTGTGTGACTGTGATTGTGTGACTGTGATTGTGTGACTGTGATTGTGTGACTGTGAATGTGTGACTGTGATTGTGTGATTGCGACTGTGTGATTGAGTGATTGTGATTGTGTGATTGTGATTGTGTGATTGTGATTGTGTGATTGTGATTGTGTGATTGTGATTGTGTGATTGTGATTGTGTGATTGTGATTGTGTGATTGTGATTGTGTGATTGTGATTGTGTGATTGTGATTGTGTGATTGTGATTGTGTGATTGTGATTGTGTGATTGTGATTGTGTGATTGTGATTGTGTGTTTGTGATTGTGTGATTGTGATTGTGTGATTGTGATTGTGTGATTGTGATTGTGTGATTGTGATTGTGTGATTGTGATTGTGTGATTGTGATTGTGTGATTGTGATTGTGTGATTGTGATTGTGTGATTGTGATTGTGTGATTGTGATTGTGTGATTGTGATTGTGTGATTGTGATTGTGTGATTGTGATTGGGTGATTGTGATTGCGTGATTGTGATTGCGTGATTGTGATTGCGTGATTGTGATTGCGTGATTGTGATTGCGTGATTGTGATTGCGTGATTGTGATTGCGTGATTGTGATTGCGTGATTGTGATTGCGTGATTGTGATTGCGTGATTGTGATTGCGTGTTTGTGATTGCGTGATTGTGATTGCGTGATTGTGATTGCGTGATTGTGATGGCGTGATTGTGATTGCGTGATTGCGATTGCGTGATTGCGATTGTGTGATTGCGATTGCGTGATTGCGATTGCGTGATTGCGATCGAGTGATTGCGATTCTGTGATTGCGATTGTGTGATTGCGATTGTGTGATTGTGATCGTGTGATTGTGATTGTGTGATTGTGATTATGTGATCGTGATTGTGATTGTGATTGTGTGACTGTGATTGTGTGATCGTGATAATGTGATCGTGATAGTGTGATCGTGATTGTGTGATCGTGACTGTGTGACCGTGATTGTGTGACCGTGATTGTGTGATCGTGATTGTGTGATCGTGATTTTGTGATTGTGTTATTGTGATTGTGTGAACGTGATTGTGTGATCGTGATTGTGGGATTGTGACTGTGTGATTGTGTGATCGTGATTGTGTTATCGTGATTGTGTGATTGTGATTGTGATTGTGATTGTGTGACTGTGTGATTGTGATTGTGTGATCGGGATTGTGTGATCGTGATTGTGTTATCGTGATTGTGTGATTGTGTGATTGTGATTGTGTGATTGTGATTGTCTGATTGTTATTGTGTGATTGTGATGGTGTGACTGTGATTGCGTGACTGTGATTGTGTGATTGTGATTGTGATTGTGATTGTGCGATTGTGAATGTGCGATTGTGATTGTGATTGTGATTGTGTGATTGTGTGATTGTGGGATTGTGTGATTGTGATTGTGTGATTGAGATTATGTGATTGTGATTGTGATTGTGATTGTGATTGTGTGATTGTGATTGTGATTGTGATTGTGCGATTGTGAATGTGCGATTGTGATTGTGATTGTGATTGTGTGATTGTGGGATTGTGTGATTGTGATTGTGTGATTGAGATTATGTGATTGTGATTGTGATTGTGATTGTGTGACTGTGATTGTGTGATTGTGATTGTGTGATTGTGATTGTGTGACTGTGTTTGTGTGATTGTGATTGTGATTGTGATTGTGTGACTGTGTGATTGTGATTGTGTGATCGGGATTGTGTGATTGTGATTGTGTGACTGTGATTGTGTGACTGTGATTGTGTTATCGTGATTGTGTGATTGTGTGATTGTGATTGTGTGATTGTGATTGTGTGATTGTGATTGTGTGATTGTGATTGTCTGATTGTCATTGTGTGATTGTGATGGTGTGACTGTGATTGTGTGACTGTGATTGTGTGATTGTGATTGTGATTGTGATTGTGTGACTGTGATTGCGTGACTGTGATTGTGTGACTGTGATTGTGTGACTGTGATTGTGTGACTGTGATTGTGTGACTCTGATTGTGTGACTGTGATTGTGTGACTGTGATTGTGTGACTGTGATTGTGTGACTGTGATTGTGTGACTGTGATTGTGTGACTGTGATTGTGTGACTGTGATTGTGTGACTGTGATTGTGTGACTGTGATTGTGTGACTGTGAATGTGTGACTGTGATTGTGTGATTGCGACTGTGTGATTGAGTGATTGTGATGGTGTGATTGTGATTGTGTGATTGTGATTGTGTGATTGTGATTGTGTAGTCGGGATTGTGTGATTGTGTTATTGTGATTGTGTGATTGTGATTGTGGCATTGTGATTGTGGCATTGTGATTCTGTGATTGTGATCGTGTGATCGTGATCGTGTGATCGTGATTGTGTGATCGTGACTGTGTGTTTGTGATTGTGTGATTGTGATTGTGATTGTGATTGTGCGATTGTGAATGTGCGATTGTGATTGTGATTGTGATTGTGTGATTGTGGGATTGTGTGATTGTGATTGTGTGATTGAGATTATGTGATTGTGATTGTAATTGTGATTGTGTGACTGTGATTGTGTGACTGTGATTGTGTGACTGTGATTGTGTGACTGTGATTGTGTGACTGTGATTGTGTGACTGTGATTGTGTGACTGTGATTGTGTGACTGTGATTGTGTGACTGTGATTGTGTGACTGTGATTGTGTGACTGTGATTGTGTGACTGTGATTGTGTGACTGTGATTGTGTGACTGTGAATGTGTGACTGTGATTGTGTGATTGCGACTGTGTGATTGAGTGATTGTGATTGTGTGATTGTGATTGTGTGATTGTGATTGTGTGATTGTGATTGTGTGATTGTGATTGTGTGATTGTGATTGTGTGATTGTGATTGTGTGATTGTGATTGTGTGATTGTGATTGTGTGATTGTGATTGTGTGATTGTGATTGTGTGATTGTGATTGTGTGATTGTGATTGTGTGATTGTGATTGTGTGATTGTGATTGTGTGATTGTGATTGTGTGATTGTGATTGTGTGATTGTGATTGTGTGATTGTGATTGTGTGATTGTGATTGTGTGATTGTGATTGTGTGATTGTGATTGTGTGATTGTGATTGTGTGATTGTGATTGTGTGATTGTGATTGTGTGATTGTGATTGTGTGATTGTGATTGTGTGATTGTGATTGGGTGATTGTGATTGCGTGATTGTGATTGCGTGATTGTGATTGCGTGATTGTGATTGCGTGATTGTGATTGCGTGATTGTGATTGCGTGATTGTGATTGCGTGATTGTGATTGCGTGTTTGTGATTGCGTGATTGTGATTGCGTGATTGTGATTGCGTGATTGTGATGGCGTGATTGTGATGGCGTGATTGTGATTGTGTGATTGCGATTGCGTGATTGCGATTGCGTGATTGCGATTGCGTGATTGCGATTGCGTGATTGCGATCGCGTGATTGCGATTCTGTGATTGCGATTGTGTGATTGTGATTGTGTGATTGAGATTATGTGATTGTGATTGTGATTGTGATTGTGTGATTGTGATTGTGATTGTGATTGTGCGATTGTGAATGTGCGATTGTGATTGTGATTGTGATTGTGTGATTGTGATTGTGTGATTGAGATTATGTGATTGTGATTGTGATTGTGATTGTGTGGTTGTGATTGTGATTGTGATTGTGTGATCGAGATTGTGTGATCGTGATTGTGTGATCGTGATTGTGTGATCGTGATTGTGTTATCGTGATTGTGTGATTGTGTGATTGTGTGATCGTGATTGTGTTATCGTGATTGTGTGATTGTGTGATTGTGATTGTGTGATTGTGATTGTGTGATTGTGATTGTCTGATTGTTATTGTGTGATTGTGATGGTGTGACTGTGATTGCGTGACTGTGATTGTGTGATTGTGATTGTGATTGTGATTGTGCGATTGTGAATGTACGATTGTGATTGTGATTGTGATTGTGATTGTGTGATTGTGGGATTGTGTGATTGTGATTGTGTGATTGCGATTGCGTGATTGCGATTGCGTGATTGCGATTGCGTGATTGCGATTGCGTGATTGCGATCGCGTGATTGCGATTCTGTGATTGCGATTGTGTGATTGTGATTGTGTGATTGAGATTATGTGATTGTGATTGTGGTTGTGATTGTGTGATTGTGATTGTGATTGTGATTGTGCGATTGTGAATGTGCGATTGTGATTGTGATTGTGATTGTGTGATTGTGATTGTGTGATTGAGATTATGTGATTGTGATTGTGATTGTGATTGTGTGGTTGTGATTGTGATTGTGATTGTGTGATCGAGATTGTGTGATCGTGATTGTGTGATCGTGATTGTGTGATCGTGATTGTGTTATCGTGATTGTGTGATTGTGTGATTGTGATTGTGTGATTGTGATTGTGTGATTGTGATTGTCTGATTGTTATTGTGTGATTGTGATGGTGTGACTGTGATTGCGTGACTGTGATTGTGTGATTGTGATTGTGATTGTGATTGTGCGATTGTGAATGTACGATTGTGATTGTGATTGTGATTGTGATTGTGTGATTGTGGGATTGTGTGATTGTGATTGTGTGATTGAGATTATGTGATTGTGATTGTGATTGTGATTGTGTGATTGTGATTGTGATTGTGATTGTGCGATTGTGAATGTGCGATTGTGATTGTGATTGTGTGATTGTGGGATTGTGTGATTGTGATTGTGTGATTGAGATTATGTGATTGTGATTGTGATTGTGATTGTGTGACTGTGATTGTGTGATTGTGATTGTGTGATTGTGATTGTGTGACTGTGTTTGTGTGATTGTGATTGTGATTGTGATTGTGTGACTGTGTGATTGTGATTGTGTGATCGGGATTGTGTGATCGTGATTGTGTGATCGTGATTGTGTGATCGTGACTGTGTGATCGTGATTGTGTGAACGTGATTGTGTTATCGTGATTGTGTGGTTGTGTGATTGTGTGATTGTGATTGTGTGATTGTGATTGTCTGATTGTCATTGTGTGATTGTGATGGTGTGACTGTGATTGCGTGACTGTGATTGTGTGATTGTGATTGTGATTGTGATTGTGATTGTGATTGTGCGACTGTGATTGTGCGATTGTGATTGTGATTGTGATTGTGTGATTGTGGGATTGTGTGATTGTGATTGTGTGATTGAGATTATGTGATTGTGATTGTGATTGTGATTGTGATTGTGATTATGTGACTGTGATTGTGTGACTGTGATTGTGCGACTGTGATTGTGCGATTGTGATTGTGCGATTGTGATTGTGCGATTGTGATTGTGCGATTGTGATTGTGCGATTGTGATTGTGCGATTGTGATTGTGCGATTGTGATTGTGCGATTGTGATTGTGCGATTGTGATTGTGCGATTGTGATTGTGCGATTGTGATTGTGCGATTGTGATTGTGCGATTGTGATTGTGCGATTGTGATTGTGCGATTGTGATTGTGCGATTGTGATTGTGCGATTGTGATTGTGCGATTGTGATTGTGCGATTGTGATTGTGCGATTGTGATTGTGCGATTGTGATTGTGTGATTGTGATTGTGTGATTGTGATTGTGATTGCGTGATTGTGATTGCGTGATTGTGATTGCGTGATTGTGATTGCGTGATTGTGATTGCGTGATTGTGATTGCGTGATTGTGATTGCGTGATTGTGATTGCGTGATTGTGATTGCGTGATTGTGATTGCGTGATTGTGATTGCGTGATTGTGATTGCGTGATTGTGATTGTGTGATTGTGATTGTGTGATTGTGATTGTGTGATTGTGATTGTGTGATTGTGATTGTGTGATTGTGATTGTGTGATTGTGATTGTGTGATTGTGATTGTGTGATTGGGATTGTGTGATTGGGATTGTGTGATTGGGATTGTGTGATTGGGATTGTGTGATTGGGATTGTGTGATTGTGATTGTGTGATTGTGATTGTGTGATTGTGATTGTGTGATTGTGATTGTGTGATTGCGATTGTGCGATTGTGATAGCGTGATTGTGATTGCGTGATTGGGATTGCGTGATTGTGATTGCGTGGTTGAGATTGCGTGAGTCTGATTGTGTGATTGTGTGATTGCGATTGTGTGATTGCGTTTGTATGATTGCGATTGTGTGATGGTGGTTGTGTGATGGTGATTGTGTGGTTGTGATTGTGATTGTGATTGTGTGATCGAGATTGTGTGATCGTGATTGTGTGAACGTGATTGTGTTATCGTGATTGTGTGATTGTGTGATTGTGATTGTGTGATTGTTATTGTGTGATTGTGATGGTGTGACTGTGATTGCGTGACTGTGATTGTGTGATTGTGATTGTGATTGTGATTGTGCGATTGTGATTGTGATTGTGACTGTGTGATTGTGGGATTGTGTGATTGTGATTGTGTGATTGAGATTATGTGATTGTGATTGTGATTGTGATTGTGTGATTGTGATTGTGATTGTAATTGTGCGATTGTGAATGTGCGATTGTGATTGTGATTGTGTGATTGTGGGATTGTGTGATTGTGATTGTGTGATTGAGATTATGTGATTGTGATTGTGATTGTGATTGTGTGACTGTGATTGTGTGATTGTGATTGTGTGATTGTGATTGTGTGACTGTGTTTGTGTGATTGTGATTGTGATTGTGATTGTGTGACTGTGTGATTGTGATTGTGTGATCGGGATTGTGTGATCGTGATTGTGTGATCGTGATTGTGTGATCGTGACTGTGTGATCGTGATTGTGTGAACGTGATTGTGTTATCGTGATTGTGTGATTGTGTGATTGTGATTGTGTGATTGTGATTGTGTGATTGTGATTGTGTGATTGTGATTGTGTGATTGTGATTGTGTGACTGTGATTGTGTGACTGTGATTGTGTGACTGCGATTGTGTGACTGTGATTGTGTGACTGTGATCGTGTGACTGTGATCGTGTGACTGTGATCGTGTGACTGTGATCGTGTGACTGTGATCGTGTGACTGTGATCGTGTGACTGTGAATGTGTGACTGTGATTGTGTGAGTGTGATTGTGTGACTGTGATTGTGTGACTGTGATTGTGTGACTGTGATTGTGTGACTGTGACTGTGTGACTGTGATGGTGTGACTGTGATTGTGTGACTGTGATTGTGTGACTGTGATTGTGTGACTGTGATTGTGTGATTGTGATTGTGTGATTGTGTGATAGTGTGATTGCGACTGTGCGATTGTGTGATTGAGTGATTGTGATTGTGTGATTGTGATTGTGTGATTGTGATTGTGTGATTGCGACTGTGCGATTGAGTGATTGTGATTGTGTGATTGTGATTGTGTGATTGTGTGATTGTGATTGTGTGATTGTGATTGTGTGATTGTGATTGTGTGATTGTGATTGTGGGATTGTGATTGTGCGATTGTGATTGTGCGATTGTGATTGTGCGATTGTGATTGTGCGATTGTGATTGTGCGATTGTGATTGTGCGATTGTGATTGTGCGATTGTGATTGTGCGATTGTGATTGTGCGATTGTGATTGTGCGATTGTGATTGTGCGATTGCGATTGTGATCGTGTGATTGTGATTGTGTGATTGTGATTATGTGATCGTGATTGTGATTGTGATTGTGTGACTGTGATTGTGTGATCGTGATAATGTGATCGTGATAGTGTGATCGTGATTGTGTGACCGTGATTGTGTGACCGTGATTGTGTGATCGTGATTGTGTGATCGTGATCGTGTGATTGTGTTATTGTGATTGTGTGAACGTGATTGTGTGATCGTGATTGTGGGATTGTGACTGTGTGATTGTGTGATCGTGATTGTGTTATCGTGATTGTGTGATTGTGATCGTGATTGTGATTGTGTGACTGTGTGATTGTGATTGTGTGATCGAGATTGTGTGATCGTGATTGTGTGATCATGATTGTGTGATCGTGACTGTGTGATCGTGATTGTGTGGTCGTGATTGTGTTATCGTGATTGTGTGATTGTGTGATTGTGATTGTGTGATTGTGATTGTGTGATTGTGATTGTGTGATTGTGATTGTGTGATTGTGATTGTGTGATTGTGATTGTGTGATTGTGATTGTGTGATTGTGATTGTCTGATTGTCGTTGTGTGATTGTGATGGTGTGACTGTGATTGCGTGACTGTGATTGTGTGATTGTGATTGTGATTGTGATTGTGATTGTACGATTGTGATTGTGCGATTGTGATTGTGATTGTGATTGTGTGATTGTGGGATTGTGTGATTGTGATTGTGTGATTGAGATTATGTGATTGTGATTGTGATTGTGATTGTGATTGTGATTGTGATTATGTGACTGTGATTGTGTGACTGTGATTGTGCGACTGTGATTGTGCGATTGTGATTGTGCGATTGTGATTGTGCGATTGTGATTGTGCGATTGTGATTGTGTGATTGTGATTGTGTGATTGTGATTGTGTGATTGTGATTGCGTGATTGTGATTGCGTGATTGTGATTGCGTGATTGTGGTTTCGTGATTGAGATTGCGTGATTGTGATTGCGTGATTGTGATTGCGTGATTGTGATTGCTTGATTGCGATTGCGTGATTGCGATTGTGTGATTGCGATTGTGTGATTGCGATTGTGTGATTGCGATTGTGTGATTGCGATTGTGTGATTGCGATTCTGTGATTGCGATTGTGTGATTGTGATTGTGTGATTGTGATCGTGTGATTGTGATTGTGTGATTGTGATTATGTGATCGTGATTGTGATTGTGATTGTGTGACTGTGATTGTGTGATCGTGATAATGTGATCGTGATAGTGTGATCGTGATTGTGTGACCGTGATTGTGTGACCGTGATTGTGTGATCGTGATTGTGTGATCGTGATCGTGTGATTGTGTTATTGTGATTGTGTGAACGTGATTGTGTGATCGTGATTGTGGGATTGTGACTGTGTGATTGTGTGATCGTGATTGTGTTATCGTGATTGTGTGATTGTGATTGTGATTGTGTGACTGTGTGATTGTGATTGTGTGATCGAGATTGTGTGATCGTGATTGTGTGATCGTGATTGTGTGATCGTGACTGTGTGATCGTGATTGTGTGGTCGTGATTGTGTTATCGTGATTGTGTGATTGTGTGATTGTGATTGTGTGATTGTGATTGTGTGATTGTGATTGTCTGATTGTCATTGTGTGATTGTGATGGTGTGACTGTGATTGCGTGACTGTGATTGCGCGACTGTGATTGTGCGACTGTGATTGTGCGACTGTGATTGTGCGACTGTGATTGTGCGACTGTGATTGTGCGAGTGTGATTGGGCGATTGTGATTGTGAGATTGTGATTGTGCGATTGTGATTGTGCGATTGTGATTGTGCGATTGTGATTGTGCGATTGTGATTGTGCGATTGTGATTGTGCGATTGTGATTGTGCGATTGTGATTGTGCGATTGTGATTGTGCGATTGTGATTGTGATTGTGTGATTGTGATTGTGTGATTGTGATTGTGTGATTGCGATTGTGTGATTGTGATTGTGTGATTGTGATTGTGTGATTGTGATTGTGTGATCGTGATTGTGGGATTGTGACTGTGTGATTGTGTGATCGTGATTGTGTGATTGTGATTGTGACTGTGATTGTGTGACTGTGTGATTGTGATTGTGTGATCGAGATTGTGTGATCGTGATTGTGTGATCGTGATTGTGTGATCGTGACTGTGTGATCGTGATTGTGTGATCGTGATTGTGTGATCGTGATTGTGTTATCGTGATTGTGTGATTGTGTGATTGTGATTGTGTGATTGTGATTGTGTGATTGTGATTGTGTGATTGTGATTGTGTGATTGTGATTGTGTGATTGTGATTGTGTGATTGTGATTGTGTGATTGTGATTGTGTGATTGTGATTGTGTGATTGTGATTGTGTGATTGTGATTGTGTGATTGTGATTGTGTGATTGTGATTATGTGATCGTGATTGTGATTGTGATTGTGTGACTGTGATTGTGTGATCGTGATAATGTGTTCGTGATAGTGTGATCGTGATTGTGTGATCGTGACTGTGTGACCGTGATTGTGCGACCGTGATTGTGTGATCGTGATTGTGTGACTGTGATTATGTGACTGTGATTGTGTGACTGTGATTGTGTGACTGTGATTGTGTGACTGTGATTGTGTGACTGTCATTGTGTGATTGTGATTGTGCGATTGTGATTGTCCGATTGTGATTGTGATGGCGTGATTGTGATTGCGTGATTGCGATTGCGTGATTGCGATTGCGTGATTGCGATTGCGTGATTGCGATTGCGTGATTGCGATCGCGTGATTGCGATTCTGTGATTGCGATTGTGTGATTGTGATTGTGTGATTGTGATCGTGTGATTGTGATTGTGTGATTGTGATTATGTGATCGTGATTGTGATTGTGATTGTGTGACTGTGATTGTGTGATCGTGATAATGTGTTCGTGATAGTGTGATCGTGATTGTGTGATCGTGACTGTGTGATCGTGATTGTGTGAACGTGATTGTGTTATCGTGATTGTGTGATTGTGTGATTGTGATTGTGTGATTGTGATTGTGTGATTGTGATTGTGTGATTGTGATTGTGTGATTGTGATTGTGTGACTGTGATTGTGTGACTGTGATTGTGTGACTGCGATTGTGTGACTGTGATTGTGTGACTGTGATCGTGTGACTGTGATCGTGTGACTGTGATCGTGTGACTGTGATCGTGTGACTGTGATCGTGTGACTGTGATCGTGTGACTGTGAATGTGTGACTGTGATTGTGTGAGTGTGATTGTGTGACTGTGATTGTGTGACTGTGATTGTGTGACTGTGATTGTGTGACTGTGACTGTGTGACTGTGATGGTGTGACTGTGATTGTGTGACTGTGATTGTGTGACTGTGATTGTGTGACTGTGATTGTGTGATTGTGATTGTGTGATTGTGTGATAGTGTGATTGCGACTGTGCGATTGTGTGATTGAGTGATTGTGATTGTGTGATTGTGATTGTGTGATTGTGATTGTGTGATTGCGACTGTGCGATTGAGTGATTGTGATTGTGTGATTGTGATTGTGTGATTGTGTGATTGTGATTGTGTGATTGTGATTGTGTGATTGTGATTGTGTGATTGTGATTGTGGGATTGTGATTGTGCGATTGTGATTGTGCGATTGTGATTGTGCGATTGTGATTGTGCGATTGTGATTGTGCGATTGTGATTGTGCGATTGTGATTGTGCGATTGTGATTGTGCGATTGTGATTGTGCGATTGTGATTGTGCGATTGTGATTGTGCGATTGCGATTGTGATCGTGTGATTGTGATTGTGTGATTGTGATTATGTGATCGTGATTGTGATTGTGATTGTGTGACTGTGATTGTGTGATCGTGATAATGTGATCGTGATAGTGTGATCGTGATTGTGTGACCGTGATTGTGTGACCGTGATTGTGTGATTGTGTGATTGTGATTGTGTGATTGTGATTGTGTGATTGTGATTGTGTGATTGTGATTGTGTGATTGTGATTGTGTGATTGTGATTGTGTGATTGTGATTGTCTGATTGTCGTTGTGTGATTGTGATGGTGTGACTGTGATTGCGTGACTGTGATTGTGTGATTGTGATTGTGATTGTGATTGTGATTGTACGATTGTGATTGTGCGATTGTGATTGTGATTGTGATTGTGTGATTGTGGGATTGTGTGATTGTGATTGTGTGATTGAGATTATGTGATTGTGATTGTGATTGTGATTGTGATTGTGATTGTGATTATGTGACTGTGATTGTGTGACTGTGATTGTGCGACTGTGATTGTGCGATTGTGATTGTGCGATTGTGATTGTGCGATTGTGATTGTGCGATTGTGATTGTGCGATTGTGATTGTGTGATTGTGATTGTGTGATTGTGATTGCGTGATTGTGATTGCGTGATTGTGATTGCGTGATTGTGGTTTCGTGATTGAGATTGCGTGATTGTGATTGCGTGATTGTGATTGCGTGATTGTGATTGCTTGATTGCGATTGCGTGATTGCGATTGTGTGATTGCGATTGTGTGATTGCGATTGTGTGATTGCGATTGTGTGATTGCGATTGTGTGATTGCGATTCTGTGATTGCGATTGTGTGATTGTGATTGTGTGATTGTGATCGTGTGATTGTGATTGTGT
Organism: Megachile rotundata; assembly: GCF_050947335.1. NCBI lineage: Eukaryota > Metazoa > Arthropoda > Insecta > Hymenoptera > Megachilidae > Megachile > Megachile rotundata. Next base: position 966,427 of record NW_027473334.1, on the reverse strand, counting down.
GATTGTGATTATGTGATCGTGATTGTGATTGTGATTGTGTGACTGTGATTGTGTGATCGTGATAATGTGATCGTGATAGTGTGATCGTGATTGTGTGACCGTGATTGTGTGACCGTGATTGTGTGATCGTGATTGTGTGATCGTGATTGTGTGATCGTGATCGTGTGATTGTGTTATTGTGATTGTGTGAACGTGATTGTGTGATCGTGATTGTGGGATTGTGACTGTGTGATTGTGTGATCGTGATTGTGTTATCGTGATTGTGTGATTGTGATTGTGATTGTGTGACTGTGTGATTGTGATTGTGTGATCGAGATTGTGTGATCGTGATTGTGTGATCGTGATTGTGTGATCGTGACTGTGTGATCGTGATTGTGTGGTCGTGATTGTGTTATCGTGATTGTGTGATTGTGATTGTGTGATTGTGATTGTGTGATTGTGATTGTGTGATTGTGATTGTCTGATTGTCATTGTGTGATTGTGATGGTGTGACTGTGATTGCGTGACTGTGATTGCGCGACTGTGATTGCGCGACTGTGATTGTGCGACTGTGATTGTGCGACTGTGATTGTGCGACTGTGATTGTGCGAGTGTGATTGGGCGATTGTGATTGTGAGATTGTGATTGTGCGATTGTGATTGTGCGATTGTGATTGTGCGATTGTGATTGTGCGATTGTGATTGTGCGATTGTGATTGTGCGATTGTGATTGTGCGATTGTGATTGTGCGATTGTGATTGTGATTGTGTGATTGTGATTGTGTGATTGTGATTGTGTGATTGCGATTGTGTGATTGTGATTGTGTGATTGTGATTGTGTGATTGTGATTGTGTGATCGTGATTGTGGGATTGTGACTGTGTGATTGTGTGATCGTGATTGTGTGATTGTGATTGTGACTGTGATTGTGTGACTGTGTGATTGTGATTGTGTGATCGAGATTGTGTGATCGTGATTGTGTGATCGTGATTGTGTGATCGTGACTGTGTGATCGTGATTGTGTGATCGTGATTGTGTGATCGTGATTGTGTGATCGTGATTGTGTGATTGTGTGATTGTGATTGTGTGATTGTGATTGTGTGATTGTGATTGTGTGATTGTGATTGTGTGATTGTGATTGTGTGATTGTGATTGTGTGATTGTGATTGTGTGATTGTGATTGTGTGATTGTGATTGTGTGATTGTGATTGTGTGATTGTGATTGTGTGATTGTGATTGTGTGATTGTGATTGTGTGATTGTGATTGTGTGATTGTGATTGTGTGATTGTGATTGTGTGATTGTGATTGCGTGATTGTGATTGCGTGATTGTGATTGCGTGATTGTGATTGCGTGATTGTGATTGCGTGATTGTGATTGCGTGATTGTGATTGCGTGATTGTGATTGCGTGATTGTGATTGCGTGATTGTGATTGCGTGATTGTGATTGCGTGATTGTGATTGCGTGATTGTGATTGCGTGATTGTGATTGCGTGATTGTGATTGCGTGATTGTGATTGCGTGTTTGTGATTGCGTGATTGTGATTGCGTGATTGTGATTGCGTGATTGTGATGGCGTGATTGTGATTGCGTGATTGCGATCGCGTGATTGCGATTCTGTGATTGCGATTGTGTGATTGTGATTGTGTGATTGTGATCGTGTGATTGTGATTGTGTGATTGTGATTATGTGATCGTGATTGTGATTGTGATTGTGTGACTGTGATTGTGTGATCGTGATAATGTGTTCGTGATAGTGTGATCGTGATTGTGTGATCGTGACTGTGTGACCGTGATTGTGCGACCGTGATTGTGTGATCGTGATTGTGTGACTGTGATTATGTGACTGTGATTGTGTGACTGTGATTGTGTGACTGTGATTGTGTGACTGTGATTGTGTGACTGTCATTGTGTGATTGTGATTGTGCGATTGTGATTGTCCGATTGTGATTGTGATGGCGTGATTGTGATTGCGTGATTGCGATTGCGTGATTGCGATTGCGTGATTGCGATTGCGTGATTGCGATTGCGTGATTGCGATCGCGTGATTGCGATTCTGTGATTGCGATTGTGTGATTGTGATTGTGTGATTGTGATCGTGTGATTGTGATTGTGTGATTGTGATTATGTGATCGTGATTGTGATTGTGATTGTGTGACTGTGATTGTGTGATCGTGATAATGTGTTCGTGATAGTGTGATCGTGATTGTGTGATCGTGACTGTGTGACCGTGATTGTGTGACCGTGATTGTGTGATCGTGATTGTGTGACTGTGATTATGTGACTGTGATTGTGTGACTGTGATTGTGTGACTGTGATTGTGTGACTGTGATTGTGTGACTGTGATTGTGTGATTGTGATTGTGTGATTGTGTTATTGTGATTGTGATTGTGATTGTGCGATTGTGAATGTGCGATTGTGATTGTGATTGTGATTGTGTGATTGTGGGATTGTGTGATTGTGATTGTGTGATTGAGATTATGTGATTGTGATTGTGATTGTGATTGTGATTGTGTGACTGTGATTGTGTGACTGTGATTGTGTGACTGTGATTGTGTGACTGTGATTGTGTGACTGTGATTGTGTGACTGTGATTGTGTGACTGTGATTGTGTGACTGTGATTGTGTGACTGTGATTGTGTGACTGTGAATGTGTGACTGTGATTGTGTGATTGCGACTGTGTGATTGAGTGATTGTGATTGTGTGATTGTGATTGTGTGATTGTGATTGTGTGATTGTGATTGTGTGATTGTGATTGTGTGATTGTGATTGTGTGATTGTGATTGTGTGATTGTGATTGTGTGATTGTGATTGTGTGATTGTGATTGTGTGATTGTGATTGCGTGATTGTGATTGCGTGATTGTGATGGCGTGATTGTGATTGCGTGATTGTGATTGCGTGATTGTGATTGCGTGATTGTGATTGCGTGATTGTGGTTGCGTGATTGTGATTGCGTGATTGTGATTGCGTGATTGTGATTGCGTTATTGTGATTGCGTGATTGTGATTGCGTGATTGTGATTGCGTGATTGTGATTGCGTGATTGTGATGGCGTGTTTGTGATTGCGTGATTGTGATTGCGTGATTGTGATTGCGTGATTGTGATGGCGTGATTGCGATTGCGTGATTGCGATTGCGTGATTGCGATTGCGTGATTGCGATTGCGTGATTGCGATTGCGTGATTGCGATTGCGTGATTGCGATTGCGTGATTGCGATCGCGTGATTGCGATTCTGTGATTGCGATTGTGTGATTGTGATTGTGTGATTGTGATCGTGTGATTGTGATTGTGTGATTGTGATTATGTGATCGTGATTGTGATTGTGATTGTGTGACTGTGATTGTGTGATCGTGATAATGTGATCGTGATAGTGTGATCGTGATTGTGTGATCGTGACTGTGTGACCGTGATTGTGTGACCGTGATTGTGTGATCGTGATTGTGTGATCGTGATTGTGTGATCGTGATTGTGTGATTGTGATTGTGTGATTGTGATTGTGTGATTGTGATTGTGTGATTGTGATTGTGTGATTGTGATTGGGTGATTGTGATTGCGTGATTGTGATTGCGTGATTGTGATTGCGTGATTGTGATTGCGTGATTGTGATTGCGTGATTGTGATTGCGTGATTGTGATTGCGTGATTGTGATTGCGTGATTGTGATTGCGTGATTGTGATTGCGTGATTGTGATTGCGTGTTTGTGATTGCGTGATTGTGATTGCGTGATTGTGATTGCGTGATTGTGATGGCGTGATTGTGATTGCGTGATTGCGATCGCGTGATTGCGATTCTGTGATTGCGATTGTGTGATTGTGATTGTGTGATTGTGATCGTGTGATTGTGATTGTGTGATTGTGATTATGTGATCGTGATTGTGATTGTGATTGTGTGACTGTGATTGTGTGATCGTGATAATGTGTTCGTGATAGTGTGATCGTGATTGTGTGATCGTGACTGTGTGACCGTGATTGTGCGACCGTGATTGTGTGATCGTGATTGTGTGACTGTGATTATGTGACTGTGATTGTGTGACTGTGATTGTGTGACTGTGATTGTGTGACTGTGATTGTGTGACTGTGATTGTGTGATTGTGATTGTGCGATTGTGATTGTCCGATTGTGATTGTGATGGCGTGATTGTGATTGCGTGATTGCGATTGCGTGATTGCGATTGCGTGATTGCGATTGCGTGATTGCGATTGCGTGATTGCGATCGCGTGATTGCGATTCTGTGATTGCGATTGTGTGATTGTGATTGTGTGATTGTGATCGTGTGATTGTGATTGTGTGATTGTGATTATGTGATCGTGATTGTGATTGTGATTGTGTGACTGTGATTGTGTGATCGTGATAATGTGTTCGTGATAGTGTGATCGTGATTGTGTGATCGTGACTGTGTGACCGTGATTGTGTGACCGTGATTGTGTGATCGTGATTGTGTGACTGTGATTATGTGACTGCGATTGTGTGACTGTGATTGTGTGACTGTGATTGTGTGACTGTGATTGTGTGACTGTGATTGTGTGATTGTGATTGTGTGATTGTGTTATTGTGATTGTGATTGTGATTGTGCGATTGTGAATGTGCGATTGTGATTGTGATTGTGATTGTGTGATTGTGGGATTGTGTGATTGTGATTGTGTGATTGAGATTATGTGATTGTGATTGTGATTGTGATTGTGATTGTGATTGTGTGACTGTGATTGTGTGACTGTGATTGTGTGACTGTGATTGTGTGACTGTGATTGTGTGACTGTGATTGTGTGACTGTGATTGTGTGACTGTGATTGTGTGACTGTGATTGTGTGACTGTGATTGTGTGACTGTGAATGTGTGACTGTGATTGTGTGATTGCGACTGTGTGATTGAGTGATTGTGATTGTGTGATTGTGATTGTGTGATTGTGATTGTGTGATTGTGATTGTGTGATTGTGATTGTGTGATTGTGATTGTGTGATTGTGATTGTGTGATTGTGATTGTGTGATTGTGATTGTGTGATTGTGATTGTGTGATTGTGATTGTGTGATTGTGATTGTGTGATTGTGATTGCGTGATTGTGATTGCGTGATTGTGATTGCGTGATTGTGATTGCGTGATTGTGATTGCGTGATTGTGATTGCGTGATTGTGATTGCGTGATTGTGATTGCGTGATTGTGGTTGCGTGATTGTGATTGCGTGATTGTGATTGCGTGATTGTGATTGCGTTATTGTGATAGTGTGATCGTGATTGTGTGATCGTGACTGTGTGACCGTGATTGTGTGACCGTGATTGTGTGATCGTGATTGTGTGACTGTGATTATGTGACTGTGATTGTGTGACTGTGATTGTGTGACTGTGATTGTGTGACTGTGATTGTGTGATTGTGATTGTGTGATTGTGTTATTGTGATTGTGATTGTGATTGTGCGATTGTGAATGTGCGATTGTGATTGTGATTGTGATTGTGTGATTGTGGGATTGTGTGATTGTGATTGTGTGATTGAGATTATGTGATTGTGATTGTGATTGTGATTGTGATTGTGTGACTGTGATTGTGTGACTGTGATTGTGTGACTGTGATTGTGTGACTGTGATTGTGTGACTGTGATTGTGTGACTGTGATTGTGTGACTGTGATTGTGTGACTGTGAATGTGTGACTGTGATTGTGTGATTGCGACTGTGTGATTGAGTGATTGTGATTGTGTGATTGTGATTGTGTGATTGTGATTGTGTGATTGTGATTGTGTGATTGTGATTGTGTGATTGTGATTGTGTGATTGTGATTGTGTGATTGTGATTGTGTGATTGTGATTGCGTGATTGTGATTGCGTGATTGTGATTGCGTGATTGTGATTGCGTGATTGTGATTGCGTGATTGTGATTGCGTGATTGTGATTGCGTGATTGTGATTGCGTGATTGTGATTGCGTGATTGTGATTGCGTGATTGTGATTGCGTGATTGTGATTGCGTGTTTGTGATTGCGTGATTGTGATTGCGTGATTGTGATTGCGTGATTGTGATGGCGTGATTGTGATTGCGTGATTGTGATTGCGTGATTGTGATTGCGTGATTGTGATTGCGTGATTGTGGTTGCGTGATTGTGATTGCGTGATTGTGATTGCGTGATTGTGATTGCGTTATTGTGATTGCGTGATTGTGATTGCGTGATTGTGATTGCGTGATTGTGATTGCGTGATTGTGATGGCGTGTTTGTGATTGCGTGATTGTGATTGCGTGATTGTGATTGCGTGATTGTGATGGCGTGATTGCGATTGCGTGATTGCGATTGCGTGATTGCGATTGCGTGATTGCGATTGCGTGATTGCGATTGCGTGATTGCGATCGCGTGATTGCGATTCTGTGATTGCGATTGTGTGATTGTGATTGTGTGATTGTGATCGTGTGATTGTGATTGTGTGATTGTGATTATGTGATCGTGATTGTGATTGTGATTGTGTGACAGTGATTGTGTGATCGTGATAATGTGATCGTGATAGTGTGATCGTGATTGTGTGATCGTGACTGTGTGACCGTGATTGTGTGACCGTGATTGTGTGATCGTGATTGTGTGATCGTGATTGTGTGATTGTGTTATTGTGATTGTGTGAACGTGATTGTGTGATCGTGATTGTGGGATTGTGACTGTGTGATTGTGTGATCGTGATTGTGTTATCGTGATTGTGTGATTGTGATTGTGATTGTGATTGTGTGACTGTGTGATTGTGATTGTGTGATCGGGATTGTGTGATCGTGATTGTGTTATCGTGATTGTGTGATTGTGTGATTGTGATTGTGTGATTGTGATTGTCTGATTGTTATTGTGTGATTGTGATGGTGTGACTGTGATTGCGTGACTGTGATTGTGTGATTGTGATTGTGATTGTGATTGTGCGATTGTGAATGTGCGATTGTGATTGTGATTGTGATTGTGTGATTGTGGGATTGTGTGATTGTGATTGTGTGATTGAGATTATGTGATTGTGATTGTGATTGTGATTGTGTGATTGTGATTGTGATTGTGATTGTGCGATTGTGAATGTGCGATTGTGATTGTGATTGTGATTGTGTGATTGTGGGATTGTGTGATTGTGATTGTGTGATTGAGATTATGTGATTGTGATTGTGATTGTGATTGTGTGACTGTGATTGTGTGATTGTGATTGTGTGATTGTGATTGTGTGACTGTGTTTGTGTGATTGTGATTGTGATTGTGATTGTGTGACTGTGTGATTGTGATTGTGTGATCGGGATTGTGTGATTGTGATTGTGTGACTGTGATTGTGTGACTGTGATTGTGTGACTGTGATTGTGTGACTGTGATTGTGTGACTGTGATTGTGTGACTGTGATTGTGTGACTGTGATTGTGTGACTGTGATTGTGTGACTGTGATTGTGTGACTGTGATTGTGTGACTGTGATTGTGTGACTGTGAATGTGTGACTGTGATTGTGTGATTGCGACTGTGTGATTGAGTGATTGTGATTGTGTGATTGTGATTGTGTGATTGTGATTGTGTGATTGTGATTGTGTGATTGTGATTGTGTGATTGTGATTGTGTGATTGTGATTGTGTGATTGTGATTGTGTGATTGTGATTGTGTGATTGTGATTGTATGATTGTGATTGTGTGATTGTGATTGTGTGATTGTGATTGTGTGATTGTGATTGTGTGATTGTGATTGTGTGACTGTGATTGTGTGATTGTGATTGTGTGATTGTGATTGTGTGATTGTGATTGTGTGATTGTGATTGTGTGATTGTGATTGTGTGATTGTGATTGTGTGATTGTGATTGTGTGATTGGGATTGTGTGATTGGGATTGTGTGATTGGGATTGTGTGATTGGGATTGTGTGATTGTGATTGTGTGATTGTGATTGTGTGATTGTGATTGTGTGATTGCGATTGTGCGATTGTGATAGCGTGATTGTGATTGCGTGATTGGGATTGCGTGATTGTGATTGCGTGGTTGTGATTGCGTGGTTGAGATTGCGTGAGTCTGATTGTGTGATTGTGTGATTGCGATTGTGTGATTGCGTTTGTATGATTGCGATTGTGTGATGGCGGTTGTGTGATGGTGATTGTGTGGTTGTGATTGTGATTGTGATTGTGTGATCGAGATTGTGTGATCGTGATTGTGTGATCGTGACTGTGTGATCGTGATTGTGTGAACGTGATTGTGTTATCGTGATTGTGTGATTGTGTGATTGTGATTGTGTGATTGTGATTGTCTGATTGTTATTGTGTGATTGTGATGGTGTGACTGTGATTGCGTGACTGTGATTGTGTGATTGTGACTGTGATTGTGATTGTGCGATTGTGATTGTGATTGTGACTGTGTGATTGTGGGATTGTGTGATTGTGATTGTGTGATTGAGATTATGTGATTGTGATTGTGATTGTGATTGTGTGATTGTGATTGTGATTGTAATTGTGCGATTGTGAATGTGCGATTGTGATTGTGATTGTGTGATTGTGGGATTGTGTGATTGTGATTGTGTGATTGAGATTATGTGATTGTGATTGTGATTGTGATTGTGTGACTGTGATTGTGTGATTGTGATTGTGTGATTGTGATTGTGTGACTGTGTTTGTGTGATTGTGATTGTGATTGTGATTGTGTGACTGTGTGATTGTGATTGTGTGATCGGGATTGTGTGATCGTGATTGTGTGATCGTGATTGTGTGATCGTGACTGTGTGATCGTGATTGTGTGAACGTGATTGTGTTATCGTGATTGTGTGATTGTGTGATTGTGATTGTGTGATTGTGATTGTGTGATTGTGATTGTGTGATTGTGATTGTGTGACTGTGATTGTGTGACTGTGATTGTGTGACTGCGATTGTGTGATTGTGATTGTGATTGTGATTGTGCGATTGTGATTGTGCGATTGTGATTGTGCGATTGTGATTGTGCGATTGTGATTGTGATTGTGATTGAGTGATTGCGGGATTGTGTGATTGTGATTGTGTGATTGAGATTATGTGATTGTGATTGTGATTGTGATTGTGTGACTGTGATTGTGTGACTGTGATTGTGTGACTGTGATTGTGTGACTGTGATCGTGTGACTGTGATCGTGTGACTGTGATCGTGTGACTGTGATCGTGTGACTGTGATCGTGTGACTGTGATCGTGTGACTGTGATCGTGTGACTGTGAATGTGTGACTGTGATTGTGTGACTGTGATTGTGTGAGTGTGATTGTGTGACTGTGATTGTGTGACTGTGATTGTGTGACTGTGATTGTGTGACTGTGATTGTGTGACTGTGATTGTGTGACTGTGATTGTGTGACTGTGATTGTGTGACTGTGATTGTGTGACTGTGATTGTGTGACTGTGATTGTGTGATTGTGATTGTGTGATTGTGTTATTGTGATTGTGTGAACGTGATTGTGTGATCGTGATTGTGGGATTGTGACTGTGTGATTGTGTGATCGTGATTGTGGGATTGTGACTGTGTGATTGTGTGATCGTGAGTGTGTTATCGTGATTGTGTGATTGTGATTGTGATTGTGATTGTGATTGTGTGACTGTGTGATTGTGATTGTGTGATCGGGATTGTGTGATCGTGATTGTGTTATCGTGATTGTGTGATTGTGTGATTGTGATTGTGTGATTGTGTTATCGTGATTGTGTGATTGTGTGATTGTGATTGTGTGATTGTGATTGTGATTGTGCGATTGTGATTGTGCGATTGTGATTGTGATTGTGATTGTGTGATTGTGGAATTGTGTGATTGTGATTGTGTGATTGAGATTATGTGATTGTGATTGTGATTGTGATTGTGTGACTGTGATTGTGTGACTGTGATTGTGTGACTGTGATCGTGTGACTGTGAATGTGTGACTGTGATTGTGTGAGTGTGATTGTGTGACTGTGATTGTGTGACTGTGATTGTGTGACTGTGATTGTGTGACTGTGACTGTGTGACTGTGATGGTGTGACTGTGATTGTGTGACTGTGATTGTGTGACTGTGATTGTGTGACTGTGATTGTGTGATTGTGATTGTGTGATTGTGTGATAGTGTGATTGCGACTGTGCGATTGTGTGATTGAGTGATTGTGATTGTGTGATTGTGATTGTGTGATTGTGATTGTGTGATTGTGATTGTGTGATTGTGATTGTGTGATTGCGACTGTGCGATTGAGTGATTGTGATTGTGTGATTGTGATTGTGTGATTGTGTGATTGTGATTGTGTGATTGTGATTGTGTGATTGTGATTGTGTGATTGTGATTGTGGGATTGTGATTGTGCGATTGTGATTGTGCGATTGTGATTGTGCGATTGTGATTGTGCGATTGTGATTGTGCGATTGTGATTGTGCGATTGTGATTGTGCGATTGTGATTGTGCGATTGTGATTGTGCGATTGTGATTGTGCGATTGTGATTGTGCGATTGCGATTGTGATCGTGTGATTGTGATTGTGTGATTGTGATTATGTGATCGTGATTGTGATTGTGATTGTGTGACTGTGATTGTGTGATCGTGATAATGTGATCGTGATAGTGTGATCGTGATTGTGTGACCGTGATTGTGTGACCGTGATTGTGTGATCGTGATTGTGTGATCGTGATCGTGTGATTGTGTTATTGTGATTGTGTGAACGTGATTGTGTGATCGTGATTGTGGGATTGTGACTGTGTGATTGTGTGATCGTGATTGTGTTATCGTGATTGTGTGATTGTGATCGTGATTGTGATTGTGTGACTGTGTGATTGTGATTGTGTGATCGAGATTGTGTGATCGTGATTGTGTGATCATGATTGTGTGATCGTGACTGTGTGATCGTGATTGTGTGGTCGTGATTGTGTTATCGTGATTGTGTGATTGTGTGATTGTGATTGTGTGATTGTGATTGTGTGATTGTGATTGTGTGATTGTGATTGTCTGATTGTCGTTGTGTGATTGTGATGGTGTGACTGTGATTGCGTGACTGTGATTGTGTGATTGTGATTGTGATTGTGATTGTACGATTGTGATTGTGCGATTGTGATTGTGATTGTGATTGTGTGATTGTGGGATTGTGTGATTGTGATTGTGTGATTGAGATTATGTGATTGTGATTGTGATTGTGATTGTGATTGTGATTGTGATTATGTGACTGTGATTGTGTGACTGTGATTGTGCGACTGTGATTGTGCGATTGTGATTGTGCGATTGTGATTGTGCGATTGTGATTGTGCGATTGTGATTGTGTGATTGTGATTGTGTGATTGTGATTGTGTGATTGTGATTGTGTGATTGTGATTGCGTGATTGTGATTGCGTGATTGTGATTGCGTGATTGTGGTTTCGTGATTGAGATTGCGTGATTGTGATTGCGTGATTGTGATTGCGTGATTGTGATTGCGTGATTGCGATTGCGTGATTGCGATTGTGTGATTGCGATTGTGTGATTGCGATTGTGTGATTGCGATTGTGTGATTGCGATTGTGTGATTGCGATTCTGTGATTGCGATTGTGTGATTGTGATTGTGTGATTGTGATCGTGTGATTGTGATTGTGTGATTGTGATTATGTGATCGTGATTGTGATTGTGATTGTGTGACTGTGATTGTGTGATCGTGATAATGTGATCGTGATAGTGTGATCGTGATTGTGTGACCGTGATTGTGTGACCGTGATTGTGTGATCGTGATTGTGTGATCGTGATCGTGTGATTGTGTTATTGTGATTGTGTGAACGTGATTGTGTGATCGTGATTGTGGGATTGTGACTGTGTGATTGTGTGATCGTGATTGTGTTATCGTGATTGTGTGATTGTGATTGTGATTGTGTGACTGTGTGATTGTGATTGTGTGATCGAGATTGTGTGATCGTGATTGTGTGATCGTGATTGTGTGATCGTGACTGTGTGATCGTGATTGTGTGGTCGTGATTGTGTTATCGTGATTGTGTGATTGTGTGATTGTGATTGTGTGATTTTGATTGTGTGATTGTGATTGTCTGATTGTCATTGTGTGATTGTGATGGTGTGACTGTGATTGCGTGACTGTGATTGCGCGACTGTGATTGTGCGACTGTGATTGGGCGACTGTGATTGTGCGACTGTGATTGTGCGACTGTGATTGTGCGAGTGTGATTGGGCGATTGTGATTGTGAGATTGTGATTGTGCGATTGTGATTGTGCGATTGTGATTGTGCGATTGTGATTGTGCGATTGTGATTGTGCGATTGTGATTGTGCGATTGTGATTGTGCGATTGTGATTGTGCGATTGTGATTGTGATTGTGTGATTGTGATTGTGTGATTGTGATTGTGTGATTGCGATTGTGTGATTGTGATTGTGTGATTATGATTGTGTGATTGTGATTGTGTGATCGTGATTGTGGGATTGTGACTGTGTGATTGTGTGATCGTGATTGTGTGATTGTGATTGTGACTGTGATTGTGTGACTGTGTGATTGTGATTGTGTGATCGATATTGTGTGATCGTGATTGTGTGATCGTGATTGTGTGATCGTGACTGTGTGATCGTGATTGTGTGATCGTGATTGTGTTATCGTGATTGTGTGATTGTGTGATTGTGATTGTGTGATTGTGATTGTGTGATTGTGATTGTGTGATTGTGATTGTGTGATTGTGATTGTGTGATTGTGATTGTGTGATTGTGATTGTGTGATTGTGATTGTGTGATTGTGATTGTGTGATTGTGATTGTGTGATTGTGATTGTGTGATTGTGATTGTGTGATTGTGATTGTGTGATTGTGATTGTGTGATTGTGATTGTGTGATTGTGATTGTGTGATTGTGATTGTGTGATTGTGATTGCGTGATTGTGATTGCGTGATTGTGATTGCGTGATTGTGATTGCGTGATTGTGATTGCGTGATTGTGATTGCGTGATTGTGATTGCGTGATTGTGATTGCGTGATTGTGATTGCGTGATTGTGATTGCGTGATTGTGATTGCGTGATTGTGATTGCGTGATTGTGATTGCGTGATTGTGATTGCGTGATTGTGATTGCGTGATTGTGATTGCGTGATTGTGATTGCGTGATTGTGATGGCGTGATTGTGATTGCGTGATTGCGATCGCGTGATTGCGATTCTGTGATTGCGATTGTGTGATTGTGATTGTGTGATTGTGATCGTGTGATTGTGATTGTGTGATTGTGATTATGTGATCGTGATTGTGATTGTGATTGTGTGACTGTGATTGTGTGATCGTGATAATGTGTTCGTGATAGTGTGATCGTGATTGTGTGATCGTGACTGTGTGACCGTGGTTGTGTGACCGTGATTGTGTGATCGTGATTGTGTGACTGTGATTATGTGACTGTGATTGTGTGACTGTGATTGTGTGACTGTGATTGTGTGACTGTGATTGTGTGACTGTGATTGTGTGATTGTGATTGTGCGATTGTGATTGTCCGATTGTGATTGTGATGGCGTGATTGTGATTGCGTGATTGCGATTGCGTGATTGCGATTGCGTGATTGCGATTGCGTGATTGCGATTGCGTGATTGCGATCGCGTGATTGCGATTCTGTGATTGCGATTGTGTGATTGTGATTGTGTGATTGTGTGATTGTGATCGTGTGATTGTGATTGTGTGATTGTGATTATGTGATCGTGATTGTGATTGTGATTGTGTGACTGTGATTGTGTGATCGTGATAATGTGTTCGTGATAGTGTGATCGTGATTGTGTGATCGTGACTGTGTGACCGTGATTGTGTGACCGTGATTGTGTGATCGTGATTGTGTGACTGTGATTATGTGACTGTGATTGTGTGACTGTGATTGTGTGACTGTGATTGTGTGACTGTGATTGTGTGACTGTGATTGTGTGATTGTGATTGTGTGATTGTGTTATTGTGATTGTGATTGTGATTGTGCGATTGTGAATGTGCGATTGTGATTGTGATTGTGATTGTGTGATTGTGGGATTGTGTGATTGTGATTGTGTGATTGAGATTATGTGATTGTGATTGTGATTGTGATTGTGATTGTGTGACTGTGATTGTGTGACTGTGATTGTGTGACTGTGATTGTGTGACAGTGATTGTGTGACTGTGATTGTGTGACTGTGATTGTGTGACTGTGATTGTGTGACTGTGATTGAGTGATTGTGATTGTGTGATTGTGATTGTGTGATTGTGATTGTGTGATTGTGATTGCGTGTTTGTGATTGCGTGATTGTGATTGCGTGATTGTGATTGCGTGATTGTGATGGCGTGATTGTGATTGCGTGATTGTGATTGCGTGATTGTGATTGCGTGATTGTGATTGCGTGATTGTGGTTGCGTGATTGTGATTGCGTGATTGTGATTGCGTGATTGTGATTGCGTTATTGTGATTGCGTGATTGTGATTGCGTGATTGTGATTGCGTGATTGTGATTGCGTGATTGTGATGGCGTGTTTGTGATTGCGTGATTGTGATTGCGTGATTGTGATGGCGTGATTGCGATTGTGTGATTGTGATTGTGTGATTGTGATTGTGTGATTGTGATTGTGTGATTGTGATTGTGTGATTGTGATTGTGTGATTGTGATTGTGTGATTGTGATTGTGTGATTGTGATTGTGTGATTGTGATTGTGTGATTGTGATTGTGTGATTGTGATTGTGTGATTGTGATTGTGTGATTGTGATTGTGTGATTGTGATTGTGTGATTGTGATTGTGTGATTGTGATTGTGTGATTGTGATTGTGTGATTGTGATTGTGTGATTGTGATTGTGTGATTGTGATTGTGTGATTGTGATTGTGTGATTGTGATTGTGTGATTGTGATTGTGTGATTGTGATTGTGTGATTGTGATTGTGTGATTGTGATTGTGTGATTGTGATTGTGTGATTGTGATTGTGTGATTGTGATTGTGTGATTGTGATTGTGTGATTGTGATTGTGTGATTGTGATTGTGTGATTGTGATTGTGTGATTGTGATTGTGTGATTGTGATTGTGTGATTGTGATTGTGTGATTGTGATTGTGTGATTGTGATTGTGTGATTGTGATTGTGTGATTGTGATTGTGTGATTGTGATTGTGTGATTGTGATTGTGTGATTGTGATTGTGTGATTGTGATTGTGTGATTGTGATTGTGTGATTGTGATTGTGTGATTGTGATTGTGTGATTGTGATTGTGTGATTGTGATTGTGTGATTGTGATTGTGTGATTGTGATTGTGTGATTGTGATTGTGTGATTGTGATTGTGTGATTGTGATTGTGTGATTGTGATTGTGTGATTGTGATTGTGTGATTGTGATTGTGTGATTGTGATTGTGTGATTGTGATTGTGTGATTGTGATTGTGTGATTGTGATTGTGTGATTGTGATTGTGTGATTGTGATTGTGTGATTGTGATTGTGTGATTGTGATTGTGTGATTGTGATTGTGTGATTGTGATTGTGTGATTGTGATTGTGTGATTGTGATTGTGTGATTGTGATTGTGTGATTGTGATTGTGTGATTGTGATTGTGTGATTGTGATTGTGTGATTGTGATTGTGTGATTGTGATTGTGATTGTGATTGTGCGATTGTGAATGTGCGATTGTGATTGTGATTGTGATTGTGTGATTGTGGGATTGTGTGATTGTGATTGTGTGATTGAGATTATGTGATTGTGATTGTGATTGTGATTGTGTGACTGTGATTGTGTGATTGTGATTGTGTGATTGTGATTGTGTGACTGTGTTTGTGTGATTGTGATTGTGATTGTGATTGTGTGACTGTGTGATTGTGATTGTGTGATCGGGATTGTGTGATTGTGATTGTGTGACTGTGATTGTGTGACTGTGATTGTGTGACTGTGATTGTGTGACTGTGATTGTGTGACTGTGATTGTGTGACTGTGATTGTGTGACTGTGATTGTGTGACTGTGATTGTGTGACTGTGATTGTGTGACTGTGATTGTGTGACTGTGATTGTGTGACTGTGATTGTGTGACTGTGAATGTGTGACTGTGATTGTGTGATTGCGACTGTGTGATTGAGTGATTGTGATTGTGTGATTGTGATTGTGTGATTGTGATTGTGTGATTGTGATTGTGTGATTGTGATTGTGTGATTGTGATTGTGTGATTGTGATTGTGTGATTGTGATTGTGTGATTGTGATTGTGTGATTGTGATTGTGTGATTGTGATTGTGTGATTGTGATTGTGTGATTGTGATTGTGTGATTGTGATTGTGTGATTGTGATTGTGTGATTGTGATTGTGTGATTGTGATTGTGTGATTGTGATTGTGTGATTGTGATTGTGTGATTGTGATTGTGTGATTGTGATTGTGTGATTGTGATTGTGTGATTGTGATTGTGTGATTGTGATTGTGTGATTGTGATTGTGTGATTGTGATTGTGTGATTGTGATTGTGTGATTGTGATTGTGTGATTGTGATTGTGTGATTGTGATTGTGTGATTGTGATTGTGTGATTGTGATTGTGTGATTGTGATTGTGTGATTGTGATTGTGTGATTGTGATTGTGTGATTGTGATTGTGTGATTGTGATTGTGTGATTGTGATTGTGTGATTGTGATTGTGTGATTGTGATTGTGTGATTGTGATTGTGTGATTGTGATTGTGTGATTGTGATTGTGTGATTGTGATTGTGTGATTGTGATTGTGTGATTGTGATTGTGTGATTGTGATTGTGTGATTGTGATTGTGTGATTGTGATTGTGTGATTGTGATTGTGTGATTGTGATTGTGTGATTGTGATTGTGTGATTGTGATTGTGTGATTGTGATTGTGTGATTGTGATTGTGTGATTGTGATTGTGTGATTGTGATTGTGTGATTGTGATTGTGTGATTGTGATTGTGTGACTGTGATTGTGTGACTGTGATTGTGTGATGTGATTGTGTGATGGATTGTGATTGTGTGATTGTGATTGTGTGATTGTGATTGTGTGATTGTGATTGTGTGATTGTGATTGTGTGATTGTGATTGTGTGATTGTGATTGTGTGATTGTGATTGTGTGATTGTGATTGTGTGATTGTGATTGTGTGATTGTGATTGTGTGATTGTGATTGTGTGATTGTGATTGTGTGATTGTGATTGTGTGATTGTGATTGTGTGATTGTGATTGTGTGATTGTGATTGTGTGATTGTGATTGTGTGATTGTGATTGTGTGATTGTGATTGTGTGATTGTGATTGTGTGATTGTGATTGTGTGATTGTGATTGTGTGATTGTGATTGTGTGATTGTGATTGTGTGATTGTGATTGTGTGATTGTGATTGTGTGATTGTGATTGTGTGATTGTGATTGTGTGATTGTGATTGTGTGATTGTGATTGTGTGATTGTGATTGTGTGATTGTGATTGTGTGATTGTGATTGTGTGATTGTGATTGTGTGATTGTGATTGTGTGATTGTGATTGTGTGATTGTGATTGTGTGATTGTGATTGTGTGATTGTGATTGTGTGATTGTGATTGTGTGATTGTGATTGTGTGATTGTGATTGTGTGATTGTGATTGTGTGATTGTGATTGTGTGATTGTGATTGTGTGATTGTGATTGTGTGATTGTGATTGTGTGATTGTGATTGTGTGATTGTGATTGTGTGATTGTGATTGTGTGATTGTGATTGTGTGATTGTGATTGTGTGATTGTGATTGTGTGATTGTGATTGTGTGATTGTGATTGTGTGATTGTGATTGTGTGATTGTGATTGTGTGATTGTGATTGTGTGATTGTGATTGTGTGATTGTGATTGTGTGATTGTGATTGTGTGATTGTGATTGTGTGATTGTGATTGTGTGATTGTGATTGTGTGATTGTGATTGTGTGATTGTGATTGTGTGATTGTGATTGTGTGATTGTGATTGTGTGATTGTGATTGTGTGATTGTGATTGTGTGATTGTGATTGTGTGATTGTGATTGTGTGATTGTGATTGTGTGATTGTGATTGTGTGATTGTGATTGTGTGATTGTGATTGTGTGATTGTGATTGTGTGATTGTGATTGTGTGATTGTGATTGTGTGATTGTGATTGTGTGATTGTGATTGTGTGATTGTGATTGTGTGATTGTGATTGTGTGATTGTGATTGTGTGATTGTGATTGTGTGATTGTGATTGTGTGATTGTGATTGTGTGATTGTGATTGTGTGATTGTGATTGTGTGATTGTGATTGTGTGATTGTGATTGTGTGATTGTGATTGTGTGATTGTGATTGTGTGATTGTGATTGTGTGATTGTGATTGTGTGATTGTGATTGTGTGATTGTGATTGTGTGATTGTGATTGTGTGATTGTGATTGTGTGATTGTGATTGTGTGATTGTGATTGTGTGATTGTGATTGTGTGATTGTGATTGTGTGATTGTGATTGTGTGATTGTGATTGTGTGATTGTGATTGTGTGATTGTGATTGTGTGATTGTGATTGTGTGATTGTGATTGTGTGATTGTGATTGTGTGATTGTGATTGTGTGATTGTGATTGTGTGATTGTGATTGTGTGATTGTGATTGTGTGATTGTGATTGTGTGATTGTGATTGTGTGATTGTGATTGTGTGATTGTGATTGTGTGATTGTGATTGTGTGATTGTGATTGTGTGATTGTGATTGTGTGATTGTGATTGTGTGATTGTGATTGTGTGATTGTGATTGTGTGATTGTGATTGTGTGATTGTGATTGTGTGATTGTGATTGTGTGATTGTGATTGTGTGATTGTGATTGTGTGATTGTGATTGTGTGATTGTGATTGTGTGATTGTATTGTGTGATTGTGATTGTGTGATTGTGATTGTGTGATTGTGATTGTGTGATTGTGATTGTGTGATTGTGATTGTGTGATTGTGATTGTGTGATTGTGATTGTGTGATTGTGATTGTGTGATTGTGATTGTGTGATTGTGATTGTGTGATTGTGATTGTGTGATTGTGATTGTGTGATTGTGATTGTGTGATTGTGATTGTGTGATTGTGATTGTGTGATTGTGATTGTGTGATTGTGATTGTGTGATTGTGATTGTGTGATTGTGATTGTGTGATTGTGATTGTGTGATTGTGATTGTGTGATTGTGATTGTGTGATTGTGATTGTGTGATTGTGATTGTGTGATTGTGATTGTGTGATTGTGATTGTGTGATTGTGATTGTGTGATTGTGATTGTGTGATTGTGATTGTGTGATTGTGATTGTGTGATTGTGATTGTGTGATTGTGATTGTGTGATTGTGATTGTGTGATTGTGATTGTGTGATTGTGATTGTGTGATTGTGATTGTGTGATTGTGATTGTGTGATCGTGACTGTGTGATCGTGATTGTGTGATCGTGATTGTGGGATTGTGACTGTGTGATTGTGTGATCGTGATTGTGATTTTGTTATTGTGATTGTGTGATTGTGATTCCGTGATTGTGACTGTGTGATCCTGATTGTGAGATCGTTATTGTCGGATTGTGATTATGGGATTGTGACTGTGTGATTGAGTGATTGTGATTGTGTGATTGTGATTGTGTGATTGTGATTGTGTGATTGTGATTGTGTGATTGTGATTGTGTGATTGTGATTGTGATTGTGATTGTGATTGTGTGACTGTGATTGTGTGACTGTGATTGTGGGATTGTGACTGTGTGATCGTGATTGTGTGATCATGATTGTGGGATTGTGATTATGGGATTGTGACTATGTGATTGAGTGATTGTGACTGTGTGATTGTGATTGTGTGATTGTGATTGTGTGATTGTGATTGTGTGATTGTGATTGTGTGATTGTGATTGTGTGATTGTGATTGTGTGATTGTGATTGTGTGATTGTGATTGTGTGATTGTGATTGTGTGATTGTGATTGTGTGATTGTGATTGTGCGATTGTGATTGTGCCACTGTGATTGTGTGACTGTGATTGTGGGATTGTGATTGTGTGATTGTGTGATCGTGATTGTGATTGCGTCATTGTGATTGTGTCACTGTGATTGTATCATTGTGATTGTGTGATTGTCATTGTGATTCTGATTGTGTGATTGTGTGATTGTGATTGTGTGATTGTGATTGTGTGATTGTGATTGTGTGATTGTGATTGTGTGATTGTGATTGTGTGATTGTGATTGTGTGATTGTGATTGTGTGATTGTGATTGTGTGATTGTGATTGTGTGATTGTGATTGTGTGATTGTGATTGTGTGATTGTGATTGTGTGATTGTGATTGTGTGATTGTGATTGTGTGATTGTGATTGTGTGATTGTGATTGTGTGTTTGTGATTGTGTGATTGTGATTGTGTGATTGTGATTGTGTGATTGTGATTGTGTGATTGTGATTGTGTGATTGTGATTTTGTGATTGTGATTTTGTGATTGTGATTGTGTGATTGTGATTGTGTGATTGTGATTGTGTGATTGTGATTGTGTGATTGTGATTGTGTGATTGTGATTGTGTGATTGTGATTGTGTGATTGTGATTGTGTGATTGTGATTGTGTGATTGTGATTGTGTGATTGTGATTGTGTGATTGTGATTGTGTGATTGTGATTGTGTGATTGTGATTGTGTGATTGTGATTGTGTGATTGTGATTGTGTGATTGTGATTGTGTGATTGTGATTGTGTGATTGTGATTGTGTGATTGTGATTGTGTGATTGTGATTGTGTGATTGTGATTGTGTGATTGTGATTGTGTGATTGTGATTGTGTGATTGTGATTGTGTGATTGTGATTGTGTGATTGTGATTGTGTGATTGTGATTGTGTGATTGTGATTGTGTGATTGTGATTGTGTGATTGTGATTGTGTGATTGTGATTGTGTGATTGTGATTGTGTGATTGTGATTGTGTGATTGTGATTGTGTGATTGTGATTGTGTGATTGTGATTGTGTGATTGTGATTGTGTGATTGTGATTGTGTGATTGTGATTGTGTGATTGTGATTGTGTGATTGTGATTGTGTGATTGTGATTGTGTGATTGTGATTGTGTGATTGTGATTGTGTGATTGTGATTGTGTGATTGTGATTGTGTGATTGTGATTGTGTGATTGTGATTGTGTGATTGTGATTGTGTGATTGTGATTGTGTGATTGTGATTGTGTGATTGTGATTGTGTGATTGTGATTGTGTGATTGTGATTGTGTGATTGTGATTGTGTGATTGTGATTGTGTGATTGTGATTGTGTGATTGTGATTGTGTGATTGTGATTGTGTGATTGTGATTGTGTGATTGTGATTGTGTGATTGTGATTGTGTGATTGTGATTGTGTGATTGTGATTGTGTGATTGTGATTGTGTGATTGTGATTGTGTGATTGTGATTGTGTGATTGTGATTGTGTGATTGTGATTGTGTGATTGTGATTGTGTGATTGTGATTGTGTGATTGTGATTGTGTGATTGTGATTGTGTGATTGTGATTGTGTGATTGTGATTGTGTGATTGTGATTGTGTGATTGTGATTGTGATTGTGTGATTGTGATTGTGTGATTGTGATTGTGTGATTGTGATTGTGTGATTGTGATTGTGTGATTGTGATTGTGTGATTGTGATTGTGTGATTGTGATTGTGTGATTGTGATTGTGTGATTGTGATTGTGTGATTGTGATTGTGTGATTGTGATTGTGTGATTGTGATTGTGTGATTGTGATTGTGTGATTGTGATTGTGTGATTGTGATTGTGTGATTGTGATTGTGTGATTGTGATTGTGTGATTGTGATTGTGTGATTGTGATTGTGTGATTGTGATTGTGTGATTGTGATTGTGTGATTGTGATTGTGTGATTGTGATTGTGTGATTGTGATTGTGTGATTGTGATTGTGTGATTGTGATTGTGTGATTGTGATTGTGTGATTGTGATTGTGTGATTGTGATTGTGTGATTGTGATTGTGTGATTGTGATTGTGTGATTGTGATTGTGTGATTGTGATTGTGTGATTGTGATTGTGTGATTGTGATTGTGTGATTGTGATTGTGTGATTGTGATTGTGTGATTGTGATTGTGTGATTGTGATTGTGTGATTGTGATTGTGTGATTGTGATTGTGTGATTGTGATTGTGTGATTGTGATTGTGTGATTGTGATTGTGTGATTGTGATTGTGTGATTGTGATTGTGTGATTGTGATTGTGTGATTGTGATTGTGTGATTGTGATTGTGTGATTGTGATTGTGTGATTGTGATTGTGTGATTGTGATTGTGTGATTGTGATTGTGTGATTGTGATTGTGTGATTGTGATTGTGTGATTGTGATTGTGTGATTGTGATTGTGTGATTGTGATTGTGTGATTGTGATTGTGTGATTGTGATTGTGTGATTGTGATTGTGTGATTGTGATTGTGTGATTGTGATTGTGTGATTGTGATTGTGTGATTGTGATTGTGTGATTGTGATTGTGTGATTGTGATTGTGTGATTGTGATTGTGTGATTGTGATTGTGTGATTGTGATTGTGTGATCGTGACTGTGTGATCGTGATTGTGTGATCGTGATTGTGGGATTGTGACTGTGTGATTGTGTGATCGTGATTGTGATTTTGTTATTGTGATTGTGTGATTGTGATTCCGTGATTGTGACTGTGTGATCCTGATTGTGAGATCGTTATTGTCGGATTGTGATTATGGGATTGTGACTGTGTGATTGAGTGATTGTGATTGTGTGATTGTGATTGTGTGATTGTGATTGTGTGATTGTGATTGTGTGATTGTGATTGTGTGATTGTGATTGTGATTGTGATTGTGATTGTGTGACTGTGATTGTGTGACTGTGATTGTGGGATTGTGACTGTGTGATCGTGATTGTGTGATCATGATTGTGGGATTGTGATTATGGGATTGTGACTATGTGATTGAGTGATTGTGACTGTGTGATTGTGATTGTGTGATTGTGATTGTGTGATTGTGATTGTGTGATTGTGATTCTGTGATTGTGGTTGTGTGATTGTGATTGTGTGATTGTGATTGTGTGATTGTGATTGTGTGATTGTGATTGTGTGATTGTGATTGTGTGATTGTGATTGTGTGATTGTGATTGTGTGATTGTGATTGTGTGATGTGATTGTGTGATTGTGATTGTGTGATTGTGATTGTGTGATTGTGATTGTCTGATTGTGATTGTGTGATTGCGATTGTGTGGTTGTGATTGTGTGATTGTGATTGTGTGATCGTGACTGTGTGATCGTATTTGTGTGATCGTGATTGTGGGTTTGTGACTGTGTGATTGTGTTATTGTGATTGTGTGATTGCGATAATGTGATTGTGATTGTGTGACTGTGTGATTGTGACTGTGTGACAGTGTGATTGTGATTGTGTGATCGTGATTGTGTGGTCGTGATTGTGGGATTGTGACTGTGTGATTGTGTGATCGTGATTGTGATTGTGTTATTGTGATTGTGTGATTGTGATTGCGTGATTGTGATTGTGTGATCGTGACTGTGTGATCGTGATTGTGTGATCGTGATTGTGCGATTGTGATTATGATTGTGTGACTGTGTGATTGTGACTGTGTGACAGTGTGATTGTGATTGTGTGATCGTGATTGTGTGGTCGTGATTGTGTGATTGTGTTTGTGTGATTGTTGTTGTGATTGTGATTCAGTGACTGTGTGATTGTGATTGTGTGATCGTGATTGTGTGATCGTGATTGTGTGATCGTGATTGTGTGATCGTGATTGTGGGATTGTGACTGTGTGATTGTGTGATCGTGATTGTGTGATCGTGATTGTGTGATCGTGATTGTGTGGCCGTGATTGTGTGATCGTGATTGTGCGATCGTGTTTGTGTGATCGTGATTGTGTGCTCGTGATTGTGTGATCGTGATTGTGTGATCCTGTTTGTGTGATCGTGATTGTGATTGAGATTGTGTGATTGTGATTGTGTGATTGTGATTGTGTGACTGTGATTGTGTGATCGTGATTGTGTGATCGTGACTGTGTGATCGTGATTGTGTGATTGTGTTATTGTGATTGTGTTATTGTGATTGTGTTATTGTGATTGTGTGATTGTGATTGTGTGATCGTGACTGTGTGATCGTGATTGTGTGAACGTGATTGTGGGATTGGGACTGTGTGATTGTGTGATCGTGATTGTGATTGTGTGATTGTGATTATGTGATTGCGATTGTGATTGTGTGATTGTGATTGTGATTGTGTGATTGTGATTGTGTGATTGTGATTGTGTGATTGTGATTGTGTGATTGTGATTGGTGTGATTGTGATTGTGATTGTGATTGTGATTGTGATTGTGATTGTGATTGTGATTGTGATTGTGATTGTGATTGTGATTGTGATTGTGTGATTGTGATTGTGTGATTGTGATGGTGTGATTGTGATTGTGTGATTGTGATTGTGTGATTGTGATTGTGTGATTGTGATTGTGTGATTGTGATTGTGTGACTGTGATTGTGGGATTGTGATTGTGTGATTGTGATTGTGTGATTGCGATTGTGTGGTTGTGATTGTGTGATTGTGATTGTGTGATCGTGACTGTGTGATCGTATTTGTGTGGTCGTGATTGTGGGTTTGTGACTGTGTGATTGTGTTATTGTGATTGTGTGATTGCGATTGTGTGATTGTGATTGTGTGACTGTGTGATTGTGACTGTGTGACAGTGTGATTGTGATTGTGTGATCGTGATTGTGTGGTCGTGATTGTGGGATTGTGACTGTGTGATTGTGTGATCGTGATTGTGATTGTGTTATTGTGATTTTGTGATTGTGATTGCGTGATTGTGATTGTGTGATCGTGACTGTGTGATCGTGATTGTGTGATCGTGATTGTGCGATTGTGATTATGATTGTGTGACTGTGTGATTGTGACTGTGTGACAGTGTGATTGTGATTGTGTGATCGTGATTGTGTGGTCGTGATTGTGTTATTGTGTTTGTGTGATGGTTGTTGTGATTGTGATTGAGTGACTGTGTGATTGTGATTGTGTGATCGTGATTGTGTGATCGTGATTGTGTGATCGTGATTGTGTGATCGTGATTGTGTGATCGTGATTGTGGGATTGTGTGATCGTGATTGTGTGATCGTGATTGTGTGATCGTGATTGTGTGGCCGTGATTGTGTGATCGTGATTGTGCGATCGTGTTTGTGTGATCGTGATTGCGTGCTCGTGATTGTGTGATCGTGATTGTGTGATCGTGATTGTGATTGAGATTGTGTGATTGTGATTGTGTGACTGTGATTGTGTGACTGTGATTGTGTGATCGTGATTGTGTGATCGTGACTGTGTGATCGTGATTGTGTGATTGTGTTATTGTGATTGTGTTATTGTGATTGTGTGATTGTGATTGTGTGATCGTGAATGTGTGATCGTGATTGTGTGATCGTGATTGTGGGATTGTGACTGTGTGATTGTGTGATCGTGATTGTGATTGTGTGATTGTGATTATGTGATTGTGATTATGTGATTGTGATTGTGATTGTGTGATTGTGATTGTGTGATTGTGATTGTGTGATTGTGATTGTGTGATTGTGATTGTGTGATTGTGATTGTGTGATTGTGATTGTGTGATTGTGATTGTGTGATTGTGATTGTGTGATTGTGATTGTGTGATTGTGATTGTGTGATTGTGATTGTGTGATTGTGATTGTGTGATTGTGATTGTGTGATTGTGATTGTGTGATTGTGATTGTGTGATTGTGATTGTGTGATTGTGATTGTGTGATTGTGACTGTGTGATTGTGTGATCGTGATTGTGATTGTGTGATTGTGATTGTGTGATTGTGATTGTGATTGTGTGATTGTGATTGTGATTGTGTGATTGTGATTGTGTGATTGTGATTGTGTGATTGTGATTGTGTGATCGTGATTGTGTGATTGTGTTATTGTGATTGTGTTATTGTGATTGTGTTATTGTGATTGTGTGATTGTGATTGTGTGATCGTGACTGTGTGATCGTGATTGTGTGATCGTGATTGTGGGATTGTGACTGTGTGATTGTGTGATCGTGATTGTGATTGTGTGATTGTGATTATGTGATTGTGATTGTGATTGTGTGATTGTGATTGTGTGATTGTGATTGTGTGATTGTGATTGTGTGATTGTGATTGTGTGATTGTGATTGTGTGATTGTGATTGTGTGATTGTGATTGTGTGATTGTGATTGTGATTGTGATTGTGATTGTGATTGTGATTGTGATTGTGATTGTGATTGTGATTGTGATTGTGATTGTGATTGTGATTGTGATTGTGATTGTGATTGTGATTGTGATTGTGATTGTGATTGTGATTGTGATTGTGATTGTGATTGTGATTGTGATTGTGATTGTGATTGTGATTGTGATTGTGTGATTGTTATTGTGTGATTGTGATGGTGTGATTGTGATTGTGTGATTGTGATTGTGTGATTGCGTGATTGTGATTGTGTGATTGTGATTGTGTGATTGTGATTGTGTGACTGTGATTGTGGGATTGTGATTGTGGGATTGTGATTATGGGATTGTGACTATGTGATTGAGTGATTGTGACTGTGTGATTGTGATTGTGTGATTGTGATTGTGTGATTGTGATTGTGTGATTGTGATTGTGTGATTGTGATTTTGTGATTGTGATTGTGTGATTGTGATTGTGTGATTATGATTGTGTGATTGTGATTGTGTGACTGTGATTGTGTGACTGCGATTGTGGGATTGTGACTCTGTGATCGTGATTGTGTGATCGTGATTGTGTGATCGTGATTGTGTGATCGTGATTGTGTGGCCGTGATTGTGTGATCGTGATTGTGCGATCGTGTTTGTGTGATCGTGATTGTCTGCTCGTGATTGTGTGATCGTGATTGTGTGATCCTGTTTGTGTGATCTAGATTGTGATTGAGATTGTGTGACTGTGATTGTGTGACTCTGATTGTGTGATAGTGATTGTGTGATTGTGTTATTGTGATTATGTGATTCTGATTGTGTGATTGTGATTGTGTGATCGTGATTGTGGGATTGTGACTGTGTGATTGTGTGATCGTGATTGTGTGATTGTGATTGTGTGATTGTGATTGTGTGATTGTGATTGTGTGATTGTGATTGTGTGATTGTGATTGTGTGATTGTGATTGTGTGATTGTGATTGTGTGATTGTGATTGTGTGATTGTGATTGTGTGATTGTGATTGTGTGATTGTGATTGTGTGATTGTGATTGTGTGATTGTGATTGTGTGATTGTGATTGTGTGATTGTGATTGTGTGATTGTGATTGTGTGATTGTGATTGTGTGATTGTGATTGTGTGATTGTGATTGTGTGATTGTGATTGTGTGATTGTGATTGTGTGATTGTGATTGTGTGATTGTGATTGTGTGATTGTGATTGTGTGATTGTGATTGTGTGATTGTGATTGTGTGATTGTGATTGTGTGATTGTGATTGTGTGATTGTGATTGTGTGATTGTGATTGTGTGATTGTGATTGTGTGATTGTGATTGTGTGATTGTGATTGTGTGATTGTGATTGTGTGATTGTGATTGTGTGATTGTGATTGTGTGATTGTGATTGTGTGATTGTGATTGTGTGATTGTGATTGTGTGATTGTGATTGTGTGATTGTGATTGTGTGATTGTGATTGTGTGATTGTGATTGTGTGATTGTGATTGTGTGATTGTGATTGTGTGATTGTGATTGTGTGATTGTGATTGTGTGATTGTGATTGTGTGATTGTGATTGTGTGATTGTGATTGTGTGATTGTGATTGTGTGATTGTGATTGTGTGATTGTGATTGTGTGATTGTGATTGTGTGATTGTGATTGTGTGATTGTGATTGTGTGATTGTGATTGTGTGATTGTGATTGTGTGATTGTGATTGTGTGATTGTGATTGTGTGATTGTGATTGTGTGATTGTGATTGTGTGATTGTGATTGTGTGATTGTGATTGTGTGATTGTGATTGTGTGATTGTGATTGTGTGATTGTGATTGTGTGATTGTGATTGTGTGATTGTGATTGTGTGATTGTGATTGTGTGATTGTGATTGTGTGATTGTGATTGTGTGATTGTGATTGTGTGATTGTGATTGTGTGATTGTGATTGTGTGATTGTGATTGTGTGATTGTGATTGTGTGATTGTGATTGTGTGATTGTGATTGTGTGATTGTGATTGTGTGATTGTGATTGTGTGATTGTGATTGTGTGATTGTGATTGTGTGATTGTGATTGTGTGATTGTGATTGTGTGATTGTGATTGTGTGATTGTGATTGTGTGATTGTGATTGTGTGATTGTGATTGTGTGATTGTGATTGTGTGATTGTGATTGTGTGATTGTGATTGTGTGATTGTGATTGTGTGATTGTGATTGTGTGATTGTGACTGTGTGATTGTGATTGTGTGATTGTGATTGTGTGATTGTGACTGTGTGATTGTGACTGTGTGATTGTGATTGTGTGATTGTGATTGTGTGATTGTGATTGTGTGATTGTGATTGTGTGATTGTGATTGTGTGATTGTGATTGTGTGATTGTGATTGTGTGATTGTGATTGTGTGATTGTGATTGTGTGATTGTGATTGTGTGATTGTGATTGTGTGATTGTGATTGTGTGATTGTGATTGTGTGATTGTGATTGTGTGATTGTGATTGTGTGATTGTGATTGTGTGATTGTGATTGTGTGATTGTGATTGTGTGATTGTGATTGTGTGATTGTGATTGTGTGATTGTGATTGTGTGATTGTGATTGTGTGATTGTGATTGTGTGATTGTGATTGTGTGATTGTGATTGTGTGATTGTGATTGTGTGATTGTGATTGTGTGATTGTGATTGTGTGATTGTGATTGTGTGATTGTGATTGTGTGATTGTGATTGTGTGATTGTGATTGTGTGATTGTGATTGTGTGATTGTGATTGTGTGATTGTGATTGTGTGATTGTGATTGTGTGATTGTGATTGTGTGATTGTGATTGTGTGATTGTGATTGTGTGATTGTGATTGTGTGATTGTGATTGTGTGATTGTGATTGTGTGATTGTGATTGTGTGATTGTGATTGTGTGATCGTGACTGTGTGATCGTGATTGTGTGATCGTGATTGTGGGATTGTGACTGTGTGATTGTGTGATCGTGATTGTGATTTTGTTATTGTGATTGTGTGATTGTGATTCCGTGATTGTGACTGTGTGATCCTGATTGTGAGATCGTTATTGTCGGATTGTGATTATGGGATTGTGACTGTGTGATTGAGTGATTGTGATTGTGTGATTGTGATTGTGTGATTGTGATTGTGTGATTGTGATTGTGTGATTGTGATTGTGTGATTGTGATTGTGATTGTGATTGTGATTGTGTGACTGTGATTGTGTGACTGTGATTGTGTGACTGTGATTGTGGGATTGTGACTGTGTGATCGTGATTGTGTGATCATGATTGTGGGATTGTGATTATGGGATTGTGACTATGTGATTGAGTGATTGTGACTGTGTGATTGTGATTGTGTGATTGTGATTGTGTGATTGTGATTGTGTGATTGTGATTCTGTGATTGTGGTTGTGTGATTGTGATTGTGTGATTGTGATTGTGTGATTGTGATTGTGTGATTGTGATTGTGTGATTGTGATTGTGTGATTGTGATTGTGTGATTGTGATTGTGTGATTGTGATTGTGTGATGTGATTGTGTGATTGTGATTGTGTGATTGTGATTGTGTGATTGTGATTGTCTGATTGTGATTGTGTGATTGCGATTGTGTGGTTGTGATTGTGTGATTGTGATTGTGTGATCGTGACTGTGTGATCGTATTTGTGTGATCGTGATTGTGGGTTTGTGACTGTGTGATTGTGTTATTGTGATTGTGTGATTGCGATAATGTGATTGTGATTGTGTGACTGTGTGATTGTGACTGTGTGACAGTGTGATTGTGATTGTGTGATCGTGATTGTGTGGTCGTGATTGTGGGATTGTGACTGTGTGATTGTGTGATCGTGATTGTGATTGTGTTATTGTGATTGTGTGATTGTGATTGCGTGATTGTGATTGTGTGATCGTGACTGTGTGATCGTGATTGTGTGATCGTGATTGTGCGATTGTGATTATGATTGTGTGACTGTGTGATTGTGACTGTGTGACAGTGTGATTGTGATTGTGTGATCGTGATTGTGTGGTCGTGATTGTGTGATTGTGTTTGTGTGATTGTTGTTGTGATTGTGATTCAGTGACTGTGTGATTGTGATTGTGTGATCGTGATTGTGTGATCGTGATTGTGTGATCGTGATTGTGTGATCGTGATTGTGGGATTGTGACTGTGTGATTGTGTGATCGTGATTGTGTGATCGTGATTGTGTGATCGTGATTGTGTGGCCGTGATTGTGTGATCGTGATTGTGCGATCGTGTTTGTGTGATCGTGATTGTGTGCTCGTGATTGTGTGATCGTGATTGTGTGATCCTGTTTGTGTGATCGTGATTGTGATTGAGATTGTGTGATTGTGATTGTGTGATTGTGATTGTGTGACTGTGATTGTGTGATCGTGATTGTGTGATCGTGACTGTGTGATCGTGATTGTGTGATTGTGTTATTGTGATTGTGTTATTGTGATTGTGTTATTGTGATTGTGTGATTGTGATTGTGTGATCGTGACTGTGTGATCGTGATTGTGTGAACGTGATTGTGGGATTGGGACTGTGTGATTGTGTGATCGTGATTGTGATTGTGTGATTGTGATTATGTGATTGCGATTGTGATTGTGTGATTGTGATTGTGATTGTGTGATTGTGATTGTGTGATTGTGATTGTGTGATTGTGATTGTGTGATTGTGATTGGTGTGATTGTGATTGTGATTGTGATTGTGATTGTGATTGTGATTGTGATTGTGATTGTGATTGTGATTGTGATTGTGATTGTGATTGTGTGATTGTGATTGTGTGATTGTGATGGTGTGATTGTGATTGTGTGATTGTGATTGTGTGATTGTGATTGTGTGATTGTGATTGTGTGATTGTGATTGTGTGACTGTGATTGTGGGATTGTGATTGTGTGATTGTGATTGTGTGATTGCGATTGTGTGGTTGTGATTGTGTGATTGTGATTGTGTGATCGTGACTGTGTGATCGTATTTGTGTGGTCGTGATTGTGGGTTTGTGACTGTGTGATTGTGTTATTGTGATTGTGTGATTGCGATTGTGTGATTGTGATTGTGTGACTGTGTGATTGTGACTGTGTGACAGTGTGATTGTGATTGTGTGATCGTGATTGTGTGGTCGTGATTGTGGGATTGTGACTGTGTGATTGTGTGATCGTGATTGTGATTGTGTTATTGTGATTTTGTGATTGTGATTGCGTGATTGTGATTGTGTGATCGTGACTGTGTGATCGTGATTGTGTGATCGTGATTGTGCGATTGTGATTATGATTGTGTGACTGTGTGATTGTGACTGTGTGACAGTGTGATTGTGATTGTGTGATCGTGATTGTGTGGTCGTGATTGTGTTATTGTGTTTGTGTGATGGTTGTTGTGATTGTGATTGAGTGACTGTGTGATTGTGATTGTGTGATCGTGATTGTGTGATCGTGATTGTGTGATCGTGATTGTGTGATCGTGATTGTGTGATCGTGATTGTGGGATTGTGTGATCGTGATTGTGTGATCGTGATTGTGTGATCGTGATTGTGTGGCCGTGATTGTGTGATCGTGATTGTGCGATCGTGTTTGTGTGATCGTGATTGCGTGCTCGTGATTGTGTGATCGTGATTGTGTGATCGTGATTGTGATTGAGATTGTGTGATTGTGATTGTGTGACTGTGATTGTGTGACTGTGATTGTGTGATCGTGATTGTGTGATCGTGACTGTGTGATCGTGATTGTGTGATTGTGTTATTGTGATTGTGTTATTGTGATTGTGTGATTGTGATTGTGTGATCGTGAATGTGTGATCGTGATTGTGTGATCGTGATTGTGGGATTGTGACTGTGTGATTGTGTGATCGTGATTGTGATTGTGTGATTGTGATTATGTGATTGTGATTATGTGATTGTGATTGTGATTGTGTGATTGTGATTGTGTGACTGTGATTGTGTGACTGTGATTGTGTGATCGTGATTGTGTGATCGTGACTGTGTGATCGTGATTGTGTGACTGTGTTATTGTGATTGTGTTATTGTGATTGTGTGATTGTGATTGTGTGATCGTGACTGTGTGATCGTGATTGTGTGATCGTGATTGTGGGATTGTGACTGTGTGATTGTGTGATCGTGATTGTGATTTTGTTATTGTGATTGTGTGATTGTGATTGCGTGATTGTGACTGTGTGATCCTGATTGTGAGATCGTTATTGTGGGATTGTGATTATGGGATTTTGACTGTGTGATTGAGTGATTTTGATTGTGTGATCGTGATTGTGTGATCGTGATTGTGTGATCGTGATTGTGTGATCGTGATTGTGTGATCGTGATTGTGTGATTGTGTTATTGTGATTGTGTTATTGTGATTGTGTGATTGTGATTGTGTGATCGTGACTGTGTGATCGTGTTTGTGTGATCGTGATTGTGGGTTTGTGACTGTGTGATTGTGTAATTGTGATTGTGTGATTGCGATTGTGTGATTGTGATTGTGTGACTGTGATTGTGTGACTGTGATTGTGTGACTGTGATCGTGGGACTGTGATTGTGTGTTTGTGTGATCATCATTGAGTGATCGTGATTGTTTGACTGTGATTGTGTGACTGTGATCGTGGGATTGTGATTGTGTGATTGTGTGATCATCATTGCGTGATCGTGATTGTGTGATCGTGATTGTGCGAACGTGATTGTGTGATCGTGATTGTGTGATTGTGATTGTGTGATTGTGATTGTGTGACTGTGATTGTGTGACTGTGATCGTGGGATTGTGATTGTGTGATTGTGTGATCATCATTGAGTGATCGTGATTGTGTGATCGTGATTGTGCGAACGTGATTGTGTGATCGTGATTGTGTGATTCTGATTGTGATTGTGACTGTGTGATCGTGATTGTGTGATTGTGTTATTGTGATTGTGTTATTGTGATTGTGTGATCGTGACTGTGTCATCGTGATTGTGTGATCGTGATTGTGGGATTGTGACTGTGTGATTGTGTGATTGTGATTGTGTGATTGTATGATTGTGGTTGTGTGATTGTGATTGTGTGATTGTGATTGTGTGATTGTGCTTGTGTGATTGCGATTGTGTGGTTGTGATTGTGTGATTGTGATTGTGTGATCGTGACTGTGTAATCGTATTTGTGTGATCGTGATTGTGGGTTTGTGACTGTGTGATTGTGTTATTGTGATTGTGTGATTGCGATTGTGTGATTGTGATTGTGTGATTGTGATTGTGTGACTGTGATTGTCTGACTGCGATTGTGGGATTGTGACTGTGTGATCGTGATTGTGTGGTCGTGATTGTGTGATCCTGTTTGTGTGATCTAGATTGTGACTCTGATTGTGTGATCGTGATTGTGTGATCGTGATTGTGTGATCGTGATTGTGTGATCGTGATTGTGTGATCGTGATTGCGTGATCGTGATTGTGTGATTGTGTTATTGTGATTGTGTTATTGTGATTGTGTGATTGTGATTGTGTGATCGTGACTGTGTGATCGTTATTGTGTGATCGTGATTGCGGGATTGTGACTGTGTGATTGTGTGATCGTGATTGTGATTGTGTGATTGTGATTATGTGATTGTGATTGTGATTGTGTGATTGTGATTGTGTGATTGTGATTGTGTGATTGTGATTGTGTGATTGTGATTGTGTGATTGTGATTGTGTGATTGTGATTGTGTGATTGTGATTGTGTGATTGTGATTGTGTGATTGTGATTGTGTGACTGTGATTGTGGGATTGTGATTGTGGGATTGGGATTGTGTGATTGTGTGATCGTGATTGTGTGATTGTGTTATTGTGATTATGTGATTCTGATTGTGTGATTGTGATTGTGTGATCGTGATTGTGGGATTGTGACTGTGTGATTGTGTGATCGTGATTGTGTGATCGTGATTGTGTGGCCGTGATTGTGTGATTGTGATTGTGTGATCGTGACTGTGTGATCGTGATTGTGGGTTTGTGACTGTGTGATTGTGTGATTGTGATTGTGTGATTGTGATTGTATGATAGTGATTGTGTGATTGTGATTGTGTGATTGTGATTGTGTGATTGTGATTGTGTGATTGTGATTGTGTGATTGTGATTGTGTGATTGTGATTGTGTGATTGTGATTGTGTGATTGTGATTGTGTGATTGTGATTGTGTGATTGTGATTGTGTGATTGTGATTGTGTGATTGTGATTGTGATTGTGATTGTGTGACTGTGATTGTGTGACTGTGATTGTGGGATTGTGACTGTGTGATCGTGATTGTGTGATCGTGATTGTGGGATTGTGATTATGGGATTGTGACTATGTGATTGAGTGATTGTGACTGTGTGATTGTGATTGTGTGATTGTGATTGTGTGATTGTGATTGTGTGATTGTGATTGTGTGATTGTGATTGTGTGATTGTGATTGTGTGATTGTGATTGTGTGATTGTGATTGTGTGATTGTGATTGTGTGATTGTGATTGTGTGATTGTGATTGTGTGATTGTGATTGTGTGATTGTGATTGTGTGATTGTGATTGTGTGATTGTGATTGTGTGATTGTGATTGTGTGATTGTGATTGTGTGATTGTGATTGTGTGATTGTGATTGTGTGATTGTGATTGTGTGATTGTGATTGTGTGATTGTGATTGTGTGATTGTGATTGTGTGATTGTGATTGTGTGATTGTGATTGTGTGATTGTGATTGTGTGATTGTGTTTGTGTGATTGTGATTGTGTGATTGTGATTGTGTGATTGCGATTGTGTGGTTGTGATTGTGTGATTGTGATTGTGTGATCGTGACTGTGTGATCGTATTTGTGTGATCGTGATTGTGGGTTTGTGACTGTGTGATTGTGTTATTGTGATTGTGTGATTGCGATTGTGTGATTGTGATTGTGTGACTGTGTGATTGTGACTGTGTGACAGTGTGATTGTGATAGTGTGATCGTGATTGTGTGGTCGTGATTGTGGGATTGTGACTGTGTGATTGTGTGATCGTGATTGTGATTGTGTTATTGTGATTGTGTGATTGTGATTGCGTGATTGTGATTGTGTGATCGTGACTGTGTGATCATGATTGTGTGATCGTGATTGTGCGATTGTGATTGTGATTGTGTGACTGTGTGATTGTGACTGTGTGACAGTGTGATTGTGATTGTGTGATCGTGATTGTGTGGTCGTGATTGTGTGATTGTGTTTGTGTGATTGTTGTTGTGATTGTGATTGAGTGACTGTGTGATTGTGATTGTGTGATCGTGATTGTGTGATCGTGATTGTGTGATCGTGATTGTGTGATCGTGATTGTGGGATTGTGACTGTGTGATTGTGTGATCGTGATTGTGTGATCGTGATTGTGTGATCGTGATTGTGTGATCGTGATTGTGTGGCCGTGATTGTGTGATCGTGATTGTGCGATCGTGTTTGTGTGATCGTGATTGTGTGCTCGTGATTGTGTGATCGTGATTGTGTGATCCTGTTGGTGTGATCGTGATTGTGATTGAGATTGTGTGATTGTGATTGTGTGACTGTGATTGTGTGACTGTGATTGTGTGATCGTGATTGTGTGATCGTGACTGTGTGATCGTGATTGTGTGACTGTGTTATTGTGATTGTGTTATTGTGATTGTGTGATTGTGATTGTGTGATCGTGACTGTGTGATCGTGATTGTGTGATCGTGATTGTGGCGTTGTGACTGTGTGATTGTGTGATCGTGATTGTGATTTTGTTATTGTGATTGTGTGATTGTGATTGCGTGATTGTGACTGTGTGATCCTGATTGTGAGATCGTTATTGTGGGATTGTGATTATGGGATTTTGACTGTGTGATTGAGTGATTTTGATTGTGTGATCGTGATTGTGTGATCGTGATTGTGTGATCGTGATTGTGTGATCGTGATTGTGTGATCGTGATTGTGTGATTGTGTTATTGTGATTGTGTTATTGTGATTGTGTGATTGTGATTGTGTGATCGTGACTGTGTGATCGTGTTTGTGTGATCGTGATTGTGGGTTTGTGACTGTGTGATTGTGTAATTGTGATTGTGTGATTGCGATTGTGTGATTGTGATTGTGTGACTGTGATTGTGTGACTGTGATTGTGTGACTGTGATCGTGGGATTGTGATTGTGTGATTGTGTGATCATCATTGAGTGATCGTGATTGTGTGACTGTGATTGTGTGACTGTGATCGTGGGATTGTGATTGTGTGATTGTGTGATCATCATTGCGTGATCGTGATTGTGTGATCGTGATTGTGCGAACGTGATTGTGTGATCGTGATTGTGTGATTGTGATTGTGTGATTGTGATTGTGTGACTGTGATTGTGTGACTGTGATCGTGGGATTGTGATTGTGTGATTGTGTGATCATCATTGAGTGATCGTGATTGTGTGATCGTGATTGTGCGAACGTGATTGTGTGATCGTGATTGTGTGATTCTGATTGTGATTGTGACTGTGTGATCGTGATTGTGTGATTGTGTTATTGTGATTGTGTTATTGTGATTGTGTGATCGTGACTGTGTCATCGTGATTGTGTGATCGTGATTGTGGGATTGTGACTGTGTGATTGTGTGATCGTGATTGTGATTGTGTTATTGTGATTGTGTGATTGTGATTGTGTGATTGTGATTGTATGATTGTGGTTGTGTGGTTGTGATTGTGTGATTGTGATTGTGTGATTGGGCTTGTGTGATTGCGATTGTGTGGTTGTGATTGTGTGATTGTGATTGTGTGATCGTGACTGTGTAATCGTATTTGTGTGATCGTGATTGTGGGTTTGTGACTGTGTGATTGTGTTATTGTGATTGTGTGATTGCGATTGTGTGATTGTGATTGTGTGATTGTGATTGTGTGACTGTGATTGTCTGACTGCGATTGTGGGATTGTGACTGTGTGATCGTGATTGTGTGGTCGTGATTGTGTGATCCTGCTTGTGTGATCTAGATTGTGACTCTGATTGTGTGATCGTGATTGTGTGATCGTGATTGTGTGATCGTGATTGTGTGATCGTGATTGCGTGATCGTGATTGTGTGATTGTGTTATTGCGATTGTGTTATTGTGATTGTGTGATTGTGATTGTGTGATCGTGACTGTGTGATCGTTATTGTGTGATCGTGATTGCGGGATTGTGACTGTGTGATTGTGTGATCGTGATTGTGATTGTGTGATTGTGATTATGTGATTGTGATTGTGATTGTGTGATTGTGATTGTGTGATTGTGATTGTGTGATTGTGATTGTGTGATTGTGATTGTGTGATTGTGATTGTGTGATTGTGATTGTGTGATTGTGATTGTGTGATTGTGATTGTGTGATTGTGATTGTGTGATTGTGATTGTGTGATTGTGATTGTGTGATTGTGATTGTGTGATTGTGATTGTGTGATTGTGATTGTGTGACTGTGATTGTGGGATTGTGATTGTGGGATTGTGATTGTGTGATTGTGTGATCGTGATTGTGTGATAGTGATTGTGTGATAGTGATTGTGTGATTGTGTTATTGTGATTATGTGATTCTGATTGTGTGATTGTGATTGTGTGATCGTGATTGTGGGATTGTGACTGTGTGATTGTGTGATCGTGATTGTGTGATCGTGATTGTGTGGCCGTGATTGTGTGATCGTGATTGTGTGATCGTGATTGTGTGATTGTGATTGTGTGACTGTGATTGTGGGATTGTGATTGTGGGATTGTGATTGTGTGATTGTGTGATCGTGATTGTGTGATAGTGATTGTGTGATAGTGATTGTGTGATTGTGTTATTGTGATTATGTGATTCTGATTGTGTGATTGTGATTGTGTGATCGTGATTGTGGGATTGTGACTGTGTGATTGTGTGATTGTGATTGTGTGATCGTGATTGTGATTGTGTGATTGTGATTATGTGATTGTGATTGTGATTGTGTGATTGTGATTGTGTGATTGTGATTGTGTGATTGTGATTGTGTGATTGTGATTGTGTGATTGTGATTGTGTGATTGTGATTGTGTGACTGTGATTGTGTGACTGTGATTGTGGGATTGTGATTGTGGGATTGTGATTGTGTGATTGTGTGATCGTGATTGTGTGATAGTGATTGTGTGATAGTGATTGTGTGATTGTGTTATTGTGATTATGTGATTCTGATTGTGTGATTGTGATTGTGTGATCGTGATTGTGGGATTGTGACTGTGTGATTGTGTGATTGTGATTGTGTGATCGTGATTGTGTGATCGTGATTGTGTGATCGTGATTGTGTGATCGTGATTGTGTGATTGTGTTATTGTGATTGTGTTATTGTGATTGTGTGATTGTGATTGTGTGATCGTGACTGTGTGATCGTGTTTGTGTGATCGTGATTGTGGGTTTGTGACTGTGTGATTGTGTAATTGTGATTGTGTGATTGCGATTGTGTGATTGTGATTGTGTGACTGTGATTGTGTGACTGTGATTGTGTGACTGTGCTCGTGGGATTGTGATTGTGTGATTGTGTGATCATCATTGAGTGATCGTGATTGTGTGACTGTGATTGTGTGACAGTGATCGTGGGATTGTGATTGTGTGATTGTATGATCATCATTGCGTGATCGTGATTGTGTGATCGTGATTGTGCGAACGTGATTGTGTGATCGTGATTGTGTGATTGTGATTGTGTGATTGTGATTGTGTGACTGTGATTGTGTGACTGTGATCGTGGGATTGTGATTGTGTGATTGTGTGATCATCATTGAGTGATCGTGATTGTGTGATCGTGATTGTGCGAACGTGATTGTGTGATCGTGATTGTGTGATTCTGATTGTGATTGTGACTGTGTGATCGTGATTGTGTGATTGTGTTATTGTGATTGTGTTATTGTGATTGTGTGATCGTGACTGTGTCATCGTGATTGTGTGATCGTGATTGTGGGATTGTGACTGTGTGATTGTGTGATCGTGATTGTGATTGTGTTATTGTGATTGTGTGATTGTGATTGTGTGATTGTGATTGTATGATTGTGGTTGTGTGATTGTGATTGTGTGATTGTGATTGTGTGATTGTGCTTGTGTGATTGCGATTGTGTGGTTGTGATTGTGTGATTGTGATTGTGTGATCGTGACTGTGTAATCGTATTTGTGTGATCGTGATTGTGGGTTTGTGACTGTGTGATTGTGTTATTGTGATTGTGTGATTGCGATTGTGTGATTGTGATTGTGTGATTGTGATTGTGTGACTGTGATTGTCTGACTGCGATTGTGGGATTGTGACTGTGTGATCGTGATTGTGTGGTCGTGATTGTGTGATCCTGTTTGTGTGATCTAGATTGTGACTCTGATTGTGTGATCGTGATTGTGTGATCGTGATTGCGTGATCGTGATTGTGTGATTGTGTTATTGTGATTGTGTTATTGTGATTGTGTGATTGTGATTGTGTGATCGTGACTGTGTGATCGTGATTGTGTGATCGTGATTGCGGGATTGTGACTGTGTGATTGTGTGATCGTGATTGTGATTGTGTGATTGTGATTATGTGATTGTGATTGTGATTGTGTGATTGTGATTGTGTGATTGTGATTGTGTGATTGTGACTGTGTGATTGTGATTGTGTGATTGTGATTGTGTGATTGTGATTGTGTGATTGTGATTGTGTGACTGTGATTGTGGGATTGTGATTGTGGGATTGTGATTGTGTGATTGTGTGATCGTGATTGTGTGATAGTGATTGTGTGATAGTGATTGTGTGATTGTGTTATTGTGATTATGTGATTCTGATTGTGTGATTGTGATTGTGTGATCGTGATTGTGGGATTGTGACTGTGTGATTGTGTGATCGTGATTGTGTTATCGTGATTGTGTGGCCGTGATTGTGTGATCGTGATTGTGCGATCGTGTTTGTGTTATCGAGATTGTGTGATTGTGATTGTGTGACTGTGATTGTGGGATTGTGATTGTGGGATTGTGATTGTGTGATTGTGTGATCGTGATTGTGTGATAGTGATTGTGTGATAGTGATTGTGTGATTGTGTTATTGTGATTATGTGATTCTGATTGTGTGATTGTGATTGTGTGATCGTGATTGTGGGATTGTGACTGTGTGATTGTGTGATTGTGATTGTGTGATCGTGATTGTGATTGTGTGATTGTGATTATGTGATTGTGATTGTGATTGTGTGATTGTGATTGTGTGATTGTGATTGTGTGATTGTGATTGTGTGATTGTGATTGTGTGATTGTGATTGTGTGACTGTGATTGTGGGATTGTGATTGTGGGATTGTGATTGTGTGACTGTGATTGTGTGACTGTGATCGTGGGATTGTGATTGTGTGATTGTGTGATCGTGATTGTGATTGTGTGATTGTGATTATGTGATTGTGATTGTGATTGTGTGATTGTGATTGTGTGATTGTGATTGTGTGATTGTGACTGTGTGATTGTGGTTGTGTGACTGTGATTGTGTGACTGCGATTGTGTGACTGTGATCGTGGGATTGTGATTGTGTGATTGTGTGATCATCATTGAGTGATCGTGATTGTGTGACTGTGATTGTGTGACAGTGATCGTGGGATTGTGATTGTGTGATTGTATGATCATCATTGCGTGATCGTGATTGTGTGATCGTGATTGTGCGAACGTGATTGTGTGATCGTGATTGTGTGATTGTGATTGTGTGATTGTGATTGTGTGACTGTGATTGTGTGACTGTGATCGTGGGATTGTGATTGTGTGATTGTGTGATCATCATTGAGTGATCGTGATTGTGTGATCGTGATTGTGCGAACGTGATTGTGTGATCGTGATTGTGTGATTCTGATTGTGATTGTGACTGTGTGATCGTGATTGTGTGATTGTGTTATTGTGATTGTGTTATTGTGATTGTGTGATCGTGACTGTGTCATCGTGATTGTGTGATCGTGATTGTGGGATTGTGACTGTGTGATTGTGTGATCGTGATTGTGATTGTGTTATTGTGATTGTGTGATTGTGATTGTGTGATTGTGATTGTATGATTGTGGTTGTGTGATTGTGATTGTGTGATTGTGATTGTGTGATTGTGCTTGTGTGATTGCGATTGTGTGGTTGTGATTGTGTGATTGTGATTGTGTGATCGTGACTGTGTAATCGTATTTGTGTGATCGTGATTGTGGGTTTGTGACTGTGTGATTGTGTTATTGTGATTGTGTGATTGCGATTGTGTGATTGTGATTGTGTGATTGTGATTGTGTGACTGTGATTGTCTGACTGCGATTGTGGGATTGTGACTGTGTGATCGTGATTGTGTGGTCGTGATTGTGTGATCCTGTTTGTGTGATCTAGATTGTGACTCTGATTGTGTGATCGTGATTGTGTGATCGTGATTGTGTGATCGTGATTGTGTGATCGTGATTGTGTGATTGTGTGATTGTGTTATTGTGATTGTGTTATTGTGATTGTGTGATTGTGATTGTGTGATCGTGACTGTGTGATCGTGATTGTGTGATCGTGATTGCGGGATTGTGACTGTGTGATTGTGTGATCGTGATTGTGATTGTGTGATTGTGATTATGTGATTGTGATTGTGATTGTGTGATTGTGATTGTGTGATTGTGATTGTGTGATTGTGATTGTGTGATTGTGATTGTGTGATTGTGATTGTGTGATTGTGATTGTGTGATTGTGATTGTGTGATTGTGATTGTGTGACTGTGATTGTGGGATTGTGATTGTGGGATTGTGATTGTGTGATTGTGTGATCGTGATTGTGTGATAGTGATTGTGTGATAGTGATTGTGTGATTGTGTTATTGTGATTATGTGATTCTGATTGTGTGATTGTGATTGTGTGATCGTGATTGTGGGATTGTGACTGTGTGATTGTGTGATCGTGATTGTGTGATCGTGATTGTGTGGCCGTGATTGTGTGATCGTGATTGTGCGATCGTGTTTGTGTTATCGAGATTGTGTGCTCGTGATTGTGTGATCGTGATTGTGTGATCGTGACTGTGTGATCGTGATTGTGTGATTGTGTTATTGTGATTGTGTTATTGTGATTGTGTGATTGTGATTGTGTGATCGTGATTGTGTGATCGTGATTGTGGGATTGTGACTGTGTGATTGTGTGATCGTGATTGTGATTGTGTGATTGTGATTATGTGATTGTGATTATGTGATTGTGATTGTGATTGTGTGATTGTGATTGTGTGATTGTGATTGTGTGATTGTGATTCTGTGATTGTGATTGTGATTGTGATTGTGATTGTGATTGTGATTGTGATTGTGATTGTGATTGTGATTGTGATTGTGATTGTGATTGTGATTGTGATTGTGATTGTGATTGTGTGATTGTGATTGTGTGATTGTGATGGTGTGATTGTGATTGTGTGATTGTGATTGTGTGATTGTGATTGTGTGATTGTGATTGTGTGATTGTGATTGTGTGATTGTGATTGTGTGATTGTGATTGTGTGACTGTGATTGTGGGATTGTGATTGTGGGATTGTGATTATGGGATTGTGACTATGTGATTGAGTGATTGTGACTGTGTGAGTTTGATTGTGTGATTGTGATTGTGTGATTGTGATTGTGTGATTGTGATTGTGTGATTGTGATTGTGTGATAGTGATTGTGTGATTGTGATTGTGTGATTGTGATTGTGTGATTGTGATTGTGTGATTGTGATTGTGTTATTGTGATTGTGTTATTGTGATTGTGTGATTGTGATTGTGTGATCGTGACTGTGTGATCGTGATTGTGGGATTGTGACTGTGTGATTGTGTGATCGTGATTGTGATTTTGTTATTATGATTGGGTGATTGTGATTGCGTGATTGTGACTGTGTGATCCTGATTGTGAGATCGTTATTGTGGGATTGTGATTATGGGATTGTGACTGTGTGATTGAGTGATTGTGATTGTGTGATCGTGATTGTGTGATCGTGATTGTGTGATCGTGATTGTGTGATCGTGATTGTGTGATCGTGATTGTGTGATTGTGTTATTGTGATTGTGTTATTGTGATTGTGTTATTGTGATTGTGTGATTGTGATTGTGTGATCGTGACTGTGTGATCGTGTTTGTGTGATCGTGATTGTGGGTTTGTGACTGTGTGATTGTGTGATTGTGATTGTGTGATTGTGATTGTGTGATTGTGATTGTGTGATTGTGATTGTGACTGTGATTGTGATTGTGATTGTGATTGTGATTGTGATTGTGATTGTGATTGTGATTGTGATTGTGATTGTGATTGTGATTGTGATTGTGATTGTGATTGTGATTGTGATTGTGATTGTGATTGTGATTGTGATTGTGATTGTGATTGTGATTGTGATTGTGATTGTGATTGTGTGATTGTGATTGTGTGATTGTGATTGTGTGATTGTGATTGTGTGATTGTGATTGTGTCACTGTGATTGTGGGATTGTGATTGTGGGATTGTGATTATGGGATTGTGACTATGTGATTGAGTGATTGTGACTGTGTGAGTTTGATTGTGTGATTGTGATTGTGTGATTGTGATTGTGTTATTGTGATGGTGTGATTGTGATTGTGTGATTGTGATTGTGTGATTGTGATTGTGTGATTGTGATTGTGTGACTGTGATTGTGTGATTGTTATTGTGTGACTGTGATTGTGGGATTGTGATTGTGGGATTGTGATTATGGGATTGTGACTATGTGATTGAGTGATTGTGACTGTGTGATTGTGATTGTGTGATTGTGATTGTGTTATTGTGATTGTGTGATTGTGATCGCGTGATTGTGATTGTGTGATCGTGACTGTGTGATCATGATTGTGTGATCGTGATTGTGCGATTGTGATTGTGATTGTGTGACTGTGTGATTGTGACTGTGTGACAGTGTGATTGTGATTGTGTGATCGTGATTG
This sequence comes from Megachile rotundata, assembly GCF_050947335.1. Taxonomy (NCBI): domain Eukaryota; kingdom Metazoa; phylum Arthropoda; class Insecta; order Hymenoptera; family Megachilidae; genus Megachile; species Megachile rotundata. The sequence goes on along the minus strand of NW_027473334.1, from coordinate 922,794 downwards.
TGTGGTGGTGATTGTGTGATTGTGTTTGTGTGATTGTTGTTGTGATTGTGATTGAGTGACTGTGTGATTGTGATTGTGTGATCGTGATTGTGTGATCGTGATTGTGTGATCGTGATTGTGTGATCGTGACTGTGTGATTGTGTGATCGTTATTGTGTGATCGTGATTGTGTGATCGTGATTGTGTGGCCGTGATTGTGTGATCGTGATTGTGCGATCGTGTTTGTGTGATCGTGATTGTGTGCTCGTGATTGTGTGATCGTGATTGTGTGATCCTGTTTGTGTGATCGTGATTGTGATTGAGATTGTGTGATTGTGATTGTGTGACTGTGATTGTGTGACTGTGATTGTGTGATCGTGATTGTGTGATCGTGACTGTGTGATCGTGATTGTGTGATTGTGTTATTGTGATTGTGTGATTGTGATTGTGTGATCGTGACTGTGTGATCGTGATTGTGTGATCGTGATTGTGGGATTGTGACTGTGTGATTGTGTGATCGTGATTGTGATTGTGTGATTGTGATTATGTGATTGTGATTGTGATTGTGTGATTGTGATTGTGTGATTGTGATTGTGTGATTGTGATTGTGTGATTGTGATTGTGTGATTGTGATTGTGTGATTGTGATTGTGCGATTGTGATTGTGTGATTGTGATTGTGTGATTGTGATTGTGATTGTGATTGTGATTGTGATTGTGATTGTGATTGTGATTGTGATTGTGATTGTGATTGTGATTGTGATTGTGATTGTGATTGTGATTGTGATTGTGATTGTGATTGTGATTGTGATTGTGATTGTGATTGTGATTGTGATTGTGATTGTGATTGTGATTGTGATTGTGATTGTGATTGTGATTGTGATTGTGTGATTGTGATTGTGTGATTGTGATGGTGTGATTGTGATTGTGTGATTGTGATTGTGTGATTGTGATTGTGTGATTGTGATTGTGTGATTGTGATTGTGTGACTGTGATTGTGGGATTGTGATTGTGGGATTGTGATTATGGGATTGTGACTATGTGATTGAGTGATTGTGATTGTGTGATTGTGATTGTGTGATTGTGATTGTGTGATTGGATTGTGTTATTGTGATTGTGTGATTGTAATTGTGTGACTGTGATTGTGTGACTGTGATTGTGTGATCGTGATTGTGTGATCGTGACTGTGTGATCGTGATTGTGTGATTGTGTTATTGTGATTGTGTTATTGTGATTGTGTGATTGTGATTGTGTGATCGTGACTGTGTGATCGTGATTGTGTGATCGTGATTGTGGGATTGTGACTGTGTGATTGTGTGATCGTGATTGTGATTGTGTGATCGTGATTATGTGATTGTGATTGTGATTGTGTGATTGTGATTGTGTGATTGTGATTGTGTGATTGTGATTGTGTGATTGTGATTGTGTGATTGTGATTGTGTGATTGTGATTGTGATTGTGATTGTGATTGTGATTGTGATTGTGATTGTGATTGTGATTGTGATTGTGATTGTGATTGTGATTGTGATTGTGATTGTGATTGTGATTGTGTGATTGTGATTGTGTGATTGTGATGGTGTGATTGTGATTGTGTGATTGTGATTGTGTGATTGTGATTGTGTGATTGTGATTGTGTGATTGTGATTGTGTGATTGTGATTGTGTGATTGTGATTGTGTGATTGTGATTGTGTGATTGTGATTGTGTGACTGTGATTGTGGGATTGTGATTGTGGGATTGTGATTATGGGATTGTGACTATGTGATTGAGTGATTGTGACTGTGTGATTGTGATTGTGTGATTGTGATTGTGTGATTGTGATTGTGTGATTGTGATTGTGTGATTGTGATTGTGTGATTGTGATTGTGTGATCGTGATTGTGTGATCGTGATTGTGTGATCGTGATTGTGTGATCGTGATTGTGTGATCGTGATTGTGGGATTGTGACTGTGTGATTGTGTGATCGTGATTGTGTGATCGTGATTGTGTGATCGTGATTGTGTGGCCGTGATTGTGTGATCGTGATTGTGCGATCGTGTTTGTGTGATCGTGATTGTGTGCTCGTGATTGTGTGATCGTGATTGTGTGATCCTGTTTGTGTGATCGTGATTGTGATTGAGATTGTGTGATTGTGATTGTGTGACTGTGATTGTGTGACTGTGATTGTGTGATCGTGATTGTGTGATCGTGACTGTGTGATCGTGATTGTGTGATTGTGTTATTGTGATTGTGTGATTGTGATTGTGTGATCGTGACTGTGTGATCGTGATTGTGTGATCATGATTGTGGGATTGTGACTGTGTGATTGTGTGATCGTGATTGTGATTGTGTGATTGTGATTATGTGATTGTGATTGTGATTGTGTGATTGTGATTGTGTGATTGTGATTGTGTTATTGTGATTGTGGGATTGTGATTGTGGGATTGTGATTGTGGGATTGTGATTATGGGATTGTGACTATGTGATTGAGTGATTGTGATTGTGTGATTGTGATTGTGTGATTGTGATTGTGTGATTGGATTGTGTTATTGTGATTGTGTGATTGTGATTGCGTGATTGTGATTGTGTGATCGTGACTGTGTGATCGTGATTGTGTGATCGTGATTGTGCGATTGCGATTGTGATTGTGTGACTGTGTGATTGTGACTGTGTGACAGTGTGATTGTGATTGTGTGATCGTGATTGTGTGGTCGTGATTGTGTGATTGTGTTTGTGTGATTGTTGTTGTGATTGTGATTGAGTGACTGTGTGATTGTGATTGTGTGATCGTGATTGTGTGATCGTGATTGTGGGATTGTGACTGTGTGATTGTGTGATCGTGATTGTGTGATCGTGATTGTGTGATCGTGATTGTGTGGCCGTGATTGTGTGATCGTGATTGTGCGATCGTGTTTGTGTGATCGTGATTGTGTGCTCGTGATTGTGTGATCGTGATTGTGTGATCCTGTTTGTGTGATCGTGATTGTGATTGAGATTGTGTGATTGTAATTGTGTGACTGTGATTGTGTGACTGTGATTGTGTGATCGTGATTGTGTGATCGTGACTGTGTGATCGTGATTGTGTGATTGTGTTATTGTGATTGTGTGATTGTGATTGTGTGATCGTGACTGTGTGATCGTGATTGTGTGATCGTGATTGTGGGATTGTGACTGTGTGATTGTGTGATCGTGATTGTGGGATTGTGTGATTGTGATTATGTGATTGTGATTGTGATTGTGTGATTGTGATTGTGTGATTGTGATTGTGTGATTGTGATTGTGTGATTGTGATTGTGTGATTGTGATTGTGTGATTGTGATTGTGTGATTGTGATTGTGTGATTGTGATTGTGTGATTGTGATTGTGTGATTGTGATTGTGTGATTGTGATTGTGTGATTGTGATTGTGATTGTGATTGTGATTGTGATTGTGATTGTGATTGTGATTGTGATTGTGATTGTGATTGTGATTGTGATTGTGATTGTGATTGTGTGATTGTGATTGTGTGATTGTGATGGTGTGATTGTGATTGTGTGATTGTGATTGTGTGATTGTGATTGTGTGATTGTGATTGTGTGATTGTGATTGTGTGATTGTGATTGTGTGATTGTGATTGTGTGACTGTGATTGTGGGATTGTGATTGTGGGATTGTGATTATGGGATTGTGACTATGTGATTGAGTGATTGTGACTGTGTGATTGTGATTGTGTGATTGTGATTGTGTGATTGTGATTGTGTGATTGTGATTGTGTGATTGTGATTGTGTGATTGTGATTGTGTGATCGTGATTGTGTGATCGTGATTGTGTGATCGTGATTGTGTGATCGTGATTGTGTGATCGTGATTGTAGGATTGTGACTGTGTGATTGTGTGATCGTGATTGTGTGATCGTGATTGTGTGATCGTGATTGTGTGGCCGTGATTTTGTGATCGTGATTGTGCGATCGTGTTTGTGTGATCGTGATTGTGTGCTCGTGATTGTGTGATCGTGATTGTGTGATCCTGTTTGTGTGATCGTGATTGTGATTGAGATTGTGTGATTGTGATTGTGTGACTGTGATTGTGTGACTGTGATTGTGTGATCGTGATTGTGTGATCGTGACTGTGTGATCGTGATTGTGTGATTGTGTTATTGTGATTGTGTGATTGTGATTGTGTGATCGTGACTGTGTGATCGTGATTGTGTGATCATGATTGTGGGATTGTGACTGTGTGATTGTGTGATCGTGATTGTGATTGTGTGATTGTGATTATGTGATTGTGATTGTGATTGTGTGATTGTGATTGTGTGATTGTGATTGTGTGATTGTGATTGTGTTATTGTGATTGTGGGATTGTGATTGTGGGATTGTGATTATGGGATTGTGACTATGTGATTGAGTGATTGTGATTGTGTGATTGTGATTGTGTGATTGTGATTGTGTGATTGGATTGTGTTATTGTGATTGTGTGATTGTGATTGCGTGATTGTGATTGTGTGATCGTGACTGTGTGATCGTGATTGTGTGATCGTGATTGTGCGATTGTGATTGTGATTGTGTGACTGTGTGATTGTGACTGTGTGACAGTGTGATTGTGATTGTGTGATCGTGATTGTGTGGTCGTGATTGTGTGATTGTGTTTGTGTGATTGTTGTTGTGATTGTGATTGAGTGACTGTGTGATTGTGATTGTGTGATCGTGATTGTGTGATCGTGATTGTGGGATTGTGACTGTGTGATTCTGTGATCGTGATTGTGGGATTGTGTGATTGTGATTATGTGATTGTGATTGTGATTGTGTGATTGTGATTGTGTGATTGTGATTGTGTGATTGTGATTGTGTGATTGTGATTGTGTGATTGTGATTGTGTGATTGTGATTGTGTGATTGTGATTGTGTGATTGTGATTGTGTGATTGTGATTGTGTGATTGTGATTGTGTGATTGTGATTGTGTGATTGTGATGGTGTGATTGTGATTGTGTGATTGTGATTGTGTGATTGTGATTGTGTGATTGTGATTGTGTGATTGTGATTGTGTGACTGTGATTGTGGGATTGTGATTGTGGGATTGTGATTATGGGATTGTGACTATGTGATTGAGTGATTGTGACTGTGTGATTGTGATTGTGTGATTGTGATTGTGTGATTGTGATTGTGTGATTGTGATTGTGTGATTGTGATTGTGTGATCGTGACTGTGTGATCGCGATTGTGTGATCATGATTGTGGGATTGTGACTGTGTGATTGTGTGATCGTGATTGTGATTGTGTGATTGTGATTATGTGATTGTGATTGTGATTGTGTGATTGTGATTGTGTGACTGTGATTGTGTTATCGTGATTGTGTGATTGTGATTGCGTGATTGTGATTGTGTGATCGTGACTGTGTGATCGTGATTGTGTGATCGTGATTGTGCGATTGTGATTGTGATTGTGTGACTGTGTGATTGTGACTGTGTGACAGTGTGATTGTGATTGTGTGGTCGTGATTGTGTGGTCGTGATTGTGTGATTGTGTTTGTGTGATTGTTGTTGTGATTGTGATTGAGTGACTGTGTGATTGTGATTGTGTGATCGTGATTGTGTGATCGTGATTGTGGGATTGTGACTGTGTGATTGTGTGATCGTGATTGTGTGATCGTGATTGTGTGATCGTGATTGTGTGGCCGTGATTGTGTGATCGTGTTATTGTGATTGTGTTATTGTGATTGTGTTATTGTGATTGTGTGATTGTGATTGTGTGATCGTGACTGTGTGATCGTGTTTGTGTGATCGTGATTGTGGGTTTGTGACTGTGTGATTGTGTGATTGTGATTGTGTGATTGTGATTGTGTGATTGTGATTGTGTGACTGTGATTGCGTGACTGTGATTGTGGGATTGTGATTGTGTGATTGTGTGATCATCATTGAGTGATCGTGATTGTGTGATCGTGATTGTGCGAACGTGATTGTGTGATCGTGATTGTGTGATTGTGATTGTGATTGTGACTGTGTGATTGTGTGATTGTGGTTGTGTGATTGTGATTGTGTGACTGTGATTGTGTGATTGTGATTGTGGGATTGTGATTGTGTGATTGTGTGATCGTGATTGTGTGATAGTGATTGTGTGATAGTGATTGTGTGATAGTGATTGTGTGATCGTGATTGTGTGATCGTGATTGTGTGATCGTGATTGTGTGATTGTGTTATTGTGATTGTGTGATTCTGATTGTGTGGTTGTGATTGTGTGATCGTGACTGTGTGATCGTGATTGTGTGATCGTGATTGTGGGATTGTGATTGTGTGATTGTGTTATTGTGATTGTGTTATTGTGATTGTGTTATTGTGATTGTGTGATTGTGATTGTGTGATCGTGACTGTGTGATCGTGTTTGTGTGATCGTGATTGTGGGTTTGTGACTGTGTGATTGTGTGATTGTGATTGTGTGATTGTGATTGTGTGATTGTGATTGTGTGATTGTGATTGTGTGATTGTGATTGTGTGATTGTGATTGTGTGATTGTGATTGTGTGATTGTGATTGTGTGATTGTGATTGTGACTGTGATTGTGATTGTGATTGTGATTGTGATTGTGATTGTGATTGTGATTGTGATTGTGATTGTGATTGTGATTGTGATTGTGATTGTGATTGTGATTGTGATTGTGATTGTGATTGTGATTGTGATTGTGATTGTGTGATTGTGATTGTGTGATTGTGATGGTGTGATTGTGATTGTGTGATTGTGATTGTGTGATTGTGATTGTGTGATTGTGATTGTGTGATTGTGATTGTGTGATTGTGATTGTGTGATTGTGATTGTGTGATTGTGATTGTGTGACTGTGATTGTGGGATTGTGATTGTGGGATTGTGATTATGGGATTGTGACTATGTGATTGAGTGATTGTGACTGTGTGAGTTTGATTGTGTGATTGTGATTGTGTGATTGTGATTGTGTGATTGTGATTGTGTGATAGTGATTGTGTGATTGTGATTGTGTGATTGTGATTGTGTGATTGTGATTGTGTGATTGTGATTGTGTTATTGTGATTGTGTTATTGTGATTGTGTGATTGTGATTGTGTGATCGTGACTGTGTGATCGTGATTGTGGGATTGTGACTGTGTGATTGTGTGATCGTGATTGTGATTTTGTTATTATGATTGGGTGATTGTGATTGCGTGATTGTGACTGTGTGATCCTGATTGTGAGATCGTTATTGTGGGATTGTGATTATGGGATTGTGACTGTGTGATTGAGTGATTGTGATTGTGTGATCGTGATTGTGTGATCGTGATTGTGTGATCGTGATTGTGTGATCGTGATTGTGTGATTGTGTTATTGTGATTGTGTTATTGTGATTGTGTTATTGTGATTGTGTGATTGTGATTGTGTGATCGTGACTGTGTGATCGTGTTTGTGTGATCGTGATTGTGGGTTTGTGACTGTGTGATTGTGTGATTGTGATTGTGTGATTGTGATTGTGTGATTGTGATTGTGACTGTGATTGTGATTGTGATTGTGATTGTGATTGTGATTGTGATTGTGATTGTGATTGTGATTGTGATTGTGATTGTGATTGTGATTGTGATTGTGATTGTGATTGTGTGATTGTGATTGTGTGATTGTGATTGTGTGATTGTGATTGTGTGATTGTGATTGTGTGATTGTGATTGTGTCACTGTGATTGTGGGATTGTGATTGTGGGATTGTGATTATGGGATTGTGACTATGTGATTGAGTGATTGTGACTGTGTGAGTTTGATTGTGTGATTGTGATTGTGTGACTGTGATTGTGTTATTGTGATGGTGTGATTGTGATTGTGTGATTGTGATTGTGTGATTGTGATTGTGTGATTGTGATTGTGTGACTGTGATTGTGTGATTGTTATTGTGTGACTGTGATTGTGGGATTGTGATTGTGGGATTGTGATTATGGGATTGTGACTATGTGATTGAGTGATTGTGACTGTGTGATTGTGATTGTGTGATTGTGATTGTGTTATTGTGATTGTGTGATTGTGATCGCGTGATTGTGATTGTGTGATCGTGACTGTGTGATCGTGATTGTGTGATCGTGATTGTGCGATTGTGATTGTGATTGTGTGACTGTGTGATTGTGACTGTGTGACAGTGTGATTGTGATTGTGTGATCGTGATTGTGTGGTGGTGATTGTGTGATTGTGTTTGTGTGATTGTTGTTGTGATTGTGATTGAGTGACTGTGTGATTGTGATTGTGTGATCGTGATTGTGTGATCGTGATTGTGTGATAGTGATTGTGTGATCGTGACTGTGTGATTGTGTGATCGTTATTGTGTGATCGTGATTGTGTGATCGTGATTGTGTGGCCGTGATTGTGTGATCGTGATTGTGCGATCGTGTTTGTGTGATCGTGATTGTGTGCTCGTGATTGTGTGATCGTGATTGTGTGATCCTGTTTGTGTGATCGTGATTGTGATTGAGATTGTGTGATTGTGATTGTGTGACTGTGATTGTGTGACTGTGATTGTGTGATCGTGATTGTGTGATCGTGACTGTGTGATCGTGATTGTGTGATTGTGTTATTGTGATTGTGTGATTGTGATTGTGTGATCGTGACTGTGTGATCGTGATTGTGTGATCGTGATTGTGGGATTGTGACTGTGTGATTGTGTGATCGTGATTGTGATTGTGTGATTGTGATTATGTGATTGTGATTGTGATTGTGTGATTGTGATTGTGTGATTGTGATTGTGTGATTGTGATTGTGTGATTGTGATTGTGTGATTGTGATTGTGTGATTGTGATTGTGTGATTGTGATTGTGTGATTGTGATTGTGTGATTGTGATTGTGTGATTGTGATTGTGTGATTGTGATTGTGTGATTGTGATTGTGTGATTGTGATTGTGATTGTGATTGTGATTGTGATTGTGATTGTGATTGTGATTGTGATTGTGATTGTGATTGTGATTGTGATTGTGATTGTGATTGTGATTGTGATTGTGATTGTGTGATTGTGATTGTGTGATTGTGATGGTGTGATTGTGATTGTGTGATTGTGATTGTGTGATTGTGATTGTGTGATTGTGATTGTGTGATTGTGATTGTGTGACTGTGATTGTGGGATTGTGATTGTGGGATTGTGATTATGGGATTGTGACTATGTGATTGAGTGATTGTGATTGTGTGATTGTGATTGTGTGATTGTGATTGTGTGATTGGATTGTGTTATTGTGATTGTGTGATTGTAATTGTGTGACTGTGATTGTGTGACTGTGATTGTGTGATCGTGATTGTGTGATCGTGACTGTGTGATCGTGATTGTGTGATTGTGTTATTGTGATTGTGTTATTGTGATTGTGTGATTGTGATTGTGTGATCGTGACTGTGTGATCGTGATTGTGTGATCGTGATTGTGGGATTGTGACTGTGTGATTGTGTGATCGTGATTGTGATTGTGTGATCGTGATTATGTGATTGTGATTGTGATTGTGTGATTGTGATTGTGTGATTGTGATTGTGTGATTGTGATTGTGTGATTGTGATTGTGTGATTGTGATTGTGTGATTGTGATTGTGTGATTGTGATTGTGTGATTGTGATTGTGTGATTGTGATTGTGATTGTGATTGTGATTGTGATTGTGATTGTGATTGTGATTGTGATTGTGATTGTGATTGTGATTGTGATTGTGATTGTGATTGTGATTGTGATTGTGATTGTGTGATTGTGATTGTGTGATTGTGATGGTGTGATTGTGATTGTGTGATTGTGATTGTGTGATTGTGATTGTGTGATTGTGATTGTGTGATTGTGATTGTGTGATTGTGATTGTGTGATTGTGATTGTGTGATTGTGATTGTGTGACTGTGATTGTGGGATTGTGATTGTGGGATTGTGATTATGGGATTGTGACTATGTGATTGAGTGATTGTGACTGTGTGATTGTGATTGTGTGATTGTGATTGTGTGATTGTGATTGTGTGATTGTGATTGTGTGATTGTGATTGTGTGATCGTGATTGTGTGATCGTGATTGTGTGATCGTGATTGTGTGATCGTGATTGTGTGATCGTGATTGTGTGATCGTGATTGTGGGATTGTGACTGTGTGATTGTGTGATCGTGATTGTGTGATCGTGATTGTGTGATCGTGATTGTGTGGCCGTGATTGTGTGATCGTGATTGTGCGATCGTGTTTGTGTGATCGTGATTGTGTGCTCGTGATTGTGTGATCGTGATTGTGTGATCCTGTTTGTGTGATCGTGATTGTGATTGAGATTGTGTGATTGTGATTGTGTGACTGTGATTGTGTGACTGTGATTGTGTGATCGTGATTGTGTGATCGTGACTGTGTGATCGTGATTGTGTGATTGTGTTATTGTGATTGTGTGATTGTGATTGTGTGATCGTGACTGTGTGATCGTGATTGTGTGATCATGATTGTGGGATTGTGACTGTGTGATTGTGTGATCGTGATTGTGATTGTGTGATTGTGATTAAGTGATTGTGATTGTGATTGTGTGATTGTGATTGTGTGATTGTGATTGTGTTATTGTGATTGTGGGATTGTGATTGTGGGATTGTGATTGTGGGATTGTGATTATGGGATTGTGACTATGTGATTGAGTGATTGTGATTGTGTGATTGTGATTGTGTGATTGTGATTGTGTGATTGTGATTGTGTGATTGGATTGTGTTATTGTGATTGTGTGATTGTGATTGCGTGATTGTGATTGTGTGATCGTGACTGTGTGATCGTGATTGTGTGATGGTGATTGTGCGATTGCGATTGTGATTGTGTGACTGTGTGATTGTGACTGTGTGACAGTGTGATTGTGATTGTGTGATCGTGATTGTGTGGTCGTGATTGTGTGATTGTGTTTGTGTGATTGTTGTTGTGATTGAGTGACTGTGTGATTGTGATTGTGTGATCGTGATTGTGTGATCGTGATTGTGGGATTGTGACTGTGTGATTGTGTGATCGTGATTGTGTGATCGTGATTGTGTGATCGTGATTGTGTGGCCGTGATTGTGTGATCGTGATTGTGCGATCGTGTTTGTGTGATCGTGATTGTGTGCTCGTGATTGTGTGATCGTGATTGTGTGATCCTGTTTGTGTGATCGTGATTGTGATTGAGATTGTGTGATTGTAATTGTGTGACTGTGATTGTGTGACTGTGATTGTGTGATCGTGATTGTGTGATCGTGACTGTGTGATCGTGATTGTGTGATTGTGTTATTGTGATTGTGTGATTGTGATTGTGTGATCGTGACTGTGTGATCGTGATTGTGTGATCGTGATTGTGGGATTGTGACTGTGTGATTGTGTGATCGTGATTGTGGGATTGTGTGATTGTGATTATGTGATTGTGATTGTGATTGTGTGATTGTGATTGTGTGATTGTGATTGTGTGATTGTGATTGTGTGATTGTGATTGTGTGATTGTGATTGTGTGATTGTGATTGTGTGATTGTGATTGTGTGATTGTGATTGTGTGATTGTGATTGTGTGATTGTGATTGTGTGATTGTGATTGTGTGATTGTGATTGTGTGATTGTGATTGTGATTGTGATTGTGATTGTGATTGTGATTGTGATTGTGATTGTGATTGTGATTGTGATTGTGATTGTGATTGTGATTGTGATTGTGATTGTGATTGTGATTGTGATTGTGATTGTGATTGTGTGATTGTGATTGTGTGATTGTGATGGTGTGATTGTGATTGTGTGATTGTGATTGTGTGATTGTGATTGTGTGATTGTGATTGTGTGATTGTGATTGTGTGATTGTGATTGTGTGACTGTGATTGTGGGATTGTGATTGTGGGATTGTGATTGTGTGATCGTGACTGTGTGATCGTGATTGTGTGATTGTGTTATTGTGATTGTGTGATTGTGATTGTGTGATCGTGACTGTGTGATCGTGATTGTGTGATCGTGATTGTGGGATTGTGACTGTGTGATTGTGTGATCGTGATTGTGATTGTGTGATTGTGATTATGTGATTGTGATTGTGATTGTGTGATTGTGATTGTGTGATTGTGATTGTGTGATTGTGATTGTGTGATTGTGATTGTGTGATTGTGATTGTGTGATTGTGATTGTGTGATTGTGATTGTGTGATTGTGATTGTGTGATTGTGATTGTGTGATTGTGATTGTGTGATTGTGATTGTGTGATTGTGATTGTGATTGTGATTGTGATTGTGATTGTGATTGTGATTGTGATTGTGATTGTGATTGTGATTGTGATTGTGATTGTGATTGTGATTGTGATTGTGATTGTGATTGTGATTGTGATTGTGTGATTGTGATTGTGTGATTGTGATGGTGTGATTGTGATTGTGTGATTGTGATTGTGTGATTGTGATTGTGTGATTGTGATTGTGTGATTGTGATTGTGTGACTGTGATTGTGGGATTGTGATTGTGGGATTGTGATTATGGGATTGTGACTATGTGATTGAGTGATTGTGATTGTGTGATTGTGATTGTGTGATTGTGATTGTGTGATTGGATTGTGTTATTGTGATTGTGTGATTGTAATTGTGTGACTGTGATTGTGTGACTGTGATTGTGTGATCGTGATTGTGTGATCGTGACTGTGTGATCGTGATTGTGTGATTGTGTTATTGTGATTGTGTTATTGTGATTGTGTGATTGTGATTGTGTGATCGTGACTGTGTGATCGTGATTGTGTGATCGTGATTGTGGGATTGTGACTGTGTGATTGTGTGATCGTGATTGTGATTGTGTGATCGTGATTATGTGATTGTGATTGTGATTGTGTGATTGTGATTGTGTGATTGTGATTGTGTGATTGTGATTGTGTGATTGTGATTGTGTGATTGTGATTGTGTGATTGTGATTGTGTGATTGTGATTGTGTGATTGTGATTGTGATTGTGATTGTGATTGTGATTGTGATTGTGATTGTGATTGTGATTGTGATTGTGATTGTGATTGTGATTGTGATTGTGATTGTGATTGTGATTGTGATTGTGTGATTGTGATTGTGTGATTGTGATGGTGTGATTGTGATTGTGTGATTGTGATTGTGTGATTGTGATTGTGTGATTGTGATTGTGTGATTGTGATTGTGTGATTGTGATTGTGTGATTGTGATTGTGTGATTGTGATTGTGTGACTGTGATTGTGGGATTGTGATTGTGGGATTGTGATTATGGGATTGTGACTATGTGATTGAGTGATTGTGACTGTGTGATTGTGATTGTGTGATTGTGATTGTGTGATTGTGATTGTGTGATTGTGATTGTGTGATTGTGATTGTGTGATCGTGATTGTGTGATCGTGATTGTGTGATCGTGATTGTGTGATCGTGATTGTGTGATCGTGATTGTGTGATCGTGATTGTGGGATTGTGACTGTGTGATTGTGTGATCGTGATTGTGTGATCGTGATTGTGTGATCGTGATTGTGTGGCCGTGATTGTGTGATCGTGATTGTGCGATCGTGTTTGTGTGATCGTGATTGTGTGCTCGTGATTGTGTGATCGTGATTGTGTGATCCTGTTTGTGTGATCGTGATTGTGATTGAGATTGTGTGATTGTGATTGTGTGACTGTGATTGTGTGACTGTGATTGTGTGATCGTGATTGTGTGATCGTGACTGTGTGATCGTGATTGTGTGATTGTGTTATTGTGATTGTGTGATTGTGATTGTGTGATCGTGACTGTGTGATCGTGATTGTGTGATCATGATTGTGGGATTGTGACTGTGTGATTGTGTGATCGTGATTGTGATTGTGTGATTGTGATTAAGTGATTGTGATTGTGATTGTGTGATTGTGATTGTGTGATTGTGATTGTGTTATTGTGATTGTGGGATTGTGATTGTGGGATTGTGATTGTGGGATTGTGATTATGGGATTGTGACTATGTGATTGAGTGATTGTGATTGTGTGATTGTGATTGTGTGATTGTGATTGTGTGATTGTGATTGTGTGATTGGATTGTGTTATTGTGATTGTGTGATTGTGATTGCGTGATTGTGATTGTGTGATCGTGACTGTGTGATCGTGATTGTGTGATGGTGATTGTGCGATTGCGATTGTGATTGTGTGACTGTGTGATTGTGACTGTGTGACAGTGTGATTGTGATTGTGTGATCGTGATTGTGTGGTCGTGATTGTGTGATTGTGTTTGTGTGATTGTTGTTGTGATTGAGTGACTGTGTGATTGTGATTGTGTGATCGTGATTGTGTGATCGTGATTGTGGGATTGTGACTGTGTGATTGTGTGATCGTGATTGTGTGATCGTGATTGTGTGATCGTGATTGTGTGGCCGTGATTGTGTGATCGTGATTGTGCGATCGTGTTTGTGTGATCGTGATTGTGTGCTCGTGATTGTGTGATCGTGATTGTGTGATCCTGTTTGTGTGATCGTGATTGTGATTGAGATTGTGTGATTGTAATTGTGTGACTGTGATTGTGTGACTGTGATTGTGTGATCGTGATTGTGTGATCGTGACTGTGTGATCGTGATTGTGTGATTGTGTTATTGTGATTGTGTGATTGTGATTGTGTGATCGTGACTGTGTGATCGTGATTGTGTGATCGTGATTGTGGGATTGTGACTGTGTGATTGTGTGATCGTGATTGTGGGATTGTGTGATTGTGATTATGTGATTGTGATTGTGATTGTGTGATTGTGATTGTGTGATTGTGATTGTGTGATTGTGATTGTGTGATTGTGATTGTGTGATTGTGATTGTGTGATTGTGATTGTGTGATTGTGATTGTGTGATTGTGATTGTGTGATTGTGATTGTGTGATTGTGATTGTGTGATTGTGATTGTGTGATTGTGATTGTGTGATTGTGATTGTGATTGTGATTGTGATTGTGATTGTGATTGTGATTGTGATTGTGATTGTGATTGTGATTGTGATTGTGATTGTGATTGTGATTGTGATTGTGATTGTGATTGTGATTGTGATTGTGATTGTGTGATTGTGATTGTGTGATTGTGATGGTGTGATTGTGATTGTGTGATTGTGATTGTGTGATTGTGATTGTGTGATTGTGATTGTGTGATTGTGATTGTGTGATTGTGATTGTGTGACTGTGATTGTGGGATTGTGATTGTGGGATTGTGATTATGGGATTGTGACTATGTGATTGAGTGATTGTGACTGTGTGATTGTGATTGTGTGATTGTGATTGTGTGATTGTGATTGTGTGATTGTGTGATTGTGATTGTGTGATTGTGATTGTGTGATTGTGATTGTGTGATCGTGATTGTGTGATCGTGATTGTGTGATCGTGATTGTGTGATCGTGATTGTGTGATCGTGATTGTAGGATTGTGACTGTGTGATTGTGTGATCGTGATTGTGTGATCGTGATTGTGTGATCGTGATTGTGTGGCCGTGATTTTGTGATCGTGATTGTGCGATCGTGTTTGTGTGATCGTGATTGTGTGCTCGTGATTGTGTGATCGTGATTGTGTGATCCTGTTTGTGTGATCGTGATTGTGATTGCGATTGTGTGATTGTGATTGTGTGACTGTGATTGTGTGACTGTGATTGTGTGATCGTGATTGTGTGATCGTGACTGTGTGATCGTGATTGTGTGATTGTGTTATTGTGATTGTGTGATTGTGATTGTGTGATCGTGACTGTGTGATCGTGATTGTGTGATCATGATTGTGGGATTGTGACTGTGTGATTGTGTGATCGTGATTGTGATTGTGTGATTGTGATTATGTGATTGTGATTGTGATTGTGTGATTGTGATTGTGTGATTGTGATTGTGTGATTGTGATTGTGTTATTGTGATTGTGGGATTGTGATTGTGGGATTGTGATTATGGGATTGTGACTATGTGATTGAGTGATTGTGATTGTGTGATTGTGATTGTGTGATTGTGATTGTGTGATTGGATTGTGTTATTGTGATTGTGTGATTGTGATTGCGTGATTGTGATTGTGTGATCGTGACTGTGTGATCGTGATTGTGTGATCGTGATTGTGCGATTGTGATTGTGATTGTGTGACTGTGTGATTGTGACTGTGTGACAGTGTGATTGTGATTGTGTGATCGCGATTGTGTGGTCGTGATTGTGTGATTGTGTTTGTGTGATTGTTGTTGTGATTGTGATTGAGTGACTGTGTGATTGTGATTGTGTGATCGTGATTGTGTGATCGTGATTGTGGGATTGTGACTGTGTGATTGTGTGATCGTGATCGTGGGATTGTGTGATTGTGATTGTGTGATTGTGATGGTGTGATTGTGATTGTGTGATTGTGATTGTGTGATTGTGATTGTGTGATTGTGATTGTGTGATTGTGATTGTGTGATTGTGATTGTGTGACTGTGATTGTGGGATTGTGATTGTGGGATTGTGATTATGGGATTGTGACTATGTGATTGAGTGATTGTGACTGTGTGATTGTGATTGTGTGATTGTGATTGTGTGATTGTGATTGTGTGATTGTGTGATTGTGATTGTGTGATTGTGATTGTGTGATTGTGATTGTGTGATTGTGATTGTGTGATCGTGACTGTGTAATCGTATTTGTGTGATCGTGATTGTGGGTTTGTGACTGTGTGATTGTGTTATTGTGATTGTGTGATTGCGATTGTGTGATTGTGATTGTGTGATTGTGATTGTGTGACTGTGATTGTCTGACTGCGATTGTGGGATTGTGACTGTGTGATCGTGATTGTGTGGTCGTGATTGTGTGATCCTGTTTGTGTGATCTAGATTGTGACTCTGATTGTGTGATCGTGATTGTGTGATCGTGATTGCGTGATCGTGATTGTGTGATTGTGTTATTGTGATTGTGTTATTGTGATTGTGTGATTGTGATTGTGTGATCGTGACTGTGTGATCGTGATTGTGTGATCGTGATTGCGGGATTGTGACTGTGTGATTGTGTGATCGTGATTGTGATTGTGTGATTGTGATTATGTGATTGTGATTGTGATTGTGTGATTGTGATTGTGTGATTGTGATTGTGTGATTGTGACTGTGTGATTGTGATTGTGTGATTGTGATTGTGTGATTGTGATTGTGTGATTGTGATTGTGTGACTGTGATTGTGGGATTGTGATTGTGGGATTGTGATTGTGTGATTGTGTGATCGTGATTGTGTGATAGTGATTGTGTGATAGTGATTGTGTGATTGTGTTATTGTGATTATGTGATTCTGATTGTGTGATTGTGATTGTGTGATCGTGATTGTGGGATTGTGACTGTGTGATTGTGTGATCGTGATTGTGTTATCGTGATTGTGTGGCCGTGATTGTGTGATCGTGATTGTGCGATCGTGTTTGTGTTATCGAGATTGTGTGATTGTGATTGTGTGACTGTGATTGTGGGATTGTGATTGTGGGATTGTGATTGTGTGATTGTGTGATCGTGATTGTGTGATAGTGATTGTGTGATAGTGATTGTGTGATTGTGTTATTGTGATTATGTGATTCTGATTGTGTGATTGTGATTGTGTGATCGTGATTGTGGGATTGTGACTGTGTGATTGTGTGATTGTGATTGTGTGATCGTGATTGTGATTGTGTGATTGTGATTATGTGATTGTGATTGTGATTGTGTGATTGTGATTGTGTGATTGTGATTGTGTGATTGTGATTGTGTGATTGTGATTGTGTGATTGTGATTGTGTGACTGTGATTGTGGGATTGTGATTGTGGGATTGTGATTGTGTGACTGTGATTGTGTGACTGTGATCGTGGGATTGTGATTGTGTGATTGTGTGATCGTGATTGTGATTGTGTGATTGTGATTATGTGATTGTGATTGTGATTGTGTGATTGTGATTGTGTGATTGTGATTGTGTGATTGTGACTGTGTGATTGTGGTTGTGTGACTGTGATTGTGTGACTGCGATTGTGTGACTGTGATCGTGGGATTGTGATTGTGTGATTGTGTGATCATCATTGAGTGATCGTGATTGTGTGACTGTGATTGTGTGACAGTGATCGTGGGATTGTGATTGTGTGATTGTATGATCATCATTGCGTGATCGTGATTGTGTGATCGTGATTGTGCGAACGTGATTGTGTGATCGTGATTGTGTGATTGTGATTGTGTGATTGTGATTGTGTGACTGTGATTGTGTGACTGTGATCGTGGGATTGTGATTGTGTGATTGTGTGATCATCATTGAGTGATCGTGATTGTGTGATCGTGATTGTGCGAACGTGATTGTGTGATCGTGATTGTGTGATTCTGATTGTGATTGTGACTGTGTGATCGTGATTGTGTGATTGTGTTATTGTGATTGTGTTATTGTGATTGTGTGATCGTGACTGTGTCATCGTGATTGTGTGATCGTGATTGTGGGATTGTGACTGTGTGATTGTGTGATCGTGATTGTGATTGTGTTATTGTGATTGTGTGATTGTGATTGTGTGATTGTGATTGTATGATTGTGGTTGTGTGATTGTGATTGTGTGATTGTGATTGTGTGATTGTGCTTGTGTGATTGCGATTGTGTGGTTGTGATTGTGTGATTGTGATTGTGTGATCGTGACTGTGTAATCGTATTTGTGTGATCGTGATTGTGGGTTTGTGACTGTGTGATTGTGTTATTGTGATTGTGTGATTGCGATTGTGTGATTGTGATTGTGTGATTGTGATTGTGTGACTGTGATTGTCTGACTGCGATTGTGGGATTGTGACTGTGTGATCGTGATTGTGTGGTCGTGATTGTGTGATCCTGTTTGTGTGATCTAGATTGTGACTCTGATTGTGTGATCGTGATTGTGTGATCGTGATTGTGTGATCGTGATTGTGTGATCGTGATTGTGTGATTGTGTGATTGTGTTATTGTGATTGTGTTATTGTGATTGTGTGATTGTGATTGTGTGATCGTGACTGTGTGATCGTGATTGTGTGATCGTGATTGCGGGATTGTGACTGTGTGATTGTGTGATCGTGATTGTGATTGTGTGATTGTGATTATGTGATTGTGATTGTGATTGTGTGATTGTGATTGTGTGATTGTGATTGTGTGATTGTGATTGTGTGATTGTGATTGTGTGATTGTGATTGTGTGATTGTGATTGTGTGATTGTGATTGTGTGATTGTGATTGTGTGACTGTGATTGTGGGATTGTGATTGTGGGATTGTGATTGTGTGATTGTGTGATCGTGATTGTGTGATAGTGATTGTGTGATAGTGATTGTGTGATTGTGTTATTGTGATTATGTGATTCTGATTGTGTGATTGTGATTGTGTGATCGTGATTGTGGGATTGTGACTGTGTGATTGTGTGATCGTGATTGTGTGATCGTGATTGTGTGGCCGTGATTGTGTGATCGTGATTGTGCGATCGTGTTTGTGTTATCGAGATTGTGTGCTCGTGATTGTGTGATCGTGATTGTGTGATCGTGACTGTGTGATCGTGATTGTGTGATTGTGTTATTGTGATTGTGTTATTGTGATTGTGTGATTGTGATTGTGTGATCGTGATTGTGTGATCGTGATTGTGGGATTGTGACTGTGTGATTGTGTGATCGTGATTGTGATTGTGTGATTGTGATTATGTGATTGTGATTATGTGATTGTGATTGTGATTGTGTGATTGTGATTGTGTGATTGTGATTGTGTGATTGTGATTGTGTGATTGTGATTGTGATTGTGATTGTGATTGTGATTGTGATTGTGATTGTGATTGTGATTGTGATTGTGATTGTGATTGTGATTGTGATTGTGATTGTGATTGTGTGATTGTGATTGTGTGATTGTGATGGTGTGATTGTGATTGTGTGATTGTGATTGTGTGATTGTGATTGTGTGATTGTGATTGTGTGATTGTGATTGTGTGATTGTGATTGTGTGATTGTGATTGTGTGACTGTGATTGTGGGATTGTGATTGTGGGATTGTGATTATGGGATTGTGACTATGTGATTGAGTGATTGTGACTGTGTGAGTTTGATTGTGTGATTGTGATTGTGTGATTGTGATTGTGTGATTGTGATTGTGTGATTGTGATTGTGTGATAGTGATTGTGTGATTGTGATTGTGTGATTGTGATTGTGTGATTGTGATTGTGTGATTGTGATTGTGTTATTGTGATTGTGTTATTGTGATTGTGTGATTGTGATTGTGTGATCGTGACTGTGTGATCGTGATTGTGGGATTGTGACTGTGTGATTGTGTGATCGTGATTGTGATTTTGTTATTATGATTGGGTGATTGTGATTGCGTGATTGTGACTGTGTGATCCTGATTGTGAGATCGTTATTGTGGGATTGTGATTATGGGATTGTGACTGTGTGATTGAGTGATTGTGATTGTGTGATCGTGATTGTGTGATCGTGATTGTGTGATCGTGATTGTGTGATCGTGATTGTGTGATCGTGATTGTGTGATTGTGTTATTGTGATTGTGTTATTGTGATTGTGTTATTGTGATTGTGTGATTGTGATTGTGTGATCGTGACTGTGTGATCGTGTTTGTGTGATCGTGATTGTGGGTTTGTGACTGTGTGATTGTGTGATTGTGATTGTGTGATTGTGATTGTGTGATTGTGATTGTGTGATTGTGATTGTGACTGTGATTGTGATTGTGATTGTGATTGTGATTGTGATTGTGATTGTGATTGTGATTGTGATTGTGATTGTGATTGTGATTGTGATTGTGATTGTGATTGTGATTGTGATTGTGATTGTGATTGTGATTGTGATTGTGATTGTGATTGTGATTGTGATTGTGATTGTGATTGTGTGATTGTGATTGTGTGATTGTGATTGTGTGATTGTGATTGTGTGATTGTGATTGTGTCACTGTGATTGTGGGATTGTGATTGTGGGATTGTGATTATGGGATTGTGACTATGTGATTGAGTGATTGTGACTGTGTGAGTTTGATTGTGTGATTGTGATTGTGTGATTGTGATTGTGTTATTGTGATGGTGTGATTGTGATTGTGTGATTGTGATTGTGTGATTGTGATTGTGTGATTGTGATTGTGTGACTGTGATTGTGTGATTGTTATTGTGTGACTGTGATTGTGGGATTGTGATTGTGGGATTGTGATTATGGGATTGTGACTATGTGATTGAGTGATTGTGACTGTGTGATTGTGATTGTGTGATTGTGATTGTGTTATTGTGATTGTGTGATTGTGATCGCGTGATTGTGATTGTGTGATCGTGACTGTGTGATCGTGATTGTGTGATCGTGATTGTGCGATTGTGATTGTGATTGTGTGACTGTGTGATTGTGACTGTGTGACAGTGTGATTGTGATTGTGTGATCGTGATTGTGTGGTGGTGATTGTGTGATTGTGTTTGTGTGATTGTTGTTGTGATTGTGATTGAGTGACTGTGTGATTGTGATTGTGTGATCGTGATTGTGTGATCGTGATTGTGTGATCGTGATTGTGTGATCGTGACTGTGTGATTGTGTGATCGTTATTGTGTGATCGTGATTGTGTGATCGTGATTGTGTGGCCGTGATTGTGTGATCGTGATTGTGCGATCGTGTTTGTGTGATCGTGATTGTGTGCTCGTGATTGTGTGATCGTGATTGTGTGATCCTGTTTGTGTGATCGTGATTGTGATTGAGATTGTGTGATTGTGATTGTGTGACTGTGATTGTGTGACTGTGATTGTGTGATCGTGATTGTGTGATCGTGACTGTGTGATCGTGATTGTGTGATTGTGTTATTGTGATTGTGTGATTGTGATTGTGTGATCGTGACTGTGTGATCGTGATTGTGTGATCGTGATTGTGGGATTGTGACTGTGTGATTGTGTGATCGTGATTGTGATTGTGTGATTGTGATTATGTGATTGTGATTGTGATTGTGTGATTGTGATTGTGTGATTGTGATTGTGTGATTGTGATTGTGTGATTGTGATTGTGTGATTGTGATTGTGCGATTGTGATTGTGTGATTGTGATTGTGTGATTGTGATTGTGATTGTGATTGTGATTGTGATTGTGATTGTGATTGTGATTGTGATTGTGATTGTGATTGTGATTGTGATTGTGATTGTGATTGTGATTGTGATTGTGATTGTGATTGTGATTGTGATTGTGATTGTGATTGTGATTGTGATTGTGATTGTGATTGTGATTGTGATTGTGATTGTGATTGTGATTGTGTGATTGTGATTGTGTGATTGTGATGGTGTGATTGTGATTGTGTGATTGTGATTGTGTGATTGTGATTGTGTGATTGTGATTGTGTGATTGTGATTGTGTGACTGTGATTGTGGGATTGTGATTGTGGGATTGTGATTATGGGATTGTGACTATGTGATTGAGTGATTGTGATTGTGTGATTGTGATTGTGTGATTGTGATTGTGTGATTGGATTGTGTTATTGTGATTGTGTGATTGTAATTGTGTGACTGTGATTGTGTGACTGTGATTGTGTGATCGTGATTGTGTGATCGTGACTGTGTGATCGTGATTGTGTGATTGTGTTATTGTGATTGTGTTATTGTGATTGTGTGATTGTGATTGTGTGATCGTGACTGTGTGATCGTGATTGTGTGATCGTGATTGTGGGATTGTGACTGTGTGATTGTGTGATCGTGATTGTGATTGTGTGATCGTGATTATGTGATTGTGATTGTGATTGTGTGATTGTGATTGTGTGATTGTGATTGTGTGATTGTGATTGTGTGATTGTGATTGTGTGATTGTGATTGTGTGATTGTGATTGTGATTGTGATTGTGATTGTGATTGTGATTGTGATTGTGATTGTGATTGTGATTGTGATTGTGATTGTGATTGTGATTGTGATTGTGATTGTGATTGTGTGATTGTGATTGTGTGATTGTGATGGTGTGATTGTGATTGTGTGATTGTGATTGTGTGATTGTGATTGTGTGATTGTGATTGTGTGATTGTGATTGTGTGATTGTGATTGTGTGATTGTGATTGTGTGATTGTGATTGTGTGATTGTGATTGTGTGACTGTGATTGTGGGATTGTGATTGTGGGATTGTGATTATGGGATTGTGACTATGTGATTGAGTGATTGTGACTGTGTGATTGTGATTGTGTGATTGTGATTGTGTGATTGTGATTGTGTGATTGTGATTGTGTGATTGTGATTGTGTGATTGTGATTGTGTGATCGTGATTGTGTGATCGTGATTGTGTGATCGTGATTGTGTGATCGTGATTGTGTGATCGTGATTGTGGGATTGTGACTGTGTGATTGTGTGATCGTGATTGTGTGATCGTGATTGTGTGATCGTGATTGTGTGGCCGTGATTGTGTGATCGTGATTGTGCGATCGTGTTTGTGTGATCGTGATTGTGTGCTCGTGATTGTGTGATCGTGATTGTGTGATCCTGTTTGTGTGATCGTGATTGTGATTGAGATTGTGTGATTGTGATTGTGTGACTGTGATTGTGTGACTGTGATTGTGTGATCGTGATTGTGTGATCGTGACTGTGTGATCGTGATTGTGTGATTGTGTTATTGTGATTGTGTGATTGTGATTGTGTGATCGTGACTGTGTGATCGTGATTGTGTGATCATGATTGTGGGATTGTGACTGTGTGATTGTGTGATCGTGATTGTGATTGTGTGATTGTGATTATGTGATTGTGATTGTGATTGTGTGATTGTGATTGTGTGATTGTGATTGTGTTATTGTGATTGTGGGATTGTGATTGTGGGATTGTGATTGTGGGATTGTGATTATGGGATTGTGACTATGTGATTGAGTGATTGTGATTGTGTGATTGTGATTGTGTGATTGTGATTGTGTGATTGGATTGTGTTATTGTGATTGTGTGATTGTGATTGCGTGATTGTGATTGTGTGATCGTGACTGTGTGATCGTGATTGTGTGATCGTGATTGTGCGATTGCGATTGTGATTGTGTGACTGTGTGATTGTGACTGTGTGACAGTGTGATTGTGATTGTGTGATCGTGATTGTGTGGTCGTGATTGTGTGATTGTGTTTGTGTGATTGTTGTTGTGATTGTGATTGAGTGACTGTGTGATTGTGATTGTGTGATCGTGATTGTGTGATCGTGATTGTGGGATTGTGACTGTGTGATTGTGTGATCGTGATTGTGTGATC
The DNA here is from genome assembly GCF_050947335.1 of Megachile rotundata. Classification (NCBI taxonomy): domain Eukaryota; kingdom Metazoa; phylum Arthropoda; class Insecta; order Hymenoptera; family Megachilidae; genus Megachile; species Megachile rotundata. The sequence continues at coordinate 898,865 of NW_027473334.1, read as the reverse complement.
GTGATTGTGTGATCGTGATTGTGTGGCCGTGATTGTGTGATCGTGATTGTGCGATCGTGTTTGTGTGATCGTGATTGTGTGCTCGTGATTGTGTGATCGTGATTGTGTGATCCTGTTTGTGTGATCGTGATTGTGATTGAGATTGTGTGATTGTAATTGTGTGACTGTGATTGTGTGACTGTGATTGTGTGATCGTGATTGTGTGATCGTGACTGTGTGATCGTGATTGTGTGATTGTGTTATTGTGATTGTGTGATTGTGATTGTGTGATCGTGACTGTGTGATCGTGATTGTGTGATCGTGATTGTGGGATTGTGACTGTGTGATTGTGTGATCGTGATTGTGGGATTGTGTGATTGTGATTATGTGATTGTGATTGTGATTGTGTGATTGTGATTGTGTGATTGTGATTGTGTGATTGTGATTGTGTGATTGTGATTGTGTGATTGTGATTGTGTGATTGTGATTGTGTGATTGTGATTGTGTGATTGTGATTGTGTGATTGTGATTGTGTGATTGTGATTGTGTGATTGTGATTGTGTGATTGTGATTGTGATTGTGATTGTGATTGTGATTGTGATTGTGATTGTGATTGTGATTGTGATTGTGATTGTGATTGTGATTGTGATTGTGATTGTGATTGTGATTGTGTGATTGTGATTGTGTGATTGTGATGGTGTGATTGTGATTGTGTGATTGTGATTGTGTGATTGTGATTGTGTGATTGTGATTGTGTGATTGTGATTGTGTGATTGTGATTGTGTGATTGTGATTGTGTGACTGTGATTGTGGGATTGTGATTGTGGGATTGTGATTATGGGATTGTGACTATGTGATTGAGTGATTGTGACTGTGTGATTGTGATTGTGTGATTGTGATTGTGTGATTGTGATTGTGTGATTGTGATTGTGTGATTGTGATTGTGTGATTGTGATTGTGTGATCGTGATTGTGTGATCGTGATTGTGTGATCGTGATTGTGTGATCGTGATTGTGTGATCGTGATTGTAGGATTGTGACTGTGTGATTGTGTGATCGTGATTGTGTGATCGTGATTGTGTGATCGTGATTGTGTGGCCGTGATTTTGTGATCGTGATTGTGCGATCGTGTTTGTGTGATCGTGATTGTGTGCTCGTGATTGTGTGATCGTGATTGTGTGATCCTGTTTGTGTGATCGTGATTGTGATTGAGATTGTGTGATTGTGATTGTGTGACTGTGATTGTGTGACTGTGATTGTGTGATCGTGATTGTGTGATCGTGACTGTGTGATCGTGATTGTGTGATTGTGTTATTGTGATTGTGTGATTGTGATTGTGTGATCGTGACTGTGTGATCGTGATTGTGTGATCATGATTGTGGGATTGTGACTGTGTGATTGTGTGATCGTGATTGTGATTGTGTGATTGTGATTATGTGATTGTGATTGTGATTGTGTGATTGTGATTGTGTGATTGTGATTGTGTGATTGTGATTGTGTTATTGTGATTGTGGGATTGTGATTGTGGGATTGTGATTATGGGATTGTGACTATGTGATTGAGTGATTGTGATTGTGTGATTGTGATTGTGTGATTGTGATTGTGTGATTGGATTGTGTTATTGTGATTGTGTGATTGTGATTGCGTGATTGTGATTGTGTGATCGTGACTGTGTGATCGTGATTGTGTGATCGTGATTGTGCGATTGTGATTGTGATTGTGTGACTGTGTGATTGTGACTGTGTGACAGTGTGATTGTGATTGTGTGATCGTGATTGTGTGGTCGTGATTGTGTGATTGTGTTTGTGTGATTGTTGTTGTGATTGTGATTGAGTGACTGTGTGATTGTGATTGTGTGATCGTGATTGTGTGATCGTGATTGTGGGATTGTGACTGTGTGATTCTGTGATCGTGATTGTGGGATTGTGTGATTGTGATTATGTGATTGTGATTGTGATTGTGTGATTGTGATTGTGTGATTGTGATTGTGTGATTGTGATTGTGTGATTGTGATTGTGTGATTGTGATTGTGTGATTGTGATTGTGTGATTGTGATTGTGTGATTGTGATTGTGTGATTGTGATTGTGTGATTGTGATTGTGTGATTGTGATTGTGTGATTGTGATTGTGTGATTGTGATGGTGTGATTGTGATTGTGTGATTGTGATTGTGTGATTGTGATTGTGTGATTGTGATTGTGTGATTGTGATTGTGTGACTGTGATTGTGGGATTGTGATTGTGGGATTGTGATTATGGGATTGTGACTATGTGATTGAGTGATTGTGACTGTGTGATTGTGATTGTGTGATTGTGATTGTGTGATTGTGATTGTGTGATTGTGATTGTGTGATTGTGATTGTGTGATCGTGACTGTGTGATCGCGATTGTGTGATCATGATTGTGGGATTGTGACTGTGTGATTGTGTGATCGTGATTGTGATTGTGTGATTGTGATTATGTGATTGTGATTGTGATTGTGTGATTGTGATTGTGTGACTGTGATTGTGTTATCGTGATTGTGTGATTGTGATTGCGTGATTGTGATTGTGTGATCGTGACTGTGTGATCGTGATTGTGTGATCGTGATTGTGCGATTGTGATTGTGATTGTGTGACTGTGTGATTGTGACTGTGTGACAGTGTGATTGTGATTGTGTGGTCGTGATTGTGTGGTCGTGATTGTGTGATTGTGTTTGTGTGATTGTTGTTGTGATTGTGATTGAGTGACTGTGTGATTGTGATTGTGTGATCGTGATTGTGTGATCGTGATTGTGGGATTGTGACTGTGTGATTGTGTGATCGTGATTGTGTGATCGTGATTGTGTGATCGTGATTGTGTGGCCGTGATTGTGTGATCGTGTTATTGTGATTGTGTTATTGTGATTGTGTTATTGTGATTGTGTGATTGTGATTGTGTGATCGTGACTGTGTGATCGTGTTTGTGTGATCGTGATTGTGGGTTTGTGACTGTGTGATTGTGTGATTGTGATTGTGTGATTGTGATTGTGTGATTGTGATTGTGTGACTGTGATTGCGTGACTGTGATTGTGGGATTGTGATTGTGTGATTGTGTGATCATCATTGAGTGATCGTGATTGTGTGATCGTGATTGTGCGAACGTGATTGTGTGATCGTGATTGTGTGATTGTGATTGTGATTGTGACTGTGTGATTGTGTGATTGTGGTTGTGTGATTGTGATTGTGTGACTGTGATTGTGTGATTGTGATTGTGGGATTGTGATTGTGTGATTGTGTGATCGTGATTGTGTGATAGTGATTGTGTGATAGTGATTGTGTGATAGTGATTGTGTGATCGTGATTGTGTGATCGTGATTGTGTGATCGTGATTGTGTGATTGTGTTATTGTGATTGTGTGATTCTGATTGTGTGGTTGTGATTGTGTGATCGTGACTGTGTGATCGTGATTGTGTGATCGTGATTGTGGGATTGTGATTGTGTGATTGTGTTATTGTGATTGTGTTATTGTGATTGTGTTATTGTGATTGTGTGATTGTGATTGTGTGATCGTGACTGTGTGATCGTGTTTGTGTGATCGTGATTGTGGGTTTGTGACTGTGTGATTGTGTGATTGTGATTGTGTGATTGTGATTGTGTGATTGTGATTGTGTGATTGTGATTGTGTGATTGTGATTGTGTGATTGTGATTGTGTGATTGTGATTGTGTGATTGTGATTGTGACTGTGATTGTGATTGTGATTGTGATTGTGATTGTGATTGTGATTGTGATTGTGATTGTGATTGTGATTGTGATTGTGATTGTGATTGTGATTGTGATTGTGATTGTGATTGTGTGATTGTGATTGTGTGATTGTGATGGTGTGATTGTGATTGTGTGATTGTGATTGTGTGATTGTGATTGTGTGATTGTGATTGTGTGATTGTGATTGTGTGATTGTGATTGTGTGATTGTGATTGTGTGATTGTGATTGTGTGACTGTGATTGTGGGATTGTGATTGTGGGATTGTGATTATGGGATTGTGACTATGTGATTGAGTGATTGTGACTGTGTGAGTTTGATTGTGTGATTGTGATTGTGTGATTGTGATTGTGTGATTGTGATTGTGTGATAGTGATTGTGTGATTGTGATTGTGTGATTGTGATTGTGTGATTGTGATTGTGTGATTGTGATTGTGTTATTGTGATTGTGTTATTGTGATTGTGTGATTGTGATTGTGTGATCGTGACTGTGTGATCGTGATTGTGGGATTGTGACTGTGTGATTGTGTGATCGTGATTGTGATTTTGTTATTATGATTGGGTGATTGTGATTGCGTGATTGTGACTGTGTGATCCTGATTGTGAGATCGTTATTGTGGGATTGTGATTATGGGATTGTGACTGTGTGATTGAGTGATTGTGATTGTGTGATCGTGATTGTGTGATCGTGATTGTGTGATCGTGATTGTGTGATCGTGATTGTGTGATTGTGTTATTGTGATTGTGTTATTGTGATTGTGTTATTGTGATTGTGTGATTGTGATTGTGTGATCGTGACTGTGTGATCGTGTTTGTGTGATCGTGATTGTGGGTTTGTGACTGTGTGATTGTGTGATTGTGATTGTGTGATTGTGATTGTGTGATTGTGATTGTGTGATTGTGATTGTGACTGTGATTGTGATTGTGATTGTGATTGTGATTGTGATTGTGATTGTGATTGTGATTGTGATTGTGATTGTGATTGTGATTGTGATTGTGATTGTGATTGTGTGATTGTGATTGTGTGATTGTGATTGTGTGATTGTGATTGTGTGATTGTGATTGTGTGATTGTGATTGTGTGATTGTGATTGTGTCACTGTGATTGTGGGATTGTGATTGTGGGATTGTGATTATGGGATTGTGACTATGTGATTGAGTGATTGTGACTGTGTGAGTTTGATTGTGTGATTGTGATTGTGTGACTGTGATTGTGTTATTGTGATGGTGTGATTGTGATTGTGTGATTGTGATTGTGTGATTGTGATTGTGTGATTGTGATTGTGTGACTGTGATTGTGTGATTGTTATTGTGTGACTGTGATTGTGGGATTGTGATTGTGGGATTGTGATTATGGGATTGTGACTATGTGATTGAGTGATTGTGACTGTGTGATTGTGATTGTGTGATTGTGATTGTGTTATTGTGATTGTGTGATTGTGATCGCGTGATTGTGATTGTGTGATCGTGACTGTGTGATCGTGATTGTGTGATCGTGATTGTGCGATTGTGATTGTGATTGTGTGACTGTGTGATTGTGACTGTGTGACAGTGTGATTGTGATTGTGTGATCGTGATTGTGTGGTGGTGATTGTGTGATTGTGTTTGTGTGATTGTTGTTGTGATTGTGATTGAGTGACTGTGTGATTGTGATTGTGTGATCGTGATTGTGTGATCGTGATTGTGTGATAGTGATTGTGTGATCGTGACTGTGTGATTGTGTGATCGTTATTGTGTGATCGTGATTGTGTGATCGTGATTGTGTGGCCGTGATTGTGTGATCGTGATTGTGCGATCGTGTTTGTGTGATCGTGATTGTGTGCTCGTGATTGTGTGATCGTGATTGTGTGATCCTGTTTGTGTGATCGTGATTGTGCTTGAGATTGTGTGATTGTGATTGTGTGACTGTGATTGTGTGACTGTGATTGTGTGATCGTGATTGTGTGATCGTGACTGTGTGATCGTGATTGTGTGATTGTGTTATTGTGATTGTGTGATTGTGATTGTGTGATCGTGACTGTGTGATCGTGATTGTGTGATCGTGATTGTGGGATTGTGACTGTGTGATTGTGTGATCGTGATTGTGATTGTGTGATTGTGATTATGTGATTGTGATTGTGATTGTGTGATTGTGATTGTGTGATTGTGATTGTGTGATTGTGATTGTGTGATTGTGATTGTGTGATTGTGATTGTGTGATTGTGATTGTGTGATTGTGATTGTGTGATTGTGATTGTGTGATTGTGATTGTGTGATTGTGATTGTGTGATTGTGATTGTGATTGTGATTGTGATTGTGATTGTGATTGTGATTGTGATTGTGATTGTGATTGTGATTGTGATTGTGATTGTGATTGTGATTGTGATTGTGATTGTGATTGTGATTGTGTGATTGTGATTGTGTGATTGTGATGGTGTGATTGTGATTGTGTGATTGTGATTGTGTGATTGTGATTGTGTGATTGTGATTGTGTGATTGTGATTGTGTGACTGTGATTGTGGGATTGTGATTGTGGGATTGTGATTATGGGATTGTGACTATGTGATTGAGTGATTGTGATTGTGTGATTGTGATTGTGTGATTGGATTGTGTTATTGTGATTGTGTGATTGTAATTGTGTGACTGTGATTGTGTGACTGTGATTGTGTGATCGTGATTGTGTGATCGTGACTGTGTGATCGTGATTGTGTGATTGTGTTATTGTGATTGTGTTATTGTGATTGTGTGATTGTGATTGTGTGATCGTGACTGTGTGATCGTGATTGTGTGATCGTGATTGTGGGATTGTGACTGTGTGATTGTGTGATCGTGATTGTGATTGTGTGATCGTGATTATGTGATTGTGATTGTGATTGTGTGATTGTGATTGTGTGATTGTGATTGTGTGATTGTGATTGTGTGATTGTGATTGTGTGATTGTGATTGTGTGATTGTGATTGTGTGATTGTGATTGTGTGATTGTGATTGTGATTGTGATTGTGATTGTGATTGTGATTGTGATTGTGATTGTGATTGTGATTGTGATTGTGATTGTGATTGTGATTGTGATTGTGATTGTGATTGTGATTGTGATTGTGATTGTGTGATTGTGATTGTGTGATTGTGATGGTGTGATTGTGATTGTGTGATTGTGATTGTGTGATTGTGATTGTGTGATTGTGATTGTGTGATTGTGATTGTGTGATTGTGATTGTGTGATTGTGATTGTGTGATTGTGATTGTGTGACTGTGATTGTGGGATTGTGATTGTGGGATTGTGATTATGGGATTGTGACTATGTGATTGAGTGATTGTGACTGTGTGATTGTGATTGTGTGATTGTGATTGTGTGATTGTGATTGTGTGATTGTGATTGTGTGATTGTGATTGTGTGATCGTGATTGTGTGATCGTGATTGTGTGATCGTGATTGTGTGATCGTGATTGTGTGATCGTGATTGTGTGATCGTGATTGTGGGATTGTGACTGTGTGATTGTGTGATCGTGATTGTGTGATCGTGATTGTGTGATCGTGATTGTGTGGCCGTGATTGTGTGATCGTGATTGTGCGATCGTGTTTGTGTGATCGTGATTGTGTGCTCGTGATTGTGTGATCGTGATTGTGTGATCCTGTTTGTGTGATCGTGATTGTGATTGAGATTGTGTGATTGTGATTGTGTGACTGTGATTGTGTGACTGTGATTGTGTGATCGTGATTGTGTGATCGTGACTGTGTGATCGTGATTGTGTGATTGTGTTATTGTGATTGTGTGATTGTGATTGTGTGATCGTGACTGTGTGATCGTGATTGTGTGATCATGATTGTGGGATTGTGACTGTGTGATTGTGTGATCGTGATTGTGATTGTGTGATTGTGATTAAGTGATTGTGATTGTGATTGTGTGATTGTGATTGTGTGATTGTGATTGTGTTATTGTGATTGTGGGATTGTGATTGTGGGATTGTGATTGTGGGATTGTGATTATGGGATTGTGACTATGTGATTGAGTGATTGTGATTGTGTGATTGTGATTGTGTGATTGTGATTGTGTGATTGTGATTGTGTGATTGTGATTGTGTGATTGGATTGTGTTATTGTGATTGTGTGATTGTGATTGCGTGATTGTGATTGTGTGATCGTGACTGTGTGATCGTGATTGTGTGATGGTGATTGTGCGATTGCGATTGTGATTGTGTGACTGTGTGATTGTGACTGTGTGACAGTGTGATTGTGATTGTGTGATCGTGATTGTGTGGTCGTGATTGTGTGATTGTGTTTGTGTGATTGTTGTTGTGATTGAGTGACTGTGTGATTGTGATTGTGTGATCGTGATTGTGTGATCGTGATTGTGGGATTGTGACTGTGTGATTGTGTGATCGTGATTGTGTGATCGTGATTGTGTGATCGTGATTGTGTGGCCGTGATTGTGTGATCGTGATTGTGCGATCGTGTTTGTGTGATCGTGATTGTGTGCTCGTGATTGTGTGATCGTGATTGTGTGATCCTGTTTGTGTGATCGTGATTGTGATTGAGATTGTGTGATTGTAATTGTGTGACTGTGATTGTGTGACTGTGATTGTGTGATCGTGATTGTGTGATCGTGACTGTGTGATCGTGATTGTGTGATTGTGTTATTGTGATTGTGTGATTGTGATTGTGTGATCGTGACTGTGTGATCGTGATTGTGTGATCGTGATTGTGGGATTGTGACTGTGTGATTGTGTGATCGTGATTGTGGGATTGTGTGATTGTGATTATGTGATTGTGATTGTGATTGTGTGATTGTGATTGTGTGATTGTGATTGTGTGATTGTGATTGTGTGATTGTGATTGTGTGATTGTGATTGTGTGATTGTGATTGTGTGATTGTGATTGTGTGATTGTGATTGTGTGATTGTGATTGTGTGATTGTGATTGTGTGATTGTGATTGTGTGATTGTGATTGTGTGATTGTGATTGTGTGATTGTGATTGTGATTGTGATTGTGATTGTGATTGTGATTGTGATTGTGATTGTGATTGTGATTGTGATTGTGATTGTGATTGTGATTGTGATTGTGATTGTGATTGTGATTGTGATTGTGATTGTGATTGTGATTGTGTGATTGTGATTGTGTGATTGTGATGGTGTGATTGTGATTGTGTGATTGTGATTGTGTGATTGTGATTGTGTGATTGTGATTGTGTGATTGTGATTGTGTGATTGTGATTGTGTGACTGTGATTGTGGGATTGTGATTGTGGGATTGTGATTATGGGATTGTGACTATGTGATTGAGTGATTGTGACTGTGTGATTGTGATTGTGTGATTGTGATTGTGTGATTGTGATTGTGTGATTGTGTGATTGTGATTGTGTGATTGTGATTGTGTGATTGTGATTGTGTGATCGTGATTGTGTGATCGTGATTGTGTGATCGTGATTGTGTGATCGTGATTGTGTGATCGTGATTGTAGGATTGTGACTGTGTGATTGTGTGATCGTGATTGTGTGATCGTGATTGTGTGATCGTGATTGTGTGGCCGTGATTTTGTGATCGTGATTGTGCGATCGTGTTTGTGTGATCGTGATTGTGTGCTCGTGATTGTGTGATCGTGATTGTGTGATCCTGTTTGTGTGATCGTGATTGTGATTGCGATTGTGTGATTGTGATTGTGTGACTGTGATTGTGTGACTGTGATTGTGTGATCGTGATTGTGTGATCGTGACTGTGTGATCGTGATTGTGTGATTGTGTTATTGTGATTGTGTGATTGTGATTGTGTGATCGTGACTGTGTGATCGTGATTGTGTGATCATGATTGTGGGATTGTGACTGTGTGATTGTGTGATCGTGATTGTGATTGTGTGATTGTGATTATGTGATTGTGATTGTGATTGTGTGATTGTGATTGTGTGATTGTGATTGTGTGATTGTGATTGTGTTATTGTGATTGTGGGATTGTGATTGTGGGATTGTGATTATGGGATTGTGACTATGTGATTGAGTGATTGTGATTGTGTGATTGTGATTGTGTGATTGTGATTGTGTGATTGGATTGTGTTATTGTGATTGTGTGATTGTGATTGCGTGATTGTGATTGTGTGATCGTGACTGTGTGATCGTGATTGTGTGATCGTGATTGTGCGATTGTGATTGTGATTGTGTGACTGTGTGATTGTGACTGTGTGACAGTGTGATTGTGATTGTGTGATCGCGATTGTGTGGTCGTGATTGTGTGATTGTGTTTGTGTGATTGTTGTTGTGATTGTGATTGAGTGACTGTGTGATTGTGATTGTGTGATCGTGATTGTGTGATCGTGATTGTGGGATTGTGACTGTGTGATTGTGTGATCGTGATCGTGGGATTGTGTGATTGTGATTGTGTGATTGTGATTGTGATTGTGTGATTGTGATTGTGTGATTGTGATTGTGTGATTGTGATTGTGTGATTGTGATTGTGTGATTGTGATTGTGTGATTGTGATTGTGTGATTGTGATTGTGTGATTGTGATTGTGTGATTGTGATTGTGTGATTGTGATTGTGTGATTGTGATTGTGTGATTGTGATTGTGTGATTGTGATTGTGTGATTGTGATGGTGTGATTGTGATTGTGTGATTGTGATTGTGTGATTGTGATCGTGTGATTGTGATTGTGTGATTGTGATTGTGTGATTGTGATTGTGTGACTGTGATTGTGGGATTGTGATTGTGGGATTGTGATTATGGGATTGTGACTATGTGATTGAGTGATTGTGACTGTGTGATTGTGATTGTGTGATTGTGATTGTGTGATTGTGATTGTGTGATTGTGATTGTGTGATTGTGATTGTGTGATCGTGACTGTGTGATCGCGATTGTGTGATCATGATTGTGGGATTGTGACTGTGTGATTGTGTGATCGTGATTGTGATTGTGTGATTGTGATTATGTGATTGTGATTGTGATTGTGTGATTGTGATTGTGTGATTGTGATTGTGTTATCGTGATTGTGTGATTGTGATTGCGTGATTGTGATTGTGTGATCGTGACTGTGTGATCGTGATTGTGTGATCGTGATTGTGCGATTGTGATTGTGATTGTGTGACTGTGTGATTGTGACTGTGTGACAGTGTGATTGTGATTGTGTGATCGTGATTGTGTGGTCGTGATTGTGTGATTGTGTTTGTGTGATTGTTGTTGTGATTGTGATTGAGTGACTGTGTGATTGTGATTGTGTGATCGTGATTGTGTGATCGTGATTGTGGGATTGTGACTGTGTGATTGTGTGATCGTGATTGTGTGATCGTGATTGTGTGATCGTGATTGTGTGGCCGTGATTGTGTGATCGTGTTATTGTGATTGTGTTATTGTGATTGTGTGATTGTGATTGTGTGATCGTGACTGTGTGATCGTGTTTGTGTGATCGTGATTGTGGGTTTGTGACTGTGTGATTGTGTGATTGTGATTGTGTGATTGTGATTGTGTGATTGTGATTGTGTGACTGTGATTGCGTGACTGTGATTGTGGGATTGTGATTGTGTGATTGTGTGATCATCATTGAGTGATCGTGATTGTGTGATCGTGATTGTGCGAACGTGATTGTGTGATCGTGATTGTGTGATTGTGATTGTGATTGTGACTGTGTGATTGTGTGATTGTGGTTGTGTGATTGTGATTGTGTGACTGTGATTGTGTGATTGTGATTGTGGGATTGTGATTGTGTGATTGTGTGATCGTGATTGTGTGATAGTGATTGTGTGATAGTGATTGTGTGATAGTGATTGTGTGATCGTGATTGTGTGATCGTGATTGTGTGATCGTGATTGTGTGATTGTGTTATTGTGATTGTGTGATTCTGATTGTGTGGTTGTGATTGTGTGATCGTGACTGTGTGATCGTGATTGTGTGATCGTGATTGTGGGATTGTGACTGTGTGATTGTGTGATCGTGATTGTGATTGTGTTATTGTGATTGTGTGATTGTGATTGCGTGAATGTGATTGTGTGATCGTGACTGTGTCATCGTGATTATGGGTTTGTGACTGTGTGATTGTGTGATTGTGGTTGTGTGATTGTGATTGTGTGATTGTGATTGTGATTGTGATTGTGTGACTGTGATTGTGTGACTGTGATTGTGTGACTGTGATTGTGGGATTGTGACCGTGTGATCGTGACTGTGTGATCGTGATTATGGGTTTGTGACTGTGTGATTGTGTGATCGTGATTGTGTGATCGTGATTGTGTGATCGTGATTGTGTGATCGTGATTGTGTGATCGTGATTGTGTGGCCGTGATTGTGTGATCGTGATTGTGCGATCGTGTTTGTGTGATCGTGATTGTGTGCTCGTGATTGTGTGATCGTGATTGTGTGATCCTGTTTGTGTGATCGTGATTGTGATTAAGATTGTGTGATTGTGATTGTGTGACTGTGATTGTGTGACTGTGATTGTGTGATCGTGATTGTGTGATCGTGATTGTGTGATCGTGATTGTGTGATCGTGACTGTGTGATCGTGATTGTGTGATTGTGTTATTGTGATTGTGTGATCGTGACTGGGTGATCGTGATTGTGTGATCGTGATTGTGGGATTGTGACTGTGTTATTGTGTGATCGTGATTGTGATTGTGTGATTGTGATTATGTGATTGTGATAGTGATTGTGTGATTGTGATTGTGTGATTGTGATTGTGTGATTGTGATTGTGTGATTGTGATTGTGTGATTGTGATTGTGTGATTGTGATTGTGTGATTGTGATTGTGTGATTGTGATTGTGTGATTGTGATTGTGATTATGATTGTGATTGTGATTGTGATTGTGATTGTGATTGTGATTGTGATTGTGATTGTGATTGTGATTGTGATTGTGATTGTGATTGTGATTGTGATTGTGTGATTGTGATGGTGTGATTGTGATTGTGTGATTGTGATTGTGTGATTGTGATTGTGTGATTGTGATTGTGTGATTGTGATTGTGTGATTGTGATTGTGTGATTGTGATTGTGTGATTGTGATTGTGTGATTGTGATTGTGTGATTGTGATTGTGTGATTGTGATTGTGTGATTGTGATTGTGTGATTGTGATTGTGTGATTGTGATTGTGTGATTGTGATTGTGTGATTGTGATTGTGTGATTGTGATTGTGTGATTGTTATTGTGTGACTGTGATTGTGTGATCGTGATTGTGTGATCGTGATTGTGGGATTGTGACTGTGTGATTGTGTGATCGTGATTGTGATTGTGTGATTGTGATTATGTGATTGTGATTGTAATTGTGTGATTGTGATTGTGTGATTGTGATTGTGTGATTGTGATTGTGTGATTGTGATTGTGATTGTGATTGTGATTGTGATTGTGATTGTGATTGTGATTGTGATTGTGATTGTGATTGTGATTGTGATTGTGATTGTGATTGTGATTGTGATTGTGATTGTGACTGTGATTGTGATTGTGTGATTGTGATTGTGTGATTGTGATGGTGTGATTGTGATTGTGTGATTGTGATTGTGTGATTGTGATTGTGTGATTGTGATTGTGTGATTGTGATTGTGTGACTGTGATTGTGGGATTGTGATTGTGGGATTGTGATTATGGGATTGTGACTATGTGATTGAGTGATTGTGATTGTGTGATTGTGATTGTGTGATTGTGATTGTGTTATTGTGATTGTGTTATTGTGATTGTGTGATTGTGATTGCGTGATTGTGATTGTGTGATCGTGACTGTGTGATCGTGATTGTGTGATCGTGATTGTGCGATTGTGATTGTGATTGTGTGACTGTGTGATTGTGACTGTGTGACAGTGTGATTGTGATTGTGTGATTGGATTGTGTTATTGTGATTGTGTGATTGTAATTGTGTGACTGTGGTTGTGTGACTGTGATTGTGTGATCGTGATTGTGTGATCGTGACTGTGTGATCGTGATTGTGTGATTGTGTTATTGTGATTGTGTTATTGTGATTGTGTGATTGTGATTGTGTGATCGTGACTGTGTGATCGTGATTGTGTGATCGTGATTGTGGGATTGTGACTGTGTGATTGTGTGATCGTGATTGTGATTGTGTGATCGTGATTATGTGATTGTGATTGTGATTGTGTGATTGTGATTGTGTGATTGTGATTGTGTGATTGTGATTGTGTGATTGTGATTGTGTGATTGTGATTGTGTGATTGTGATTTTGTGATTGTGATTGTGATTGTGATTGTGATTGTGATTGTGATTGTGATTGTGATTGTGATTGTGATTGTGATTGTGATTGTGATTGTGATTGTGATTGTGATTGTGATTGTGATTGTGATTGTGTGATTGTGATTGTGTGATTGTGATGGTGTGATTGTGATTGTGTGATTGTGATTGTGTGATTGTGATTATGTGATTGTGATTGTGATTGTGTGATTGTGATTGTGTGATTGTGATTGTGTTATTGTGATTGTGGGATTGTGATTGTGGGATTGTGATTGTGGGATTGTGATTATGGGATTGTGACTATGTGATTGAGTGATTGTGATTGTGTGATTGTGATTGTGTGATTGTGATTGTGTGATTGGATTGTGTTATTGTGATTGTGTGATTGTGATTGCGTGATTGTGATTGTGTGATCGTGACTGTGTGATCGTGATTGTGTGATCGTGATTGTGCGATTGTGATTGTGTGGCCGTGATTTTGTGATCGTGATTGTGCGATCGTGTTTGTGTGATCGTGATTGTGTGCTCGTGATTGTGTGATCGTGATTGTGTGATCCTGTTTGTGTGATCGTGATTGTGATTGAGATTGTGTGATTGTGATTGTGTGACTGTGATTGTGTGACTGTGATTGTGTGATCGTGATTGTGTGATCGTGACTGTGTGATCGTGATTGTGTGATTGTGTTATTGTGATTGTGTGATTGTGATTGTGTGATCGTGACTGTGTGATCGTGATTGTGTGATCATGATTGTGGGATTGTGACTGTGTGATTGTGTGATCGTGATTGTGATTGTGTGATTGTGATTATGTGATTGTGATTGTGATTGTGTGATTGTGATTGTGTGATTGTGATTGTGTTATTGTGATTGTGGGATTGTGATTGTGGGATTGTGATTATGGGATTGTGACTATGTGATTGAGTGATTGTGATTGTGTGATTGTGATTGTGTGATTGTGATTGTGTGATTGTGATTGTGTGATTGGATTGTGTTATTGTGATTGTGTGATTGTGATTGCGTGATTGTGATTGTGTGATCGTGACTGTGTGATCGTGATTGTGTGATCGTGATTGTGCGATTGTGATTGTGATTGTGTGACTGTGTGATTGTGACTGTGTGACAGTGTGATTGTGATTGTGTGATCGTGATTGTGTGGTCGTGATTGTGTGATTGTGTTTGTGTGATTGTTGTTGTGATTGTGATTGAGTGACTGTGTGATTGTGATTGTGTGATCGTGATTGTGTGATCGTGATTGTGGGATTGTGACTGTGTGATTGTGTGATCGTGATTGTGTGATCGTGATTGTGTGATCGTGATTGTGTGGCCGTGATTGTGTGATCGTGATTGTGCGATCGTGTTTGTGTGATCGTGATTGTGTGCTCGTGATTGTGTGATCGTGATTGTGTGATCCTGTTTGTGTGATCGTGATTGTGATTGAGATTGTGTGATTGTAATTGTGTGACTGTGATTGTGTGACTGTGATTGTGTGATCGTGATTGTGTGATCGTGACTGTGTGATCGTGATTTTGTGATTGTGTTATTGTGATTGTGTTATTGTGATTGTGTGATTGTGATTGTGTGATCGTGACTGTGTGATCGTGATTGTGTGATCGTGATTGTGGGATTGTGACTGTGTGATCGTGATTGTGTGATCGTGATTGTGGGATTGTGACTGTGTGATTGTGTGATCGTGATTGTGATTGTCTGATTGTGATTATGTGATTGTGATTGTGATTGTGTGATTGTGATTGTGTGATTGTGATTGTGTGATTGTGATTGTGTGATTGTGATTGTGTGATTGTGATTGTGATTGTGATTGTGATTGTGATTGTGATTGTGATTGTGATTGTGATTGTGATTTTGATTGTGATTGTGATTGTGATTGTGTGATTGTGATTGTGTGATTGTGATGGTGTGATTGTGATTGTGTGATTGTGATTGTGTGATTGTGATTGTGTGATTGTGATTGTGTGATTGTGATTGTGTGATTGTGATTGTGTGACTGTGATTGTGGGATTGTGATTGTGGGATTGTGATTATGGGATTGTGACAATGTGATTGAGTGATTGTGACTGTGTGATTGTGATTGTGTGATTGTGATTGTGTGATTGTGATTGTGTGATTGTGATTGTGTGATTGTGATTGTGTGATTGTGATCGTGTGATCGTGATTGTGTGATCGTGATTGTGTGATCGTGATTGTGTGATCGTGATTGTGTGATCGTGATTGTGGGATTGTGACTGTGTGATTGTGTGATCGTGATTGTGTGATCGTGATTGTGTGATCGTGATTGTGTGGCCGTGATTGTGTGATCGTGATTGTGCGATCGTGTTTGTGTGATCGTGATTGTGTGCTCGTGATTGTGTGATCGTGATTGTGTGATCCTGTTTGTGTGATCGTGATTGTGATTGAGATTGTGTGATTGTGATTGTGTGACTGTGATTTTGTGACTGTGATTGTGTGATCGTGATTGTGTGATCGTGACTGTGTGATCGTGATTGTGTGATTGTGTTATTGTGATTGTGTGATTGTGATTGTGTGATCGTGACTGTGTGATCGTGATTGTGTGATCATGATTGTGGGATTGTGACTGTGTGATTGTGTGATCGTGATTGTGATTGTGTGATTGTGATTATGTGATTGTGATTGTGATTGTGTGATTGTGATTGTGTGATTGTGATTGTGTTATTGTGATTGTGTGATTGTGATTGCGTGATGGTGATTGTGTGATCGTGACTGTGTGATCGTGATTGTGTGATCGTGATTTTGCGATTGTGATTGTGATTGTGTGACTGTGTGATTGTGACTGTGTGACAGTGTGATTGTGATTGTGTGATCGTGATTGTGTGGTCGTGATTGTGTGATTGTGTTTGTGTGATTGTTGTTGTGATTGTGATTGAGTGACTGTGTGATTGTGATTGTGTGATCGTGATTGTGTGATCGTGATTGTGGGATTGTGACTGTGTGATTGTGTGATCGTGATTGTGTGATCGTGATTGTGTGATCGTGATTGTGTGGCCGTGATTGTGTGATCGTGTTATTGTGATTGTGTTATTGTGATTGTGTGATTGTGATTGTGTGATCGTGACTGTGTGATCGTGTTTGTGTGATCGTGATTGTGGGTTTGTGACTGTGTGATTGTGTGATTGTGATTGTGTGATTGTGATTGTGTGACTGTGATTGCGTGACTGTGATTGTGGGATTGTGATTGTGTGATTGTGTGATCATCATTGAGTGATCGTGATTGTGTGATCGTGATTGTGCGAACGTGATTGTGTGATCGTGATTGTGTGATTGTGATTGTGATTGTGACTGTGTGATTGTGTGATTGTGGTTGTGTGATTGTGATTGTGTGACTGTGATTGTGTGATTGTGATTGTGGGATTGTGATTGTGTGATTGTGTGATCGTGATTGTGTGATAGTGATTGTGTGATAGTGATTGTGTGATAGTGATTGTGTGATCGTGATTGTGTGATCGTGATTGTGTGATCGTGATTGTGTGATTGTGTTATTGTGATTGTGTGATTCTGATTGTGTGATTGTGATTGTGTGATCGTGACTGTGTGATCGTGATTGTGTGATCGTGATTGTGGGATTGTGACTGTGTGATTGTGTGATCGTGATTGTGATTGTGTTATTGTGATTGTGTGATTGTGATTGCGTGAATGTGATTGTGTGATCGTGACTGTGTCATCGTGATTATGGGTTTGTGACTGTGTGATTGTGTGATTGTGATTGTGTGATTGTGATTGTGTGATTGTGATTGTGTGATTGTGACTGTGTGATTGTGTGATCGTGATTGTGATTGTGTTATTGTGATTGTGTGATTGTGATTGCGTGAATGTGATTGTGTGATCGTGACTGTGTCATCGTGATTATGGGTTTGTGACTGTGTGATTGTGTGATTGTGATTGTGTGATTGTGATTGTGTGATTGTGATTGTGATTGTGATTGTGTGACTGTGATTGTGTGACTGTGATTGTGTGACTGTGATTGTGGGATTCTGACTGTGTGATCGTGACTGTGTGATCGTGATTATGGGTTTGTGACTGTGTGATTGTGTGATTGTGATTGTGTTATTGTGATTGTGTGATTGTGATTGTGTGATCGTGACTGTGTGATCGTGTTTGTGTGATCGTGATTGTGGGTTTGTGACTGTGTGATTGTATGATTGTGATTGTGTGATTGTGATTGTGTGATTGCGATTGTGTGATTGTGATTGTGTGACTGTGTGATTGTGACTGTGTGACAGTGTGATTGTGATTGTGTGATCGTGATTGTGTGGTCGTGATTGTGGGATTGTGACTGTGTGATTGTGTGATCGTGATTGTGATTGTGTTATTGTGATTGTGTGATTGTGATTGCGTGATTGTGATTGTGTGATCGTGACTGTGTGATCGTGATTGTGTGACCGTGATTGTGCGATTGTGATTATGATTGTGTGACTGTGTGATAGTGTGATTGTGATTGTGTGATCGTGATTGTGTGGTCGTGATTGTGTGATTGTGTTTGTGTGATTGTTGTTGTGATTGTGATTGAGTGACTGTGTGATCGTGATTGTGTGATCGTGATTGTGTGATCGTGATTGTGTGATCGTGATTGTGGGATTGTGTGATCGTGATTGTGTGATCGTGATTGTGTGATCGTGATTGTGTGGCCGTGATTGTGTGATCGTGATTGTGCGATCGTGTTTGTGTGATCGTGATTGTGTGCTCGTGATTGTGTGATCGTGATTGTGTGATCCTGTTTGTGTGATCGTGATTGTGATTAAGATTGTGTGATTGTGATTGTGTGACTGTGATTGTGTGACTGTGATTGTGTGATCGTGATTGTGTGATCGTGATTGTGTGATCGTGATTGTGTGATCGTGACTGTGTGATCGTGATTGTGTGATTGTGTTATTGTGATTGTGTGATCGTGACTGTGTGATCGTGATTGTGTGATCGTGATTGTGGCATTGTGACTGTGTGATTGTGTGATCGTGATTGTGGTTGTGTGATTGTGATTATGTGATTGTGATAGTGATTGTGTGATTGTGATTGTGTGATTGTGATTGTGTGATTGTGATTGTGTGATTGTGATTGTGTGATTGTGATTGTGTTTATGATTGTGATTGTGATTGTGATTGTGATTGTGATTGTGATTGTGATTGTGATTGTGATTGTGATTGTGATTGTTATTGTGATTGTGTGATTGTGATGGTGTGATTGTGATTGTGTGATTGTGATTGTGTGATTGTGATTGTGTGATTGTGATTGTGTGATTGTGATTGTGTGATTGTGATTGTGTGATTGTGATTGTGTGATTGTGATTGTGTGATTGTGATTGTGTGATTGTGTGATTGTTATTGTGTGACTGTGATTGTGTGATCGTGATTGTGTGATCGTGATTGTGGGATTGTGACTGTGTGATTGTGTGATCGTGATTGCGATTGTGTGATTGTTATTATGTGATTGTGATTGTAATTGTGTGATTGTGATTGTGTGATTGTGATTGTGTGATAGTGATTGTGATTGTGATTGTGATTGTGATTGTGATTGTTATTGTGATTGTGATTGTGATTGTGATTGTGATTGTGGTTGTGATTGTGATTGTGACTGTGATTGTGATTGTGTGATTGTGATTGTGTGATTGTGATGGTGTGATTGTGATTGTGTGATTGTGATTGTGTGATTGTGATTGTGTGATTGTGATTGTGTGATTGTGATTGTGTGACTGTGATTGTGGGATTGTGATTGTGGGATTGTGATTATGGGATTGTGACTATGTGATTGAGTGATTGTGATTGTGTGATTGTGATTGTGTGATTGTGATTGTGTTATTGTGATTGTGTTATTGTGATTGTGTGATTGTGATTGCGTGATTGTGATTGTGTGATCGTGACTGTGTGATCGTGATTGTGTGATCGTGATTGTGCGATTGTGATTGTGATTGTGCGACTGTGTGATTGTGACTGTGTGACAGTGTGATTGTGATTGTGTGATCGTGATTGTGTGGTCGTGATTGTGTGATTGTGTTTGTGTGATTGTTGTTGTGATTGTGATTGAGTGACTGTGTGATTGTGATTGTGTGATCGTGATTGTGTGATCGTGATTGTGTGATCGTGATTGTGGGATTGTGACTGTGTGATTGTGTGATCGTGATTGTGTGATCGTGATTGTGTGATCGTGATTGTGTGGCCGTGATTGTGTGATCGTGATTGTGCGATCGTGTTTGTGTGATCGTGATTGTGTGCTCGTGATTGTGTGATCGTGATTGTGTGATCGTGATTGTGGGATTGTGTGATCGTGATTGTGTGATCGTGATTGTGTGATCGTGATTGTGTGGCCGTGATTGTGTGATCGTGATTGTGCGATCGTGTTTGTGTGATCGTGATTGTGTGCTCGTGATTGTGTGATCGTGATTGTGTGATCCTGTTTGTGTGATCGTGATTGTGATTAAGATTGTGTGATTGTGATTGTGTGACTGTGATTGTGTGACTGTGATTGTGTGATCGTGATTGTGTGATCGTGATTGTGTGATCGTGATTGTGTGATCGTGACTGTGTGATCGTGATTGTGTGATTGTGTTATTGTGATTGTGTGATCGTGACTGTGTGATCCTGATTGTGTGATCGTGATTGTGGCATTGTGACTGTGTGATTGTGTGATCGTGATTGTGGTTGTGTGATTGTGATTATGTGATTGTGATAGTGATTGTGTGATTGTGATTGTGTGATTGTGATTGTGTGATTGTGATTGTGTGATTGTGATTGTGTGATTGTGATTGTGTTTATGATTGTGATTGTGA
Organism: Megachile rotundata; assembly: GCF_050947335.1. NCBI lineage: Eukaryota > Metazoa > Arthropoda > Insecta > Hymenoptera > Megachilidae > Megachile > Megachile rotundata. Next base: position 878,260 of record NW_027473334.1, on the reverse strand, counting down.
TTGTGATTGTGATTGTGATTGTGATTGTGATTGTGATTGTGATTGTGATTGTGATTGTGATTGTTATTGTGATTGTGTGATTGTGATGGTGTGATTGTGATTGTGTGATTGTGATTGTGTGATTGTGATTGTGTGATTGTGATTGTGTGATTGTGATTGTGTGATTGTGATTGTGTGATTGTGATTGTGTGATTGTGATTGTGTGATTGTGTGATTGTTATTGTGTGACTGTGATTGTGTGATCGTGATTGTGTGATCGTGATTGTGGGATTGTGACTGTGTGATTGTGTGATCGTGATTGCGATTGTGTGATTGTTATTATGTGATTGTGATTGTAATTGTGTGATTGTGATTGTGTGATTGTGATTGTGTGATAGTGATTGTGATTGTGATTGTGATTGTGATTGTGATTGTTATTGTGATTGTGATTGTGATTGTGATTGTGATTGTGGTTGTGATTGTGATTGTGACTGTGATTGTGATTGTGTGATTGTGATTGTGTGATTGTGATGGTGTGATTGTGATTGTGTGATTGTGATTGTGTGATTGTGATTGTGTGATTGTGATTGTGTGATTGTGATTGTGTGACTGTGATTGTGGGATTGTGATTGTGGGATTGTGATTATGGGATTGTGACTATGTGATTGAGTGATTGTGATTGTGTGATTGTGATTGTGTGATTGTGATTGTGTTATTGTGATTGTGTTATTGTGATTGTGTGATTGTGATTGCGTGATTGTGATTGTGTGATCGTGACTGTGTGATCGTGATTGTGTGATCGTGATTGTGCGATTGTGATTGTGATTGTGCGACTGTGTGATTGTGACTGTGTGACAGTGTGATTGTGATTGTGTGATCGTGATTGTGTGGTCGTGATTGTGTGATTGTGTTTGTGTGATTGTTGTTGTGATTGTGATTGAGTGACTGTGTGATTGTGATTGTGTGATCGTGATTGTGTGATCGTGATTGTGTGATCGTGATTGTGGGATTGTGACTGTGTGATTGTGTGATCGTGATTGTGTGATCGTGATTGTGTGATCGTGATTGTGTGGCCGTGATTGTGTGATCGTGATTGTGCGATCGTGTTTGTGTGATCGTGATTGTGTGCTCGTGATTGTGTGATCGTGATTGTGTGATCCTGTTTGTGTGATCGTGATTGTGATTGAGATTGTGTGATTGTAATTGTGTGACTGTGATTGTGTGACTGTGATTGTGTGATCGTGATTGTGTGATCGTGACTGTGTGATCGTGATTGTGTGATTGTGTTATTGTGATTGTGTGATTGTGATTGTGTGATCGTGACTGTGTGATCGTGATTGTGTGATCGTGATTGTGGGATTGTGACTGTGTGATTGTGTGATCGTGATTGTGATTGTGTGATTGTGATTATGTGATTGTGATTGTGATTGTGTGATTGTGATTGTGTGATTGTGATTGTGTGATTGTGATTGTGTGATTGTGATTGTGATTGTGATTGTGATTGTGATTGTGATTGTGATTGTGATTGTGATTGTGATTGTGATTGTGATTGTGATTGTGTGATTGTGATTGTGTGATTGTGATGGTGTGATTGTGATTGTGTGATTGTGATTGTGTGATTGTGATTGTGTGATTGTGATTGTGTGATTGTGATTGTGTGATTGTGATTGTGTGATTGTGATTGTGTGATCGTGACTGTGTGATCGTGATTGTGTGATCGTGATTGCGGGATTGTGACTGTGTGATTGTGTGATCGTGATTGTGATTGTGTGATTGTGATTATGTGATTGTGATTGTGATTGTGTGATTGTGATTGTGTGATTGTGATTGTGTGATTGTGATTGTGTGATTGTGATTGTGTGATTGTGATTGTGTGATTGTGATTGTGTGATTGTGATTGTGTGACTGTGATTGTGTGATTGTGATTGTGTGACTGTGATTGTGGGATTGTGATTGTGGGATTGTGATTGTGTGATTGTGTGATCGTGATTGTGTGATAGTGATTGTGTGATTGTGTTATTGTGATTATGTGATTCTGATTGTGTGATTGTGATTGTGTGATCGTGATTGTGGGATTGTGACTGTGTGATTGTGTGATTGTGATTGTGTGATCGTGATTGTGTGATCGTGATTGTGTGATCGTGATTGTGTGATCGTGATTGTGTGATTGTGTTATTGTGATTGTGTTATTGTGATTGTGTGATTGTGATTGTGTGATCGTGACTGTGTGATCGTGTTTGTGTGATCGTGATTGTGGGTTTGTGACTGTGTGATTGTGTAATTGTGATTGTGTGATTGCGATTGTGTGATTGTGATTGTGTGACTGTGATTGTGTGACTGTGATTGTGTGACTGTGATCGTGGGATTGTGATTGTGTGATTGTGTGATCATCATTGAGTGATCGTGATTGTGTGACTGTGATTGTGTGACTGTGATCGTGGGATTGTGATTGTGTGATTGTGTGATCATCATTGCGTGATCGTGATTGTGTGATCGTGATTGTGTGATCGTGATTGTGCGAACGTGATTGTGTGATCGTGATTGTGTGATTGTGATTGTGTGATTGTGATTGTGTGACTGTGATTGTGTGACTGTGATCGTGGGATTGTGATTGTGTGATTGTGTGATCATCATTGAGTGATCGTGATTGTGTGATCGTGATTGTGCGAACGTGATTGTGTGATCGTGATTGTGTGATTCTGATTGTGATTGTGACTGTGTGATCGTGATTGTGTGATTGTGTTATTGTGATTGTGTGATCGTGACTGTGTCATCGTGATTGTGTGATCGTGATTGTGGGATTGTGACTGTGTGATTGTGTGATCGTGATTGTGATTGTGTTATTGTGATTGTGTGATTGTGATTGTGTGATTGTGATTGTGTGATTGTGATTGTATGATTGTGGTTGTGTGATTGTGATTGTGTGATTGTGATTGTGTGATTGTGCTTGTGTGATTGCGATTGTGTGGTTGTGATTGTGTGATTGTGATTGTGTGATCGTGACTGTGTAATCGTATTTGTGTGATCGTGATTGTGGGTTTGTGACTGTGTGATTGTGTTATTGTGATTGTGTGATTGCGATTGTGTGATTGTGATTGTGTGATTGTGATTGTGTGACTGTGATTGTCTGACTGCGATTGTGGGATTGTGACTGTGTGATCGTGATTGTGTGGTCGTGATTGTGTGATCCTGTTTGTGTGATCTAGATTGTGACTCTGATTGTGTGATCGTGATTGTGTGATCGTGATTGTGTGATCGTGATTGTGTGATCGTGATTGCGTGATCGTGATTGTGTGATTGTGTTATTGTGATTGTGTTATTGTGATTGTGTTATTGTGATTGTGTGATTGTGATTGTGTGATCGTGACTGTGTGATCGTGATTGTGTGATCGTGATTGCGGGATTGTGACTGTGTGATTGTGTGATCGTGATTGTGATTGTGTGATTGTGATTATGTGATTGTGATTGTGATTGTGTGATTGTGATTGTGTGATTGTGATTGTGTGATTGTGATTGTGTGATTGTGATTGTGTGATTGTGATTGTGTGATTGTGATTGTGTGATTGTGATTGTGTGACTGTGATTGTGGGATTGTGATTGTGGGATTGTGATTGTGTGATTGTGTGATCGTGATTGTGTGATAGTGATTGTGTGATAGTGATTGTGTGATTGTGTTATTGTGATTATGTGATTCTGATTGTGTGATTGTGATTGTGTGATCGTGATTGTGGGATTGTGACTGTGTGATTGTGTGATCGTGATTGTGTGATCGTGATTGTGTGGCCGTGATTGTGTGATCGTGATTGTGCGATCGTGTTTGTGTGATCGAGATTGTGTGCTCGTGATTGTGTGATCGTGATTGTGTGATCGTGACTGTGTGATCGTGATTGTGTGATTGTGTTATTGTGATTGTGTTATTGTGATTGTGTGATTGTGATTGTGTGATCGTGATTGTGTGATCGTGATTGTGGGATTGTGACTGTGTGATTGTGTGATCGTGATTGTGATTGTGTGATTGTGATTATGTGATTGTGATTATGTGATTGTGATTGTGATTGTGTGATTGTGATTGTGTGATTGTGATTGTGTGATTGTGATTGTGTGATTGTGATTGTGTGATTGTGATTGTGTGATTGTGATTGTGATTGTGATTGCGATTGTGATTGTGATTGTGATTGTGATTGTGATTGTGATTGTGATTGTGATTGTGATTGTGATTGTGATTGTGTGATTGTGATTGTGTGATTGTGATGGTGTGATTGTGATTGTGTGATTGTGATTGTGTGATTGTGATTGTGTGATTGTGATTGTGTGATTGTGATTGTGTGATTGTGATTGTGTGATTGTGATTGTGTGACTGTGATTGTGGGATTGTGATTGTGGGATTGTGATTATGGGATTGTGACTATGTGATTGAGTGATTGTGACTGTGTGAGTTTGATTGTGTGATTGTGATTGTGTGATTGTGATTGTGTGATTGTGATTGTGTGATAGTGATTGTGTGATTGTGATTGTGTGATTGTGATTGTGTGATTGTGATTGTGTGATTGTGATTGTGTTATTGTGATTGTGTTATTGTGATTGTGTGATTGTGATTGTGTGATCGTGACTGTGTGATCGTGATTGTGGGATTGTGACTGTGTGATTGTGTGATCGTGATTGTGATTTTGTTATTATGATTGGGTGATTGTGATTGCGTGATTGTGACTGTGTGATCCTGATTGTGAGATCGTTATTGTGGGATTGTGATTATGGGATTGTGACTGTGTGATTGAGTGATTGTGATTGTGTGATCGTGATTGTGTGATCGTGATTGTGTGATCGTGATTGTGTGATCGTGATTGTGTGATCGTGATTGTGTGATTGTGTTATTGTGATTGTGTTATTGTGATTGTGTTATTGTGATTGTGTGATTGTGATCGTGTGATCGTGACTGTGTGATCGTGTTTGTGTGATCGTGATTGTGGGTTTGTGACTGTGTGATTGTGTGATTGTGATTGTGTGATTGTGATTGTGTGATTGTGATTGTGTGATTGTGATTGTGTGATTGTGATTGTGACTGTGATTGTGATTGTGATTGTGATTGTGATTGTGATTGTGATTGTGATTGTGATTGTGATTGTGATTGTGATTGTGATTGTGATTGTGATTGTGATTGTGATTGTGATTGTGATTGTGTGATTGTGATTGTGTGATTGTGATTGTGTGATTGTGATTGTGTGATTGTGATTGTGTCACTGTGATCGTGGGATTGTGATTGTGGGATTGTGATTGTGGGATTGTGATTGTGGGATTGTGACTGTGTGAGTTTGATTGTGTGATTGTGATTGTGTGATTGTGATTGTGTTATTGTGATGGTGTGATTGTGATTGTGTGATTGTGATTGTGTGATTGTGATTGTGTGATTGTGATTGTGTGACTGTGATTGTGTGATTGTTATTGTGTGACTGTGATTGTGGGATTGTGATTGTGGGATTGTGATTATGGGATTGTGACTATGTGATTGAGTGATTGTGACTGTGTGATTGTGATTGTGTGATTGTGATTGTGTTATTGTGATTGTGTGATTGTGATTCCGTGATTGTGATTGTGTGATCGTGACTGTGTGATCGTGATTGTGTGATCGTGATTGTGCGATTGTGATTGTGATTGTGTGACTGCGTGATTGTGACTGTGTGACAGTGTGATTGTGATTGTGTGATCGTGATTGTGTGATTGTGTTTGTGTGATTGTTGTTGTGATTGTGATTGAGTGACTGTGTGATTGTGATTGTGTGATCGTGATTGTGTGATCGTGATTGTGTGATAGTGATTGTGTGATCGTGATAGTGTGATCGTGACTGTGTGATTGTGTGATCGTTATTGTGTCATCGTGATTGTGTGATCGTGATTGTGTGGCCGTGATTGTGTGATCGTGATTGTGCGATCGTGTTTGTGTGATCGTGATTGTGTGCTCGTGATTGTGTGATCGTGATTGTGTGATCCTGTTTGTGTGATCGTGATTGTGATTGAGATTGTGTGATTGTGATTGTGTGACTGTGATTGTGTGACTGTGATTGTGTGATCGTGATTGTGTGATCGTGACTGTGTGATCGTGATTGTGTGATTGTGTTATTGTGATTGTGTGATTGTGATTGTGTGATCGTGACTGTGTGATCGTGATTGTGTGATCGTGATTGTGGGATTGTGACTGTGTGATTGTGTGATCGTGATTGTGATTGTGTGATTGTGATTATGTGATTGTGATTGTGATTGTGTGATTGTGATTGTGTGATTGTGATTGTGTGATTGTGATTGTGTGATTGTGATTGTGTGATTGTGATTGTGTGATTGTGATTGTGTGATTGTGATTGTGTGATTGTGATTGTGTGATTGTGATTGTGTGATTGTGATTGTGTGATTGTGATTGTGATTGTGATTGTGATTGTGATTGTGATTGTGATTGTGATTGTGATTGTGATTGTGATTGTGATTGTGATTGTGATTGTGATTGTGATTGTGATTGTGATTGTGATTGTGATTGTGATTGTGTGATTGTGATTGTGTGATTGTGATTGTGATGGTGTGATTGTGATTGTGTGATTGTGATTGTGTGATTGTGATTGTGTGATTGTGATTGTGTGATTGTGATTGTGTGATTGTGATTGTGTGACTGTGATTGTGGGATTGTGATTGTGGGATTGTGATTATGGGATTGTGACTATGTGATTGAGTGATTGTGATTGTGTGATTGTGATTGTGTGATTGTGATTGTGTGATTGGATTGTGTTATTGTGATTGTGTGATTGTAATTGTGTGACTGTGATTGTGTGACTGTGATTGTGTGATCGTGATTGTGTGATCGTGACTGTGTGATCGTGATTGTGTGATTGTGTTATTGTGATTGTGTGATTGTGATTGTGTGATCGTGACTGTGTGATCGTGATTGTGTGATCGTGATTGTGGGATTGTGACTGTGTGATTGTGTGATCGTGATTGTGATTGTGTGATTGTGATTATGTGATTGTGATTGTGATTGTGTGATTGTGATTGTGTGATTGTGATTGTGTGATTGTGATTGTGTGATTGTGATTGTGTGATTGTGATTGTGTGATTGTGATTGTGTGATTGTGATTGTGATTGTGATTGTGATTGTGATTGTGATTGTGATTGTGATTGTGATTGTGATTGTGATTGTGATTGTGATTGTGATTGTGATTGTGATTGTGATTGTGATTGTGATTGTGATTGTGATTGTGATTGTGTGATTGTGATTGTGTGATTGTGATGGTGTGATTGTGATTGTGTGATTGTGATTGTGTGATTGTGATTGTGTGATTGTGATTGTGTGATTGTGATTGTGTGATTGTGATTGTGTGATTGTGATTGTGTGACTGTGATTGTGGGATTGTGATTGTGGGATTGTGATTATGGGATTGTGACTATGTGATTGAGTGATTGTGACTGTGTGATTGTGATTGTGTGATTGTGATTGTGTGATTGTGATTGTGTGATTGTGATTGTGTGATTGTGATTGTGTGATTGTGATTGTGTGATTGTGATTGTGTGATCGCGATTGTGTGATCGTGATTGTGTGATCGTGATTGTGTGATCGTGATTGTGTGATCGTGATTGTGGGATTGTGACTGTGTGATTGTGTGATCGTGATTGTGTGATCGTGATTGTGTGATCGTGATTGTGTGATCGTGATTGTGTGGCCGTGATTGTGTGATCGTGATTGTGCGATCGTGTTTGTGTGATCGTGATTGTGTGCTCGTGATTGTGTGATCGTGATTGTGTGATCCTGTTTGTGTGATCGTGATTGTGATTGAGATTGTGTGATTGTGATTGTGTGACTGTGATTGTGTGACTGTGATTGTGTGATCGTGATTGTGTGATCGTGACTGTGTGATCGTGATTGTGTGATTGTGTTATTGTGATTGTGTGATTGTGATTGTGTGATCGTGACTGTGTGATCGTGATTGTGTGATCATGATTGTGGGATTGTGACTGTGTGATTGTGTGATCGTGATTGTGATTGTGTGATTGTGATTATGTGATTGTGATTGTGATTGTGTGATTGTGTGATTGTGATTGTGTGATTGTGATTGTGTTATTGTGATTGTGTTATTGTGATTGTGTGATTGTGATTGTGTGATCGTGACTGTGTGATCGTGATTGTGGGATTGTGACTGTGTGATTGTGTGATCGTGATTGTGATTTTGTTATTATGATTGGGTGATTGTGATTGCGTGATTGTGACTGTGTGATCCTGATTGTGAGATCGTTATTGTGGGATTGTGATTATGGGATTGTGACTGTGTGATTGAGTGATTGTGATTGTGTGATCGTGATTGTGTGATCGTGATTGTGTGATCGTGATTGTGTGATCGTGATTGTGTGATTGTGTTATTGTGATTGTGTGATTGTGATTGTGTGATCGTGACTGTGTGATCGTGTTTGTGTGATCGTGATTGTGGGTTTGTGACTGTGTGATTGTGTGATTGTGATTGTGTGATTGTGATTGTGTGATTGTGATTGTGTGATTGTGATTGTGACTGTGATTGTGATTGTGATTGTGATTGTGATTGTGATTGTGATTGTGATTGTGATTGTGATTGTGATTGTGATTGTGATTGTGTGATTGTGATTGTGTGATTGTGATTGTGTGATTGTGATTGTGTGATTGTGATTGTGTGATTGTGATTGTGTGATTGTGATTGTGTCACTGTGATTGTGGGATTGTGATTGTGGGATTGTGATTATGGGATTGTGACTATGTGATTGAGTGATTGTGACTGTGTGAGTTTGATTGTGTGATTGTGATTGTGTGATTGTGATTGTGTGATTGTGATTGTGTTATTGTGATGGTGTGATTGTGATTGTGTGATTGTGATTGTGTGATTGTGATTGTGTGATTGTGATTGTGTGACTGTGATTGTGTGATTGTTATTGTGTGACTGTGATTGTGGGATTGTGATTGTGGGATTGTGATTATGGGATTGTGACTATGTGATTGAGTGATTGTGACTGTGTGATTGTGATTGTGTGATTGTGATTGTGTTATTGTGATTGTGTGATTGTGATTCCGTGATTGTGATTGTGTGATCGTGACTGTGTGATCGTGACTGTGTGATCGTGATTGTGTGATTGTGTTATTGTGATTGTGTGATTGTGATTGTGTGATCGTGACTGTGTGATCGTGATTGTGTGATCGTGATTGTGGGATTGTGACTGTGTGATTGTGTGATCGTGATTGTGATTGTGTGATTGTGATTATGTGATTGTGATTGTGATTGTGTGATTGTGATTGTGTGATTGTGATTGTGTGATTGTGATTGTGTGATTGTGATTGTGTGATTGTGATTGTGTGATTGTGATTGTGTGATTGTGATTGTGTGATTGTGATTGTGTGATTGTGATTGTGTGATTGTGATTGTGTGATTGTGATTGTGTGATTGTGATTGTGTGATTGTGATTGTGTGATTGTGATTGTGTGATTGTGATTGTGATTGTGATTGTGATTGTGATTGTGATTGTGATTGTGATTGTGATTGTGATTGTGATTGTGATTGTGATTGTGATTGTGATTGTGATTGTGATTGTGATTGTGATTGTGATTGTGTGATTGTGATTGTGTGATTGTGATGGTGTGATTGTGATTGTGTGATTGTGATTGTGTGATTGTGATTGTGTGATTGTGATTGTGTGATTGTGATTGTGTGATTGTGATTGTGTGATTGTGATTGTGTGACTGTGATTGTGGGATTGTGATTGTGGGATTGTGATTATGGGATTGTGACTATGTGATTGAGTGATTGTGATTGTGTGATTGTGATTGTGTGATTGTGATTGTGTGATTGGATTGTGTTATTGTGATTGTGTGATTGTAATTGTGTGACTGTGATTGTGTGACTGTGATTGTGTGATCGTGATTGTGTGATCGTGACTGTGTGATCGTGATTGTGTGATTGTGTTATTGTGATTGTGTTATTGTGATTGTGTGATTGTGATTGTGTGATCGTGACTGTGTGATCGTGATTGTGTGATCGTGATTGTGGGATTGTGACTGTGTGATCGTGATTGTGATTGTGTGATTGTGATTATGTGATTGTGATTGTGATTGTGTGATTGTGATTGTGTGATTGTGATTGTGTGATTGTGATTGTGTGATTGTGATTGTGTGATTGTGATTGTGTGATTGTGATTGTGTGATTGTGATTGTGTGATTGTGATTGTGTGATTGTGATTGTGTGATTGTGATTGTGTGATTGTGATTGTGATTGTGATTGTGATTGTGATTGTGATTGTGATTGTGATTGTGATTGTGATTGTGATTGTGATTGTGATTGTGATTGTGATTGTGATTGTGTGATTGTGATTGTGTGATTGTGATTGTGTGATTGTGATTGTGTGATTGTGATTGTGTGATTGTGATTGTGTGATTGTGATTGTGTGATTGTGATTGTGTGATTGTGATTGTGTGATTGTGATTGTGTGATTGTGATTGTGTGATTGTGATTGTGTGACTGTGATTGTGGGATTGTGATTGTGGGATTGTGATTATGGGATTGTGACTATGTGATTGAGTGATTGTGACTGTGTGATTGTGATTGTGTGATTGTGATTGTGTGATTGTGATTGTGTGATTGTGATTGTGTGATTGTGATTGTGTGATTGTGATTGTGTGATCGCGATTGTGTGATCGTGATTGTGTGATCGTGATTGTGTGATCGTGATTGTGTGATCGTGATTGTGGGATTGTGACTGTGTGATTGTGTGATCGTGATTGTGTGATCGTGATTGTGTGATCGTGATTGTGTGATCGTGATTGTGTGGCCGTGATTGTGTGATCGTGATTGTGCGATCGTGTTTGTGTGATCGTGATTGTGTGCTCGTGATTGTGTGATCGTGATTGTGTGATCCTGTTTGTGTGATCGTGATTGTGATTGAGATTGTGTGATTGTGATTGTGTGACTGTGATTGTGTGACTGTGATTGTGTGATCGTGATTGTGTGATCGTGACTGTGTGATCGTGATTGTGTGATTGTGTTATTGTGATTGTGTGATTGTGATTGTGTGATCGTGACTGTGTGATCGTGATTGTGTGATCATGATTGTGGGATTGTGACTGTGTGATTGTGTGATCGTGATTGTGATTGTGTGATTGTGATTATGTGATTGTGATTGTGATTGTGTGATTGTGATTGTGTGATTGTGATTGTGTTATTGTGATTGTGTTATTGTGATTGTGTGATTGTGATTGTGTGATCGTGACTGTGTGATCGTGATTGTGGGATTGTGACTGTGTGATTGTGTGATCGTGATTGTGATTTTGTTATTATGATTGGGTGATTGTGATTGCGTGATTGTGACTGTGTGATCCTGATTGTGAGATCGTTATTGTGGGATTGTGATTATGGGATTGTGACTGTGTGATTGAGTGATTGTGATTGCGTGATCGTGATTGTGTGATCGTGATTGTGTGATCGTGATTGTGTGATTGTGTTATTGTGATTGTGTGATTGTGATTGTGTGATCGTGACTGTGTGATCGTGTTTGTGTGATCGTGATTGTGGGTTTGTGACTGTGTGATTGTGTGATTGTGATTGTGTGATTGTGATTGTGTGATTGTGATTGTGTGATTGTGATTGTGACTGTGATTGTGATTGTGATTGTGATTGTGATTGTGATTGTGATTGTGATTGTGATTGTGATTGTGATTGTGATTGTGTGATTGTGATTGTGTGAATGTGATTGTGTGATTGTGATTGTGTGATTGTGATTGTGTCACTGTGATTGTGGGATTGTGATTGTGGGATTGTGATTATGGGATTGTGACTATGTGATTGAGTGATTGTGACTGTGTGAGTTTGATTGTGTGATTGTGATTGTGTGATTGTGATTGTGTGATTGTGATTGTGTGATTGTGATTGTGTTATTGTGATGGTGTGATTGTGATTGTGTGATTGTGATTGTGTGATTGTGATTGTGTGATTGTGATTGTGTGATTGTGATTGTGTGACTGTGATTGTGTGATTGTTATTGTGTGACTGTGATTGTGGGATTGTGATTGTGGGATTGTGATTATGGGATTGTGACTATGTGATTGAGTGATTGTGACTGTGTGATTGTGATTGTGTGATTGTGATTGTGTTATTGTGATTGTGTGATTGTGATTCCGTGATTGTGATTGTGTGATCGTGACTGTGTGATCGTGATTGTGTGATCGTGATTGTGCGATTGTGATTGTGATTGTGTGACTGTGTGATTGTGACTGTGTGACAGTGTGATTGTGATTGTGTGATCGTGATTGTGTGGTCGTGATTGTGTGATTGTGTTTGTGTGATTGTTGTTGTGATTGTGATTGAGTGACTGTGTGATTGTGATTGTGTGATCGTGATTGTGTGATCGTGATTGTGTGATAGTGATTGTGTGATCGTGATAGTGTGATCGTGACTGTGTGATTGTGTGATCGTTATTGTGTGATCGTGATTGTGTGATCGTGATTGTGTGGCCGTGATTGTGTGATCGTGATTGTGCGATCGTGTTTGTGTGATCGTGATTGTGTGCTCGTGATTGTGTGATCGTGATTGTGTGATCCTGTTTGTGTGATCGTGATTGTGATTGAGATTGTGTGATTGTGATTGTGTGACTGTGATTGTGTGACTGTGATTGTGTGATCGTGATTGTGTGATCGTGACTGTGTGATCGTGATTGTGTGATTGTGTTATTGTGATTGTGTGATTGTGATTGTGTGATCGTGACTGTGTGATCGTGATTGTGTGATCGTGATTGTGGGATTGTGACTGTGTGATTGTGTGATCGTGATTGTGATTGTGTGATTGTGATTATGTGATTGTGATTGTGATTGTGTGATTGTGATTGTGTGATTGTGATTGTGTGATTGTGATTGTGTGATTGTGATTGTGTGATTGTGATTGTGTGATTGTGATTGTGTGATTGTGATTGTGATTGTGATTGTGATTGTGATTGTGATTGTGATTGTGATTGTGATTGTGATTGTGATTGTGATTGCGATTGTGATTGTGATTGTCATTGTGATTGTGATTGTGATTGTGATTGTGATTGTGATTGTGATTGTGATTGTGATTGTGATTGTGTGATTGTGATTGTGTGATTGTGATGGTGTGATTGTGATTGTGTGATTGTGATTGTGTGATTGTGATTGTGTGATTGTGATTGTGTGATTGTGATTGTGTGACTGTGATTGTGGGATTGTGATTGTGGGATTGTGATTATGGGATTGTGACTATGTGATTGAGTGATTGTGATTGTGTGATTGTGATTGTGTGATTGTGATTGTGTGATTGGATTGTGTTATTGTGATTGTGTGATTGTAATTGTGTGACTGTGATCGTGTGACTGTGATTGTGTGATCGTGATTGTGTGATCGTGACTGTGTGATCGTGATTGTGTGATTGTGTTATTGTGATTGTGTTATTGTGATTGTGTGATTGTGATTGTGTGATCGTGACTGTGTGATCGTGATTGTGTGATCGTGATTGTGGGATTGTGACTGTGTGATTGTGTGATCGTGATTGTGATTGTGTGATTGTGATTATGTGATTGTGATTGTGATTGTGTGATTGTGATTGTGTGATTGTGATTGTGTGATTGTGATTGTGTGATTGTGATTGTGTGATTGTGATTGTGTGATTGTGATTGTGTGATTGTGATTGTGTGATTGTGATTGTGTGATTGTGATTGTGTGATTGTGATTGTGTGATCGTGATTGTGTGATCGTGATTGTGTGATCGTGATTGTGTGATCGTGATTGTAGGATTGTGACTGTGTGATTGTGTGATCGTGATTGTGTGCTCGTGATTGTGTGGCCGTGATTTTGTGATCGTGATTGTGCGATCGTGTTTGTGTGATCGTGATTGTGTGCTCGTAATTGTGTGATCGTGATTGTGTGATCCTGTTTGTGTGATCGTGATTGTGATTGAGATTGTGTGATTGTGATTGTGTGACTGTGATTGTGTGATCGTGATTGTGGGATTGTGACTGTGTGATTGTGTGATCGTGATTGTGATTGTGTGATTGTGATTATGTGATTGTGATTGTGATTGTGTGATTGTGATTGTGTGATTGTGATTGTGTTATTGTGATTGTGGGATTGTGATTGTGGGATTGTGATTATGGGATTGTGACTATGTGATTGAGTGATTGTGATTGTGTGATTGTGATTGTGTGATTGTGATTGTGTGATTGGATTGTGTTATTGTGATTGTGTGATTGTGATTGCGTGATTGTGATTGTGTGATCGTGACTGTGTGATCGTGATTGTGTGATCGTGATTGTGTGATCGTGATTGTGCGATTGTGATTGTGATTGTGTGACTGTGTGATTGTGACTGTGTGACAGTGTGATTGTGATTGTGTGATCGTGATTGTGTGGTCGTGATTGTGTGATTGTGTTTGTGTGATTGTTGTTGTGATTGTGATTGAGTGACTGTGTGATTGTGATTGTGTGATCGTGATTGTGTGATCGTGATTGTGGGATTGTGACTGTGTGATTGTGTGATCGTGATTGTGTGATCGTGATTGTGTGGCCGTGATTGTGTGATCGTGATTGTGCGATCGTGTTTGTGTGATCGTGATTGTGTGATCGTGATTGTGCGATTGTGATTGTGATTGTGTGACTGTGTGATTGTGACTGTGTGACAGTGTGATTGTGATTGTGTGATCGTGACTGTGTGATCGTGATTGTGTGATCGTGATTGTGTGATCGTGATTGTGTGATTGTGATTGTGATTGTGATTGTGATTGTGATTGTGATTGTGATTGTGATTGTGATTGTGATTGTGATTGTGATTGTGATTGTGATTGTGATTGTGATTGTGTGATTGTGATTGTGTGATTGTGATGGTGTGATTGTGATTGTGTGATTGTGATTGTGTGATTGTGATTGTGTGATTGTGATTGTGTGATTGTGATTGTGTGATTGTGATTGTGTGATTGTGATTGTGTGACTGTGATTGTGGGATTGTGATTGTGGGATTGTGATTATGGGATTGTGACTATGTGATTGAGTGATTGTGACTGTGTGATTGTGATTGTGTGATTGTGATTGTGTGATTGTGATTGTGTGATTGTGATTGTGTGATTGTGATTGTGTGATTGTGATTGTGTGATCGCGATTGTGTGATCGTGATTGTGTGATCGTGATTGTGTGATCGTGATTGTGTGATCGTGATTGTGGGATTGTGACTGTGTGATTGTGTGATCGTGATTGTGTGATCGTGATTGTGTGATCGTGATTGTGTGATCGTGATTGTGTGGCCGTGATTGTGTGATCGTGATTGTGCGATCGTGTTTGTGTGATCGTGATTGTGTGCTCGTGATTGTGTGATCGTGATTGTGTGATCCTGTTGTTGTGATTGTGATTGAGTGACTGTGTGATTGTGATTGTGTGATCGTGATTGTGTGATCGTGATTGTGTGATAGTGATTGTGTGATCGTGATAGTGTGATCGTGACTGTGTGATTGTGTGATCGTTATTGTGTGATCGTGATTGTGTGACTGTGATTGTGTGACTGTGATTGTGTGATCGTGATTGTGTGATCGTGACTGTGTGATCGTGATTGTGTGATTGTGTTATTGTGATTGTGTGATTGTGATTGTGTGATCGTGACTGTGTGATCGTGATTGTGTGATCATGATTGTGGGATTGTGACTGTGTGATTGTGTGATCGTGATTGTGATTGTGTGATTGTGATTATGTGATTGTGATTGTGATTGTGTGATTGTGATTGTGTGATTGTGATTGTGTGATTGTGATTGTGTGATTGTGATTGTGTGATTGTGATTGTGTTATTGTGATTGTGGGATTGTGATTGTGGGATTGTGATTGTGGGATTGTGATTATGGGATTGTGACTATGTGATTGAGTGATTGTGATTGTGTGATTGTGATTGTGTGATTGTGATTGTGTGATTGGATTGTGTTATTGTGATTGTGTGATTGTGATTGCGTGATTGTGATTGTGTGATCGTGACTGTGTGATCGTGATTGTGTGATCGTGATTGTGCGATTGTGATTGTGATTGTGTGACTGTGTGATTGTGACTGTGTGACAGTGTGATTGTGATTGTGTGATCGTGATTGTGTGGTCGTGATTGTGTGATTGTGTTTGTGTGATTGTTGTTGTGATTGTGATTGAGTGACTGTGTGATTGTGATTGTGTGATCGTGATTGTGTGATCGTGATTGTGGGATTGTGACTGTGTGATTGTGTGATCGTGATTGTGTGATCGTGATTGTGTGATCGTGATTGTGTGGCCGTGATTGTGTGATCGTGATTGTGCGATCGTGTTTGTGTGATCGTGATTGTGTGCTCGTGATTGTGTGATCGTGATTGTGTGATCCTGTTTGTGTGATCGTGATTGTGATTGAGATTGTGTGATTGTAATTGTGTGACTGTGATTGTGTGACTGTGATTGTGTGATCGTGATTGTGTGATCGTGACTGTGTGATCGTGATTGTGTGATTGTGTTATTGTGATTGTGTTATTGTGATTGTGTGATTGTGATTGTGTGATCGTGACTGTGTGATCGTGATTGTGTGATCGTGATTGTGGGATTGTGACTGTGTGATTGTGTGATCGTGATTGTGGGATTGTGTGATTGTGATTATGTGATTGTGATTGTGATTGTGTGATTGTGATTGTGTGATTGTGATTGTGTGATTGTGATTGTGTGATTGTGATTGTGTGATTGTGATTGTGTGATTGTGATTGTGTGATTGTGATTGTGTGATCGTGATTGTGTGATCGTGATTGTGTGATCGTGATTGTGTGATCGTGATTGTAGGATTGTGACTGTGTGATTGTGTGATCGTGATTGTGTGATCGTGATTGTGTGGCCGTGATTTTGTGATCGTGATTGTGCGATCGTGTTTGTGTGATCGTGATTGTGTGCTCGTAATTGTGTGATCGTGATTGTGTGATCCTGTTTGTGTGATCGTGATTGTGATTGAGATTGTGTGATTGTGATTGTGTGACTGTGATTGTGTGATCGTGATTGTGGGATTGTGACTGTGTGATTGTGTGATCGTGATTGTGATTGTGTGATTGTGATTATGTGATTGTGATTGTGATTGTGTGATTGTGATTGTGTGATTGTGATTGTGTTATTGTGATTGTGGGATTGTGATTGTGGGATTGTGATTATGGGATTGTGACTATGTGATTGAGTGATTGTGATTGTGTGATTGTGATTGTGTGATTGTGATTGTGTGATTGGATTGTGTTATTGTGATTGTGTGATTGTGATTGCGTGATTGTGATTGTGTGATCGTGACTGTGTGATCGTGATTGTGTGATCGTGATTGTGTGATCGTGATTGTGCGATTGTGATTGTGATTGTGTGACTGTGTGATTGTGACTGTGTGACAGTGTGATTGTGATTGTGTGATCGTGATTGTGTGGTCGTGATTGTGTGATTGTGTTTGTGTGATTGTTGTTGTGATTGTGATTGAGTGACTGTGTGATTGTGATTGTGTGATCGTGATTGTGTGATCGTGATTGTGGGATTGTGACTGTGTGATTGTGTGATCGTGATTGTGTGATCGTGATTGTGTGGCCGTGATTGTGTGATCGTGATTGTGCGATCGTGTTTGTGTGATCGTGATTGTGTGCTCGTGATTGTGTGATCGTGATTGTGTGATCCTGTTTGTGTGATCGTGATTGTGATTGAGATTGTGTGATTGTAATTGTGTGACTGTGATTGTGTGACTGTGATTGTGTGATCGTGATTGTGTGATCGTGACTGTGTGATCGTGATTGTGTGATTGTGTTATTGTGATTGTGTTATTGTGATTGTGTGATTGTGATTGTGTGATCGTGACTGTGTGATCGTGATTGTGTGCTCGTGATTGTGGGATTGTGACTTTGTGATTGTGTGATCGTGATTGTGATTGTCTGATTGTGATTATGTGATTGTGATTGTGGTTGTGTGATTGTGATTGTGTGATTGTGATTGTGTGATTGTGATTGTGTGATTGTGATTGTGTGATTGTGATTGTGTGATTGTGATTGTGATTGTGTGATTGTGATTGTGATTGTGATTGTGATTGTGATTGTGATTGTGATTGTGATTGTGATTGTGATTGTGATTGTGATTGTGATTGTGATTGTGTGATTGTGATTGTGTGATTGTGATGGTGTGATTGTGATTGTGTGATTGTGATTGTGTGATTGTGATTGTGTGATTGTGATTGTGTGATTGTGATTGTGTGACTGTGATTGTGGGATTGTGATTGTGGGATTGTGATTATGGGATTGTGACTATGTGATTGAGTGATTGTGACTGTGTGATTGTGATTGTGAGATTGTGATTGTGTGATTGTGATTGTGTGATTGTGATTGTGTGATTGTGATTGTGTGATTGTGTGATTGTGATTGTGTGATTGTGATTGTGTGATTGTGTGATTGTGATTGTGTGATTGTGATTGTGTGATTGTGATTGTGTGATTGTGATCGTGTGATCGTGATTGTGTGATCGTGATTGTGTGATCGTGATTGTGTGATAGTGATTGTGTGATCGTGATAGTGTGATCGTGACTGTGTGATTGTGTGATCGTTATTGTGTGATCGTGATTGTGTGATCGTGATTGTGTGGCCGTGATTGTGTGATTGTGTTTGTGTGATTGTTGTTGTGATTGTGATTGAGTGACTGTGTGATTGTGATTGTGTGATCGTGATTGTGTGATCGTGATTGTGGGATTGTGACTGTGTGATTGTGTGATCGTGATTGTGTGATCGTGATTGTGTGATCGTGATTGTGTGGCCGTGATTGTGTGATCGTGTTATTGTGATTGTGTTATTGTGATTGTGTGATTGTGATTGTGTGATCGTGACTGTGTGATCGTGTTTGTGTGATCGTGATTGTGGGTTTGTGACTGTGTGATTGTGTGATTGTGATTGTGTGATTGTGATTGTGTGATTGTGATTGTGTGACTGTGATTGCGTGACTGTGATTGTGGGATTGTGATTGTGTGATTGTGTGATCATCATTGAGTGATCGTGATTGTGTGATCGTGATTGTGCGAACGTGATTGTGTGATCGTGATTGTGTGATAGTGATTGTGATTGTGACTGTGTGATTGTGTGATTGTGGTTGTGTGATTGTGATTGTGTGACTGTGATTGTGTGATTGTGATTGTGGGATTGTGATTGTGTGATTGTGTGATCGTGATTGTGTGATAGTGATTGTGTGATAGTGATTGTGTGATAGTGATTGTGTGATCGTGATTGTGTGATCGTGATTGTGTGATCGTGATTGTGATTGTGATTGTGTGACTGTGATTGTGTGACTGTGATTGTGTGACTGTGATTGTGGGATTGTGACTGTGTGATCGTGACTGTGTGATCGTGATTATGGGTTTGTGACTGTGTGATTGTGTGATTGTGATTGTGTTATTGTGATTGTGTGATTGTGATTGTGTGATCGTGACTGTGTGATCGTGTTTGTGTGATCGTGATTGTGGGTTTGTGACTGTGTGATTGTGATTGTGTGATTGCGATTGTGTGATTGTGATTGTGTGACTGTGTGATTGTGACTGTGTGACAGTGTGATTGTGATTGTGTGATCGTGATTGTGTGGTCGTGATTGTGGGATTGTGACTGTGTGATTGTGTGATCGTGATTGTGATTGTGTTATTGTGATTGTGTGATTGTGATTGCGTGATTGTGATTGTGTGATCGTGACTGTGTGATCGTGATTGTGTGACCGTGATTGTGCGATTGTGATTATGATTGTGTGACTGTGTGATAGTGTGATTGTGATTGTGTGATCGTGATTGTGTGGTCGTGATTGTGTGATTGTGTTTGTGTGATTTTTGTTGTGATTGTGATTGAGTGACTGTGTGATCGTGATTGTGTGATCGTGATTGTGTGATCGTGATTGTGGGATTGTGTGATCGTGATTGTGTGATCGTGATTGTGTGATCGTGATTGTGTGGCCGTGATTGTGTGATCGTGATTGTGCGATCGTGTTTGTGTGATCGTGATTGTGTGCTCGTGATTGTGTGATCGTGATTGTGTGATCCTGTTTGTGTGATCGTGATTGTGATTAAGATTGTGTGATTGTGATTGTGTGACTGTGATTGTGTGACTGTGATTGTGTGATCGTGATTGTGTGATCGTGATTGTGTGATCGTGATTGTGTGATCGTGACTGTGTGATCGTGATTGTGTGATTGTGTTATTGTGATTGTGTGATCGTGACTGTGTGATCGTGATTGTGTGATCGTGATTGTGGGATTGTGACTGTGTGATTGTGTGATCGTGATTGTGATTGTGTGATTGTGATTATGTGATTGTGATAGTGATTGTGTGATTGTGATTGTGTGATTGTGATTGTGTGATTGTGATTGTGTGATTGTGATTGTGTGATTGTGATTGTGATTATGATTGTGATTGTGATTGTGATTGTGATTGTGATTGTGATTGTGATTGTGATTGTGATTGTGATTGTGATTGTGTGATTGTGATGGTGTGATTGTGATTGTGTGATTGTGATTGTGTGATTGTGATTGTGTGATTGTGATTGTGTGATTGTGATTGTGTGATTGTGATTGTGTGATTGTGATTGTGTGATTGTGATTGTGTGATTGTGATTGTGTGATTGTGATTGTGTGATTGTGATTGTGTGATTGTGATTGTGTGATTGTGATTGTGTGATTGTGATTGTGTGATTGTGATTGTGTGATTGTGATTGTGTGATTGTTATTGTGTGACTGTGATTGTGTGATCGTGATTGTGTGATCGTGATTGTGGGATTGTGACTGTGTGATTGTGTGATCGTGATTGTGATTGTGTGATTGTGATTATGTGATTGTGATTGTAATTGTGTGATTGTGATTGTGTGATTGTGATTGTGTGATTGTGATTGTGATTGTGATTGTGATTGTGATTGTGATTGTGATTGTGATTGTGATTGTGATTGTGATTGTGATTGTGATTGTGATTGTGATTGTGATTGTGATTGTGACTGTGATTGTGATTGTGTGATTGTGATTGTGTGATTGTGATGGTGTGATTGTGATTGTGTGATTGTGATTGTGTGATTGTGATTGTGTGATTGTGATTGTGTTATTGTGATTGTGTTATTGTGATTGTGTGATTGTGATTGCGTGATTGTGATTGTGTGATCGTGACTGTGTGATCGTGATTGTGTGATCGTGATTGTGCGATTGTGATTGTGATTGTGTGGCTGTGTGATTGTGACTGTGTGACAGTGTGATTGTGACTGTGTGATCGTGATTGTGTGGTCGTGATTGTGTGATTGTGTTTGTGTGATTGTTGTTGTGATTGTGATTGAGTGACTGTGTGATTGTGATTGTGTGATCGTGATTGTGTGATCGTGATTGTGTGATCGTGATTGTGGGATTGTGACTGTGTGATTGTGTGATCGTGATTGTGTGATCGTGATTGTGTGATCGTGATTGTGTGGCCGTGATTGTGTGATCGTGATTGTGCGATCGTGTTTGTGTGATCGTGATTGTGTGCTCGTGATTGTGTGATCGTGATTGTGTGATCCTGTTTGTGTGATCGTGATTGTGATTGAGATTGTGTGATTGTAATTGTGTGACTGTGATTGTGTGACTGTGATTGTGTGATCGTGATTGTGTGATCGTGACTGTGTGATCGTGATTGTGTGATTGTGTTATTGTGATTGTGTGATTGCGATTGTGTGATCGTGACTGTGTGATCGTGATTGTGTGATCGTGATTGTGGGATTGTGACTGTGTGATTGTGTGATCGTGATTGTGATTGTGTGATTGTGATTATGTGATTGTGATTGTGATTGTGTGATTGTGATTATGTGATTGTGATTGTGATTGTGTGATTGTGATTGTGTGATTGTGATTGTGTTATTGTGATTGTGGGATTGTGATTGTGGGATTGTGATTGTGGGATTGTGATTATGGGATTGTGACTATGTGATTGAGTGATTGTGATTGTGTGATTGTGATTGTGTGATTGTGATTGTGTGATTGGATTGTGTTATTGTGATTGTGTGATTGTGATTGCGTGATTGTGATTGTGTGATCGTGACTGTGTGATCGTGATTGTGTGATCGTGATTGTGCGATTGTGATTGTGATTGTGTGACTGTGTGATTGTGACTGTGTGACAGTGTGATTGTGATTGTGTGATCGTGATTGTGTGGTCGTGATTGTGTGATTGTGTTTGTGTGATTGTTGTTGTGATTGTGATTGAGTGACTGTGTGATTGTGATTGTGTGATCGTGATTGTGTGATCGTGATTGTGGGATTGTGACTGTGTGATTGTGTAATCGTGATTGTGTGATCGTGATTGTGTGATCGTGATTGTGTGGCCGTGATTGTGTGATCGTGATTGTGCGATCGTGTTTGTGTGATCGTGATTGTGTGCTCGTGATTGTGTGATCGTGATTGTGTGATCCTGTTTGTGTGATCGTGATTGTGATTGAGATTGTGTGATTGTAATTGTGTGACTGTGATTGTGTGACTGTGATTGTGTGATCGTGATTGTGTGATCGTGACTGTGTGATCGTGATTGTGTGATTGTGTTATTGTGATTGTGTTATTGTGATTGTGTGATTGTGATTGTGTGATCGTGACTGTGTGATCGTGATTGTGTGATCGTGATTGTGGGATTGTGACTGTGTGATTGTGTGATCGTGATTGTGATTGTGTGATTGTGATTATGTGATTGTGATTGTGATTGTGTGATTGTGATTGTGTGATTGTGATTGTGTGATTGTGATTGTGTTATTGTGATTGTGTGATTGTGATTGTGTGATTGTGATTGTGTGATTGTGATTCTGTGATTGTGATTGTGTGATTGTGATTGTGATTGTGATTGTGATTGTGATTGTGATTGTGATTGTGATTGTGATTGTGATTGTGATTGTGATTGTGATTGTGATTGTGATTGTGATTGTGATTGTGTGATTGTGATTGTGTGATTGTGATGGTGTGATTGTGATTGTGTGATTGTGATTGTGTGATTGTGATTGTGTGATTGTGATTGTGTGATTGTGATTGTGTGATTGTGATTGTGTGACTGTGATTGTGGGATTGTGATTGTGGGATTGTGATTATGGGCTTGTGACTATGTGATTGAGTGATTGTGACTGTGTGATTGTGATTGTGTGATTGTGATTGTGTGATTGTGATTGTGTGATTGTGATTGTGTGATTGTGATTGTGTGATTGTGATTGTGTGATCGTGATTGTGTGATCGTGATTGTGTGATCGTGATTGTAGGATTGTGACTGTGTGATTGTGTGATCGTGATTGTAGGATTGTGACTGTGTGATTGTGTGATCGTGATTGTGTGATCGTGATTGTGTGATCGTGATTGTGTGATCGTGATTGTGTGGCCGTGATTTTGTGATCGTGATTGTGCGATCGTGTTTGTGTGATCGTGATTGTGTGCTCGTGATTGTGTGATCGTGATTGTGTGATCCTATTTGTGTGATCGTGATTGTGATTGAGATTGTGTGATTGTGATTGTGTGACTGTGATTGTGTGACTGTGATTGTGTGATCGTGATTGTGTGATCGTGACTGTGTGATCGTGATTGTGTGATTGTGTTATTGTGATTGTGTGATTGTGATTGTGTGATCGTGACTGTGTGATCGTGATTGTGTGATCATGATTGTGGGATTGTGACTGTGTGATTGTGTGATCGTGATTGTGATTGTGTGATTGTGATTATGTGATTGTGATTGTGATTGTGTGATTGTGATTGTGTGATTGTGATTGTGTTATTGTGATTGTGGGATTGTGATTGTGGGATTGTGATTATGGGATTGTGACTATGTGATTGAGTGATTGTGATTGTGTGATTGTGATTGTGTGATTGTGATTGTGTGATTGGATTGTGTTATTGTGATTGTGTGATTGTGATTGTGTGATTGTGATTGTGTGATCGTGACTGTGTGATCGTGATTGTGTGATCTTGATTGTGCGATTGTGATTGTGATTGTGTGACTGTGTGATTGTGACTGTGTGACAGTGTGATTGTGATTGTGTGATCGTGATTGTGTGGTCGTGATTGTGTGATTGTGTTTGTGTGATTGTTGTTGTGATTGTGATTGAGTGACTGTGTGATTGTGATTGTGTGATCGTGATTGTGTGATCGTGATTGTGGGATTGTGACTGTGTGATTGTGTGATCGTGATTGTGTGATCGTGATTGTGTGATCGTGATTGTGTGGCCGTGATTGTGTGATCGTGATTGTGCGATCGTGTTTGTGTGATCGTGATTGTGTGCTCGTGATTGTGTGATCGTGATTGTGTGATCCTGTTTGTGTGATCGTGATTGTGATTGAGATTGTGTGATTGTAATTGTGTGACTGTGATTGTGTGACTGTGATTGTGTGATCGTGATTGTGTGAGCGTGACTGTGTGATCGTGATTGTGTGATTGTGTTATTGTGATTGTGTTATTGTGATTGTGTGATTGTGATTGTGTGATCGTGACTGTGTGATCGTGATTGTGTGATCGTGATTGTGGGATTGTGACTGTGTGATTGTGTGATCGTGATTGTGATTGTGTGATTGTGATTATGTGATTGTGATTGTGATTGTGTGATTGTGATTGTGTGATTGTGATTGTGTTATTGTGATTGTGTGATTGTGATTGCGTGATGGTGATTGTGTGATCGTGACTGTGTGATCGTGATTGTGTGATCGTGATTTTGCGATTGTGATTGTGATTGTGTGACTGTGTGATTGTGACTGTGTGACAGTGTGATTGTGATTGTGTGATCGTGATTGTGTGGTCCTGATTGTGTGATTGTGTTTGTGTGATTGTTGTTGTGATTGTGATTGAGTGACTGTGTGATTGTGATTGTGTGATCGTGATTGTGTGATCGTGATTGTGGGATTGTGACTGTGTGATTGTGTGATCGTGATTGTGTGGCCGTGATTGTGTGATCGTGTTATTGTGATTGTGTTATTGTGATTGTGTGATTGTGATTGTGTGATCGTGACTGTGTGATCGTGATTGTGTGATCGTGATTGTGGGATTGTGACTGTGTGATTGTGTGATCGTGATCGTGATTGTGGGTTTGTGACTGTGTGATTGTGTGATTGTGATTGTGTGATTGTGATTGTGTGATTGTGATTGTGTGACTGTGATTGCGTGACTGTGATTGTGGGATTGTGATTGTGTGATTGTGTGATCATCATTGAGTGATCGTGATTGTGTGATCGTGATTGTGCGAACGTGATTGTGTGATCGTGATTGTGTCATTGTGATTGTGATTGTGACTGTGTGATTGTGTGATTGTGGTTGTGTGATTGTGATTGTGTGACTGTGATTGTGTGATTGTGATTGTGGGATTGTGATTGTGTGATTGTGTGATCGTGATTGTGTGATAGTGATTGTGTGATAGTGATTGTGTGATAGTGATTGTGTGATCGTGATTGTGTGATCGTGATTGTGTGATCGTGATTGTGTGATTGTGTTATTGTGATTGTGTGATTCTGATTGTGTGATTGTGATTGTGTGATCGTGACTGTGTGATCGTGATTGTCTGATCGTGATTGTGGGATTGTGACTGTGTGATTGTGTGATCGTGATTGTGATTGTGTTATTGTGATTGTGTGATTGTGATTGCGTGAATGTGATTGTGTGATCGTGACTGTGTCATCGTGATTATGGGTTTGTGACTGTGTGATTGTGTGATTGTGATTGTGTGATTGTGATTGTGTGATTGTGATTGTGTGATTGTGATTGTGATTGTGATTGTGTGACTGTGATTGTGTGACTGTGATTGTGTGACTGTGATTGTGGGATTGTGACTGTGTGATCGTGACTGTGTGATCGTGATTATGGGTTTGTGACTGTGTGATTGTGTGATTGTGATTGTGTTATTGTGATTGTGTGATTGTGATTGTGTGATCGTGACTGTGTGATCGTGTTTGTGTGATCGTGATTGTGGGTTTGTGACTGTGTGATTGTGTGATTGTGATTCTGTGATTGTGATTGTGTGATTGCGATTGTGTGATTGTGATTGTGTGACTATGTGATCGTGACTGTGTGATTGTGTGATCGTTATTGTGTGATCGTGATTGTGTGATCGTGATTGTGTGGCCGTGATTGTGTGATTGTGTTTGTGTGATTGTTGTTGTGATTGTGATTGAGTGACTGTGTGATTGTGATTGTGTGATCGTGATTGTGTGATCGTGATTGTGGGATTGTGACTGTGTGATTGTGTGATCGTGATTGTGTGATCGTGATTGTGTGATCGTGATTGTGTGGCCGTGATTGTGTGATCGTGTTATTGTGATTGTGTTATTGTGATTGTGTGATTGTGATTGTGTGATCGTGACTGTGTGATCGTGTTTGTGTGATCGTGATTGTGGGTTTGTGACTGTGTGATTGTGTGATTGTGATTGTGTGATTGTGATTGTGTGATTGTGATTGTGTGACTGTGATTGCGTGACTGTGATTGTGGGATTGTGATTGTGTGATTGTGTGATCATCATTGAGTGATCGTGATTGTGTGATCGTGATTGTGCGAACGTGATTGTGTGATCGTGATTGTGTGATAGTGATTGTGATTGTGACTGTGTGATTGTGTGATTGTGGTTGTGTGATTGTGATTGTGTGACTGTGATTGTGTGATTGTGATTGTGGGATTGTGATTGTGTGATTGTGTGATCGTGATTGTGTGATAGTGATTGTGTGATAGTGATTGTGTGATAGTGATTGTGTGATCGTGATTGTGTGATCGTGATTGTGTGATCGTGATTGTGATTGTGATTGTGTGACTGTGATTGTGTGACTGTGATTGTGTGACTGTGATTGTGGGATTGTGACTGTGTGATCGTGACTGTGTGATCGTGATTATGGGTTTGTGACTGTGTGATTGTGTGATTGTGATTGTGTTATTGTGATTGTGTGATTGTGATTGTGTGATCGTGACTGTGTGATCGTGTTTGTGTGATCGTGATTGTGGGTTTGTGACTGTGTGATTGTGATTGTGTGATTGCGATTGTGTGATTGTGATTGTGTGACTGTGTGATTGTGACTGTGTGACAGTGTGATTGTGATTGTGTGATCGTGATTGTGTGGTCGTGATTGTGGGATTGTGACTGTGTGATTGTGTGATCGTGATTGTGATTGTGTTATTGTGATTGTGTGATTGTGATTGCGTGATTGTGATTGTGTGATCGTGACTGTGTGATCGTGATTGTGTGACCGTGATTGTGCGATTGTGATTATGATTGTGTGACTGTGTGATAGTGTGATTGTGATTGTGTGATCGTGATTGTGTGGTCGTGATTGTGTGATTGTGTTTGTGTGATTTTTGTTGTGATTGTGATTGAGTGACTGTGTGATCGTGATTGTGTGATCGTGATTGTGTGATCGTGATTGTGGGATTGTGTGATCGTGATTGTGTGATCGTGATTGTGTGATCGTGATTGTGTGGCCGTGATTGTGTGATCGTGATTGTGCGATCGTGTTTGTGTGATCGTGATTGTGTGCTCGTGATTGTGTGATCGTGATTGTGTGATCCTGTTTGTGTGATCGTGATTGTGATTAAGATTGTGTGATTGTGATTGTGTGACTGTGATTGTGTGACTGTGATTGTGTGATCGTGATTGTGTGATCGTGATTGTGTGATCGTGATTGTGTGATCGTGACTGTGTGATCGTGATTGTGTGATTGTGTTATTGTGATTGTGTGATCGTGACTGTGTGATCGTGATTGTGTGATCGTGATTGTGGGATTGTGACTGTGTGATTGTGTGATCGTGATTGTGATTGTGTGATTGTGATTATGTGATTGTGATAGTGATTGTGTGATTGTGATTGTGTGATTGTGATTGTGTGATTGTGATTGTGTGATTGTGATTGTGTGATTGTGATTGTGTGATTGTGATTGTGTGATTGTGATTGTGATTATGATTGTGATTGTGATTGTGATTGTGATTGTGATTGTGATTGTGATTGTGATTGTGATTGTGATTGTGATTGTGATTGTGTGATTGTGATGGTGTGATTGTGATTGTGTGATTGTGATTGTGTGATTGTGATTGTGTGATTGTGATTGTGTGATTGTGATTGTGTGATTGTGATTGTGTGATTGTGATTGTGTGATTGTGATTGTGTGATTGTGATTGTGTGATTGTGATTTTGTGATTGTGATTGTGTGATTGTGATTGTGTGATTGTGATTGTGTGATTGTGATTGTGTGATTGTGATTGTGTGATTGTGATTGTGTGATTGTTATTGTGTGACTGTGATTGTGTGATCGTGATTGTGTGATCGTGATTGTGGGATTGTGACTGTGTGATTGTGTGATCGTGATTGTGATTGTGTGATTGTGATTATGTGATTGTGATTGTAATTGTGTGATTGTGATTGTGTGATTGTGATTGTGTGATTGTGATTGTGATTGTGATTGTGATTGTGATTGTGATTGTGATTGTGATTGTGATTGTGATTGTGATTGTGATTGTGATTGTGATTGTGATTGTGATTGTGATTGTGATTGTGATTGTGACTGTGATTGTGATTGTGTGATTGTGATTGTGTGATTGTGATGGTGTGATTGTGATTGTGTGATTGTGATTGTGTGATTGTGATTGTGTGATTGTGATTGTGTTATTGTGATTGTGTTATTGTGATTGTGTGATTGTGATTGCGTGATTGTGATTGTGTGATCGTGACTGTGTGATCGTGATTGTGTGATCGTGATTGTGCGATTGTGATTGTGATTGTGTGGCTGTGTGATTGTGACTGTGTGACAGTGTGATTGTGACTGTGTGATCGTGATTGTGTGGTCGTGATTGTGTGATTGTGTTTGTGTGATTGTTGTTGTGATTGTGATTGAGTGACTGTGTGATTGTGATTGTGTGATCGTGATTGTGTGATCGTGATTGTGTGATCGTGATTGTGGGATTGTGACTGTGTGATTGTGTGATCGTGATTGTGTGATCGTGATTTTGTGATCGTGATTGTGTGGCCGTGATTGTGTGATCGTGATTGTGCGATCGTGTTTGTGTGATCGTGATTGTGTGCTCGTGATTGTGTGATCGTGATTGTGTGATCCTGTTTGTGTGATCGTGATTGTGATTGAGATTGTGTGATTGTAATTGTGTGACTGTGATTGTGTGACTGTGATTGTGTGATCGTGATTGTGTGATCGTGACTGTGTGATCGTGATTGTGTGATTGTGTTATTGTGATTGTGTGATTGCGATTGTGTGATCGTGACTGTGTGATCGTGATTGTGTGATCGTGATTGTGGGATTGTGACTGTGTGATTGTGTGATCGTGATTGTGATTGTGTGATTGTGATTATGTGATTGTGATTGTGATTGTGTGATTGTGATTATGTGATTGTGATTGTGATTGTGTGATTGTGATTGTGTGATTGTGATTGTGTTATTGTGATTGTGGGATTGTGATTGTGGGATTGTGATTGTGGGATTGTGATTATGGGATTGTGACTATGTGATTGAGTGATTGTGATTGTGTGATTGTGATTGTGTGATTGTGATTGTGTGATTGGATTGTGTTATTGTGATTGTGTGATTGTGATTGCGTGATTGTGATTGTGTGATCGTGACTGTGTGATCGTGATTGTGTGATCGTGATTGTGCGATTGTGATTGTGATTGTGTGACTGTGTGATTGTGACTGTGTGACAGTGTGATTGTGATTGTGTGATCGTGATTGTGTGGTCGTGATTGTGTGATTGTGTTTGTGTGATTGTTGTTGTGATTGTGATTGAGTGACTGTGTGATTGTGATTGTGTGATCGTGATTGTGTGATCGTGATTGTGGGATTGTGACTGTGTGATTGTGTGATCGTGATTGTGTGATCGTGATTGTGTGATCGTGATTGTGTGGCCGTGATTGTGTGATCGTGATTGTGCGATCGTGTTTGTGTGATCGTGATTGTGTGCTCGTGATTGTGTGATCGTGATTGTGTGATCCTGTTTGTGTGATCGTGATTGTGATTGAGATTGTGTGATTGTAATTGTGTGACTGTGATTGTGTGACTGTGATTGTGTGATCGTGATTGTGTGATCGTGACTGTGTGATCGTGATTGTGTGATTGTGTTATTGTGATTGTGTTATTGTGATTGTGTGATTGTGATTGTGTGATCGTGACTGTGTGATCGTGATTGTGTGATCGTGATTGTGGGATTGTGACTGTGTGATTGTGTGATCGTGATTGTGATTGTGTGATTGTGATTATGTGATTGTGATTGTGATTGTGTGATTGTGATTGTGTGATTGTGATTGTGTGATTGTGATTGTGTGATTGTGATTGTGTGATTGTGATTGTGTGATTGTGATTGTGTGATTGTGATTGTGTGATTGTGATTGTGTGATTGTGATTCTGTGATTGTGATTGTGTGATTGTGATTGTGATTGTGATTGTGATTGTGATTGTGATTGTGATTGTGATTGTGATTGTGATTGTGATTGTGATTGTGATTGTGATTGTGTGATTGTGATTGTGTGATTGTGATGGTGTGATTGTGATTGTGTGATTGTGATTGTGTGATTGTGATTGTGTGATTGTGATTGTGTGATTGTGATTGTGTGATTGTGATTGTGTGATTGTGATTGTGTGACTGTGATTGTGGGATTGTGATTGTGGGATAGTGATTATGGGATTGTGACTATGTGATTGAGTGATTGTGACTGTGTGATTGTGATTGTGTGATTGTGATTGTGTGATTGTGATTGTGTGATTGTGATTGTGTGATTGTGATTGTGTGATTGTGATTGTGTGATCGTGATTGTGTGATCGTGATTGTGTGATCGTGATTGTAGGATTGTGACTGTGTGATTGTGTGATCGTGATTGTAGGATTGTGACTGTGTGATTGTGTGATCGTGATTGTGTGATCGTGATTGTGTGATCGTGATTGTGTGGCCGTGATTTTGTGATCGTGATTGTGCGATCGTGTTTGTGTGATCGTGATTGTGTGCTCGTGATTGTGTGATCGTGATTGTGTGATCCTATTTGTGTGATCGTGATTGTGATTGAGATTGTGTGATTGTGATTGTGTGACTGTGATTGTGTGACTGTGATTGTGTGATCGTGATTGTGTGATCGTGACTGTGTGATCGTGATTGTGTGATTGTGTTATTGTGATTGTGTGATTGTGATTGTGTGATCGTGACTGTGTGATCGTGATTGTGTGATCATGATTGTGGGATTGTGACTGTGTGATTGTGTGATCGTGATTGTGATTGTGTGATTGTGATTATGTGATTGTGATTGTGATTGTGTGATTGTGATTGTGTGATTGTGATTGTGTTATTGTGATTGTGGGATTGTGGTTGTGGGATTGTGATTATGGGATTGTGACTATGTGATTGAGTGATTGTGATTGTGTGATTGTGATTGTGTGATTGTGATTGTGTGATTGGATTGTGTTATTGTGATTGTGTGATTGTGATTGTGTGATTGTGATTGTGTGATCGTGACTGTGTGATCGTGATTGTGTGATCGTGATTGTGCGATTGTGATTGTGATTGTGTGACTGTGTGATTGTGACTGTGTGACAGTGTGATTGTGATTGTGTGATCGTGATTGTGTGGTCGTGATTGTGTGATTGTGTTTGTGTGATTGTTGTTGTGATTGTGATTGAGTGACTGTGTGATTGTGATTGTGTGATCGTGATTGTGTGATCGTGATTGTGGGATTGTGACTGTGTGATTGTGTGATCGTGATTGTGTGATCGTGATTGTGTGATCGTGATTGTGTGGCCGTGATTGTGTGATCGTGATTGTGCGATCGTGTTTGTGTGATCGTGATTGTGTGCTCGTGATTGTGTGATCGTGATTGTGTGATCCTGTTTGTGTGATCGTGATTGTGATTGAGATTGTGTGATTGTAATTGTGTGACTGTGATTGTGTGACTGTGATTGTGTGATCGTGATTGTGTGAGCGTGACTGTGTGATCGTGATTGTGTGATTGTGTTATTGTGATTGTGTTATTGTGATTGTGTTATTGTGATTGTGTGATTGTGATTGTGTGATCGTGACTGTGTGATCGTGATTGTGTGATCGTGATTGTGGGATTGTGACTGTGTGATTGTGTGATCGTGATTGTGATTGTGTGATTGTGATTATGTGATTGTGATTGTGATTGTGTGATTGTGATTGTGTGATTGTGATTGTGTTATTGTGATTGTGTGATTGTGATTGCGTGATGGTGATTGTGTGATCGTGACTGTGTGATCGTGATTGTGTGATCGTGATTTTGCGATTGTGATTGTGATTGTGTGACTGTGTGATTGTGACTGTGTGACAGTGTGATTGTGATTGTGTGATCGTGATTGTGTGGTCGTGATTGTGTGATTGTGTTTGTGTGATTGTTGTTGTGATTGTGATTGAGTGACTGTGTGATTGTGATTGTGTGATCGTGATTGTGTGATCGTGATTGTGGGATTGTGACTGTGTGATTGTGTGATCGTGATTGTGTGGCCGTGATTGTGTGATCGTGTTATTGTGATTGTGTTATTGTGATTGTGTGATTGTGATTGTGTGATCGTGACTGTGTGATCGTGATTGTGTGATCGTGATTGTGGGATTGTGACTGTGTGATTGTGTGATCGTGATCGTGATTGTGGGTTTGTGACTGTGTGATTGTGTGATTGTGATTGTGTGATTGTGATTGTGTGATTGTGATTGTGTGACTGTGATTGCGTGACTGTGATTGTGGGATTGTGATTGTGTGATTGTGTGATCATCATTGAGTGATCGTGATTGTGTGATCGTGATTGTGCGAACGTGATTGTGTGATCGTGATTGTGTCATTGTGATTGTGATTGTGACTGTGTGATTGTGTGATTGTGGTTGTGTGATTGTGATTGTGTGACTGTGATTGTGTGATTGTGATTGTGGGATTGTGATTGTGTGATTGTGTGATCGTGATTGTGTGATAGTGATTGTGTGATAGTGATTGTGTGATAGTGATTGTGTGATCGTGATTGTGTGATCGTGATTGTGTGATCGTGATTGTGTGATTGTGTTATTGTGATTGTGTGATTCTGATTGTGTGATTGTGATTGTGTGATCGTGACTGTGTGATCGTGATTGTCTGATCGTGATTGTGGGATTGTGACTGTGTGATTGTGTGATCGTGATTGTGATTGTGTTATTGTGATTGTGTGATTGTGATTGCGTGAATGTGATTGTGTGATCGTGACTGTGTCATCGTGATTATGGGTTTGTGACTGTGTGATTGTGTGATTGTGATTGTGTGATTGTGATTGTGTGATTGTGATTGTGTGATTGTGATTGTGATTGTGATTGTGTGACTGTGATTGTGTGACTGTGATTGTGTGACTGTGATTGTGGGATTGTGACTGTGTGATCGTGACAGTGTGATCGTGATTATGGGTTTGTGACTGTGTGATTGTGTGATTGTGATTGTGTTATTGTGATTGTGTGATTGTGATTGTGTGATCGTGACTGTGTGATCGTGTTTGTGTGATCGTGATTGTGGGTTTGTGACTGTGTGATTGTGTGATTGTGATTGAGTGATTGTGATTGTGTGATTGCGATTGTGTGATTGTGATTGTGTGACTGTGTGATTGTGACTGTGTGACAGTGTGATTGTGATTGTGTGATCGTGATTGTGTGGTCGTGATTGTGGGATTGTGACTGTGTGATTGTGTGATCGTGATTGTGATTGTGTTATTGTGATTGTGTGATTGTGATTGCGTGATTGTGATTGTGTGATCGTGACTGTGTGATCGTGATTGTGTGACCGTGATTGTGCGATTGTGATTATGATTGTGTGACTGTGTGATAGTGTGATTGTGATTGTGTGATCGTGATTGTGTGGTCGTGATT
The DNA here is from genome assembly GCF_050947335.1 of Megachile rotundata. NCBI lineage: Eukaryota > Metazoa > Arthropoda > Insecta > Hymenoptera > Megachilidae > Megachile > Megachile rotundata. The sequence goes on along the minus strand of NW_027473334.1, from coordinate 844,454 downwards.
GTGTGATTGTGTTTGTGTGATTGTTGTTGTGATTGTGATTGAGTGACTGTGTGATCGTGATTGTGTGATCGTGATTGTGCGATCGTGATTGTGTGATCGTGATTGTGGGATTGTGTGATCGTGATTGTGTGATCGTGATTGTGTGATCGTGATTGTGTGGCCGTGATTGTGTGATCGTGATTGTGCGATCGTGTTTGTGTGATCGTGATTGTGTGCTCGTGATTGTGTGATCGTGATTGTGTGATCCTGTTTGTGTGATCGTGATTGTGATTAAGATTGTGTGATTGTGATTGTGTGACTGTGATTGTGTGACTGTGATTGTGTGATCGTGATTGTGTGATCGTGATTGTGTGATCGTGATTGTGTGATCGTGACTGTGTGATCGTGATTGTGTGATTGTGTTATTGTGATTGTGTGATCGTGACTGTGTGATCGTGATTGTGTGATTGTGATTGTGTGATTGTTATTGTGTGACTGTGATTGTGTGATCGTGATTGTGTGATCGTGATTGTGGGATTGTGACTGTGTGATTGTGTGATCGTGATTGTGATTGTGTGATTGTGATTATGTGATTGTGATTGTAATTGTGTGATTGTGATTGTGTGATTGTGATTGTGTGATTGTGATTCTGATTGTGATTGTGATTGTGATTGTGATTGTGATTGCGATTGTGATTGTGATTGTGATTGTGATTGTGACTGTGATTGTGATTGTGTGATTGTGATTGTGTGATTGTGATGGTGTGATTGTGATTGTGTGATTGTGATTGTGTGATTGTGATTGTGTGATTGTGATTGTGTGATTGTGATTGTGTGACTGTGATTGTGGGATTGTGATTGTGGGATTGTGATTATGGGATTGTGACTACGTGATTGAGTGATTGTGATTGTGTGATTGTGATTGTGTGATTGTGATTGTGTTATTGTGATTGTGTTATTGTGATTGTGTGATTGTGATTGCGTGATTGTGATTGTGTGATCGTGACTGTGTGATCGTGATTGTGTGATCGTGATTGTGCGATTGTGATTGTGATTGTGCGACTGTGTGATTGTGACTGTGTGACAGTGTGATTGTGATTGTGTGATCGTGATTGTGTGGTCGTGATTGTGTGATTGTGTTTGTGTGATTGTTGTTGTGATTGTGATTGAGTGACTGTGTGATTGTGATTGTGTGATCGTGATTGTGTGATCGTGATTGTGTGATCGTGATTGTGGGATTGTGACTGTGTGATTGTGTGATCGTGATTGTGTGATCGTGATTGTGTGATCGTGATTGTGTGATCGTGATTGTGTGGCCGTGATTGTGTGATCGCGATTGTGCGATCGTGTTTGTGTGATCGTGATTGTGTGCTCGTGATTGTGTGATCGTGATTGTGTGATCCTGTTTGTGTGATCGTGATTGTGATTGAGATTGTGTGATTGTAATTGTGTGACTGTGATTGTGTGACTGTGATTGTGTGATCGTGATTGTGTGATCGTGACTGTGTGATCGTGATTGTGTGATTGTGTTATTGTGATTGTGTGATTGTGATTGTGTGATTGTGATTGTGTGATTGTGATTGTGATTGTGATTGTGATTGTGATTGTGATTGTGATTGTGATTGTGATTGTGATTGTGTGATTGTGATTGTGTGATTGTGATGGTGTGATTGTGATTGTGTGATTGTGATTGTGTGATTGTGATTGTGTGATTGTGATTGTGTGATTGTGATTGTGTGATTGTGATTGTGTGATTGTGATTGTGTGACTGTGATTGTGGGATTGTGATTGTGGGATTGTGATTATGGGATTGTGACTATGTGATTGAGTGATTGTGACTGTGTGATTGTGATTGTGTGATTGTGATTGTGTGATTGTGATTGTGTGATTGTGATTGTGTGATTGTGATTGTGTGATTGTGATTGTGTGATTGTGATTGTGTGATCGTGATTGTGTGATCGTGATTGTGTGATCGTGATTGTGTGATCGTGATTGTGGGATTGTGACTGAGTGATTGTGTGATCGTGATTGTGTGATCGCGATTGTGTGATCGTGACTGTGTGATCGTGATTGTGTGATCGTGATTGTGCGATTGTGATTGTGATTGTGTGACTGTGTGATTGTGACTGTGTGACAGTGTGATTGTGATTGTGTGATCGTGATTGTGTGGTCGTGATTGTGTGATTGTGTTTGTGTGATTGTTGTTGTGATTGTGATTGAGTGACTGTGTGATTGTGATTGTGTGATCGTGATTGTGTGATCGTGATTGTGGGATTGTGACTGTGTGATTGTGTGATCGTGATTGTGTGATCGTGATTGTGTGATCGTGATTGTGTGGCCGTGATTGTGTGATCGTGATTGTGCGATCGTGTTTGTGTGATCGTGATTGTGTGCTCGTGATTGTGTGATCGTGATTGTGTGATCCTGTTTGTGTGATCGTGATTGTGATTGAGATTGTGTGATTGTAATTGTGTGACTGTGATTGTGTGACTGTGATTGTGTGATCGTGATTGTGTGAGCGTGACTGTGTGATCGTGATTGTGTGATTGTGTTATTGTGATTGTGTTATTGTGATTGTGTGATTGTGATTGTGTGATCGTGACTGTGTGATCGTGATTGTGTGATCGTGATTGTGGGATTGTGACTGTGTGATTGTGTGATCGTGATTGTGATTGTGTGATTGTGATTATGTGATTGTGATTGTGATTGTGTGATTGTGATTGTGTGATTGTGATTGTGTTATTGTGATTGTGTGATTGTGATTGCGTGATGGTGATTGTGTGATCGTGACTGTGTGATCGTGATTGTGTGATCGTGATTTTGCGATTGTGATTGTGATTGTGTGACTGTGTGATTGTGACTGTGTGACAGTGTGATTGTGATTGTGTGATCGTGATTGTGTGGTCGTGATTGTGTGATTGTGTTTGTGTGATTGTTGTTGTGATTGTGATTGAGTGACTGTGTGATTGTGATTGTGTGATCGTGATTGTGTGATCGTGATTGTGGGATTGTGACTGTGTGATTGTGTGATCGTGATTGTGTGGCCGTGATTGTGTGATCGTGTTATTGTGATTGTGTTATTGTGATTGTGTGATTGTGATTGTGTGATCGTGACTGTGTGATCGTGATTGTGTGATCGTGATTGTGGGATTGTGACTGTGTGATTGTGTGATCGTGATCGTGATTGTGGGTTTGTGACTGTGTGATTGTGTGATTGTGATTGTGTGATTGTGATTGTGTGATTGTGATTGTGTGACTGTGATTGCGTGACTGTGATTGTGGGATTGTGATTGTGTGATTGTGTGATCATCATTGAGTGATCGTGATTGTGTGATCGTGATTGTGCGAACGTGATTGTGTGATCGTGATTGTGTCATTGTGATTGTGATTGTGACTGTGTGATTGTGTGATTGTGGTTGTGTGATTGTGATTGTGTGACTGTGATTGTGTGATTGTGATTGTGGGATTGTGATTGTGTGATTGTGTGATCGTGATTGTGTGATAGTGATTGTGTGATAGTGATTGTGTGATAGTGATTGTGTGATCGTGATTGTGTGATCGTGATTGTGTGATCGTGATTGTGTGATTGTGTTATTGTGATTGTGTGATTCTGATTGTGTGATTGTGATTGTGTGATCGTGACTGTGTGATCGTGATTGTCTGATCGTGATTGTGGGATTGTGACTGTGTGATTGTGTGATCGTGATTGTGATTGTGTTATTGTGATTGTGTGATTGTGATTGCGTGAATGTGATTGTGTGATCGTGACTGTGTCATCGTGATTATGGGTTTGTGACTGTGTGATTGTGTGATTGTGATTGTGTGATTGTGATTGTGTGATTGTGATTGTGATTGTGATTGTGTGACTGTGATTGTGTGACTGTGATTGTGTGACTGTGATTGTGGGATTGTGACTGTGTGATCGTGACAGTGTGATCGTGATTATGGGTTTGTGACTGTGTGATTGTGTGATTGTGATTGTGTTATTGTGATTGTGTGATTGTGATTGTGTGATCGTGACTGTGTGATCGTGTTTGTGTGATCGTGATTGTGGGTTTGTGACTGTGTGATTGTGTGATTGTGATTGAGTGATTGTGATTGTGTGATTGCGATTGTGTGATTGTGATTGTGTGACTGTGTGATTGTGACTGTGTGACAGTGTGATTGTGATTGTGTGATCGTGATTGTGTGGTCGTGATTGTGGGATTGTGACTGTGTGATTGTGTGATCGTGATTGTGATTGTGTTATTGTGATTGTGTGATTGTGATTGCGTGATTGTGATTGTGTGATCGTGACTGTGTGATCGTGATTGTGTGACCGTGATTGTGCGATTGTGATTATGATTGTGTGACTGTGTGATAGTGTGATTGTGATTGTGTGATCGTGATTGTGTGGTCGTGATTGTGTGATTGTGTTTGTGTGATTGTTGTTGTGATTGTGATTGAGTGACTGTGTGATCGTGATTGTGTGATCGTGATTGTGCGATCGTGATTGTGTGATCGTGATTGTGGGATTGTGTGATCGTGATTGTGTGATCGTGATTGTGTGATCGTGATTGTGTGGCCGTGATTGTGTGATCGTGATTGTGCGATCGTGTTTGTGTGATCGTGATTGTGTGCTCGTGATTGTGTGATCGTGATTGTGTGATCCTGTTTGTGTGATCGTGATTGTGATTAAGATTGTGTGATTGTGATTGTGTGACTGTGATTGTGTGACTGTGATTGTGTGATCGTGATTGTGTGATCGTGATTGTGTGATCGTGATTGTGTGATCGTGACTGTGTGATCGTGATTGTGTGATTGTGTTATTGTGATTGTGTGATCGTGACTGTGTGATCGTGATTGTGTGATTGTGATTGTGTGATTGTTATTGTGTGACTGTGATTGTGTGATCGTGATTGTGTGATCGTGATTGTGGGATTGTGACTGTGTGATTGTGTGATCGTGATTGTGATTGTGTGATTGTGATTATGTGATTGTGATTGTAATTGTGTGATTGTGATTGTGTGATTGTGATTGTGTGATTGTGATTCTGATTGTGATTGTGATTGTGATTGTGATTGTGATTGTGATTGTGATTGTGATTGTGATTGTGATTGTGACTGTGATTGTGATTGTGTGATTGTGATTGTGTGATTGTGATGGTGTGATTGTGATTGTGTGATTGTGATTGTGTGATTGTGATTGTGTGATTGTGATTGTGTGATTGTGATTGTGTGACTGTGATTGTGGGATTGTGATTGTGGGATTGTGATTATGGGATTGTGACTACGTGATTGAGTGATTGTGATTGTGTGATTGTGATTGTGTGATTGTGATTGTGTTATTGTGATTGTGTTATTGTGATTGTGTGATTGTGATTGCGTGATTGTGATTGTGTGATCGTGACTGTGTGATCGTGATTGTGTGATCGTGATTGTGCGATTGTGATTGTGATTGTGCGACTGTGTGATTGTGACTGTGTGACAGTGTGATTGTGATTGTGTGATCGTGATTGTGTGGTCGTGATTGTGTGATTGTGTTTGTGTGATTGTTGTTGTGATTGTGATTGAGTGACTGTGTGATTGTGATTGTGTGATCGTGATTGTGTGATCGTGATTGTGTGATCGTGATTGTGGGATTGTGACTGTGTGATTGTGTGATCGTGATTGTGTGATCGTGATTGTGTGATCGTGATTGTGTGATCGTGATTGTGTGGCCGTGATTGTGTGATCGTGATTGTGCGATCGTGTTTGTGTGATCGTGATTGTGTGCTCGTGATTGTGTGATCGTGATTGTGTGATCCTGTTTGTGTGATCGTGATTGTGATTGAGATTGTGTGATTGTAATTGTGTGACTGTGATTGTGTGACTGTGATTGTGTGATCGTGATTGTGTGATCGTGACTGTGTGATCGTGATTGTGTGATTGTGTTATTGTGATTGTGTGATTGTGATTGTGTGATTGTGATTGTGTGATTGTGATTGTGATTGTGATTGTGATTGTGATTGTGATTGTGATTGTGATTGTGATTGTGTGATTGTGATTGTGTGATTGTGATGGTGTGATTGTGATTGTGTGATTGTGATTGTGTGATTGTGATTGTGTGATTGTGATTGTGTGATTGTGATTGTGTGATTGTGATTGTGTGATTGTGATTGTGTGACTGTGATTGTGGGATTGTGATTGTGGGATTGTGATTATGGGATTGTGACTATGTGATTGAGTGATTGTGACTGTGTGATTGTGATTGTGTGATTGTGATTGTGTGATTGTGATTGTGTGATTGTGATTGTGTGATTGTGATTGTGTGATTGTGATTGTGTGATTGTGATTGTGTGATCGTGATTGTGTGATCGTGATTGTGTGATCGTGATTGTGTGATCGTGATTGTGGGATTGTGACTGAGTGATTGTGTGATCGTGATTGTGTGATCGCGATTGTGTGATCGTGATTGTGTGGCCGTGATTGTGTGATCGTGATTGTGCGATCGTGTTTGTGTGATCGTGATTGTGTGCTCGTGATTGTGTGATCGTGATTGTGTGATCCTGTTTGTGTGATCGTGATTGTGATTGAGATTGTGTGATTGTGATTGTGTGACTGTGATTGTGTGATTGTGATTGTGTGATTGTGATTGTGTGACTGTGATTGTGGGATTGTGATTGTGGGATTGTGATTATGGGATTGTGACTATGTGATTGAGTGATTGTGACTGTGTGATTGTGATTGTGTGATTGTGATTGTGTGATTGTGATTGTGTGATTGTGATTGTGTGATTGTGATTGTGTGATTGTGACTGTGTGATTGTGATTGTGTGATCGTGATTGTGTGATCGTGATTGTGTGATCGTGATTGTGGGATTGTGACTGTGTGATTGTGTGATCGTGATTGTGTGATCGTGATTGTGTGATCGTGATTGTGTGATCGTGATTGTGTGGCCGTGATTGTGTGATCGTGATTGTGCGATCGTGTTTGTGTGATCGTGATTGTGTGCTCGTGATTGTGTGATCGTGATTGTGTGATCCTGTTTGTGTGATCGTGATTGTGATTGAGATTCTGTGATTGTAATTGTGTGACTGTGATTGTGTGACTGTGATTGTGTGATCGTGATTGTGTGATCGTGACTGTGTGATCGTGATTGTGTGATTGTGTTATTGTGATTGTGTGATTGTGATTGTGTGATCGTGACTGTGTGATCGTGATTGTGTGATCGTGATTGTGGGATTGTGACTGTGTGATTGTGTGATCGTGATTGTGATTGTGTGATTGTGATTATGTAATTGTGATTGTGATTGTGTGATTGTGATTGTGTGATTGTGATTGTGTGATTGTGATTGTGTGATTGTGATTGTGATTGTGATTGTGATTGTGATTGTGATTGTGATTGTGATTGTGATTGTGATTGTGATTGTGATTGTGTGATTGTGATTGTGTGATTGTGATGGTGTGATTGTGATTGTGTGATTGTGTGATTGTGATTGTGTGATTGTGATTGTGTGATTGTGATTGTGTGACTGTGATTGTGGGATTGTGATTGTGGGATTGTGATTATGGGATTGTGACTATGTGATTGAGTGATTGTGACTGTGTGATTGTGATTGTGTGATTGTGATTGTGTGATTGTGATTGTGTGATTGTGATTGTGTGATTGTGATTGTGTGATTGTGATTGTGTGATCGTGATTGTGTGATCGTGATTGTGTGGTCGTGATTGTGTGATCGTGATTGTGGGATTGTGACTGAGTGATTGTGTGATCGTGATTGTGTGATCGTGATTGTGTGATCGTGATTGTGTGGCCGTGATTGTGTGATCGTGATTGTGCGATCGTGTTTGTGTGATCGTGATTGTGTGCTCGTGATTGTGTGATCGTGATTGTGTGATCCTGTTTGTGTGATCGTGATTGTGATTGAGATTGTGTGATTGTGATTGTGTGACTGTGATTGTGTGACTGTGATTGTGTGATCGTGATTGTGTGATCGTGACTGTGTGATCGTGATTGTGTGATTGTGTTATTGTGATTGTGTGATTGTGATTGTGTGATCGTGACTGTGTGATCGTGATTGTGTGATCATGATTGTGGGATTGTGACTGTGTGATTGTGTGATCGTGATTGTGATTGTGTGATTGTGATTATGTGATTGTGATTGTGATTGTGTGATTGTGATTGTGTGACTGTGATTGTGGGATTGTGATTGTGGGATTGTGATTATGGGATTGTGACTATGTGATTGAGTGATTGTGATTGTGTGATTATGATTGTGTGATTGTGATTGTGTTATTGTGATTGTGTGATTGTGATTGCGTGATTGTGATTGTGTGATCGTGACTGTGTGATCGTGATTGTGTGATCGTGATTGTGCGATTGTGATTGTGATTGTGTGACTGTGTGATTGTGACTGTGTGACAGCGTGATTGTGATTGTGTGATCGTGATTGTGTGGTCGTGATTGTGTGATTGTGTTTGTGTGATTGTTGTTGTGATTGTGATTGAGTGACTGTGTGATTGTGATTGTGTGATCGTGATTGTGTGATCGTGATTGTGGGATTGTGACTGTGTGATTGTGTGATCGTGATTGTGTGATCGTGATTGTGTGATCGTGATTGGGTGGCCGTGATTGTGTGATCGTGATTGTGCGATCGTGTTTGTGTGATCGTGATTGTGTGCTCGTGATTGTGTGATCGTGATTGTGTGATCCTGTTTGTGTGATCGTGGTTGTGATTGAGATTGTGTGATTGTGATTGTGTGACTGTGCTTGTGTGACTGTGATTGTGTGAACGTGATTGTGTGATCGTGACTGTGTGATCGTGATTGTGTGATTGTGTTATTGTGATTGTGTTATTGTGATTGTGTGATTGTGATTGTGTGATCGTGACTGTGTGATCGTGATTGTGTGATCGTGATTGTGGGATTGTGACTGTGTGATTGTGTGATCGTGATTGTGATTGTGTGATTGTGATTATGTGATTGTGATTGTGATTGTGTGATTGTGATTGTGTGATTGTGATTGTGTGATTGTGATTGTGTGATTGTGATTGTGTGATTGTGATTGTGTGATTGTGATTGTGATTGTGATTGTGATTGTGATTGTGATTGTGATTGTGATTGTGATTGTGATTGTGATTGTGATTGTGATTGTGATTGTGATTGTGATTGTGATTGTGTGATCGTGACTGTGTGATCGTGATTGTGTGATCGTGATTGTGGGATTGTGACTGTGTGATTGTGTGATCGTGATTGTGTGATTGTGATTGTGTGATTGTGATTGTGTGATTGTGATTGTGTGATTGTGATTGTGTGATTGTGATTGTGTGATTGTGATTGTGATTGTGATTGTGTGACTGTGATTGTGTGATTGTGATTGTGTGATTGTGATTGTGTGATTGTGATTGTGTGATTGTGATTGTGTGATTGAGATTGTGTGATTGTGATTGTGTGATTGTGTGATTGTGATTGTGTGATTGTGATTGTGTGATTGTGATTGTGTGATTGTGATTGTGTTATTGTGATTGTGTGATTGTGATTGTGTGATCGTGACTGTGTGATCGTGATTGTGTGATCGTGATTGTGGGATTGTGACTGTGTGATTGTGTGATCGTGATTGTGATTTTGTTATTGTGATTGTGTGATTGTGATGGCGTGATTGTGACTGTGTGATCCTGATTGTGAGATCGTTATTGTGGGATTGTGATTATGGGATTGTGACTGTGTGATTGAGTGATTGTGATTGTGTGATCGTGATTGTGTGATCGTGATTGTGTGATCGTGATCGTGTGATCGTGATTGTGTGATCGTGATTGTGTGATCGTGATTGTGATTGTGTTATTGTGATTGTGTTATTGTGATTGTGTGATTGTGATTGTGTGATCGTGACTGTGTGATCGTGATTATGCGAACGTGATTGTGTGATCGTGATTGTGTGATTGTGATTGTGATTGTGACTGTGTGATTGTGTGATTGTGGTTGTGTGATTGTGATTGTGTGACTGTGATTGTGTGACTGTGATTGTGTGATTGTGATTGTGGGATTGTGATTGTGTGATTGTGTGATCGTGATTGTGTGATAGTGATTGTGTGATAGTGATTGTGTGATAGTGATTGTGTGATCGTGATTGTGTGATTGTGTTATTGTGATTGTGTGACTCTGATTGTGTGATTGTGATTGTGTGATCGTGACTGTGTGATCGTGATTGTGTGATCGTGATTGTGGGATTGTGACTGTGTGATTGTGTGATCGTGATTGTGATTGTGTTATTGTGATTGTGTGATTGTGATTGCGTGATTGTGATTGTGTGATCGTGACTGTGTGATCGTGATTGTGGGTTTGTGACTGTGTGATTGTGTGATTGTGATTGTGTGATTGTGTGATTGTGATTGTGTGATTGTGATTGTGTGACTGTGATTGTGTGATTGTGATTGTGTGATTGTGATTGTGATTGTGATTGTGTGACTGTGATTGTGTGACTGTGATTGTGGGATTGTGACTGTGTGATCGTGATTGTGTGATCGTGATTGTGGGATTGTGATTATGGGATTGTGACTATGTGATTGAGTGATTGTGACTGTGTGATTGTGATTGTGTGATTGTGATTGTGTGATTGTGATTGTGTGATTGTGATTGTGTGATTGTGATTGTGTGATTGTGATTGTGTGATTGTGATTGTGTGATTGTGATTGTGTGATTGTGATTGTGTGATTGTGATTGTGTGATTGTGATTGTGTGATTGCGATTGTGTGATTGCGATTGTGTGATTGTGATTGTGTGATTGTGATTGTGTGATTGTGATTGTGTGATTGTGATTGTGTGATTGTGATTGTGTGATTGTGATTGTGTGATTGTGATTGTGTGATTGCGATTGTGTGGTTGTGATTGTGTGATTGTGATTGTGTGATCGTGACTGTGTGATCGTATTTGTGTGATCGTGATTGTGGGTTTGTGACTGTGTGATTGTGTTATTGTGATTGTGTGATTGCGATTGTGTGATTGTGATTGTGTGACTGTGTGATTGTGACTGTGTGACAGTGTGATTGTGATTGTGTGATCGTGATTGTGTGGTCGTGATTGTGGGATTGTGACTGTGTGATTGTGTGATCGTGATTGTGATTGTGTTATTGTGATTGTGTGATTGTGATTGCGTGATTGTGATTGTGTGATCGTGACTGTGTGATCGTGATTGTGTGATCGTGATTGTGCGATTGTGATTGTGATTGTGTGACTGTGTGATTGTGATTGTGTGATTGTGATTGTGTGATTGTGATTGTGTGATTGTGATTGTGTGATTGCTATTGTGTGACTGCGATTGTGGGATTGTGATTGTGGGATTGTGATTATGGGATTTTGACTATGTGATTGAGTGATTGTGACTGTGTGATTGTGATTGTGTGATTGTGATTGTGTGATTGTGATTGTGTTATTGTGATTGTGTGATTGTGATTGTGTGACTGTGATTGTGGGATTGTGATTGTGGGATTGTGATTGTGTGATTGTGATTGTGTGATTGTGATTGTGTGATTGTGATTGTGTGATTGTGATTGTGTGACTGTGATTGTGGGATTGTGATTGTGGGATTGTGATTATGGGATTGTGACTATGTGATTGAGTGATTGTGACTGTGTGATTGTGATTGTGTGATCGTGATTGTGTGATCGTGATTGTGTGATCGTGATTGTGTGATCGTGATTGTGGGATTGTGACTGAGTGATTGTGTGATCGTGACTGTGTGACCGTGATTGTGTGATTGTGTTATTGTGATTGTGTGATTGTGATTGTGTGATCGTGACTGTGTGATCGTGATTGTGTGATCATGATTGTGGGATTGTGACTGTGTGATTGTGTGATCGTGATTGTGATTGTGTGATTGTGATTATGTGATTGTGATTGTGATTGTGTGATTGTGATTGTGTGACTGTGATTGTGGGATTGTGATTGTGGGATTGTGATTATGGGATTGTGACTATGTGATTGAGTGATTGTGATTGTGTGATTATGATTGTGTGATTGTGATTGTGTTATTGTGATTGTGTGATTGTGATGGCGTGATTGTGATTGTGTGATCGTGACTGTGTGATCGTGATTGTGTGATCGTGATTGTGCGATTGTGATTGTGATTGTGTGACTGTGTGATTGTGACTGTGTGACAGCGTGATTGTGATTGTGTGATCGTGATTGTGTGGTCGTGATTGTGTGATTGTGTTTGTGTGATTGTTGTTGTGATCGTGATTGTGTGATCGTGATTGTGGGATTGTGACTGTGTGATTGTGTGATCGTGATTGTGTGATCGTGATTGGGTGGCCGTGATTGTGTGATCGTGATTGTACGATCGTGTTTGTGTGATCGTGATTGTGTGCTCGTGATTGTGTGATCGTGATTGTGTGATCCTGTTTGTGTGATCGTGGTTGTGATTGAGATTGTGTGATTGTGATTGTGTGACTGTGCTTGTGTGACTGTGATTGTGTGATCGTGATTGTGTGATCGTGACTGTGTGATCGTGATTGTGTGATTGTGTTATTGTGATTGTGTTATTGTGATTGTGTGATTGTGATTGTGTGATCGTGACTGTGTGATCGTGATTGTGTGATCGTGATTGTGGGATTGTGACTGTGTGATTGTGTGATCGTGATTGTGATTGTGTGATTGTGATTATGTGATTGTGATTGTGATTGTGTGATTGTGATTGTGTGATTGTGATTGTGTGATTGTGATTGTGTGATTGTGATTGTGTGATTGTGATTGTGTGATTGTGATTGTGATTGTGATTGTGATTGTGATTGTGATTGTGATTGTGATTGTGATTGTGATTGTGATTGTGATTGTGATTGTGATTGTGATTGTGATTGTGTGATCGTGACTGTGTGATCGTGATTGTGTGATCGTGATTGTGGGATTGTGACTGTGTGATTGTGTGATCGTGATTGTGATTGTGTTATTGTGATTGTGTGATTGTGATTGCGTGATTGTGATTGTGTGATCGTGACTGTGTGATCGTGATTGTGGGTTTGTGACTGTGTGATTGTGTGATTGTGATTGTGTGATTGTGATTGTGTGATTGTGATTGTGTGATTGTGATTGTGTGATTGTGATTGTGTGATTGTGATTGTGTGATTGTGATTGTGTGATTGTGATTGTGTGATTGTGATTGTGTGATTGTGATTGTGTGATTGTGATTGTGTGATTGTGATTGTGATTGTGATTGTGTGACTGTGATTGTGTGACTGTGATTGTGTGACTGTGATTGTGTGACTGTGATTGTGTGATTGTGATTGTGTGATTGTGATTGTGTGATTGTGATTGTGTGATTGTGATTGTGTGATTGTGATTGTGTGATTGTGATTGTGTGATTGTGATTGTGTGATTGTGATTGTGTGATTGTGATTGTGTGATTGTGATTGTGTGATTGTGATTGTGTGATTGGGATTGTGTGATTGTGATTGTGTGATTGTGATTGTGTGATTGTGATTGTGTGATTGTGATTGTGTGATTGTGATTGTGTGATTGTGATTGTGTGATTGTAATTGTGTGATTGTGATTGTGTGATTGTGATTGTGTGATTGTGATTGTGTGATTGTGATTGTGTGATTGTGATTGTGTGATTGTGATTGTGTGATTGTGATTGTGTGATTGTGATTGTGTGATTGTGATTGTGTGATTGAGATTGTGTGATTGTGATTGTGTGATTGTGTGATTGTGATTGTGATTGTGTGATTGTGATTGTGTGATTGTGATTGTGTTATTGTGATTGTGTTATTGTGATTGTGTGATTGTGATTGTGTGATCGTGACTGTGTGATCGTGATTGTGTGATCGTGATTGTGTGATCGTGATTGTGTGATCGTGATTGTGTGATCGTGATTGTGTGATCGTGATTGTGATTGTGTTATTGTGATTGTGTTATTGTGATTGTGTGATTGTGATTGTGTGATCGTGACTGTGTGATCGTGATTATGCGAACGTGATTGTGTGATCGTGATTGTGTGATTGTGATTGTGATTGTGACTGTGTGATTGTGTGATTGTGGTTGTGTGATTGTGATTGTGTGACTGTGATTGTGTGACTGTGATTGTGTGATTGTGATTGTGGGATTGTGATTGTGTGATTGTGTGATCGTGATTGTGTGATAGTGATTGTGTGATAGTGATTGTGTGATAGTGATTGTGTGATCGTGATTGTGTGATTGTGTTATTGTGATTGTGTGACTCTGATTGTGTGATTGTGATTGTGTGATCGTGACTGTGTGATCGTGATTGTGTGATCGTGATTGTGGGATTGTGACTGTGTGATTGTGTGATCGTGATTGTGATTGTGTTATTGTGATTGTGTGATTGTGATTGCGTGATTGTGATTGTGTGATCGTGACTGTGTGATCGTGATTGTGGGTTTGTGACTGTGTGATTGTGTGATTGTGATTGTGTGATTGTGTGATTGTGATTGTGTGATTGTGATTGTGTGATTGTGATTGTGTGACTGTGATTGTGTGATTGTGATTGTGTGATTGTGATTGTGATTGTGATTGTGTGACTGTGATTGTGTGACTGTGATTGTGGGATTGTGACTGTATGATCGTGATTGTGTGATCGTGATTGTGGGATTGTGATTATGGGATTGTGACTATGTGATTGAGTGATTGTGACTGTGTGATTGTGATTGTGTGATTGTGATTGTGTGATTGTGATTGTGTGATTGTGATTGTGTGATTGTGATTGTGTGATTGTGATTGTGTGATTGTGATTGTGTGATTGTGATTGTGTGATTGTGATTGTGTGATTGTGATTGTGTGATTGTGATTGTGTGATTGTGATTGTGTGATTGCGATTGTGTGATTGCGATTGTGTGATTGTGATTGTGTGATTGTGATTGTGTGATTGTGATTGTGTGATTGTGATTGTGTGATTGTGATTGTGTGATTGTGATTGTGTGATTGTGATTGTGTGATTGCGATTGTGTGGTTGTGATTGTGTGATTGTGATTGTGTGATCGTGACTGTGTGATCGTATTTGTGTGATCGTGATTGTGGGTTTGTGACTGTGTGATTGTGTTATTGTGATTGTGTGATTGCGATTGTGTGATTGTGATTGTGTGACTGTGTGATTGTGACTGTGTGACAGTGTGATTGTGATTGTGTGATCGTGATTGTGTGGTCGTGATTGTGGGATTGTGACTGTGTGATTGTGTGATCGTGATTGTGATTGTGTTATTGTGATTGTGTGATTGTGATTGCGTGATTGTGATTGTGTGATCGTGACTGTGTGATCGTGATTGTGTGATCGTGATTGTGCGATTGTGATTGTGATTGTGTGACTGTGTGATTGTGATTGTGTGATTGTGATTGTGTGATTGTGATTGTGTGATTGTGATTGTGTGATTGCTATTGTGTGACTGTGATTGTGGGATTGTGATTGTGGGATTGTGATTATGGGATTGTGACTATGTGATTGAGTGATTGTGACTGTGTGATTGTGATTGTGTGATTGTGATTGTGTGATTGTGATTGTGTTATTGTGATTGTGTGATTGTGATTGCGTGATTGTGATTGTGTGATCGTGACTGTGTGATCGTGATTGTGTGATCGTGATTGTGCGATTGTGATTGTGATTGTGTGACTGTGTGATTGTGACTGTGTGACAGTGTGATTGTGATTGTGTGATCGTGATTGTGTGGTCGTGATTGTGTGATTGTGTTTGTGTGATTGTTGTTGTGATTGTGATTGAGTGACTGTGTGATTGTGATTGTGTGATCGTGATTGTGTGATCGTGATTGTGTGATAGTGATTGTGTGATCGTGATTGTGTGATCGTGACTGTGTGATTGTGTGATCGTGATTGTGTGATCGTGATTGTGTGGCCGTGATTGTGTGAACGTGATTGTGCGATCGTGTTTGTGTGATCGTGATTGTGTGCTCGTGATTGTGTGATCGTGATTGTGTGATCCTGTTTGTGTGATCGTGATTGTGATTGAGATTGTGTGATTGTGATTGTGTGACTGTGATTGTGTGACTGTGATTGTGTGATCGTGATTGTGTGATCGTGACTGTGTGATCGTGATTGTGTGATTGTGTTATTGTTATTGTGTGATTGTGATTGTGTGACTGTGATTGTGTGACTGTGATTGTGTGATTGTGATTGTGGGATTGTGATTGTGTGATTGTGTGATCGTGATTGTGTGATAGTGATTGTGTGATAGTGATTGTGTGATAGTGATTGTGTGATCGTGATTGTGTGATTGTGTTATTGTGATTGTGTGACTCTGATTGTGTGATTGTGATTGTGTGATCGTGACTGTGTGATCGTGATTGTGTGATCGTGATTGTGGGATTGTGACTGTGTGATTGTGTGATCGTGATTGTGATTGTGTTATTGTGATTGTGTGATTGTGATTGCGTGATTGTGATTGTGTTATCGTGACTGTGTGATCGTGATTGTGGGTTTGTGACTGTGTGATTGTGTGATTGTGATTGTGTGATTGTGTGATTGTGATTGTGTGATTGTGATTGTGTGACTGTGATTGTGTGATTGTGATTGTGTGATTGTGATTGTGTGATTGCGATTGTGTGGTTGTGATTGTGTGATTGTGATTGTGTGATCGTGACTGTGTGATCGTATTTGTGTGATCGTGATTGTGGGTTTGTGACTGTGTGATTGTGTTATTGTGATTGTGTGATTGCGATTGTGTGATTGTGATTGTGTGACTGTGTGATTGTGACTGTGTGACAGTGTGATTGTGATTGTGTGATCGTGATTGTGTGGTCGTGATTGTGGGATTGTGACTGTGTGATTGTGTGATCGTGATTGTGATTGTGTTATTGTGATTGTGTGATTGTGATTGCGTGATTGTGATTGTGTGATCGTGACTGTGTGATCGTGATTGTGTGATCGTGATTGTGCGATTGTGATTGTGATTGTGTGACTGTGTGATTGTGATTGTGTGATTGTGATTGTGTGATTGTGATTGTGTGATTGTGATTGTGTGATTGCTATTGTGTGACTGCGATTGTGGGATTGTGATTGTGGGATTGTGATTATGGGATTTTGACTATGTGATTGAGTGATTGTGACTGTGTGATTGTGATTGTGTGATTGTGATTGTGTGATTGTGATTGTGTTATTGTGATTGTGTGATTGTGATTGTGTGACTGTGATTGTGGGATTGTGATTGTGGGATTGTGATTGTGTGATTGTGATTGTGTGATTGTGATTGTGTGATTGTGATTGTGTGATTGTGATTGTGTGACTGTGATTGTGGGATTGTGATTGTGGGATTGTGATTATGGGATTGTGACTATGTGATTGAGTGATTGTGACTGTGTGATTGTGATTGTGTGATCGTGATTGTGTGATCGTGATTGTGTGATCGTGATTGTGTGATCGTGATTGTGGGATTGTGACTGAGTGATTGTGTGATCGTGACTGTGTGACCGTGATTGTGTGATTGTGTTATTGTGATTGTGTGATTGTGATTGTGTGATCGTGACTGTGTGATCGTGATTGTGTGATCATGATTGTGGGATTGTGACTGTGTGATTGTGTGATCGTGATTGTGATTGTGTGATTGTGATTATGTGATTGTGATTGTGATTGTGTGATTGTGATTGTGTGACTGTGATTGTGGGATTGTGATTGTGGGATTGTGATTATGGGATTGTGACTATGTGATTGAGTGATTGTGATTGTGTGATTATGATTGTGTGATTGTGATTGTGTTATTGTGATTGTGTGATTGTGATGGCGTGATTGTGATTGTGTGATCGTGACTGTGTGATCGTGATTGTGTGATCGTGATTGTGCGATTGTGATTGTGATTGTGTGACTGTGTGATTGTGACTGTGTGACAGCGTGATTGTGATTGTGTGATCGTGATTGTGTGGTCGTGATTGTGTGATTGTGTTTGTGTGATTGTTGTTGTGATCGTGATTGTGTGATCGTGATTGTGGGATTGTGACTGTGTGATTGTGTGATCGTGATTGTGTGATCGTGATTGGGTGGCCGTGATTGTGTGATCGTGATTGTACGATCGTGTTTGTGTGATCGTGATTGTGTGCTCGTGATTGTGTGATCGTGATTGTGTGATCCTGTTTGTGTGATCGTGGTTGTGATTGAGATTGTGTGATTGTGATTGTGTGACTGTGCTTGTGTGACTGTGATTGTGTGATCGTGATTGTGTGATCGTGACTGTGTGATCGTGATTGTGTGATTGTGTTATTGTGATTGTGTTATTGTGATTGTGTGATTGTGATTGTGTGATCGTGACTGTGTGATCGTGATTGTGTGATCGTGATTGTGGGATTGTGACTGTGTGATTGTGTGATCGTGATTGTGATTGTGTGATTGTGATTATGTGATTGTGATTGTGATTGTGTGATTGTGATTGTGTGATTGTGATTGTGTGATTGTGATTGTGTGATTGTGATTGTGTGATTGTGATTGTGTGATTGTGATTGTGATTGTGATTGTGATTGTGATTGTGATTGTGATTGTGATTGTGATTGTGATTGTGATTGTGATTGTGATTGTGATTGTGATTGTGATTGTGTGATCGTGACTGTGTGATCGTGATTGTGTGATCGTGATTGTGGGATTGTGACTGTGTGATTGTGTGATCGTGATTGTGATTGTGTTATTGTGATTGTGTGATTGTGATTGCGTGATTGTGATTGTGTGATCGTGACTGTGTGATCGTGATTGTGGGTTTGTGACTGTGTGATTGTGTGATTGTGATTGTGTGATTGTGATTGTGTGATTGTGATTGTGTGATTGTGATTGTGTGATTGTGATTGTGTGATTGTGATTGTGTGATTGTGATTGTGTGATTGTGATTGTGTGATTGTGATTGTGTGATTGTGATTGTGTGATTGTGATTGTGTGATTGTGATTGTGTGATTGTGATTGTGTGATTGTGATTGTGATTGTGATTGTGTGACTGTGATTGTGTGACTGTGATTGTGTGACTGTGATTGTGTGACTGTGATTGTGTGATTGTGATTGTGTGATTGTGATTGTGTGATTGTGATTGTGTGATTGTGATTGTGTGATTGTGATTGTGTGATTGTGATTGTGTGATTGTGATTGTGTGATTGTGATTGTGTGATTGTGATTGTGTGATTGTGATTGTGTGATTGTGATTGTGTGATTGGGATTGTGTGATTGTGATTGTGTGATTGTGATTGTGTGATTGTGATTGTGTGATTGTGATTGTGTGATTGTGATTGTGTGATTGTGATTGTGTGATTGTAATTGTGTGATTGTGATTGTGTGATTGTGATTGTGTGATTGTGATTGTGTGATTGTGATTGTGTGATTGTGATTGTGTGATTGTGATTGTGTGATTGTGATTGTGTGATTGTGATTGTGTGATTGTGATTGTGTGATTGAGATTGTGTGATTGTGATTGTGTGATTGTGTGATTGTGATTGTGATTGTGTGATTGTGATTGTGTGATTGTGATTGTGTTATTGTGATTGTGTTATTGTGATTGTGTGATTGTGATTGTGTGATCGTGACTGTGTGATCGTGATTGTGTGATCGTGATTGTGTGATCGTGATTGTGTGATCGTGATTGTGTGATCGTGATTGTGTGATCGTGATTGTGATTGTGTTATTGTGATTGTGTTATTGTGATTGTGTGATTGTGATTGTGTGATCGTGACTGTGTGATCGTGATTATGCGAACGTGATTGTGTGATCGTGATTGTGTGATTGTGATTGTGATTGTGACTGTGTGATTGTGTGATTGTGGTTGTGTGATTGTGATTGTGTGACTGTGATTGTGTGACTGTGATTGTGTGATTGTGATTGTGGGATTGTGATTGTGTGATTGTGTGATCGTGATTGTGTGATAGTGATTGTGTGATAGTGATTGTGTGATAGTGATTGTGTGATCGTGATTGTGTGATTGTGTTATTGTGATTGTGTGACTCTGATTGTGTGATTGTGATTGTGTGATCGTGACTGTGTGATCGTGATTGTGTGATCGTGATTGTGGGATTGTGACTGTGTGATTGTGTGATCGTGATTGTGATTGTGTTATTGTGATTGTGTGATTGTGATTGCGTGATTGTGATTGTGTGATCGTGACTGTGTGATCGTGATTGTGGGTTTGTGACTGTGTGATTGTGTGATTGTGATTGTGTGATTGTGTGATTGTGATTGTGTGATTGTGATTGTGTGATTGTGATTGTGTGACTGTGATTGTGTGATTGTGATTGTGTGATTGTGATTGTGATTGTGATTGTGTGACTGTGATTGTGTGACTGTGATTGTGGGATTGTGACTGTATGATCGTGATTGTGTGATCGTGATTGTGGGATTGTGATTATGGGATTGTGACTATGTGATTGAGTGATTGTGACTGTGTGATTGTGATTGTGTGATTGTGATTGTGTGATTGTGATTGTGTGATTGTGATTGTGTGATTGTGATTGTGTGATTGTGATTGTGTGATTGTGATTGTGTGATTGTGATTGTGTGATTGTGATTGTGTGATTGTGATTGTGTGATTGTGATTGTGTGATTGTGATTGTGTGATTGCGATTGTGTGATTGCGATTGTGTGATTGTGATTGTGTGATTGTGATTGTGTGATTGTGATTGTGTGATTGTGATTGTGTGATTGTGATTGTGTGATTGTGATTGTGTGATTGTGATTGTGTGATTGCGATTGTGTGGTTGTGATTGTGTGATTGTGATTGTGTGATCGTGACTGTGTGATCGTATTTGTGTGATCGTGATTGTGGGTTTGTGACTGTGTGATTGTGTTATTGTGATTGTGTGATTGCGATTGTGTGATTGTGATTGTGTGACTGTGTGATTGTGACTGTGTGACAGTGTGATTGTGATTGTGTGATCGTGATTGTGTGGTCGTGATTGTGGGATTGTGACTGTGTGATTGTGTGATCGTGATTGTGATTGTGTTATTGTGATTGTGTGATTGTGATTGCGTGATTGTGATTGTGTGATCGTGACTGTGTGATCGTGATTGTGTGATCGTGATTGTGCGATTGTGATTGTGATTGTGTGACTGTGTGATTGTGATTGTGTGATTGTGATTGTGTGATTGTGATTGTGTGATTGTGATTGTGTGATTGCTATTGTGTGACTGTGATTGTGGGATTGTGATTGTGGGATTGTGATTATGGGATTGTGACTATGTGATTGAGTGATTGTGACTGTGTGATTGTGATTGTGTGATTGTGATTGTGTGATTGTGATTGTGTTATTGTGATTGTGTGATTGTGATTGCGTGATTGTGATTGTGTGATCGTGACTGTGTGATCGTGATTGTGTGATCGTGATTGTGCGATTGTGATTGTGATTGTGTGACTGTGTGATTGTGACTGTGTGACAGTGTGATTGTGATTGTGTGATCGTGATTGTGTGGTCGTGATTGTGTGATTGTGTTTGTGTGATTGTTGTTGTGATTGTGATTGAGTGACTGTGTGATTGTGATTGTGTGATCGTGATTGTGTGATCGTGATTGTGTGATAGTGATTGTGTGATCGTGATTGTGTGATCGTGACTGTGTGATTGTGTGATCGTGATTGTGTGATCGTGATTGTGTGGCCGTGATTGTGTGAACGTGATTGTGCGATCGTGTTTGTGTGATCGTGATTGTGTGCTCGTGATTGTGTGATCGTGATTGTGTGATCCTGTTTGTGTGATCGTGATTGTGATTGAGATTGTGTGATTGTGATTGTGTGACTGTGATTGTGTGACTGTGATTGTGTGATCGTGATTGTGTGATCGTGACTGTGTGATCGTGATTGTGTGATTGTGTTATTGTTATTGTGTGATTGTGATTGTGTGATCGTGACTGTGTGATCGTGATTGTGTGATCGTGATTGTGGGATTGTGACTCTGTGATTGTGTGATCGTGATTGTGATTGTGTGATTGTGATTATGTGATTGTGATTGTAATTGTGTGATTGTGATTGTGTGATTGTGATTGTGTGATTGTGATTGTGTGATTGTGATTGTGATTGTGATTGTGATTGTGATTGTGATTGTGATTGTGATTGTGATTGTGATTGTGATTGTGATTGTGATTGTGATTGTGATTGTGATTGTGATTGTGATTGTGATTGTGATTGTGATTGTGATTGTGATTGTGATTGTGATTGTGTGATTGTGATTGTGTGATTGTGATGGTGTGATTGTGATTGTGTGATTGTGATTGTGTGATTGTGATTGTGTGATTGTGATTGTGTGATTGTGATTGTGTGATTGTGATTGTGTGACTGCGATTGTGGGATTGTGATTGTGGGATTGTGATTATGGGAGTGTGACTATGTGATTGAGTGATTGTGATTGTGTGATTGTGATTGTGTGATTGTGATTGTGTTATTGTGATTGTGTGATTGTGATTGCGCGATTGTGATTGTGTGATCGTGACTGTGTGATCGTGATTGTGTGATCGTGATTGTGCGATTGTGATTGTGATTGTGTGACTGTGTGATTGTGACTGTGTGACAGTGTGATTGTGATTGTGTGATCGTGATTGTGTGGCCGTGATTGTGTGATTGTGTTTGTGTGATTGTTGTTGTGATTGTGATTGAGTGACTGTGTGATTGTGATTGTGTGATCGTGATTGTGTGATCGTGATTGTGGGATTGTGACTGTGTGATTGTGTGATCGTGATTGTGTGATCGTGATTGTGTGGCCGTGATTGTGTGATCGTGATTGTGCAATCGTGTTTGTGTGATCGTGATTGTGTGCTCGTGATTGTGTGATCGTGATTGTGTGATCCTGTTTGTGTGATCGTGATTGTGATTGAGATTGTGTGATTCTAATTGTGTGACTGTGATTGTGTGACTGTGATTGTGTGATCGTGATTGTGTGATCGTGACTGTGTGATCGTGATTGTGTGATTGTGTTATTGTGATTGTGTTATTGTGATTGTGTGATTGTGATTGTGTGATCGTGACTGTGTGATCGTGATTGTGTGATCGTGATTGTGGGATTGTGACTGTGTGATTGTGTGATCGTGATTGTGTGATCGTGATTGTGTGATCGTGATTGTGTGGCCGTGATTGTGTGATCGTGATTGTGCGATCGTGTTTGTGTGATCGTGATTGTGTGCTCGTGATTGTGTGATCGTGATTGTGTGATCCTGTTTGTGTGATCGTGATTGTGATTGAGATTGTGTGATTGTGATTGTGTGACTGTGATTTTGTGACTGTGATTGTGTGATCGTGATTGTGTGATCGTGACTGTGTGATTGTGATTGTGTGATTGTGATTGTGTGATTGTGATTGTGTGATTGTGATTGTGTGATTGTGATTGTGTGATTGGTATTGTGTGATTGTGATTGTGTGATTGTGATTGTGATTGTGATTGTGTGACTGTGATTGTGTGACTGTGATTGTGTGACTGTGATTGTGTGATTGTGATTGTGTGATTGTGATTGTGTGATTGTGATTGTGTGATTGTGATTGTGTGATTGTGATTGTGTGATTGTGATTGTGTGATTGTGATTGTGTGATTGTGATTGTGTGATTGTGATTGTGTGATTGTGATTATGTGATTGTGATTGTGTGATTGTGATTGTGTGATTGTGACTGTGTGATTGTGATTGTGTGATTGTGATTGTGTGATTGTGATTGTGTGATTGTGATTGTGATTGTGTTATTGTGATTGTGTTATTGTGATTGTGTGATTGTGATTGTGTGATCGTGACTGTGTGATCGTGATTGTGTGATCATGATTGTGGGATTGTGACTGTGTGATTGTGTGATAGTGATTGTGATTTTGTTATTGTGATTGTGTGATTGTGATGGCGTGATTGTGACTGTGTGATCCTGATTGTGAGATCGTTATTGTGGGATTGTGATTATGGGATTGTGACTGTGTGATTGAGTGATTGTGATTGTGTGATCGTGATTGTGTGATCGTGATTGTGTGATCGTGATTGTGATTGTGTTATTGTGATTGTGTTATTGTGATTGTGTGATTGTGATTGTGTGATCGTGACTGTGTGATCGTGATTATGCGAACGTGATTGTGTGATCGTGATTGTGTGATTGTGATTGTGATTGTGACTGTGTGATTGTGTGATTGTGGTTGTGTGATTGTGATTGTGTGACTGTGATTGTGTGACTGTGATTGTGTGATTGTGATTGTGGGATTGTGATTGTGTGATTGTGTGATCGTGATTGTGTGATAGTGATTGTGTGATAGTGATTGTGTGATAGTGATTGTGTGATCGTGATTGTGTGATCGTGATTGTGTGATTGTGTTATTGTGATTGTGTGACTCTGATTGTGTGATTGTGATTGTGTGATCGTGACTGTGTGATCGTGATTGTGTGATCGTGATTGTGGGATTGTGACTGTGTGATTGTGTGATCGTGATTGTGATTGTGTTATTGTGATTGTGTGATTGTGATTGCGTGATTGTGATTGTGTGATCGTGACTGTGTGATCGTGATTGTGGGTTTGTGACTGTGTGATTGTGTGATTGTGATTGTGTGATTGTGATTGTGTGATTGTGATTGTGTGATTGTGATTGTGTGATTGTGATTGTGTGATTGTGATTGTGATTGTGATTGTGTGACTGTGATTGTGTGATTGTGATTGTGTGATTGTGATTGTGTGATTGTGGTTGTGGGATTGTGATTGTGTGATTGTGATTGTGTGATTGTGATTGTGTGATTGTGGTTGTGGGATTGTGATTGTGTGATTGTGTGATCGTGATTGTGTGATCGTGACTGTGTGATCGTGTTTGTGTGATCGTGATTGTGGGTTTGTGACTGTGTGATTGTGTGATTGTGATTGTGTGATTGTGATTGTGTGATTGTGATTGTGTGACTGTGATTGCGTGACTGTGATTGTGGGATTGTGATTGTGTGATTGTGTGATCATCATTGAGTGATCGTGATTGTGTGATCGTGGTTGTGCGAACGTGATTGTGTGATCGTGATTGTGTGATTGTGATTGTGATTGTAACTGTGTGATTGTGTGATTGTGGTTGTGTGATTGTGATTGTGTGACTGTGATTGTGTGATTCTGATTGTGGGATTGTGATTGTGTGATTGTGTGATCGTGATTGTGTGATAGTGATTGTGTGATAGTGATTGTGTGATAGTGATTGTGTGATCGTGATTGTGTGATCGTGGTTGTGTGATCGTGGTTGTGTGATTGTGTTATTGTGATTGTGTGATTCTGATTGTGTGATAGTGATTGTGTGATAGTGATTGTGTGATCGTGATTGTGTGATCGTGATTGTGTGATCGTGATTGTGTGATTGTGTTATTGTGATTGTGTGATTGTGATTGTGTGATTGTGATTGTGTGATTGTGATTGTGTGATTGTGATTGTGTGATTGTGATTGTGTGATTGTGATTGTGTAATTGTGATTGTGTGATTGTGATTGTGTTATTGTGATTGTGTTATTGTGATTGTGTGATTGTGATTGTGTGATCGTGACTGTGTGATCGTGATTGTGTGATCGTGATTGTGGGATTGTGACTGTGTGATTTTGTGATCGTGATTGTGATTTTGTTATTGTGATTGTGTGATTGTGATTGCGTGATTGTGACTGTGTGATCCTGATTGTGAGATCGTTATTGTGGGATTGTGGTTATGGGATTGTGACTGTGTGATTGAGTGATTGTGATTGTGTGATCGTGATTGTGTGATCGTGATTGTGTGATCGTGATTGTGTGATCGTGATTGTGTGATTGTGTTATTGTGATTGTGTGATTGTGATTGTGTGATCGTGACTGTGTGATCGTGGTTGTGTGATCGTGATTGCGGGATTGTGACTGTGTGATTGTGTGATCGTGATTGCGATTGTGTGATTGTGATTATGTGATTGTGATTGTGATTGTGATTGTGTGATTGTGATTGTGTGATTGTGATTGTGTGATTGTGATTGTGTGATTGTGATTGTGTGATTGTGATTGTGTGATTGTGATTGTGTGATTGTGATTGTGATTGTGTGACTGTGATTGTGGGATTGTGATTGTGGGATTGTGATTGTGTGATTGTGTGATCGTGATTGTGTGATCGCAAATGTGGGATTGTGACTGTGTGATTGTGTGATTGTGATTGTGATTGTGACTGTGTGATTGTGTGATTGTGGTTGTGTGATTGTGATTGTGTGACTGTGATTGTGTGATTGTGATTGTGGGATTGTGGTTGTGTGATTGTGTGATCGTGATTGTGTGATAGTGATTGTGTGATAGTGATTGTGTGATTGTGTTATTGTGATTATGTGATTCTGATTGTGCGATTGTGATTGTGTGATCGTGATTGTGGGATTGTGACTGTGTGATTGTGTGACCGTGATTGTGTGATCGTGATTGTGTGATCGTGATTGTGTGGCCGTGATTGTGTGATCGTGATTGTGCGATCGTGTTTGT
This sequence comes from Megachile rotundata, assembly GCF_050947335.1. Classification (NCBI taxonomy): domain Eukaryota; kingdom Metazoa; phylum Arthropoda; class Insecta; order Hymenoptera; family Megachilidae; genus Megachile; species Megachile rotundata. The sequence goes on along the minus strand of NW_027473334.1, from coordinate 818,158 downwards.
GTGATCGTGAAAATGTGCTCGTGATTGTGTGATCGTGATTGTGTGATCCTGTTTGTGTGATCTAGATTGTGATTGAGATTGTGTGACTGTGATTGTGTGACTGTGATTGTGTGATCGTGATTGTGTGATCGTGACTGTGTGATCGTGATTGTGTGATCGTGATTGTGTGATCGTGACTGTGTGATCGTGATTGTGTGATTGTGTTATTGTGATTGTGTTATTGTGATTGTGTGATTGTAATTGTGTGATCGTGACTGTGTGATCGTGATTGTGTGATCGTGATTGTGGGATTGTGACTGTGTGATTGTGTGATCGTGATTGTGGGATTGTGACTGTGTGATTGTGTGATCGTGATTGTGATTTTGTTATTGTGATTGTGATTGCGTGATTGTGACTGTGTGATCCTGATTGTGAGATCGTTATTGTGGGATTGTGATTATGGGATTGTGACTGTGTGATTAAGTGATTGTGATTGTGTGATCGTGATTGTGTGATCGTGATTGTGTGATCGTGATTGTGTGATCGTGATTGTGTGATCGTGATTGTGTGATTGTGTTATTCTGATTGTGTTATTGTGATTGTGTGATTCTGATTGTGTGATCGTGATTGTGTGATCGTGACTGTGTGATCGTGATTGTGTGATTGTGTTATTGTGATTGTGTGATTGTAATTGTGTGATCGTGACTGTGTGATCGTGATTGTGTGATCGTGATTGTGGGATTGTGACTGTGTGATTGTGTGATCGTGATTGTGATTGTGTGATTGTGATTATGTGACTGTGATTGTGATTGTGTGATTGTGATTGTGTGATTGTGATTGTGTGATTGTGATTGTGTAGGATTGTGATTGTGTGATTGTGATTGTGTGATTGTGATTGTGTGATTGTGATTGTGATTGTGATTGTGTGACTGTGATTGTGTGACTGTGATTGTGGGATTGTGACTGTGTGATCGTGATTGTGTGATCATAATTGTGGGATTGTGATTATGGGATTGTGACTATGTGATTGAGTGATTGTGACTGTGTGATTGTGATTGTGTGATTGTGATTGTGTGATTGTGATTGTGTGATTGTGATTGTGTGATTGTGATTGTGTGATCGTGATTGTGGGATTGTGACTGTGTGATTGTGTGATCGTGATTGTGATTGTGTTATTGTGATTGTGTGACTGTGATTGTGTGACTGTGATTTTGTGATTGCGATTGTGTGATTGTGATTGTGTGATTGTGATTGTGTGATTGTGATTGTGTGATTGTGATTGTGTGATTGTGATTGTGTGATTGTGATTGTGTGATTGTGATTGTGTGATTGTGATTGTGTGATTGTGATTGTGTGATTGTGATTGTGATTGTGTGATTGTGATTGTGTGATTGTGATTGTGTGATTGTGATTGTGTGATTGTGATTGTGTGACTGCGGTTGTGGGATTGTGACTGTGTGATCGTGATTGTGTGATCGTGATTGTGTGATCGTGATTGTGGGATTGTGACTGTGTGATTGTGTGATCGTGATTGTGTGATCGTGATTGTGTGGCCGTGATTGTGTGATCGTGATTGTGTGATCGTGATTGTGTGATCCTGTTTGTGTGATCGTGATTGTGTGATAGTGATTGTGTGATAGGGATTGTGTGATCGTGATTGTGTGATTCTGATTGTGTGATTGTGATTGTGTGATCGTGACTGTGTGATCGTGATTGTGTGATCGTGATTGTGGGATTGTGACTGTGTGATTGTGTGATCGTGATTGTGATTCTGTTATTGTGATTGTGTGATTGTGATTGCGTGATTGTGATTGTGTGATCGTGACTGTGTGATCGTGATTGTGTGATCGTGATTGTGCGATTGTGATTGTGATTGTGTGACTGTGTGATTGTGACTGTGTGACAGTGTGATTGTGATTGTGTGATCGTGATTGTGTGGTCGTGATTGTGTGATCGTGATTGTGTGGCCGTGATTGTGTGATCGTGATTGTGCGATCGTGTTTGTGTGATCGTGATTGTGTGCTCGTGATTGTGTGATCGTGATTGTGTGATCCAGTTTGTGTGATCTAGATTGTGATTGAGATTGTGTGATTGTGATTGTGTGACTGTGCTTGTGTGCCTGTGATTGTGTGATCGTGATTGTGTGATCGTGACTGTGTGATCGCGATTGGGTGACTGTGTTATTGTGATTGTGTTATTGTGATTGTGTGATTGTGATTGTGTGATCGTGACTGTGTGATCGTGATTGTGTGATCGTGATTGTGGGATTGTGACTGTGTGATTGTGTGATCGTGATTGTGATTGTGTGATTGTGATTATGTGATTGTGATTGTGATTGTGTGATTGTGATTGTGTGATTGTGATTGTGTGATTGTGATTGTGTGATTGTGATTGTGATTGTGATTGTGATTGTGATTGTGATTGTGATTGTGATTGTGATTGTGATTGTGATTGTGATTGTGATTGTGATTGTGTGATCGTGACTGTGTGATCGTGATTGTGGGTTTGTGACTGTGTGATTGTGTGATTGTGATTGTGTGATTGTGATTGTGTGATTGTGATTGTGTGATTGTGATTGTGTGATTGTGATTGTGTGATTGTGATTGTGTGATTGTGATTGTGTGATTGTGATTGTGTGATTGTGATTGTGTGATTGTGATTGTGTGATTGTGATTGTGATTGTGTGACTGTGATTGTGTGACTGTGATTGTGTGACTGTGATTGTGCGATTGTGATTGTGTGATTGTGATTGTGTGATTGTGATTGTGTGATTGTGATTGTGTGATTGTGATTGTGTGATTGTGATTGTGTGATTGTGATTGTGTGATTGTGATTGTGTGATTGTGATTGTGTGATTGGGATTGTGTGATTGTGATTGTGTGATTGTGATTGTGTGATTGTGATTGTGTGATTGTGATTGTGTGATTGTGATTGTGTTATTGTGATTGTGTGATTGTGATTGTGTGATCGTGACTGTGTGATCGTGATTGTGTGATCATGATTGTGGGATTGTGACTGTGTGATTGTGTGATCGTGATTGTGATTTTGTTATTGTGATTGTGTGATTGTGATGGCGTGATTGTGACTGTGTGATCCTGATTGTGAGATCGTTATTGTGGGATTGTGATTATGGGATTGTGACTGTGTGATTGAGTGATTGTGATTGTGTGATCGTGATTGTGTGATCGTGATTGTGTGATCGTGATTGTGTGATCGTGATTGTGATTGTGTTATTGTGATTGTGTTATTGTGATTGTGTGATTGTGATTGTGTGATCGTGACTGTGTGATCGTGATTATGCGAACGTGATTGTGTGATCGTGATTGTGTGATTGTGATTGTGATTGTGACTGTGAGATTGTGTGATTGTGGTTGTGTGATTGTGATTGTGTGACTGTGATTGTGTGATTGTGATTGTGTGTTTGTGATTGTGTGATTGTGATTGTGTGATTGTGATTGTGTGATTGTGATTGTGTGATTGTGATTGTGCGATTGTGATTGTGTGATTGTGATTGTGTGATTGCGATTGTGTGGTTGTGATTGTGTGATTGTGATTGTGTGATCGTGACTGTGTGATCGTATTTGTGTGATCGTGATTGTGGGTTTGTGACTGTGTGATTGTGTTATTGTGATTGTGTGATTGCGATTGTGTGATCGTATTTGTGTGATCGTGATTGTGGGTTTGTGACTGTGTGATTGTGTTATTGTGATTGTGTGATTGCGATTGTGTGATTGTGATTGTGTGACTGTGTGATTGTGACTGTGTGACAGTGTGATTGTGATTGTGTGATCGTGATTGTGTGGTCGTGATTGTGGTATTGTGACTGTGTGATTGTGTGATCGTGATTGTGATTGTGTTATTGTGATTGTGTGATTGTGATTGCGTGATTGTGACTGTGTGATCGTGACTGTGTGATCGTGATTGTGTGATCGTGATTGTGCGATTGTGATTGTGATTGTGTGACTGTGTGACTGTGACTGTGTGACAGTGTGATTGTGATTGTGTGATCGTGATTGTGTGGTCGTGATTGTGTGATAGTGTTTGTGTGATTGTTGTTGTGATTGTGATTGAGTGACTGTGTGATTGTGATTGTGTGATCGTGATTGTGTGATCGTGATTGTGTGATCGTGATTGTGTGATCGTGATTGTGTGAGCGTGATTGTGGGATTGTGACTGTGTGATTGTGTGATCGTGATTGTGTGATCGTGATTGTGTGATCGTGATTGTGTGGCCGTGATTGTGTGATCGTGATTGTGCGATCGTGTTTGTGTGATCGCGATTGTGTGCTCGTGATTGTGTGATCGTGATTGTGTGATCCTGTTTGTGTGATCGTGATTGTGATTGTGTGACTGTGCTTGTGTGACTGTGATTGTGTGATCGTGACTGTGTGATCGTGATTGTGTGATTGTGTTGTTGTGATTGTGTTATTGTGATTGTGTGATTGTGATTGTGTGATCGTGACTGTGTGATCGTGATTGTGGGATTGTGACTGTGTGATTGTGTGATCGTGATTGTTATTGTGTTATTGTGATTGTGTGATTGTGATTGTGTGATTGTGATTGTGTGATTGTGATTGTGTGATTGTGATTGTGTGATTGTGATTGTGATTGTGTGACTGTGATTGTGTGACTGTGATTGTGTGACTGTGATTGTGCGATTGTGATTGTGTGATTGTGATTGTGTGATTGTGATTGTGTGATTGTGATTGTGTGATTGTGATTGTGTGATTGTGATTGTGTGATTGTGATTGTGTGATTGTGATTGTGTGATTGTGATTGTGTGATTGTGATTGTGTGATTGTGATTGTGTGATTGTGATTGTGTGATTGTGATTGTGTGATTGTGATTGTGTGATTGTGATTGTGTGATTGTGATTGTGTGATTGTGATTGTGTGATTGTGATTGTGTGATTGTGATTGTGTGATTGTGATTTTGTGATTGTGATTGTGTGATTGTGATTGTGTGACTGTGATTGTGGGATTGTGATTGTGTGATTGTGTGATCGTGACTGTGTGATCGTGTTTGTGTGATCGTGATTGTGGGTTTGTGACTGTGTGATTGTGTGATTGTGATTGTGTGATTGTGATTGTGTGATTGTGATTGTGTGATTGTGATTGTGTGACTGTGATTGTGTGACTGTGATTGTGGGATTGTGATTGTGTGATTGTGTGATCATCATTGAGTGATCGTGATTGTGTGATCGTGATTGTGCGATCGTGATTGTGTGATCGTGATTGTGTGATCGCAATTGTGGGATTGTGACTGTGTGATTGTGTGATCATCATTGAGTGATCGTGATTGTGTGATCGTGATTGTGCGATCGTGATTGTGTGATCGTGATTGTGTGATCGCAATTGTGGGATTGTGACTGTGTGATTGTGTGATTGTGATTGTGATTGTGACTGTGTGATTGTGTGATTGTGGTTGTGTGATTGTAATTGTGTGACTGTGATTGTGTGATTCTGATTGTGGGATTGTGATTGTGTGATTGTGTGATCGTGATTGTGTGATAGTGATTGTGTGATAGTGATTGTGTGATCGTGATTGTGTGATCGTGATTGTATGATCGTGATTGTGTGATTGTGTTATTGTGAGTGTGTGATTCTGATTGTGTGATTGTGATTGTGTGATCGTGACTGTGTCATCGTGATTGTGTGATCGTGATTGTGGGATTGTGATAGTGTGATTGTGTGATCGTGATTGTGATTGTGTTATTGTGATTGTGTGATTGTGATTGTGTGATTGTGATTGTGTGATTGTGGTTGTGTGATTGTGATTGTGTCATTGTGATTGTGTGATTGTGCTTGTGTGATTGCGATTGTGTGGTTGTGATTGTGTGATTGTGATTGTGTGATCGTGACTGTGTAATCGTATTTGTGTGATCGTGATTGTGGGTTTGTGACTGTGTGATTGTGTTATTGTGATTGTGTGATTGCGATTGTGTGATTGTGATTGTGTGATTGTGATTGTGTGACTGTGATTGTGTGACTGCGATTGTGGGATTGTGACTGTGTGATCGTGATTGTGTGGTCGTGATTGTGTGATCCTGTTTGTGTGATCTAGATTGTGATTGAGATTGTGTGACTGTGATTGTGTGACTCTGATTGTGTGATCGTGATTGTGTGATCGTGATTGTGTGATCGTGATTGTGTGATCGTGATTGTGTGATCGTGATTGTGTGATTGTGTTATTGTGATTGTGTGATTGTGATTGTGTGATCGTGACTGTGTGATCGTGATTGTGTGATCGTGATTGCGGGATTGTGACTGTGTGATTGTGTGATCGTGATTGTGATTGTGTGATTGTGATTATGTGATTGTGATTGTGATTGTGTGATTGTGATTGTGTGATTGTGATTGTGTGATTGTGATTGTGTGATTGTGATTGTGTGATTGTGATTGTGTGATTGTGATTGTGTGACTGTGATTGTGGGATTGTCATTGTGGGATTGTGATTGTGTGATTATGTGATCGTGATTGTGTGATCGCAAATGTGGGATTGTGATTGTGTGATTGTGTGATTGTGATTGTGATTGTGACTGTGTGATTGTGTGATTGTGGTTGTGTGATTGTGATTGTGTGACTGTGATTGTGTGATTGTGATTGTGGGATTGTGATTGTGTGATTGTGTGATCGTGATTGTGTGATAGTGATTGTGTGATAGTGATTGTGTGATTGTGTTATTGTGATTATGTGATTCTGAATGTGTGATTGTGATTGTGTGATCGTGATTGTGGGATTGTGACTGTGTGATCGTGTTTGTGTGATCGTGATTGTGGGTTTGTGACTGTGTGATTGCGTGATTGTGATTGTGTGATTGTGATTGTGTGATTGTGATTGTGTGACTGTGATTGCGTGACTGTGATTGTGGGATTGTGATTGTGTGATTGTGTGATCATCATTGAGTGATCGTGATTGTGTGATCGTGATTGTGCGAACGTGATTGTGTGATCGTGATTGTGTGATTGTGATTGTAACTGTGTGATTGTGTGATTGTGGTTGTGTGATTGTGATTGTGTGACTGTGATTGTGTGATTCTGATTGTGGGATTGTGATTGTGTGATTGTGTGATCGTGATTGTGTGATCGTGATTGTGTGATCGTGATTGTGTGATCGTGATTGTGTGGCCGTGATTGTGTGATCGTGATTGTGCGATCGTGTTTGTGTGATCGTGATTGTCTGCTCGTGATTGTGTGATCGTGATTGTGTGATCCTGTTTGTGTGATCTAGATTGTGATTGAGATTGTGTGACTGTGATTGTGTGACTCTGATTGTGTGATCGTGATTGTGTGATCGTGATTGTGTGATCGTGATTGTGTGATCGTGATTGTGTGATCGTGATTGTGTGATTGTGTTATTGTGATTGTGTTATTGTGATCGTGTGATTGTGATTGTGTGATCGTGACTGTGTGATCGTGATTGTGTGATCGTGATTGCGGGATTGTGACTGTGTGATTGTGTGATCGTGATTGTGATTGTGTGATTGTGATTATGTGATTGTGATTGTGATTGTGTGATTGTGATTGTGTGATTGTGATTGTGTGATTGTGATTGTGTGATTGTGATTGTGTGATTGTGATTGTGTGATTGTGATTGTGTGATTGTGATTGTGTGATTGTGATTGTGTGACTGTGATTGTGGGTTTGTGATTGTGGGATTGTGATTGTGTGATTGTGTGACCGTGATTGTGTGATCGCAAATGTGGGATTGTGACTGTGTGTTTGTGTGATTGTGATTGTGATTGTGACTGTGTGATTGTGTGATTGTGGTTGTGTGATTGTGATTGTGTGACTGTGATTGTGTGATTGTGATTGTGGGATTGTGATTGTGTGATTGTGTGATCGTGATTGTGTGATAGTGATTGTGTGATAGTGATTGTGTGATTGTGTTATTGTGATTATGTGATTCTGATTGTGTGATTGTGATTGTGTGATCGTGATTGTGGGATTGTGACTGTGTGATTGTGTGATCGTGATTGTGTGATCGTGATTGTGTGATCGTGATTGTGTGGCCGTGATTGTGTGATCGTGATTGTGCGATCGTGTTTGTGTGATCGTGATTGTGTGCTCGTGATTGTGTGATCGTGATTGTGTGATCCTGTTTGTGTGATCTAGATTGTGATTGAGATTGTGTGACTGTGATTGTGTGACTGTGATTGTGTGATCGTGATTGTGTGGTCGTGACTGTGTGATCGTGATTGTTGGATTGTGTTATTGTGATTGTGTTATTGTGATTGTGTGATTGTGATTGTGTGATCGTGACTGTGTGATCGTGATTGTGTGATCGTGATTGTGGGATTGTGACTGTGTGATTGTGTGATCGTGATTGTGATTGTGTGATTGTGATTATGTGATTGTGATTGTGATTGTGTGATTGTGATTGTGTGATTGTGATTGTGTGATTGCGGTTGTGATTGTGATTGTGATTGTGATTGTGATTGTGATTGTGATTGTGATTGTGTGATTGTGAATGTGTGATTGTGATTGTGTGATTGTGATGGTGTGATTGTGATTGTGTGATTGTGATTGTGTGATTGTGATTGTGTGATTGTGATTGTGTGATTGTGATTGTGTGATTGTGATTGTGTGATTGTGATTGTGTGACTGTGATTGTGTGACTGCGATTGTGGGATTGTGACTCTGTGATCGTGATTGTGTGATCGTGATTGTGTGATCGTGATTGTGTGGCCGTGATTGTGTGATCGTGTTTGTGTGATCGTGATTGTCTGCTCGTGATTGTGTGATCGTGATTGTGTGATCCTGTTTGTGTGATCTAGATTGTGATTGAGATTGTGTGACTGTGATTGTGTGACTCTGATTGTGTGATCGTGATTGTGTGATCGTGATTGTGTGATCGTGATTGTGTGATCGTGATTGTGTGATTGTGTTATTGTGATTGTGTTGTTGTGATCGTGTGATTGCGATTGTGTGATCGTGACTGTGTGATCGTGATTGTGTGATCGTGATTGCGGGATTGTGACTGTGTGATTGTGTGATCGTGATTGTGATTGTGTGATTGTGATTATGTGATTGTGATTATGTGATTGTGATTGTGATTGTGTGATTGTGATTGTGTGATTGTGATTGTGTGATTGTGATTGTGTGATTGTGATTGTGTGATTGTGATTGTGTGATTGTGATTGTGTGATTGTGATTGTGTGATTGTGATTGTGTGATTGTAATTGTGTGACTGTGATTGTGGGATTGTGATTGTGGGATTGTGATTGTGTGATTGTGTGATTGTGATTGTGTGATCGTGACTGTGTGATCGTGATTGTGTGATCGTGATTGTGGGATTGTGACTGTGTGATTGTGTGATCGTGATTGTGATTGTGTGATTGTGATTATGTGATTGTGATTGTGATTGTGTGATTGTGATTGTGTGATTGTGATTGTGTGATTGTGATTGTGTGATTGTGATTGTGTGATTGTGATTGTGTGATTGTGATTGTGTGATTGTGATTGTGTGATTGTGATTGTGTGATTGTGATTGTGTGATTGTGATTGTGATTGTGATTGTGATTGTGATTGTGATTGTGATTGTGATTGTGATTGTGATTGTGATTGTGATTGTGATTGTGATTGTGATTGTGATTGTGTGATTGCGATTGTGTGATTGTGATTGTGTGATTGTGATGGTGTGATTGTGATTGTGTGATTGTGATTGTGTGATTGTGATTGTGTGATTGTGATTGTGTGATTGTGATTGTGTGATTGTGATTGTGTGATTGTGATTGTGTGACTGTGATTGTGGGATTGTGATTGTGGGATTGTGATTATGGGATTGTGACTATGTGATTGAGTGATTGTGACTGTGTGATTGTGATTGTGTGATTGTGATTGTGTGATTGTGATTGTGTGATTGTGATTGTGTGATTGTGATTGTGTGATTGTGATTGTGTGATTGTGATTGTGTGATTGTGATTGTGTGATTGTGATTGTGTGATTGTGATTGTGTGATTGTGATTGTGTGATTGTGATTGTGTGATTGTGATTGTGTGATTGTGATTGTGTGATTGTGATTGTGTGATTGTGATTGTGTGATTGTGATTGTGTGATTGTGATTGTGTGATTGTGATTGTGTGATTGTGATTGTGTGATTGTGATTGTGTGATTGTGATTGTGTGATTGTGATTGTGTGATTGTGATTGTGTGATTGTGATTGTGTGATTGTGATTGTGTGATTGTGATTGTGTGATTGTGATTGTGTGATTGTGATTGTGTGATTGTGATTGTGTGATTGCGATTGTGTGATTGTGATTATGTGATTGTGATTGTGATTGTGTGATTGTGATTGTGTGATTGTGATTGTGTGATTGTGATTGTGTGATTGTGATTGTGTGATTGTGATTGTGTGATTGTGATTGTGTGATTGTGATTGTGTGATTGTGATTGTGTGATTGTGATTGTGATTGTGATTGTGATTGTGATTGTGATTGTGATTGTGATTGTGATTGTGATTGTGATTGTGATTGTGATTGTGATTGTGATTGTGTGATTGCGATTGTGTGATTGTGATTGTGTGATTGTGATGGTGTGATTGTGATTGTGTGATTGTGATTGTGTGATTGTGATTGTGTGATTGTGATTGTGTGATTGTGATTGTGTGATTGTGATTGTGTGATTGTGATTGTGTGACTGTGATTGTGGGATTGTGATTGTGGGATTGTGATTATGGGATTGTGACTATGTGATTGAGTGATTGTGACTGTGTGATTGTGATTGTGTGATTGTGATTGTGTGATTGTGATTGTGTGATTGTGATTGTGTGATTGTGATTGTGTGATTGTGATTGTGTGATTGTGATTGTGTGATTGTGATTGTGTGATTGTGATTGTGTGATTGTGATTGTGTGATTGTGATTGTGTGATTGTGATTGTGTGATTGTGATTGTGTGATTGTGATTGTGTGATTGTGATTGTGTGATTGTGATTGTGTGATTGTGATTGTGTGATTGTGATTGTGTGATTGTGATTGTGTGATTGTGATTGTGTGATTGTGATTGTGTGATTGTGATTGTGTGATTGTGATTGTGTGATTGTGATTGTGTGATTGTGATTGTGTGATTGTGATTGTGTGATTGTGATTGTGTGATTGTGATTGTGTGATTGTGATTGTGTGATTGTGATTGTGTGATTGTGATTGTGTGATTGTGATTGTGTGATTGTGATTGTGTGATTGTGATTGTGTGATTGTGATTGTGTGATTGTGATTGTGTGATTGTGATTGTGTGATTGTGATTGTGTGATTGTGATTGTGTGATTGTGATTGTGTGATTGTGATTGTGTGATTGTGATTGTGTGATTGTGATTGTGTGATTGTGATTGTGTGATTGTGATTGTGTGATTGTGATTGTGTGATTGTGATTGTGTGATTGTGATTGTGTGATTGTGATTGTGTGATTGTGATTGTGTGATTGTGATTGTGTGATTGTGATTGTGTGATTGTGATTGTGTGATTGTGATTGTGTGATTGTGATTGTGTGATTGTGATTGTGTGATTGTGATTGTGTGATTGTGATTGTGTGATTGTGATTGTGTGATTGTGATTGTGTGATTGTGATTGTGTGATTGTGATTGTGTGATTGTGATTGTGTGATTGTGATTGTGTGATTGTGATTGTGTGATTGTGATTGTGTGATTGTGATTGTGTGATTGTGATTGTGTGATTGTGATTGTGTGATTGTGATTGTGTGATTGTGATTGTGTGATTGTGATTGTGTGATTGTGATTGTGTGATTGTGATTGTGTGATTGTGATTGTGTGATTGTGATTGTGTGATTGTGATTGTGTGATTGTGATTGTGTGATTGTGATTGTGTGATTGTGATTGTGTGATTGTGATTGTGTGATTGTGATTGTGTGATTGTGATTGTGTGATTGTGATTGTGTGATTGTGATTGTGTGATTGTGATTGTGTGATTGTGATTGTGTGATTGTGATTGTGTGATTGTGATTGTGTGATTGTGATTGTGTGATTGTGATTGTGTGATTGTGATTGTGTGATTGTGATTGTGTGATTGTGATTGTGTGATTGTGATTGTGTGATTGTGATTGTGTGATTGTGATTGTGTGATTGTGATTGTGTGATTGTGATTGTGTGATTGTGATTGTGTGATTGTGATTGTGTGATTGTGATTGTGTGATTGTGATTGTGTGATTGTGATTGTGTGATTGTGATTGTGTGATTGTGATTGTGTGATTGTGATTGTGTGATTGTGATTGTGTGATTGTGATTGTGTGATTGTGATTGTGTGATTGTGATTGTGTGATTGTGATTGTGTGATTGTGATTGTGTGATTGTGATTGTGTGATTGTGATTGTGTGATTGTGATTGTGTGATTGTGATTGTGTGATTGTGATTGTGTGATTGTGATTGTGTGATTGTGATTGTGTGATTGTGATTGTGTGATTGTGATTGTGTGATTGTGATTGTGTGATTGTGATTGTGTGATTGTGATTGTGTGATTGTGATTGTGTGATTGTGATTGTGTGATTGTGATTGTGTGATTGTGATTGTGTGATTGTGATTGTGTGATTGTGATTGTGTGATTGTGATTGTGTGATTGTGATTGTGTGATTGTGATTGTGTGATTGTGATTGTGTGATTGTGATTGTGTGATTGTGATTGTGTGATTGTGATTGTGTGATTGTGATTGTGTGATTGTGATTGTGTGATTGTGATTGTGTGATTGTGATTGTGTGATTGTGATTGTGTGATTGTGATTGTGTGATTGTGATTGTGTGATTGTGATTGTGTGATTGTGATTGTGTGATTGTGATTGTGTGATTGTGATTGTGTGATTGTGATTGTGTGATTGTGATTGTGTGATTGTGATTGTGTGATTGTGATTGTGTGATTGTGATTGTGTGATTGTGATTGTGTGATTGTGATTGTGTGATTGTGATTGTGTGATTGTGATTGTGTGATTGTGATTGTGTGATTGTGATTGTGTGATTGTGATTGTGTGATTGTGATTGTGTGATTGTGATTGTGTGATTGTGATTGTGTGATCGTGATTGTGGGATTGTGACTGTGTGATTGTGTGATCGTGATTGTGATTTTGTTATTGTGATTGTGTGATTGTGATTGCGTGATTGTGACTGTGTGATCCTGATTGTGAGATCGTTATTGTCGGATTGTGATTATGGGATTGTGACTGTGTGATTGAGTGATTGTGATTGTGTGATTGTGATTGTGTGATTGTGATTGTGTGATTGTGATTGTGTGATTGTGATTGTGTGATTGTGATTGTGTGATTGTGATTGTGATTGTGTGATTGTGATTGTGATTGTGATTGTGATTGTGTGACTGTGATTGTGTGACTGTGATTGTGGGATTGTGACTGTGTGATCGTGATTGTGTGATCATGATTGTGGGATTGTGATTATGGGATTGTGACTATGTGATTGAGTGATTGTGACTGTGTGATTGTGATTGTGTGATTGTGATTGTGTGATTGTGATTGTGTGATTGTGATTGTGTGATTGTGATTGTGTGATTGTGGTTGTGTGATTGTGATTGTGTGATTGTGATTGTGTGATTGTGATTGTGTGATTGTGATTGTGTGATTGTGATTGTGTGATTGTGATTGTGTGATTGTGATTGTGTGATGTGATTGTGTGATTGTGATTGTGTGATTATGATTGTGTGATTGTGATTGTCTGATTGTGATTGTGTGATTGCGATTGTGTGGTTGTGATTGTGTGATTGTGATTGTGTGATCGTGACTGTGTGATCGTATTTGTGTGATCGTGATTGTGGGTTTGTGACTGTGTGATTGTGTTATTGTGATTGTGTGATTGCGATTGTGTGATTGTGATTGTGTGACTGTGTGATTGTGACTGTGTGACAGTGTGATTGTGATTGTGTGATCGTGATTGTGTGGTCGTGATTGTGGGATTGTGACTGTGTGATTGTGTGATCGTGATTGTGATTGTGTTATTGTGATTGTGTGATTGTGATTGCGTGATTGTGATTGTGTGATCGTGACTGTGTGATCGTGATTGTGTGATCGTGATTGTGCGATTGTGATTATGATTGTGTGACTGTGTGATTGTGACTGTGTGACAGTGTGATTGTGATTGTGTGATCGTGATTGTGTGGTCGTGATTGTGTGATTGTGTTTGTGTGATTGTTGTTGTGATTGTGATTCAGTGACTGTGTGATTGTGATTGTGTGATCGTGATTGTGTGATCGTGATTGTGTGATCGTGATTGTGTGATCGTGATTGTGGGATCGTGACTGTGTGATTGTGTGATCGTGATTGTGTGATCGTGATTGTGTGATCGTGATTGTGTGGCCGTGATTGTGTGATCGTGATTGTGCGATCGTGTTTGTGTGATCGTGATTGTGTGCTCGTGATTGTGTGATCGTGATTGTGTGATCCTGTTTGTGTGATCGTGATTGTGATTGAGATTGTGTGATTGTGATTGTGTGACTGTGATTGTGTGACTGTGATTGTGTGATCGTGATTGTGTGATCGTGACTGTGTGATCGTGATTGTGTGATTGTGTTATTGTGATTGTGTTATTGTGATTGTGTTATTGTGATTGTGTGATTGTGATTGTGTGATCGTGACTGTGTGATCGTGATTGTGTGAACGTGATTGTGTGGTCGTGATTGTGGGATTGTGACTGTGTGATTGTGTGATCGTGATTGTGATTGTGTGATTGTGATTATGTGATTGTGATTGTGATTGTGTGATTGTGATTGTGATTGTGTGATTGTGATTGTGTGATTGTGATTGTGTGATTGTGATTGTGTGATTGTGATTGTGTGATTGTGATTGTGATTGTGTGATTGTGATTGTGATTGTGATTGTGATTGTGATTGTGATTGTGATTGTGATTGTGATTGTGATTGTGATTGTGATTGTGTGATTGTGATTGTGTGATTGTGATGGTGTGATTGTGATTGTGTGATTGTGATTGTGTGATTGTGATTGTGTGATTGTGATTGTGTGATTGTGATTGTGTGACTGTGATTGTGGGATTGTGATTGTGTGATTGTGATTGTGTGATTGCGATTGTGTGGTTGTGATTGTGTGATTGTGATTGTGTGATCGTGACTGTGTGATCGTATTTGTGTGGTCGTGATTGTGGGTTTGTGACTGTGTGATTGTGTTATTGTGATTGTGTGATTGCGATTGTGTGATTGTGATTGTGTGACTGTGTGATTGTGACTGTGTGACAGTGTGATTGTGATTGTGTGATCGTGATTGTGTGGTCGTGATTGTGGGATTGTGACTGTGTGATTGTGTGATCGTGATTGTGATTGTGTTATTGTGATTTTGTGATTGTGATTGCGTGATTGTGATTGTGTGATCGTGACTGTGTGATCGTGATTGTGTGATCGTGATTGTGCGATTGTGACTATGATTGTGTGACTGTGTGATTGTGACTGTGTGACAGTGTGATTGTGATTGTGTGATCGTGATTGTGTGGTCGTGATTGTGTGATTGTGTTTGTGTGATTGTTGTTGTGATTGTGATTGAGTGACTGTGTGATTGTGATTGTGTGATCGTGATTGTGTGATCGTGATTGTGGGATTGTGTGATCGTGATTGTGTGATCGTGACTGTGTGATCGTGATTGTGTGATTGTGTTATTGTGATTGTGTTATTGTGATTGTGTGATTGTGATTGTGTGATCGTGACTGTGTGATCGTGATTGTGTGATCGTGATTGTGGGATTGTGACTGTGTGATTGTGTGATCGTGATTGTGATTGTGTGATTGTGATTATGTGATTGTGATTGTGATTGTGTGATTGTGATTGTGTGATTGTGATTGTGTGATTGTGATTGTGTGATTGTGATTGTGTGATTGTGATTGTGTGATTGTGATTGTGTGATTGTGATTGTGTGATTGTGATTGTGTGATTGTGATTGTGTGATTGTGATTGTGTGATTGTGATTGTGTGATTGTGATTGTGTGATTGTGATTGTGTGATTGTGATTGTGTGATTGTGATTGTGTGATTGTGATTGTGTGATTGTGATTGTGTGATTGTGATTGTGTGATTGTGATTGTGTGATTGTGATTGTGTGATTGTGATAGTGTGACTGTGATTGTGTGACTGTGGTTGTGGGATTGTGATTGTGTGATTGTGTGATCATCATTGAGTGATCGTGATTGTGTGATCGTGATTGTGCGAACGTGATTGTGTGATCGTGATTGTGTGATTGTGATTGTGATTGTGACTGTGTGATTGTGTGATTGTGGTTGTGTGATTGTGATTGTGTGATTGTGATTGTGTGATTGTGATTGTGTGATTGTGATTGTGTGATTGTGATTGTGTGATTGTGATTGTGTGATTGTGATTGTGCGATTGTGATTGTGCGATTGTGATTGTGCGATTGTGATTGTGCGATTGTGATTGTGCGATTGTGATTGTGCGATTGTGATTGTGCGATTGTGATTGTGCGATTGTGATTGTGTGATTGTGATTGTGTGATTGTGATTGTGTGATTGTGATTGTGTGATTGTGATTGTGTGATTGTGATTGTGTGATTGTGATTGTGTGATTGTGATTGTGTGATTGTGATTGTGTGATTGTGATTGTGTGATTGTGATTGTGTGATTGTGATTGTGTGATTGTGATTGTGTGATTGTGATTGTGTGATTGTGATTGTGTGATAGTGATTGTGTGATTGTGATTGTGTGATTGTGATTGTGTGATTGTGATTGTGTGATTGTGATTGTGTGATTGTGATTGTGTGATTGTGATTGTGTGATTGTGATTGTGTGATTGTGATTGTGTGATGTGATTGTGTGATTGTGATTGTGTGATCGTGATTGTGTGATCGTGATTGTGTGATCGTGATTGTGGGATCGTGACTGTGTGATTGTGTGATCGTGATTGTGTGATCGTGATTGTGTGATCGTGATTGTGTGGCCGTGATTGTGTGATCGTGATTGTGCGATCGTGTTTGTGTGATCGTGATTGTGTGCTCGTGATTGTGTGATCGTGATTGTGTGATCCTGTTTGTGTGATCGTGATTGTAATTGAGATTGTGTGATTTTGATTGTGTGACTGTGATTGTGTGACTGTGATTGTGTGATCGTGATTGTGTGATCGTGACTGTGTGATCGTGATTGTGTGATTGTGTTATTGTGATTGTGTTATTGTGATTGTGTTATTGTGATTGTGTGATTGTGATTGTGTGATCGTGACTGTGTGATCGTGATTGTGTGAACGTGATTGTGGGATTGTGACTGTGTGATTGTGATTGTGTGATTGTGATTATGTGATTGTGATTGTGATTGTGTGATTGTGATTGTGATTGTGTGATTGTGATTGTGTGATTGTGATTGTGTGATTGTGATTGTGTGATTGTGATTGTGATTGTGATTGTGATTGTGATTGTGATTGTGATTGTGATTGTGATTGTGATTCATTGACTGTGTGATTGTGATTGTGTGATCGTGATTGTGTGATTGTGATTGTGTGATTGTGATGGTGTGATTGTGATTGTGTGATTGTGATTGTGTGATTGTGATTGTGTGATTGTGATTGTGTGATTGTGATTGTGTGACTGTGATTGTGGGATTGTGATTGTGTGATTGTGATTGTGTGATTGCGATTGTGTGGTTGTGATTGTGTGATTGTGATTGTGTGATCGTGACTGTGTGATCGTATTTGTGTGGTCGTGATTGTGGGTTTGTGACTGTGTGATTGTGTTATTGTGATTGTGTGATTGCGATTGTGTGATTGTGATTGTGTGACTGTGTGATTGTGACTGTGTGACAGTGTGATTGTGATTGTGTGATCGTGATTGTGTGGTCGTGATTGTGGGATTGTGACTGTGTGATTGTGTGACCGTGATTGTGATTGTGTTATTGTGATTTTGTGATTGTGATTGCGTGATTGTGATTGTGTGATCGTGACTGTGTGATCGTGATTGTGCGATTGTGATTATGATTGTGTGACTGTGTGATTGTGACTGTGTGACAGTGTGATTGTGATTGTGTGATCGTGATTGTGTGGTCGTGATTGTGTGATTGTGTTTGTGTGATTGTTGTTGTGATTGTGATTGAGTGACTGTGTGATTGTGATTGTGTGATCGTGATTGTGTGATCGTGATTGTGTGATCGTGATTGTGTGATCGTGACTGTGTGATCGTGATTGTGGGATTGTGTGATCGTGATTGTGTGATCGTGACTGTGTGATCGTGATTGTGTGATTGTGTTATTGTGATTGTGTTATTGTGATTGTGTGATTGTGATTGTGTGATCGTGACTGTGTGATCGTGATTGTGTGATCGTGATTGTGGGATTGTGACTGTGTGATTGTGTGATCGTGATTGTGATTGTGTGATTGTGATTATGTGATTGTGATTGTGATTGTGTGATTGTGATTGTGTGATTGTGATTGTGTGATTGTGATTGTGTGATTGTGATTGTGTGATTGTGATTGTGTGATTGTGATTGTGTGATTGTGATTGTGTGATTGTGATTGTGTGATTGTGATTGTGTGATTGTGATTGTGTGATTGTGATTGTGTGATTGTGATTGTGTGATTGTGATTGTGTGATTGTGATTGTGTGATTGTGATTGTGTGATTGTGATTGTGTGATTGTGATTGTGTGATTGTGATTGTGTGATTGTGATTGTGTGATTGTGATTGTGTGATTGTGATTGTGTGATTGTGATTGTGTGATTGTGATTGTGATTGTGATTGTGATTGTGATTTTGATTGTGATTGTGATTGTGATTGTGATTGTGATTGTGATTGTGGTTGTGATTGTGATTGTGATTGTGTGATTGTGATTGTGTGATTGTGATTGTGTGATTGTGATTGTGTGATTGTGATTGTGTGATTGTGATTGTGTGATTGTGATTGTGTGATTGTGATTGTGTGATTGTGATTGTGTGATTGTGATTGTGTTATTGTGATTGTGTTATTGTGATTGTGTGATTGTGATTGTGTGATCGTGACTGTGTGATCGTGATTGTGTGATCGTGATTGTGGGATTGTGACTGTGTGATTGTGTGATCGTGATTGTGATTTTGTTATTGTGATTGTGTGATTGTGATTGCGTGATTGTGACTGTGTGATCCTGATTGTGAGATCGTTATTGTCGGATTGTGATTATGGGATTGTGACTGTGTGATTGAGTGATTGTGATTGTGTGATTGTGATTGTGTGATTGTGATTGTGTGATTGTGATTGTGATTGTGATTGTGTGACTGTGATTGTGTGACTGTGATTGTGGGATTGTGACTGTGTGATCGTGATTGTGTGATCATGATTGTGGGATTGTGATTATGGGATTGTGACTATGTGATTGAGTGATTGTGACTGTGTGATTGTGATTGTGTGATTGTGATTGTGTGATTGTGATTGTGTGATTGTGATTGTGTGATTGTGATTGTGTGATTGTGATTGTGTGATTGTGGTTGTGTGATTGTGATTGTGTGATTGTGATTGTGTGATTGTGATTGTGTGATTGTGATTGTGTGATTGTGATTGTGTGATTGTGATTGTGTGATTGTGATTGTGTGATTGTGATTGTGTGATTGTGATTGTGTGATGTGATTGTGTGATTGTGATTGTGTGATTGTGTGATTGTGTGATTGTGATTGTGTGATTGTGATTGTCTGATTGTGATTGTGTGATTGCGATTGTGTGGTTGTGATTGTGTGATTGTGATTGTGTGATCGTGACTGTGTGATCGTATTTGTGTGATCGTGATTGTGGGTTTGTGACTGTGTGATTGTGTTATTGTGATTGTGTGATTGTGATTGTGTGACTGTGTGATTGTGACTGTGTGACAGTGTGATTGTGATTGTGTGATCGTGATTGTGTGGTCGTGATTGTGGGATTGTGACTGTGTGATTGTGTGATCGTGATTGTGATTGTGTTATTGTGATTGTGTGATTGTGATTGCGTGATTGTGATTGTGTGATCGTGACTGTGTGATCGTGATTGTGTGATCGTGATTGTGCGATTGTGATTATGATTGTGTGACTGTGTGGTTGTGACTGTGTGACAGTGTGATTGTGATTGTGTGATCGTGATTGTGTGGTCGTGATTGTGTGATTGTGTTTGTGTGATTGTTGTTGTGATTGTGATTCAGTGACTGTGTGATTGTGATTGTGTGATCGTGATTGTGTGATCGTGATTGTGTGATCGTGATTGTGAGATCGTGATTGTGTGGCCGTGATTGTGTGATCGTGATTGTGCGATCGTGTTTGTGTGATCGTGATTGTGTGCTCGTGATTGTGTGATCGTGATTGTGTGATCCTGTTTGTGTGATCGTGATTGTGATTGAGATTGTGTGATTGTGATTGTGTGACTGTGATTGTGTGACTGTGATTGTGTGACTGTGATTGTGTGATCGTGATTGTGTGATCGTGACTGTGTGATCGTGATTGTGTGATTGTGTTACTGTGATTGTGTAATTGTGATTGTGTTATTGTGATTGTGTTATTGTGATTGTGTGATTGTGATTGTGTGATCGTGACTGTGTGATCGTGATTGTGTGATCGTGATTGTGTGATCGTGATTGTGTGATCGTTATTGTGTGATCGTGATTGTGGGATTGTGTGATCGTGATTGTGTGATAGTGATTGTGTGATAGTGATTGTGTGATAGTGATTGTGTGATAGTGATTGTGTGATCGTGATTGTGTGATCGTGATTGTGTGATCGTGATTGTGTGATTGTGTTATTGTGATTGTGTGATTCTGATTGTGTGATTGTGATTGTGTGATCGTGACTGTGTGATCGTGATTGTGTGATCGTGATTGTGGGATTGTGACTGTGTGATTGTGTGATCGTGATTGTGATTGTGTGATTGTGATTGTGTGACTGTGATTGTGTGACTGCGATTGTGGGATTGTGACTCTGTGATCGTGATTGTGTGATCGTGATTGTGTGATCGTGATTGTGTGATCGTGATTGTGTGGCCGTGATTGTGTGATCGTGATTGTGCGATCGTGTTTGTGTGATCGTGATTGTCTGCTCGTGATTGTGTAATCGTGATTGTGTGATCCTGTTTGTGTGATCTAGATAGTGATTGAGATTGTGTTACTGTGATTGTGTGACTCTGATTGTGTGATCGTGATTGTGTGATCGTGATTGTGTGATCGTGATTGTGTGATCGTGATTGTGTGATTGTGTTATTGTGATTGTGTTATTGTGATCGTGTGATTGTGATTGTGTGATCGTGACTGTGTGATCGTGATTGTGTGATCGTGATTGCGGGATTGTGACTGTGTGATTGTGTGATCGTGATTGTGATTGTGTGATTGTGATTATGTGATTGTGATTGTGATTGTGTGATTGTGATTGTGTGATTGTGATTGTGTGATTGTGATTGTGTGATTGTGATTGTGTGATTGTGATTGTGTGATTGTGATTGTGTGACTGTGATTGTGGGATTGTGATTGTGGGATTGTGATTGTGTGATTGTGTGACCGTGATTGTGTGATCGCAAATGTGGGATTGTGACTGTGTGTTTGTGTGATTGTGATTGTGATTGTGACTGTGTGATTGTGTGATTGTGGTTGTGTGATTGTGATTGTGTGACTGTGATTGTGTGATTGTGATTGTGGGATTGTGATTGTGTGATTGTGTGATCGTGATTGTGTGATAGTGATTGTGTGATAGTGATTGTGTGATTGTGTTATTGTGATTATGTGATTCTGATTGTGTGATTGTGATTGTGTGATCGTGATTGTGGGATTGTGACTGTGTGATTGTGTGATCGTGATTGTGTGATCGTGATTGTGTGATCGTGATTGTGTGATCGTGATTGTGTGGCCGTGATTGTGTGATCGTGATTGTGCGATCGTGTTTGTGTGATCGTGATTGTGTGCTCGTGATTGTGTGATCGTGATTGTGTGATCCTGTTTGTGTGATCTAGATTGTGATTGAGATTGTGTGACTGTGATTGTGTGACTGTGATTGTGTGATCGTGATTGTGTGGTCGTGACTGTGTGATCGTGATTGTTGGATTGTGTTATTGTGATTGTGTTATTGTGATTGTGTGATTGTGATTGTGTGATCGTGACTGTGTGATCGTGATTGTGTGATCGTGATTGTGGGATTGTGACTGTGTGATTGTGTGATCGTGATTGTGATTGTGTGATTGTGATTATGTGATTGTGATTGTGATTGTGTGATTGTGATTGTGTGATTGTGATTGTGTGATTGTGATTGTGTGATTGTGATTGTGATTGTGATTGTGATTGTGATTGTGATTGTGATTGTGATTGTGATTGTGATTGTGATTGTGATTGTGATTGTGTGATTGTGATTGTGTGATTGTGATTGTGTGATTGTGATGGTGTGATTGTGATTGTGTGATTGTGATTGTGTGATTGTGATTGTGTGATTGTGATTGTGTGATTGTAATTGTGTGATTGTGATTGTGTGACTGTGATTGTGGGATTGTGATTGTCTGATTGTGATTGTGTGATTGCGATTGTGTGGTTGTGATTGTGTGATTGTGATTGTGTGATCGTGACTGTGTGATCGTATTTGTGTGATCGTGATTGTGGGTTTGTGACTGTGTGATTGTGTTATTGTGATTGTGTGATTGCGATTGTGTGATTGTGATTGTGTGACTGTGTGATTGCGACTGTGTGACAGTGTGACTGTGATTGTGGGATTGTGATTGTGGGATTGTGATTGTGTGATTGTGTGACCGTGATTGTGTGATCGCAAATGTGGGATTGTGACTGTGTGTTTGTGTGATTGTGATTGTGATTGTGACTGTGTGATTGTGTGATTGTGGTTGTGTGATTGTGATTGTGTGACTGTGATTGTGTGATTGTGATTGTGGGATTGTGATTGTGTGATTGTGTGATCGTGATTGTGTGATAGTGATTGTGTGATAGTGATTGTGTGATTGTGTTATTGTGATTATGTGATTCTGATTGTGTGATTGTGATTGTGTGATCGTGATTGTGGGATTGTGACTGTGTGATCGTGATTGTGTGATCATGATTGTGGGATTGTGATTATGGGATTGTGACTATGTGATTGAGTGATTGTGATTGTGTGATTGTGATTGTGTGATTGTGATTGTGTGATTGTGATTGTGTGATTGTGATTGTGTGATTGTGATTGTGTGATTGTGATTGTGTGATTGTGGTTGTGTGATTGTGATTGTGTGATTGTGATTGTGTGATTGTGATTGTGTGATTGTGATTGTGTGATTGTGATTGTGTGATTGTGATTGTGTGATTGTGATTGTGTGATGTGATTGTGTGATTGTGATTGTGTGATTGTGATTGTCTGATTGTGATTGTGTGATTGCGATTGTGTGGTTGTGATTGTGTGATTGTGATTGTGTGATCGTGACTGTGTGATCGTATTTGTGTGATCGTGATTGTGGGTTTGTGACTGTGTGATTGTGTTATTGTGATTGTGTGATTGCGATTGTGTGATTGTGATTGTGTGACTGTGTGATTGCGACTGTGTGACAGTGTGATTGTGATTGTGTGATCGTGATTGTGTGGTCGTGATTGTGGGATTGTGACTGTGTGATTGTGTGATCGTGATTGTGATTGTGTTATTGTGATTGTGTGATTGTGATTGCGTGATTGTGATTGTGTGATCGTGACTGTGTGATCGTGATTGTGTGATCGTGATTGTGCGATTGTGATTATGATTGTGTGACTGTGTGATTGTGACTGTGTGACAGTGTGATTGTGATTGTGTGATCGTGATTGTGTGATTGTGTTTGTGTGATTGTTGTTGTGATTGTGATTCAGTGACTGTGTGATTGTGATTGTGTGATCGTGATTGTGTGATCGTGATTGTGTGATCGTGATTGTGTGATCGTGATTGTGGGATTGTGACTGTGTGATTGTGTGATCGTGATTGTGTGATCGTGATTGTGTGATCGTGATTGTGTGGCCGTGATTGTGTGATCGTGATTGTGCGATCGTGTTTGTGTGATCGTGATTGTGTCCTCGTGATTGTGTGATCGTGATTGTGTGATCCTGTTTGTGTGATCGTGATTGTGATTGAGATTGTGTGATTGTGATTGTGTGACTGTGATTGTGTGACTGTGATTGTGTGATCGTGATTGTGTGATCGTGACTGTGTGATCGTGATTGTGTGATTGTGTTATTGTGATTGTGTTATTGTGATTGTGTTATTGTGATTGTGTGATTGTGATTGTGTGATCGTGACTGTGTGATCGTGATTGTGTGAACGTGATTGTGGGATTGTGACTGTGTGATTGTGTGATCGTGATTGTGATTGTGTGATTGTGATTATGTGATTGTGATTGTGATTGTGTGATTGTGATTGTGATTGTGTGATTGTGATTGTGTGATTGTGATTGTGTGATTGTGATTGTGTGACTGTGATTGTGGGATTGTGATTGTGTGATTGTGATTGTGTGATTGCGATTGTGTGGTTGTGATTGTGTGATTGTGATTGTGTGATCGTGACTGTGTGATCGTATTTGTGTGGTCGCGATTGTGGGTTTGTGACTGTGTGATTGTGTTATTGTGATTGTGTGATTGCGATTGTGTGATTGTGATTGTGTGACTGTGTGATTGTGACTGTGTGACAGTGTGATTGTGATTGTGTGATCGTGATTGTGTGGTCGTGATTGTGGGATTGTGACTGTGTGATTGTGTGATCGTGATTGTGATTGTGTTATTGTGATTTTGTTATTGTGATTGCGTGATTGTGATTGTGTGATCGTGACTGTGTGATCGTGATTGTGTGATCGTGATTGTGCGATTGTGATTATGATTGTGTGACTGTGTGATTGTGACTGTGTGACAGTGTGATTGTGATTGTGTGATCGTGATTGTGTGGTCGTGATTGTGTGATTGTGTTTGTGTGATTGTTGTTGTGATTTTGATTGAGTGACTGTGTGATTGTGATTGTGTGATCGTGATGGTGTGATCGTGATTGTGTGATCGTGATTGTGTGATCGTGATTGTGTGATCGTGATTGTGGGATTGTGTGATCGTGATTGTGTGATCGTGATTGTGTGGCCGCGATTGTGTGATCGTGATTGTGCGATCGTGTTTGTGTGATCGTGATTGTGTGCTCGTGATTGTGTGATCGTGATTGTGTGATCCTGTTTGTGTGATCGTGATTGTGATTGAGATTGTGTGATTGTGATTGTGTGACTGTGATTGTGTGATCGTGATTGTGTGATCGTGATTGTGGGATTGTGACTGTGTGATTGTGTGATCGTGATTGTGATTGTGTGATTGTGATTATGTGATTGTGATTGTGATTGTGTGATTGTGATTGTGTGATTGTGATTGTGTGATTGTGATTGTGTGATTGTGATTGTGTGATTGTGATTGTGTGACTGTGATTGTGGGATTGTAATTGTGGGATTGTGATTATGGGATTGTGACTATGTGATTGAGTGATTGTGACTGTGTGATTGTGATTGTGTGATTGTGATTGTGTGATTGTGATTGTGTGATTGTGATTGTGTGATTGTGATTGTGTGATTGTGATTTTGTGATTGTGATTGTGTGATTGTGATTGTGTGATTGTGATTGTGTGATTGTGATTGTGTGATTGTGATTGTGTGATTGTGATTGTGTGATTGTGATTGTGTGATTGTGATTGTGTAATTGTGATTGTGTTATTGTGATTGTGTTATTGTGATTTTGTGATTGTGATTGTGTGATCGTGACTGTGTGATCGTGATTGTGTGATCGTGATTGTGGGATTGTGACTGTGTGATTGTGTGATCGTGATTGTGATTTTGTTATTGTGATTGTGTGATTGTGATTGCGTGATTGTGACTGTGTGATCCTGATTGTGAGATCGTTATTGTGGGGTTGTGATTATGGGATTGTGACTGTGTGATTGAGTGATTGTGATTGTGTGATCGTGATTGTGTGATCGTGATTGTGTGATCGTGATTGTGTGATCGTGATTGTGTTATCGTGATTGTGTGATCGTGATTGTGTGATTGTGTTATTGTGATTGTGTGATTGTGATTGTGTGATCGTGACTGTGTGATCGTGTTTATGTGATCGTGATTGTGGGTTTGTGACTGTGTGATTGTGTGATTGTGATTGTGTGATTGTGATTGTGTGATTGTGATAGTGTGACTGTGATTGTGTGACTGTGATTGTGGGATTGTGATTGTGTGATTGTGTGATCATCATTGAGTGATCGTGATTGTGTGATCGTGATTGTGCGAACGTGATTGTGTGATCGTGATTGTGTGATTGTGATTGTGATTGTGACTGTGTGATTGTGTGATTGTGGTTGTGTGATTGTGATTGTGTGACTGTGATTGTGTGACTGTGATTGTGTGATTGTGATTGTGGGATTGTGATTGTGTGATTGTGTGATCGTGATTGTGTGATAGTGATTGTGTGATAGTGATTGTGTGATAGTGATTGTGTGATAGTGATTGTGTGATCGTGATTGTGTGATCGTGATTGTGCGAACGTGATTGTGTGATCGTGATTGTGTGATTGTGATTGTGATTGTGACTGTGTGATTGTGTGATTGTGATTGTGTGATCGCGATTGTGTGATTGTGTTTGTGTGATTGTTGTTGTGATTGTGATTCAGTGACTGTGTGATTGTGATTGTGTGATCGTGATTGTGTGATCGTGATTGTGTGATCGTGATTGTGTGATCGTGATTGTGTGATCGTGATTGTGGGATTGTGACTGTGTGATTGTGTGATCGTGATTGTGTGATCGTGATTGTGTGATCGTGATTGTGTGGCAGTGATTGTGTGATCGTGATTGTGCGATCGTGTTTGTGTGATCGTGATTGTGTCCTCGTGATTGTGTGATCGTGATTGTGTGATCCTGTTTGTGTGATCGTGATTGTGATTGAGATTGTGTGATTGTGATTGTGTGACTGTGATTGTGTGACTGTGATTGTGTGATCGTGATTGTGTGATCGTGACTGTGTGATCGTGATTGTGTGATCGTGATTGTGCGATTGTGATTATGATTGTGTGACTGTGTGATTGTGACTGTGTGACAGTGTGATTGTGATTGTGTGATCGTGATTGTGTGGTCGTGATTGTGTGATTGTGTTTGTGTGATTGTTGTTGTGATTTTGATTGTGTGACTGTGTGATTGTGATTGTGTGATCGTGATGGTGTGATCGTGATTGTGTGATCGTGATTGTGTGATCGTGATTGTGTGATCGTGATTGTGTGATCGTGATTGTGGGAATGTGTGGTCGTGATTGTGTGATCGTGATTGTGTGATCGTGATTGTGTGGCCGCGATTGTGTGATCGTGATTGTGCGATCGTGTTTGTGTGATCGTGATTGTGTGCTCGTGATTGTGTGATCGTGATTGTGTGATCCTGTTTGTGTGATCGTGATTGTGATTGAGATTGTGTGATTGTGATTGTGTGACTGTGATTGTGTGACTGTGATTGTGTGATCGTGATTGTGTGATCGTGACTGTGTGATCGTGATTGTGTGATTGTGTTATTGTGATTGTGTTATTGTGATTGTGTGATTGTGATTGTGTGATCGTGACTGTGTGATCGTGATTGTGTGATCGTGATTGTGGGATTGTGACTGTGTGATTGTGTGATCGTGATTGTGATTGTGTGATTGTGATTATGTGATTGTGATTGTGATTGTGTGATTGTGATTGTGTGATTGTGATTGTGTGATTGTGATTGTGTGATTGTGATTGTGTGATTGTGATTGTGTGATTGTGATTGTGTGACTGTGATTGTGGGATTGTGATTGTGGGATTGTGATTGTGGGATTGTGATTATGGGATTGTGACTATGTGATTGAGTGATTGTGACTGTGTGATTGTGATTGTGTGATTGTGATTGTGTGATTGTGATTGTGTGATTGTGATTGTGTGATTGTGATTGTGTGATTGTGATTGTGTGATTGTGATTGTGTGATTGTGATTTTGTGATTGTGATTGTGTGATTGTGATTGTGTGATTGTGATTGTGTGATTGTGATTGTGTGATTGTGATTGTGTGATTGTGATTGTGTGATTGTGATTGTGTGATTGTGATTGTGTGATTGTGATTGTGTGATTGTGATTGTGTGATTGTGATTGTGTGATTGTGATTGTGTGATTGTGATTGTGTGATTGTGATTGTGTGATTGTGATTGTGTGATTGTGATTGTGTGATTGTGATTGTGTGATTGTGATTGTGTGATTGTGATTGTGTGATTGTGATTGTGTGATTGTGATTGTGTGATTGTGATTGTGTGATTGTGATTGTGTGATTGTGATTGTGTGATTGTGATTGTGTGATTGTGATTGTGTGATTGTGATTGTGTGATTGTGATTGTGTGATTGTGATTGTGTGATTGTGATTGTGTGATTGTGATTGTGTGATTGTGATTGTGTGATTGTGATTGTGTGATTGTGATTGTGTGATTGTGATTGTGTGATTGTGATTGTGTGATTGTGATTGTGTGATTGTGATTGTGTGATTGTGATTGTGTGATTGTGATTGTGTGATTGTGATTGTGTGATTGTGATTGTGTGATTGTGATTGTGTGATTGTGATTGTGTGATTGTGATTGTGTGACTGTGATTGTGTGACTGTGATTGTGTGATTGTGATTGTGTGATTGTGATTGTGTGATTGTGATTGTGTGATTGTGATTGTGTGATTGTGATTGTGTGATTGTGATTGTGTGATTGTGATTGTGTGATTGTGATTGTGTGATTGTGATTGTGTGATTGTGATTGTGTGATTGTGATTGTGTGATTGTGATTGTGTGATTGTGATTGTGTGATTGTGATTGTGTGATTGTGATTGTGTGATTGTGATTGTGATTGTGTGATTGTGATTGTGTGATTGTGATTGTGTGATTGTGATTGTGTGATTGTGATTGTGTGATTGTGATTGTGTGATTGTGATTGTGTGATTGTGATTGTGTGATTGTGATTGTGTGATTGTGATTGTGTGATTGTGATTGTGTGATTGTGATTGTGTGATTGTGATTGTGTGATTGTGATTGTGTGATTGTGATTGTGTGATTGTGATTGTGTGATTGTGATTGTGTGATTGTGATTGTGTGATTGTGTTTGTGTGATTGTGATTGTGTGATTGTGATTGTGTGATTGCGATTGTGTGGTTGTGATTGTGTGATTGTGATTGTGTGATCGTGACTGTGTGATCGTATTTGTGTGATCGTGATTGTGGGTTTGTGACTGTGTGATTGTGTTATTGTGATTGTGTGATTGCGATTGTGTGATTGTGATTGTGTGACTGTGTGACTGTGACTGTGTGACAGTGTGATTGTGATAGTGTGATCGTGATTGTGTGGTCGTGATTGTTGGATTGTGACTGTGTGATTGTGTGATCGTGATTGTGATTGTGTTATTGTGATTGTGTGATTGTGATTGCGTGATTGTGATTGTGTGATCGTGACTGTGTGATCGTGATTGTGTGATCGTGATTGTGCGATTGTGATTGTGATTGTGTGACTGTGTGATTGTGACTGTGTGACAGTGTGATTGTGATTGTGTGATCGTGATTGTGTGGTCGTGATTGTGTGATCGTGATTGTGTGATCGTGATTGTGGGATTGTGACTGTGTGATTGTGTGATCGTGATTGTGTGATCGTGATTGTGTGATCGTGATTGTGTGGCCGTGATTGTGTGATCGTGATTGTGCGATCGTGTTTGTGTGATCGTGATTGTGTGCTCGTGATTGTGTGATCGTGATTGTGTGATCCTGTTTGTGTGATCGTGATTGTGATTGAGATTGTGTGATTGTGATTGTGTGACTGTGATTGTGTGACTGTGATTGTGTGATCGTGATTGTGTGATCGTGACTTGGTGATCGTGATTGTGTGACTGTGTTATTGTGATTGTGTTATTGTGATTGTGTGATTGTGATTGTGTGATCGTGACTGTGTGATCGTGATTGTGTGATCGTGATTGTGGGATTGTGACTGTGTGATTGTGTGATCGTGATTGTGATTTTGTTATTGTGATTGTGTGATTGTGATTGCGTGATTGTGACTGTGTGATCCTGATTGTGAGATCGTTATTGTGGGATTGTGATTATGGGATTTTGACTGTGTGATTGAGTGATTGTGATTGTGTGATCGTGATTGTGTGATCGTGATTGTGTGATCGTGATTGTGTGATCGTGATTGTGTGATTGCGATTGTGTGATTGTGATTGTGTGACTGTGATTGTGTGACTGTGATTGTGTGACTGTGATCGTGGGATTGTGATTGTGTGATTGTGTGATCATCATTGAGTGATCGTGATTGTGTGACTGTGATTGTGTGACTGTGATCGTGGGATTGTGATTGTGTGATTGTGTGATCATCATTGCGTGATCGTGATTGTGTGATCGTGATTGTGCGAACGTGATTGTGTGATCGTGATTGTGTGATTGTGATTGTGTGATTGTGATTGTGTGACTGTGATTGTGTGACTGTGATCGTGGGATTGTGATTGTGTGATTGTGTGATCATCATTGAGTGATCGTGATTGTGTGATCGTGATTGT
Organism: Megachile rotundata; assembly: GCF_050947335.1. NCBI lineage: Eukaryota > Metazoa > Arthropoda > Insecta > Hymenoptera > Megachilidae > Megachile > Megachile rotundata. The sequence continues at coordinate 787,752 of NW_027473334.1, read as the reverse complement.
GCGAACGTGATTGTGTGATCGTGATTGTGTGATTCTGATTGTGATTGTGACTGTGTGATCGTGATTGTGTGATTGTGTTATTGTGATTGTGTTATTGTGATTGTGTGATCGTGACTGTGACATCGTGATTGTGTGATCGTGATTGTGGGATTGTGACTATGTGATTGTGTGATCGTGATTGTGATTGTGTTATTGTGATTGTGTGATTGTGATTGTGTGATTGTGATTGTATGATTGTGGTTGTGTGATTGTGATTGTGTGATTGTGATTGTGTGATTGTGCTTGTGTGATTGCGATTGTGTGGTTGTGATTGTGTGATTGTGATTGTGTGATCGTGACTGTGTAATCGTATTTGTGTGATCGTGATTGTGGGTTTGTGACTGTGTGATTGTGTTATTGTGATTGTGTGATTGCGATTGTGTGATTGTGATTGTGTGATTGTGATTGTGTGACTGTGATTGTCTGACTGCGATTGTGGGATTGTGACTGTGTGATCGTGATTGTGTGGTCGTGATTGTGTGATCCTGTTTGTGTGATCTAGATTGTGACTCTGATTGTGTGATCGTGATTGTGTGATCGTGATTGTGTGATCGTGATTGTGTGATCGTGATTGTGTGATCGTGATTGCGTGATCGTGATTGTGTGATTGTGTTATTGTGATTGTGTTATTGTGATTGTGTGATTGTGATTGTGTGATCGTGACTGTGTGATCGTGATTGTGTGATCCTGATTGCGGGACTGTGACTGTGTGATTGTGTGATCGTGATTGTGTGATCGTGATTGTGTGATCGTGATTGTGTGGCCGTGATTGTGTGATCGTGATTGTGCGATCGTGTTTGTGTGATCGAGATTGTGTGCTCGTGATTGTGTGATCGTGATTGTGTGATCGTGACTGTGTGATCGTGATTGCGTGATTGTGTTATTGTGATTGTGTTATTGTGATTGTGTGATTGTGATTGTGTGATCGTGATTGTGTGATCGTGATTGTGGGATTGTGACTGTGTGATTGTGTGATCGTGATTGTGATTGTGTGATTGTGATTATGTGATTGTGATTATGTGATTGAGATTGTGATTGTGTGATTGTGATTGTGTGATTGTGATTGTGTGATTGTGATTGTGTGTTTGTGATTGTGATTGTGATTGTGATTGTGTGATTGTGATTATGTGATTGTGATTGTGATTGTGTGATTGTGATTGTGTGATTGTGATTGTGTGATTGTGATTGTGTGATTGTGATTGTGTGATTGTGATTGTGTGATTGTGATTGTGTGATTGTGATTGTGTGATTGTGATTGTGTGATTGTGATTGTGTGATTGTGATTGTGTGACTGTGATTGTGGGATTGTGATTGTGGGATTGTGATTGTGTGATTGTGTGATCGTGATTGTGTGATAGTGATTGTGTGATAGTGATTGTGTGATTGTGTGATTGTGTTATTGTGATTATGTGATTCTGATTGTGTGATTGTGATTGTGTGATCGTGATTGTGGGATTGTGACTGTGTGATTGTGTGATCGTGATTGTGTGATCGTGATTGTGTGACCGTGATTGTGTGGCCGTGATTGTGTGATCGTGATTGTGCGATCGTGTTTGTGTGATCGAGATTGTGTGCTCGTGATTGTGTGATCGTGATTGTGTGATCGTGACTGTGTGATCGTGATTGCGTGATTGTGTTATTGTGATTGTGTTATTGTGATTGTGTGATTGTGATTGTGTGATCGTGATTGTGTGATCGCGATTGTGTGATTGTGTTTGTGTGATTGTTGTTGTGATTGTGATTCAGTGACTGTGTGATTGTGATTGTGTGATCGTGATTGTGTGATCGTGATTGTGTGATCGTGATTGTGTGATCGTGATTGTGTGATCGTGATTGTGGGATTGTGACTGTGTGATTGTGTGATCGTGATTGTGTGATCGTGATTGTGTGATCGTGATTGTGTGGCAGTGATTGTGTGATCGTGATTGTGCGATCGTGTTTGTGTGATCGTGATTGTGTCCTCGTGATTGTGTGATCGTGATTGTGTGATCCTGTTTGTGTGATCGTGATTGTGATTGAGATTGTGTGATTGTGATTGTGTGACTGTGATTGTGTGACTGTGATTGTGTGATCGTGATTGTGTGATCGTGACTGTGTGATCGTGATTGTGTGATTGTGTTATTGTGATTGTGTTATTGTGATTGTGTTATTGTGATTGTGTGATTGTGATTGTGTGATCGTGACTGTGTGATCGTGATTGTGTGAACGTGATTGTGGGATTGTGACTGTGTGATTGTGTGATCGTGATTGTGATTGTGTGATTGTGATTATGTGATTGTGATTGTGATTGTGTGATTGTGATTGTGATTGTGTGATTGTGATTGTGTGATTGTGATTGTGTGATTGTGATTGTGTGATTGTGATTGTGATTGTGATTGTGATTGTGATTGTGATTGTGATTGTGATTGTGATTGTGATTGTGATTGTGATTGTGATTGTGATTGTGATTGTGATTGTGATTGTGATTGTGATTGTGATTGTGTGATTGTGATTGTGTGATTGTGATCGTGTGATTGTGATTGTGTGATTGTGATTGTGTGATTGTGATTGTGTGATTGTGATTGTGTGATTGTGATTGTGTGACTGTGATTGTGGGATTGTGATTGTGTGATTGTGATTGTGTGATTGCGATTGTGTGGTTGTGATTGTATGATTGTGATTGTGTGATCGTGACTGTGTGATCGTATTTGTGTGGTCGTGATTGTGGGTTTGTGACTGTGTGATTGTGTTATTGTGATTGTGTGATTGCGATTGTGTGATTGTGATTGTGTGACTGTGTGATTGTGACTGTGTGACAGTGTGATTGTGATTGTGTGATCGTGATTGTGTGGTCGTGATTGTGGGATTGTGACTGTGTGATTGTGTGATCGTGATTGTGATTGTGTTATTGTGATTTTGTGATTGTGATTGCGTGATTGTGATTGTGTGATCGTGACTGTGTGATCGTGATTGTGTGATCGTGATTGTGCGATTGTGATTATGATTGTGTGACTGTGTGATTGTGACTGTGTGACAGTGTGATTGTGATTGTGTGATCGTGATTGTGTGGTCGTGATTGTGTGATTGTGTTTGTGTGATTGTTGTTGTGATTTTGATTGTGTGACTGTGTGATTGTGATTGTGTGATCGTGATGGTGTGATCGTGATTGTGTGATCGTGATTGTGTGATCGTGATTGTGTGATCGTGATTGTGTGATCGTGATTGTGGGAATGTGTGGTCGTGATTGTGTGATCGTGATTGTGTGATCGTGATTGTGTGGCCGCGATTGTGTGATCGTGATTGTGCGATCGTGTTTGTGTGATCGTGATTGTGTGCTCGTGATTGTGTGATCGTGATTGTGTGATCCTGTTTGTGTGATCGTGATTGTGATTGAGATTGTGTGATTGTGATTGTGTGACTGTGATTGTGTGACTGTGATTGTGTGATCGTGATTGTGTGATCGTGACTGTGTGATCGTGATTGTGTGATTGTGTTATTGTGATTGTGTTATTGTGATTGTGTGATTGTGATTGTGTGATCGTGACTGTGTGATCGTGATTGTGTGATCGTGATTGTGGGATTGTGACTGTGTGATTGTGTGATCGTGATTGTGATTGTGTGATTGTGATTATGTGATTGTGATTGTGATTGTGTGATTGTGATTGTGTGATTGTGATTGTGTGATTGTGATTGTGTGATTGTGATTGTGTGATTGTGATTGTGTGATTGTGATTGTGTGATTGTGATTGTGTGACTGTGATTGTGGGATTGTGATTGTGGGATTGTGATTGTGGGATTGTGATTATGGGATTGTGACTATGTGATTGAGTGATTGTGACTGTGTGATTGTGATTGTGTGATTGTGATAGTGTGACTGTGATTGTGTGACTGTGATTGTGGGATTGTGATTGTGTGATTGTGTGATCATCATTGAGTGATCGTGATTGTGTGATCGTGATTGTGCGAACGTGATTGTGTGATCGTGATTGTGTGATTGTGATTGTGATTGTGACTGTGTGATTGTGTGATTGTGGTTGTGTGATTGTGATTGTGTGACTGTGATTGTGTGACTGTGATTGTGTGATTGTGATTGTGGGATTGTGATTGTGTGATTGTGTGATCGTGATTGTGTGATAGTGATTGTGTGATAGTGATTGTGTGATAGTGATTGTGTGATAGTGATTGTGTGATCGTGATTGTGTGATCGTGATTGTGTGATCGTGATTGTGTGATTGTGTTATTGTGATTGTGTGATTCTGATTGTGTGATTGTGATTGTGTGATCGTGACTGTGTGATCGTGATTGTGTGATCGTGATTGTGGGATTGTGACTGTGTGATTGTGTGATCGTGATTGTGATTGTGTTATTGTGATTGTGTGATTGTGATTGCGTGATTGTGATTGTGTGATCGTGACTGTGTGATCGTGATTGTGGGTTTGTGACTGTGTGATTGTGTGATTGTGATTGTGTGATTGTGATTGTGTGATTGTGATTGTGTGATTGTGATTGTGTGATTGTGATTGTGTGATTGTGATTGTGTGATTGTGATTGTGTGATTGTGATTGTGTGATTGTGATTGTGTGATTGTGATTGTGTGATTGTGATTGTGTGATTGTGATTGTGTGATTGTGATTGTGTGATTGTGATTGTGTGATTGTGATTGTGTGATTGTGATTGTGTGATTGTGATTGTGTGATTGTGATTGTGTGATTGTGATTGTGTGATTGTGATTGTGTGATTGTGATTGTGTGATTGTGATTGTGTGATTGTGATTGTGTGATTGTGATTGTGATTGTGATTGTGTGACTGTGATTGTGTGACTGTGATTGTGGGATTGTGACTGTGTGATCGTGATTGTGTGATCGTGATTGTGGGATTGTGATTATGGGATTGTGACTATGTGATTGAGTGATTGTGACTGTGTGATTGTGATTGTGTGATTGTGATTGTGTGATTGTGATTGTGTGATTGTGATTGTGTGATTGTGATTGTGTGATTGTGATTGTGTGATTGTGATTGTGTGATTGTGATTGTGTGATTGTGATTGTGTGATTGTGATTGTGTGATTGTGATTGTGTGATTGTGATTGTGTGATTGTGATTGTGTGATTGTGATTGTGTGATTGTGATTGTGTGATTGTGATTGTGTGATTGTGATTGTGTGATTGTGATTGTGTGATTGTGATTGTGTGATTGTGATTGTGTGATTGTGATTGTGTGATTGTGATTGTGTGATTGTGATTGTGTGATTGTGATTGTGTGATTGTGATTGTGTGATTGTGATTGTGTGATTGTGATTGTGTGATTGTGATTGTGTGATTGTGATTGTGTGATTGTGATTGTGTGATTGTGATTGTGTGATTGTGATTGTGTGATTGTGATTGTGTGATTGTGATTGTGTGATTGTGATTGTGTGATTGTGATTGTGTGATTGATTGTGTGATGGGATTGGGTGATTGTGATGTGTGATTGTGATTGTGTGATTGGTGGTGTGTGAGTGGGTGATTGTGGGATTGTGTGATGTGATGGGTGTGAGGGGTGGGTGGGATGTGTGATTGTGGTGTGTGATTGTGATTGTGTGATTGTGATTGGGTGTTGGTGTGTGTTGGGATTGGTGTGATTGTGATTGTGTGAGTGTGAGTGTGGGATTGTGAGGGGTGGGGGTGTGGGTTGGTGTGGATGTGGGTGTGGGTGGGTTGGGGGTTGGGGGGTGGGGGTGGGTGGGGGTGGGTGTGGGGGGTGGGGTGGGGGGTGGGGGTGGGGGGTGGGGGTTGGGGGGGTGGGGGTGGGGGGGTGGGGGATGGGGGGGCTGTGATTGTGTGACTGTGATTGTGTGATTGTGATTGTGTGATTGTGATTGTGTGATTGTGATTGTGTGATTGTGATTGTGTGATTGTGATTGTGTGATTGTGATTGTGTGATTGTGATTGTGTGATTGTGATTGTGTGATTGTGATTGTGTGATTGTGATTGTGTGATTGTGATTGTGTGATTGTGATTGTGTGATTGTGATTGTGTGATTGTGATTGTGTGATTGTGATTGTGATTGTGTGATTGTGATTGTGTGATTGTGATTGTGTGATTGTGATTGTGTGATTGTGATTGTGTGATTGTGATTGTGTGATTGTGATTGTGTGATTGTGATTGTGTGATTGTGATTGTGTGATTGTGATTGTGTGATTGTGATTGTGTGATTGTGATTGTGTGATTGTGATTGTGTGATTGTGATTGTGTGATTGTGATTGTGTGATTGTGATTGTGTGATTGTGATTGTGTGATTGTGATTGTGTGATTGTGTTTGTGTGATTGTGATTGTGTGATTGTGATTGTGTGATTGCGATTGTGTGGTTGTGATTGTGTGATTGTGATTGTGTGATCGTGACTGTGTGATCGTATTTGTGTGATCGTGATTGTGGGTTTGTGACTGTGTGATTGTGTTATTGTGATTGTGTGATTGCGATTGTGTGATTGTGATTGTGTGACTGTGTGACTGTGACTGTGTGACAGTGTGATTGTGATAGTGTGATCGTGATTGTGTGGTCGTGATTGTTGGATTGTGACTGTGTGATTGTGTGATCGTGATTGTGATTGTGTTATGGTGATTGTGTGATTGTGATTGCGTGATTGTGATTGTGTGATCGTGACTGTGTGATCGTGATTGTGTGATCGTGATTGTGCGATTGTGATTGTGATTGTGTGACTGTGTGATTGTGACTGTGTGACAGTGTGATTGTGATTGTGTGATCGTGATTGTGTGGTCGTGATTGTGTGATCGTGATTGTGTGATCGTGATTGTGGGATTGTGACTGTGTGATTGTGTGATCGTGATTGTGTGATCGTGATTGTGTGATCGTGATTGTGTGGCCGTGATTGTGTGATCGTGATTGTGCGATCGTGTTTGTGTGATCGTGATTGTGTGCTCGTGATTGTGTGATCGTGATTGTGTGATCCTGTTTGTGTGATCGTGATTGTGATTGAGATTGTGTGATTGTGATTGTGTGACTGTGATTGTGTGACTGTGATTGTGTGATCGTGATTGTGTGATCGTGACTTGGTGATCGTGATTGTGTGACTGTGTTATTGTGATTGTGTTATTGTGATTGTGTGATCGTGACTGTGTGATCGTGATTGTGTGATCGTGATTGTGGGATTGTGACTGTGTGATTGTGTGATCGTGATTGTGATTTTGTTATTGTGATTGTGTGATTGTGATTGCGTGATTGTGACTGTGTGATCCTGATTGTGAGATCGTTATTGTGGGATTGTGATTATGGGATTTTGACTGTGTGATTGAGTGATTGTGATTGTGTGATCGTGATTGTGTGATCGTGATTGTGTGATCGTGATTGTGTGATCGTGATTGTGTGATTGCGATTGTGTGATTGTGATTGTGTGACTGTGATTGTGTGACTGTGATTGTGTGACTGTGATCGTGGGATTGTGATTGTGTGATTGTGTGATCATCATTGAGTGATCGTGATTGTGTGACTGTGATTGTGTGACTGTGATCGTGGGATTGTGATTGTGTGATTGTGTGATCATCATTGCGTGATCGTGATTGTGTGATCGTGATTGTGCGAACGTGATTGTGTGATCGTGATTGTGTGATTGTGATTGTGTGATTGTGATTGTGTGACTGTGATTGTGTGACTGTGATCGTGGGATTGTGATTGTGTGATTGTGTGATCATCATTGAGTGATCGTGATTGTGTGATCGTGATTGTGCGAACGTGATTGTGTGATCGTGATTGTGTGATTCTGATTGTGATTGTGACTGTGTGATCGTGATTGTGTGATTGTGTTATTGTGATTGTGTTATTGTGATTGTGTGATCGTGACTGTGACATCGTGATTGTGTGATCGTGATTGTGGGATTGTGACTATGTGATTGTGTGATCGTGATTGTGATTGTGTTATTGTGATTGTGTGATTGTGATTGTGTGATTGTGATTGTATGATTGTGGTTGTGTGATTGTGATTGTGTGATTGTGATTGTGTGATTGTGCTTGTGTGATTGCGATTGTGTGGTTGTGATTGTGTGATTGTGATTGTGTGATCGTGACTGTGTAATCGTATTTGTGTGATCGTGATTGTGGGTTTGTGACTGTGTGATTGTGTTATTGTGATTGTGTGATTGCGATTGTGTGATTGTGATTGTGTGATTGTGATTGTGTGACTGTGATTGTCTGACTGCGATTGTGGGATTGTGACTGTGTGATCGTGATTGTGTGGTCGTGATTGTGTGATCCTGTTTGTGTGATCTAGATTGTGACTCTGATTGTGTGATCGTGATTGTGTGATCGTGATTGTGTGATCGTGATTGTGTGATCGTGATTGTGTGATCGTGATTGCGTGATCGTGATTGTGTGATTGTGTTATTGTGATTGTGTTATTGTGATTGTGTGATTGTGATTGTGTGATCGTGACTGTGTGATCGTGATTGTGTGATCCTGATTGCGGGACTGTGACTGTGTGATTGTGTGATCGTGATTGTGTGATCGTGATTGTGTGATCGTGATTGTGTGGCCGTGATTGTGTGATCGTGATTGTGCGATCGTGTTTGTGTGATCGAGATTGTGTGCTCGTGATTGTGTGATCGTGATTGTGTGATCGTGACTGTGTGATCGTGATTGCGTGATTGTGTTATTGTGATTGTGTTATTGTGATTGTGTGATTGTGATTGTGTGATCGTGATTGTGTGATCGTGATTGTGGGATTGTGACTGTGTGATTGTGTGATCGTGATTGTGATTGTGTGATTGTGATTATGTGATTGTGATTATGTGATTGAGATTGTGATTGTGTGATTGTGATTGTGTGATTGTGATTGTGTGATTGTGATTGTGTGTTTGTGATTGTGATTGTGATTGTGATTGTGTGATTGTGATTATGTGATTGTGATTGTGATTGTGTGATTGTGATTGTGTGATTGTGATTGTGTGATTGTGATTGTGTGATTGTGATTGTGTGATTGTGATTGTGTGATTGTGATTGTGTGATTGTGATTGTGTGATTGTGATTGTGTGATTGTGATTGTGTGATTGTGATTGTGTGACTGTGATTGTGGGATTGTGATTGTGGGATTGTGATTGTGTGATTGTGTGATCGTGATTGTGTGATAGTGATTGTGTGATAGTGATTGTGTGATTGTGTGATTGTGTTATTGTGATTATGTGATTCTGATTGTGTGATTGTGATTGTGTGATCGTGATTGTGGGATTGTGACTGTGTGATTGTGTGATCGTGATTGTGTGATCGTGATTGTGTGACCGTGATTGTGTGGCCGTGATTGTGTGATCGTGATTGTGCGATCGTGTTTGTGTGATCGAGATTGTGTGCTCGTGATTGTGTGATCGTGATTGTGTGATCGTGACTGTGTGATCGTGATTGCGTGATTGTGTTATTGTGATTGTGTTATTGTGATTGTGTGATTGTGATTGTGTGATCGTGATTGTGTGATCGTGATTGTGGGATTGTGACTGTGTGATTGTGTGATCGTGATTGTGATTGTGTGATTGTGATTATGTGATTGTGATTATGTGATTGAGATTGTGATTGTGTGATTGTGATTGTGTGATTGTGATTGTGTGATTGTGATTGTGATTGTGATTGTGATTGTGATTGTGATTGTGATTGTGATTGTGATTGTGATTGTGATTGTGATTGTGATTGTGATTGTGTGATTGTGATTGTGTGATTGTGATGGTGTGATTGTGATTGTGTGATTGTGATTGTGTGATTGAGATTGTGTGATTGTGATTGTGTGATTGTGATTGTGTGATTGTGATTGTGTGACTGTGATTGTGGGATTGTGATTGTGGGATTGTGATTATGGGATTGTGACTATGTGATTGAGTGATTGTGACTGTGTGAGTTTGATTGTGTGATTGTGATTGTGTGATTGTGATTGTGTGATTGTGATTGTGTGATAGTGATTGTGTGATTGTGATTGTGTGATTGTGATTGTGTGATTGTGATTGTGTGATTGTGATTGTGTTATTGTGATTGTGTTATTGTGATTGTGTGATTGTGATTGTGTGATCGTGACTGTGTGATCGTGATTGTGGGATTGTGACTGTGTGATTGTGTGATCGTGATTGTGATTTTGTTATTATGATTGGGTGATTGTGATTGCGTGATTGTGACTGTGTGATCCTGATTGTGAGATCGTTATTGTGGGATTGTGATTATGGGATTGTGACTGTGTGATTGAGTGATTGTGATTGTGTGATCGTGATTGTGTAATCGTGATTGTGTGATCGTGATTGTGTGATCGTGATTGTGTGGTCGTGATTGTGTGATTGTGTTATTGTGATTGTGTTATTGTGATTGTGTGATTGTGATTGTGTGATTGTGATGGTGTGATTGTGATTGTGTGATTGTGATTATGTGATTGTGATTGTGTGATTGTGATTGTGTGATTGTGATTGTGTGATTGTGATTGTGTGACTGTGATTGTGGGATTGTGATTGTGGGATTGTGATTATGGGATTGTGACTATGTGATTGAGTGATTGTGATTGTGTGATTGTGATTGTGTGATTGTGATTGTGTGATTGGATTGTGTTATTGTGATTGTGTGATTGTGATTGGGTGATTGTGATTGTGTGATCGTGACTGTGTGATCGTGATTGTGTGATCGTGATTGTGCGATTGTGATTGTGATTGTGTGACTGTGTGATTGTGACTGTGTGACAGTGTGATTGTGATTGTGTGATCGTGATTGTGTGGTCGTGATTGTGTGATTGTGTTTGTGTGATTGTTGTTGTGATTGTGATTGAGTGACTGTGTGATTGTGATTGTGTGATCGTGATTGTGTGATCGTGATTGTGTGATCGTGATTGTGGGATTCTGACTGTGTGATTGTGTGATCGTGATTGTGTGATCGTGATTGTGTGATCGTGATTGTGTGGCCGTGATTGTGTGATCGTGATTGTGCGATCGTGTTTGTGTGATCGTGATTGTGTGCTCGTGATTGTGTGATCGTGATTGTGTGATCCTGTTTGTGTGATCGTGATTGTGATTGAGATTGTGTGATTGTAATTGTGTGACTGTGATTGTGTTACTGTGATTGTGTGATCGTGATTGTGTGATCGTGACTGTGTGATCGTGATTGTGTGATTGTGTTATTGTGATTGTGTTATTTTAATTGTGTGATTGTGATTGTGTGATCGTGACTGTGTGATCGTGATTGTGTGATCGTGATTGTGGGATTGTGACTGTGTGATTGTGTGATCGTGATTGTGATTGTGTGATTGTGATTATGTGATTGTGATTGTGATTGTGTGATTGTGATTGTGTGATTGTGATTGTGTGATTGTGATTGTGTGATTGTGATTGTGTGATTGTGATTGTGTGATTGTGATTGTGTGATTGTGATTGTGTGATTGTGATTGTGTGATTGTGATTGTGTGATTGTGATTGTGTGATTGTGATTGTGTGATTGTGATTGTGTGATTGTGATTGTGTGATTGTGATTGTGTGATTGTGATTGTGTGATTGTGATTGTGATTGTGATTGTGTGACTGTGATTGTGTGACTGTGATTGTGGGATTGTGACTGTGTGATCGTGATTGTGTGATCGTGATTGTGGGATTGTGATTATGGGATTGTGACTATGTGATTGAGTGATTGTGACTGTGTGATTGTGATTGTGTGATTGTGATTGTGTGATTGTGATTGTGTGATTGTGATTGTGTGATTGTGATTGTGTGATTGTGATTGTGTGATTGTGATTGTGTGATTGTGATTGTGTGATTGTGATTGTGTGATTGTGATTGTGTGATTGTGATTGTGTGATTGTGATTGTGTGATTGTGATTGTGTGATTGTGATTGTGTGATTGTGATTGTGTGATTGTGATTGTGTGATTGTGATTGTGTGATTGTGATTGTGTGATTGTGATTGTGTGATTGTGATTGTGTGATTGTGATTGTGTGATTGTGATTGTGTGATTGTGATTGTGTGATTGTGATTGTGTGATTGTGATTGTGTGATTGTGATTGTGTGATTGTGATTGTGTGATTGTGATTGTGTGATTGTGATTGTGTGATTGTGATTGTGTGATTGTGATTGTGTGATTGTGATTGTGTGATTGTGATTGTGTGATTGTGATTGTGTGATTGTGATTGTGTGATTGTGATTGTGTGATTGTGATTGTGTGATTGTGATTGTGTGATTGTGATTGTGTGATTGTGATTGTGTGATTGTGATTGTGTGATTGTGATTGTGTGATTGTGATTGTGTGATTGTGATTGTGTGATTGTGATTGTGTGATTGTGATTGTGTGATTGTGATTGTGAGATTGTGATTGTGTGATTGTGATTGTGTGATTGTGATTGTGTGATTGTGATTGTGTGATTGTGATTGTGTGATTGTGATTGTGTGATTGTGATTGTGTAATTGTGATTGTGTGATTGTGATTGTGTGATTGTGATTGTGTGATTGTGATTGTGTGATTGTGATTGTGTGATTGTGATTGTGTGATTGTGATTGTGTGATTGTGATTGTGTGATTGTGATTGTGTGATTGTGATTGTGTGATTGTGATTGTGTGATTGTGATTGTGTGATTGTGATTGTGTGATTGTGATTGTGTGATTGTGATTGTGTGATTGTGATTGTGTGATTGTGATTGTGTGATTGTGATTGTGTGATTGTGATTGTGTGATTGTGATTGTGTGATTGTGATTGTGTGATTGTGATTGTGTGATTGTGATTGTGTGATTGTGATTGTGTGATTGTGATTGTGTGATTGTGATTGTGTGATTGTGATTGTGTGATTGTGATTGTGTGATTGTGATTGTGTGATTGTGATTGTGTGATTGTGATTGTGTGATTGTGTTTGTGTGATTGTGATTGTGTGATTGTGATTGTGTGATTGCGATTGTGTGGTTGTGATTGTGTGATTGTGATTGTGTGATCGTGACTGTGTGATCGTATTTGTGTGATCGTGATTGTGGGTTTGTGACTGTGTGATTGTGTTATTGTGATTGTGTGATTGCGATTGTGTGATTGTGATTGTGTGACTGTGTGATTGTGACTGTGTGACAGTGTGATTGTGATAGTGTGATCGTGATTGTGTGGTCGTGATTGTGGGATTGTGACTGTGTGATTGTGTGATCGTGATTGTGATTGTGTTATTGTGATTGTGTGATTGTGATTGCGTGATTGTGATTGTGTGATCGTGACTGTGTGATCGTGATTGTGTGATCGTGATTGTGCGATTGTGATTGTGATTGTGTGACTGTGTGATTGTGACTGTGTGACAGTGTGATTGTGATTGTGTGATCGTGATTGTGTGGTCGTGATTGTGTGATCGTGATTGTGTGATCGTGATTGTGGGATTGTGACTGTGTGATTGTGTGATCGTGATTGTGTGATCGTGATTGTGTGATCGTGATTGTGTGGCCGTGATTGTGTGATCGTGATTGTGCGATCGTGTTTGTGTGATCGTGATTGTGTGCTCGTGATTGTGTGATCGTGATTGTGTGATCCTGTTTGTGTGATCGTGATTGTGATTGAGATTGTGTGATTGTGATTGTGTGACTGTGATTGTGTGACTGTGATTGTGTGATCGTGATTGTGTGATCGTGACTTGGTGATCGTGATTGTGTGACTGTGTTATTGTGATTGTGTTATTGTGATTGTGTGATTGTGATTGTGTGATCGTGACTGTGTGATCGTGATTGTGTGATCGTGATTGTGGGATTGTGACTGTGTGATTGTGTGATCGTGATTGTGATTTTGTTATTGTGATTGTGTGATTGTGATTGCGTGATTGTGACTGTGTGATCCTGATTGTGAGATCGTTATTGTGGGATTGTGATTATGGGATTTTGACTGTGTGATTGAGTGATTGTGATTGTGTGATCGTGATTGTGTGATCGTGATTGTGTGATCGTGATTGTGTGATCGTGATTGTGTGATCGTGATTGTGTGATTGCGATTGTGTGATTGTGATTGTGTGACTGTGATTGTGTGACTGTGATTGTGTGACTGTGATCGTGGGATTGTGATTGTGTGATTGTGTGATCATCATTGAGTGATCGTGATTGTGTGACTGTGATTGTGTGACTGTGATCGTGGGATTGTGATTGTGTGATTGTGTGATCATCATTGCGTGATCGTGATTGTGTGATCGTGATTGTGCGAACGTGATTGTGTGATCGTGATTGTGTGATTGTGATTGTGTGATTGTGATTGTGTGACTGTGATTGTGTGACTGTGATCGTGGGATTGTGATTGTGTGATTGTGTGATCATCATTGAGTGATCGTGATTGTGTGATCGTGATTGTGCGAACGTGATTGTGTGATCGTGATTGTGTGATTCTGATTGTGATTGTGACTGTGTGATCGTGATTGTGTGATTGTGTTATTGTGATTGTGTTATTGTGATTGTGTGATCGTGACTGTGACATCGTGATTGTGTGATCGTGATTGTGGGATTGTGACTATGTGATTGTGTGATCGTGATTGTGATTGTGTTATTGTGATTGTGTGATTGTGATTGTGTGGTTGTGATTGTATGATTGTGGTTGTGTGATTGTGATTGTGTGATTGTGATTGTGTGATTGTGCTTGTGTGATTGCGATTGTGTGGTTGTGATTGTGTGATTGTGATTGTGTGACTGTGATTGTCTGACTGCGATTGTGGGATTGTGACTGTGTGATCGTGATTGTGTGGTCGTGATTGTGTGATCCTGTTTGTGTGATCTAGATTGTGACTCTGATTGTGTGATCGTGATTGTGTGATCGTGATTGTGTGATCGTGATTGTGTGATCGTGACTGTGTGATCGTGATTGCGTGATTGTGTTATTGTGATTGTGTTATTGTGATTGTGTGATTGTGATTGTGTGATCGTGATTGTGTGATCGTGATTGTGGGATTGTGACTGTGTGATTGTGTGATCGTGATTGTGATTGTGTGATTGTGATTATGTGATTGTGATTATGTGATTGAGATTGTGATTGTGTGATTGTGATTGTGTGATTGTGATTGTGTGATTGTGATTGTGTGATTGTGATTGTGATTGTGATTGTGATTGTGATTGTGTGATTGTGATTATGTGATTGTGATTGTGATTGTGTGATTGTGATTGTGTGATTGTGATTGTGTGATTGTGATTGTGTGATTGTGATTGTGTGATTGTGATTGTGTGATTGTGATTGTGTGATTGTGATTGTGTGATTGTGATTGTGTGATTGTGATTGTGTGATTGTGATTGTGTGATTGTGATTGTGTGATTGTGATTGTGTGACTGTGATTGTGGGATTGTGATTGTGGGATTGTGATTGTGTGATTGTGTGATCGTGATTGTGTGATAGTGATTGTGTGATAGTGATTGTGTGATTGTGTGATTGTGTTATTGTGATTATGTGATTCTGATTGTGTGATTGTGATTGTGTGATCGTGATTGTGGGATTGTGACTGTGTGATTGTGTGATCGTGATTGTGTGATCGTGATTGTGTGACCGTGATTGTGTGGCCGTGATTGTGTGATCGTGATTGTGCGATCGTGTTTGTGTGATCGAGATTGTGTGCTCGTGATTGTGTGATCGTGATTGTGTGATCGTGACTGTGTGATCGTGATTGCGTGATTGTGTTATTGTGATTGTGTTATTGTGATTGTGTGATTGTGATTGTGTGATCGTGATTGTGTGATCGTGATTGTGGGATTGTGACTGTGTGATTGTGTGATCGTGATTGTGATTGTGTGATTGTGATTATGTGATTGTGATTATGTGATTGAGATTGTGATTGTGTGATTGTGATTGTGTGATTGTGATTGTGTGATTGTGATTGTGATTGTGATTGTGATTGTGATTGTGATTGTGATTGTGATTGTGATTGTGATTGTGATTGTGATTGTGATTGTGATTGTGATTGTGATTGTGATTGTGATTGTGATTGTGATTGTGATTGTGTGATTGTGATTGTGTGATTGTGATGGTGTGATTGTGATTGTGTGATTGTGATTGTGTGATTGTGATTGTGTGATTGTGATTGTGTGATTGTGATTGTGTGATTGTGATTGTGTGATTGTGATTGTGTGACTGTGATTGTGGGATTGTGATTGTGGGATTGTGATTATGGGATTGTGACTATGTGATTGAGTGATTGTGACTGTGTGAGTTTGATTGTGTGATTGTGATTGTGTGATTGTGATTGTGTGATTGTGATTGTGTGATAGTGATTGTGTGATTGTGATTGTGTGATTGTGATTGTGTGATTGTGATTGTGTGATTGTGATTGTGTTATTGTGATTGTGTTATTGTGATTGTGTGATTGTGATTGTGTGATCGTGACTGTGTGATCGTGATTGTGGGATTGTGACTGTGTGATTGTGTGATCGTGATTGTGATTTTGTTATTATGATTGGGTGATTGTGATTGCGTGATTGTGACTGTGTGATCCTGATTGTGAGATCGTTATTGTGGGATTGTGATTATGGGATTGTGACTGTGTGATTGAGTGATTGTGATTGTGTGATCGTGATTGTGTGATCGTGATTGTGTGATCGTGATTGTGTGATCGTGATTGTGTGGTCGTGATTGTGTGATTGTGTTATTGTGATTGTGTTATTGTGATTGTGTGATTGTGATTGTGTGATCGTGACTGTGTGATCGTGTTTGTGTGATCGTGATTGTGGGTTTGTGACTGTGTGATTGTGTGATTGTGATTGTGTGATTGTGATTGTGCGATTGTGATTGTGTGATTGTGATTGTGTGATTGTGATTGTGTGATTGTGATTGTGACTGTGATTGTGATTGTGATTGTGATTGTGATTGTGATTGTGATTGTGATTGTGATTGTGATTGTGATTGTGATTGTGTGATTGTGATTGTGTGATTGTGATTGTGTGATTGTGATTGTGTGACTGTGATTGTGGGATTGTGATTGTGGGATTGTGATTATGGGATTGTGACTATGTGATTGAGTGATTGTGACTGTGTGAGTTTGATTGTGTGATTGTGATTGTGTGATTGTGATTGTGTTATTGTGATTGTGTTATTGTGATTGTGTGATTGTGATTGTGTGATCGTGACTGTGTGATCGTGATTGTGGGATTGTGACTGTGTGATTGTGTGATCGTGATTGTGATTTTGTTATTATGATTGTGTGATTGTGATTGCGTGATTGTGACTGTGTGATCCTGATTGTGAGATCGTTATTGTGGGATTGTGATTATGGGATTGTGACTGTGTGATTGAGTGATTGTGATTGTGTGATCGTGATTGTGTGATCGTGATTGTGTGATCGTGATTGTGTGATCGTGACTGTGTGATCGTGATTGTGTGATTGTGTTATTGTGATTGTGTGATTGTGATTGTGTGATCGTGACTGTGTGATCGTGATTGTGTGATCGTGATTGTGGGATTGTGACTGTGTGATTGTGTGATCGTGATTGTGATTGTGTGATTGTGATTATGTGATTGTGATTGTGATTGTGTGATTGTGATTGTGTGATTGTGATTGTGTGATTGTGATTGTGTGATTGTGATTGTGTGATTGTGATTGTGTGATTGTGATTGTGTGATTGTGATTGTGATTGTGATTGTGATTGTGATTGTGATTGTGATTGTGATTGTGATTGTGATTGTGATTGTGATTGTGATTGTGATTGTGATTGTGATTGTGATTGTGATTGTGATTGTGATTGTGATTGTGATTGTGATTGTGATTGTGATTGTGATTGTGTGATTGTGATTGTGTGATTGTGATGGTGTGATTGTGATTGTGTGATTGTGATTGTGTGATTGAGATTGTGTGATTGTGATTGTGTGATTGTGATTGTGTGATTGTGATTGTGTGACTGTGATTGTGGGATTGTGATTGTGGGATTGTGATTATGGGATTGTGACTATGTGATTGAGTGATTGTGACTGTGTGAGTTTGATTGTGTGATTGTGATTGTGTGATTGTGATTGTGTGATTGTGATTGTGTGATAGTGATTGTGTGATTGTGATTGTGTGATTGTGATTGTGTGATTGTGATTGTGTGATTGTGATTGTGTTATTGTGGTTGTGTTATTGTGATTGTGTGATTGTGATTGTGTGATCGTGACTGTGTGATCGTGATTGTGGGATTGTGACTGTGTGATTGTGTGATCGTGATTGTGATTTTGTTATTATGATTGGGTGATTGTGATTGCGTGATTGTGACTGTGTGATCCTGATTGTGAGATCGTTATTGTGGGATTGTGATTATGGGATTGTGACTGTGTGATTGAGTGATTGTGATTGTGTGATCGTGATTGTGTAATCGTGATTGTGTGATCGTGATTGTGTGATCGTGATTGTGTGGTCGTGATTGTGTGATTGTGTTATTGTGATTGTGTTATTGTGATTGTGTGATTGTGATTGTGTGATTGTGATGGTGTGATTGTGATTGTGTGATTGTGATTATGTGATTGTGATTGTGTGATTGTGATTGTGTGATTGTGATTGTGTGATTGTGATTGTGTGACTGTGATTGTGGGATTGTGATTGTGGGATTGTGATTATGGGATTGTGACTATGTGATTGAGTGATTGTGATTGTGTGATTGTGATTGTGTGATTGTGATTGTGTGATTGGATTGTGTTATTGTGATTGTGTGATTGTGATTGGGTGATTGTGATTGTGTGATCGTGACTGTGTGATCGTGATTGTGTGATCGTGATTGTGCGATTGTGATTGTGATTGTGTGACTGTGTGATTGTGACTGTGTGACAGTGTGATTGTGATTGTGTGATCGTGATTGTGTGGTCGTGATTGTGTGATTGTGTTTGTGTGATTGTTGTTGTGATTGTGATTGAGTGACTGTGTGATTGTGATTGTGTGATCGTGATTGTGTGATCGTGATTGTGTGATCGTGATTGTGGGATTCTGACTGTGTGATTGTGTGATCGTGATTGTGTGATCGTGATTGTGTGATCGTGATTGTGTGATCGTGATTGTGTGGCCGTGATTGTGTGATCGTGATTGTGCGATCGTGTTTGTGTGATCGTGATTGTGTGCTCGTGATTGTGTGATCGTGATTGTGTGATCCTGTTTGTGTGATCGTGATTGTGATTGAGATTGTGTGATTGTAATTGTGTGACTGTGATTGTGTTACTGTGATTGTGTGATCGTGATTGTGTGATCGTGACTGTGTGATCGTGATTGTGTGATTGTGTTATTGTGATTGTGTTATTTTAATTGTGTGATTGTGATTGTGTGATCGTGACTGTGTGATCGTGATTGTGTGATCGTGATTGTGGGATTGTGACTGTGTGATTGTGTGATCGTGATTGTGATTGTGTGATTGTGATTATGTGATTGTGATTGTGATTGTGTGATTGTGATTGTGTGATTGTGATTGTGTGATTGTGATTGTGTGATTGTGATTGTGTGATTGTGATTGTGTGATTGTGATTGTGTGATTGTGATTGTGTGATTGTGATTGTGTGATTGTGATTGTGTGATTGTGATTGTGTGATTGTGATTGTGTGATTGTGATTGTGTGATTGTGATTGTGTGATTGTGATTGTGTGATTGTGATTGTGTGATTGTGATTGTGTGATTGTGATTGTGTGATTGTGATTGTGTGATTGTGATTGTGTGATTGTGATTGTGTGATTGTGATTGTGTGATTGTGATTGTGTGATTGTGATTGTGATTGTGATTGTGTGACTGTGATTGTGTGACTGTGATTGTGGGATTGTGACTGTGTGATCGTGATTGTGTGATCGTGATTGTGGGATTGTGATTATGGGATTGTGACTATGTGATTGAGTGATTGTGACTGTGTGATTGTGATTGTGTGATTGTGATTGTGTGATTGTGATTGTGTGATTGTGATTGTGTGATTGTGATTGTGTGATTGTGATTGTGTGATTGTGATTGTGTGATTGTGATTGTGTGATTGTGATTGTGTGATTGTGATTGTGTGATTGTGATTGTGTGATTGTGATTGTGTGATTGTGATTGTGTGATTGTGATTGTGTGATTGTGATTGTGTGATTGGGATTGTGTGATTGGGATTGTGTGATTGTGATTGTGTGATTGTGATTGTGTGATTGTGATTGTGTGATTGTGATTGTGTGATTGTGATTGTGTGATTGTGATTGTGTGATTGTGATTGTGTGATTGTGATTGTGTGATTGTGATTGTGTGATTGTGATTGTGTGATTGTGATTGTGTGATTGTGATTGTGTGATTGTGATTGTGTGATTGTGATTGTGTGATTGTGATTGTGTGATTGTGATTGTGTGATTGTGATTGTGTGATTGTGATTGTGTGATTGTGATTGTGTGATTGTGATTGTGTGATTGTGATTGTGTGATTGTGATTGTGTGATTGTGATTGTGTGATTGTGATTGTGTGATTGTGATTGTGTGATTGTGATTGTGTGATTGTGATTGTGTGATTGTGATTGTGTGATTGTGATTGTGTGATTGTGATTGTGTGATTGTGATTGTGTGATTGTGATTGTGTGATTGTGATTGTGTGATTGTGATTGTGTGATTGTGATTGTGTGATTGTGATTGTGTGATTGTGATTGTGTGATTGTGATTGTGTGATTGTGATTGTGTGATTGTGATTGTGTGATTGTGATTGTGTGATTGTGATTGTGTGATTGTGATTGTGTGATTGTGATTGTGTGATTGTGATTGTGTGATTGTGATTGTGTGATTGTGATTGTGTGATTGTGATTGTGTGATTGTGATTGTGTGATTGTGATTGTGTGATTGTGATTGTGTGATTGTGATTGTGTGATTGTGATTGTGTGATTGTGATTGTGTGATTGTGATTGTGTGATTGTGATTGTGTGATTGTGATTGTGTGATTGTGATTGTGTGATTGTGATTGTGTGATTGTGATTGTGTGATTGTGATTGTGTGATTGTGATTGTGTGATTGTGATTGTGTGATTGTGATTGTGTGATTGTGATTGTGATTGTGTGATTGTGATTGTGTGATTGTGATTGTGTGATTGTGATTGTGTGATTGTGATTGTGTGATTGTGATTGTGTGATTGTGATTGTGTGATTGTGATTGTGTGATTGTGATTGTGTGATTGTGATTGTGTGATTGTGATTGTGTGATTGTGATTGTGTGATTGTGATTGTGTGATTGTGATTGTGTGATTGTGATTGTGTGATTGTGATTGTGTGATTGTGTTTGTGTGATTGTGATTGTGTGATTGTGATTGTGTGATTGCGATTGTGTGGTTGTGATTGTGTGATTGTGATTGTGTGATCGTGACTGTGTGATCGTATTTGTGTGATCGTGATTGTGGGTTTGTGACTGTGTGATTGTGTTATTGTGATTGTGTGATTGCGATTGTGTGATTGTGATTGTGTGACTGTGTGACTGTGACTGTGTGACAGTGTGATTGTGATAGTGTGATCGTGATTGTGTGGTCGTGATTGTGGGATTGTGACTGTGTGATTGTGTGATCGTGATTGTGATTGTGTTATTGTGATTGTGTGATTGTGATTGCGTGATTGTGATTGTGTGATCGTGACTGTGTGATCGTGATTGTGTGATCGTGATTGTGCGATTGTGATTGTGATTGTGTGACTGTGTGATTGTGACTGTGTGACAGTGTGATTGTGATTGTGTGATCGTGATTGTGTGGTCGTGATTGTGTGATCGTGATTGTGTGATCGTGATTGTGGGATTGTGACTGTGTGATTGTGTGATCGTGATTGTGTGATCGTGATTGTGTGATCGTGATTGTGTGGCCGTGATTGTGTGATCGTGATTGTGCGATCGTGTTTGTGTGATCGTGATTGTGTGCTCGTGATTGTGTGATCGTGATTGTGTGATCCTGTTTGTGTGATCGTGATTGTGATTGAGATTGTGTGATTGTGATTGTGTGACTGTGATTGTGTGACTGTGATTGTGTGATCGTGATTGTGTGATCGTGACTTGGTGATCGTGATTGTGTGACTGTGTTATTGTGATTGTGTTATTGTGATTGTGTGATTGTGATTGTGTGATCGTGACTGTGTGATCGTGATTGTGTGATCGTGATTGTGGGATTGTGACTGTGTGATTGTGTGATCGTGATTGTGATTTTGTTATTGTGATTGTGTGATTGTGATTGCGTGATTGTGACTGTGTGATCCTGATTGTGAGATCGTTATTGTGGGATTGTGATTATGGGATTTTGACTGTGTGATTGAGTGATTGTGATTGTGTGATCGTGATTGTGTGATCGTGATTGTGTGATCGTGATTGTGTGATCGTGATTGTGTGATTGCGATTGTGTGATTGTGATTGTGTGACTGTGATTGTGTGACTGTGATTGTGTGACTGTGATCGTGGGATTGTGATTGTGTGATTGTGTGATCATCATTGAGTGATCGTGATTGTGTGACTGTGATTGTGTGACTGTGATCGTGGCATTGTGATTGTGTGATTGTGTGATCATCATTGCGTGATCGTGATTGTGTGATCGTGATTGTGCGAACGTGATTGTGTGATTGTGATTGTGTGATTGTGATTGTGTGATTGTGATTGTGTGATTGTGATTGTGTGATTGTGATTGTGTGATTGTGATTGTGTGATTGTGATTGTGTGATTGTGATTGTGTGATTGTGATTGTGTGATTGTGATTGTGTGATTGTGATTGTGTGATTGTGATTGTGTGATTGTGATTGTGTGATTGTGATTGTGTGACTGTGATTGTGTGACTGTGATTGTGTGATTGTGATTGTGTGATTGTGATTGTGTGATTGTGATTGTGTGATTGTGATTGTGTGATTGTGATTGTGTGATTGTGATTGTGTGATTGTGATTGTGTGATTGTGATTGTGTGATTGTGATTGTGTGATTGTGATTGTGTGATTGTGATTGTGTGATTGTGATTGTGTGATTGTGATTGTGTGATTGTGATTGTGTGATTGTGATTGTGTGATTGTGATTGTGTGATTGTGATTGTGTGATTGTGTTTGTGTGATTGTGATTGTGTGATTGTGATTGTGTGATTGCGATTGTGTGGTTGTGATTGTGTGATTGTGATTGTGTGATCGTGACTGTGTGATCGTATTTGTGTGATCGTGATTGTGGGTTTGTGACTGTGTGATTGTGTTATTGTGATTGTGTGATTGCGATTGTGTGATTGTGATTGTGTGACTGTGTGATTGTGACTGTGTGACAGTGTGATTGTGATAGTGTGATCGTGATTGTGTGGTCGTGATTGTGGGATTGTGACTGTGTGATTGTGTGATCGTGATTGTGATTGTGTTATTGTGATTGTGTGATTGTGATTGCGTGATTGTGATTGTGTGATCGTGACTGTGTGATCGTGATTGTGTGATCGTGATTGTGCGATTGTGATTGTGATTGTGTGACTGTGTGATTGTGACTGTGTGACAGTGTGATTGTGATTGTGTGATCGTGATTGTGTGGTCGTGATTGTGTGATCGTGATTGTGTGATCGTGATTGTGGGATTGTGACTGTGTGATTGTGTGATCGTGATTGTGTGATCGTGATTGTGTGATCGTGATTGTGTGGCCGTGATTGTGTGATCGTGATTGTGCGATCGTGTTTGTGTGATCGTGATTGTGTGCTCGTGATTGTGTGATCGTGATTGTGTGATCCTGTTTGTGTGATCGTGATTGTGATTGAGATTGTGTGATTGTGATTGTGTGACTGTGATTGTGTGACTGTGATTGTGTGATCGTGATTGTGTGATCGTGACTTGGTGATCGTGATTGTGTGACTGTGTTATTGTGATTGTGTTATTGTGATTGTGTGATTGTGATTGTGTGATCGTGACTGTGTGATCGTGATTGTGTGATCGTGATTGTGGGATTGTGACTGTGTGATTGTGTGATCGTGATTGTGATTTTGTTATTGTGATTGTGTGATTGTGATTGCGTGATTGTGACTGTGTGATCCTGATTGTGAGATCGTTATTGTGGGATTGTGATTATGGGATTTTGACTGTGTGATTGAGTGATTGTGATTGTGTGATCGTGATTGTGTGATCGTGATTGTGTGATCGTGATTGTGTGATCGTGATTGTGTGATCGTGATTGTGTGATTGCGATTGTGTGATTGTGATTGTGTGACTGTGATTGTGTGACTGTGATTGTGTGACTGTGATCGTGGGATTGTGATTGTGTGACTGTGATTGTGTGACTGTGATCGTGGGATTGTGATTGTGTGATTGTGTGATCATCATTGCGTGATCGTGATTGTGTGATCGTGATTGTGCGAACGTGATTGTGTGATCGTGATTGTGTGATTGTGATTGTGTGATTGTGATTGTGTGACTGTGATTGTGTGACTGTGATCGTGGGATTGTGATTGTGTGATTGTGTGATCATCATTGAGTGATCGTGATTGTGTGATCGTGATTGTGCGAACGTGATTGTGTGATCGTGATTGTGTGATTCTGATTGTGATTGTGACTGTGTGATCGTGATTGTGTGATTGTGTTATTGTGATTGTGTTATTGTGATTGTGTGATCGTGACTGTGACATCGTGATTGTGTGATCGTGATTGTGGGATTGTGACTATGTGATTGTGTGATCGTGATTGTGATTGTGTTATTGTGATTGTGTGATTGTGATTGTGTGATTGTGATTGTATGATTGTGGTTGTGTGATTGTGATTGTGTGATTGTGATTGTGTGATTGTGCTTGTGTGATTGCGATTGTGTGGTTGTGATTGTGTGATTGTGATTGTGTGATCGTGACTGTGTAATCGTATTTGTGTGATCGTGATTGTGGGTTTGTGACTGTGTGATTGTGTTATTGTGATTGTGTGATTGCGATTGTGTGATTGTGATTGTGTGATTGTGATTGTGTGACTGTGATTGTCTGACTGCGATTGTGGGATTGTGACTGTGTGATCGTGATTGTGTGGTCGTGATTGTGTGATCCTGTTTGTGTGATCTAGATTGTGACTCTGATTGTGTGATCGTGATTGTGTGATCGTGATTGTGTGATCGTGATTGTGTGATCGTGATTGTGTGATCGTGATTGCGTGATCGTGATTGTGTGATTGTGTTATTGTGATTGTGTTATTGTGATTGTGTGATTGTGATTGTGTGATCGTGACTGTGTGATCGTGATTGTGTGATCCTGATTGCGGGACTGTGACTGTGTGATTGTGTGATCGTGATTGTGTGATCGTGATTGTGTGATCGTGATTGTGTGGCCGTGATTGTGTGATCGTGATTGTGCGATCGTGTTTGTGTGATCGAGATTGTGTGCTCGTGATTGTGTGATCGTGATTGTGTGATCGTGACTGTGTGATCGTGATTGCGTGATTGTGTTATTGTGATTGTGTTATTGTGATTGTGTGATTGTGATTGTGTGATCGTGATTGTGTGATCGTGATTGTGGGATTGTGACTGTGTGATTGTGTGATCGTGATTGTGATTGTGTGATTGTGATTATGTGATTGTGATTATGTGATTGAGATTGTGATTGTGTGATTGTGATTGTGTGATTGTGATTGTGTGATTGTGATTGTGTGATTGTGATTGTGATTGTGATTGTGATTGTGATTGTGTGATTGTGATTATGTGATTGTGATTGTGATTGTGTGATTGTGATTGTGTGATTGTGATTGTGTGATTGTGATTGTGTGATTGTGATTGTGTGATTGTGATTGTGTGATTGTGATTGTGTGATTGTGATTGTGTGATTGTGATTGTGTGATTGTGATTGTGTGATTGTGATTGTGTGATTGTGATTGTGTGATTGTGATTGTGTGATTGTGATTGTGTGATTGTGATTGTGTGACTGTGATTGTGGGATTGTGATTGTGGGATTGTGATTGTGTGATTGTGTGATCGTGATTGTGTGATAGTGATTGTGTGATAGTGATTGTGTGATTGTGTGATTGTGTTATTGTGATTATGTGATTCTGATTGTGTGATTGTGATTGTGTGATCGTGATTGTGGGATTGTGACTGTGTGATTGTGTGATCGTGATTGTGTGATCGTGATTGTGTGACCGTGATTGTGTGGCCGTGATTGTGTGATCGTGATTGTGCGATCGTGTTTGTGTGATCGAGATTGTGTGCTCGTGATTGTGTGATCGTGATTGTGTGATCGTGACTGTGTGATCGTGATTGCGTGATTGTGTTATTGTGATTGTGTTATTGTGATTGTGTGATTGTGATTGTGTGATCGTGATTGTGTGATCGTGATTGTGGGATTGTGACTGTGTGATTGTGTGATCGTGATTGTGATTGTGTGATTGTGATTATGTGATTGTGATTATGTGATTGAGATTGTGATTGTGTGATTGTGATTGTGTGATTGTGATTGTGTGATTGTGATTGTGATTGTGATTGTGATTGTGATTGTGATTGTGATTGTGATTGTGATTGTGATTGTGATTGTGATTGTGATTGTGATTGTGATTGTGATTGTGTGATTGTGATTGTGTGATTGTGATGGTGTGATTGTGATTGTGTGATTGTGATTGTGTGATTGTGATTGTGTGATTGTGATTGTGTGATTGTGATTGTGTGATTGTGATTGTGTGATTGTGATTGTGTGACTGTGATTGTGGGATTGTGATTGTGGGATTGTGATTATGGGATTGTGACTATGTGATTGAGTGATTGTGACTGTGTGAGTTTGATTGTGTGATTGTGATTGTGTGATTGTGATTGTGTGATTGTGATTGTGTGATAGTGATTGTGTGATTGTGATTGTGTGATTGTGATTGTGTGATTGTGATTGTGTGATTGTGATTGTGTTATTGTGATTGTGTTATTGTAATTGTGTGATTGTGATTGTGTGATCGTGACTGTGTGATCGTGATTGTGGGATTGTGACTGTGTGATTGTGTGATCGTGATTGTGATTTTGTTATTATGATTGGGTGATTGTGATTGCGTGATTGTGACTGTGTGATCCTGATTGTGAGATCGTTATTGTGGGATTGTGATTATGGGATTGTGACTGTGTGATTGAGTGATTGTGATTGTGTGATCGTGATTGTGTGATCGTGATTGTGTGATCGTGATTGTGTGATCGTGATTGTGTGGTCGTGATTGTGTGATTGTGTTATTGTGATTGTGTTATTGTGATTGTGTGATTGTGATTGTGTGATCGTGACTGTGTGATCGTGTTTGTGTGATCGTGATTGTGGGTTTGTGACTGTGTGATTGTGTGATTGTGATTGTGTGATTGTGATTGTGCGATTGTGATTGTGTGATTGTGATTGTGTGATTGTGATTGTGTGATTGTGATTGTGACTGTGATTGTGATTGTGATTGTGATTGTGATTGTGATTGTGATTGTGATTGTGATTGTGATTGTGATTGTGTGATTGTGATTGTGTGATTGTGATTGTGTGATTGTGATTGTGTGACTGTGATTGTGGGATTGTGATTGTGGGATTGTGATTATGGGATTGTGACTATGTGATTGAGTGATTGTGACTGTGTGAGTTTGATTGTGTGATTGTGATTGTGTGATTGTGATTGTGTTATTGTGATTGTGTTATTGTGATTGTGTGATTGTGATTGTGTGATCGTGACTGTGTGATCGTGATTGTGGGATTGTGACTGTGTGATTGTGTGATCGTGATTGTGATTTTGTTATTATGATTGTGTGATTGTGATTGCGTGATTGTGACTGTGTGATCCTGATTGTGAGATCGTTATTGTGGGATTGTGATTATGGGATTGTGACTGTGTGATTGAGTGATTGTGATTGTGTGATCGTGATTGTGTGATCGTGATTGTGTGATCGTGATTGTGTGATCGTGACTGTGTGATCGTGATTGTGTGATTGTGTTATTGTGATTGTGTGATTGTGATTGTGTGATCGTGACTGTGTGATCGTGATTGTGTGATCGTGATTGTGGGATTGTGACTGTGTGATTGTGTGATCGTGATTGTGATTGTGTGATTGTGATTATGTGATTGTGATTGTGATTGTGATTGTGTGATTGTGATTGTGTGATTGTGATTGTGTGATTGTGATTGTGATTGTGATTGTGATTGTGATTGTGATTGTGATTGTGATTGTGATTGTGATTGTGATTGTGATTGTGATTGTGATTGTGATTGTGATTGTGATTGTGATTGTGATTGTGATTGTGATTGTGATTGTGATTGTGATTGTGATTGTGATTGTGATTGTGATTGTGATTGTGATTGTGATTGTGATTGTGATTGTGATTGTGATTGTGTGATTGTGATTGTGTGATTGTGATGGTGTGATTGTGATTGTGTGATTGTGATTGTGTGATTGAGATTGTGTGATTGTGATTGTGTGATTGTGATTGTGTGATTGTGATTGTGTGACTGTGATTGTGGGATTGTGATTGTGGGATTGTGATTATGGGATTGTGACTATGTGATTGAGTGATTGTGACTGTGTGAGTTTGATTGTGTGATTGTGATTGTGTGATTGTGATTGTGTGATTGTGATTGTGTGATAGTGATTGTGTGATTGTGATTGTGTGATTGTGATTGTGTGATTGTGATTGTGTGATTGTGATTGTGTTATTGTGATTGTGTTACTGTGATTGTGTGATTGTGATTGTGTGATCGTGACTGTGTGATCGTGATTGTGGGATTGTGACTGTGTGATTGTGTGATCGTGATTGTGATTTTGTTATTATGATTGGGTGATTGTGATTGCGTGATTGTGACTGTGTGATCCTGATTGTGAGATCGTTATTGTGGGATTGTGATTATGGGATTGTGACTGTGTGATTGAGTGATTGTGATTGTGTGATCGTGATTGTGTAATCGTGATTGTGTGATCGTGATTGTGTGATCGTGATTGTGTGGTCGTGATTGTGTGATTGTGTTATTGTGATTGTGTTATTGTGATTGTGTGATTGTGATTGTGTGATTGTGATGGTGTGATTGTGATTGTGTGATTGTGATTATGTGATTGTGATTGTGTGATTGTGATTGTGTGATTGTGATTGTGTGATTGTGATTGTGTGACTGTGATTGTGGGATTGTGATTGTGGGATTGTGATTATGGGATTGTGACTATGTGATTGAGTGATTGTGATTGTGTGATTGTGATTGTGTGATTGTGATTGTGTGATTGGATTGTGTTATTGTGATTGTGTGATTGTGATTGGGTGATTGTGATTGTGTGATCGTGACTGTGTGATCGTGATTGTGTGATCGTGATTGTGCGATTGTGATTGTGATTGTGTGACTGTGTGATTGTGACTGTGTGACAGTGTGATTGTGATTGTGTGATCGTGATTGTGTGGTCGTGATTGTGTGATTGTGTTTGTGTGATTGTTGTTGTGATTGTGATTGAGTGACTGTGTGATTGTGATTGTGTGATCGTGATTGTGTGATCGTGATTGTGTGATCGTGATTGTGGGATTCTGACTGTGTGATTGTGTGATCGTGATTGTGTGATCGTGATTGTGTGATCGTGATTGTGTGGCCGTGATTGTGTGATCGTGATTGTGCGATCGTGTTTGTGTGATCGTGATTGTGTGCTCGTGATTGTGTGATCGTGATTGTGTGATCCTGTTTGTGTGATCGTGATTGTGATTGAGATTGTGTGATTGTAATTGTGTGACTGTGATTGTGTTACTGTGATTGTGTGATCGTGATTGTGTGATCGTGACTGTGTGATCGTGATTGTGTGATTGTGTTATTGTGATTGTGTTATTTTAATTGTGTGATTGTGATTGTGTGATCGTGACTGTGTGATCGTGATTGTGTGATCGTGATTGTGGGATTGTGACTGTGTGATTGTGTGATCGTGATTGTGATTGTGTGATTGTGATTATGTGATTGTGATTGTGATTGTGTGATTGTGATTGTGTGATTGTGATTGTGTGATTGTGATTGTGTGATTGTGATTGTGTGATTGTGATTGTGTGATTGTGATTGTGTGATTGTGATTGTGTGATTGTGATTGTGTGATTGTGATTGTGTGATTGTGATTGTGTGATTGTGATTGTGTGATTGTGATTGTGTGATTGTGATTGTGTGATTGTGATTGTGTGATTGTGATTGTGTGATTGTGATTGTGTGATTGTGATTGTGTGATTGTGATTGTGTGATTGTGATTGTGTGATTGTGATTGTGATTGTGATTGTGTGACTGTGATTGTGTGACTGTGATTGTGGGATTGTGACTGTGTGATCGTGATTGTGTGATCGTGATTGTGGGATTGTGATTATGGGATTGTGACTATGTGATTGAGTGATTGTGACTGTGTGATTGTGATTGTGTGATTGTGATTGTGTGATTGTGATTGTGTGATTGTGATTGTGTGATTGTGATTGTGTGATTGTGATTGTGTGATTGTGATTGTGTGATTGTGATTGTGTGATTGTGATTGTGTGATTGTGATTGTGTGATTGTGATTGTGTGATTGTGATTGTGTGATTGTGATTGTGTGATTGTGATTGTGTGATTGTGATTGTGTGATTGTGATTGTGTGATTGTGATTGTGTGATTGTGATTGTGTGATTGTGATTGTGTGATTGTGATTGTGTGATTGTGATTGTGTGATTGTGATTGTGTGATTGTGATTGTGTGATTGTGATTGTGTGATTGTGATTGTGTGATTGTGATTGTGTGATTGTGATTGTGTGATTGTGATTGTGTGATTGTGATTGTGTGATTGTGATTGTGTGATTGTGATTGTGTGATTGTGATTGTGTGATTGTGATTGTGTGATTGTGATTGTGTGATTGTGATTGTGTGATTGTGATTGTGTGATTGTGATTGTGTGATTGTGATTGTGTGATTGTGATTGTGTGATTGTGATTGTGTGATTGTGATTGTGTGATTGTGATTGTGTGATTGTGATTGTGTGATTGTGATTGTGTGATTGTGATTGTGTGATTGTGATTGTGTGATTGTGATTGTGTGATTGTGATTGTGTGATTGTGATTGTGTGATTGTGATTGTGTGATTGTGATTGTGTGATTGTGATTGTGTGATTGTGATTGTGTGATTGTGATTGTGTGATTGTGATTGTGTGATTGTGATTGTGTGATTGTGATTGTGTGATTGTGATTGTGTGATTGTGATTGTGTGATTGTGATTGTGTGATTGTGATTGTGTGATTGTGATTGTGTGATTGTGATTGTGTGATTGTGATTGTGTGATTGTGATTGTGTGACTGTGATTGTGTGATTGTGATTGTGTGATTGTGATTGTGTGATTGTGATTGTGTGATTGTGATTGTGTGATTGTGATTGTGTGATTGTGATTGTGTGATTGTGATTGTGTGATTGTGATTGTGTGATTGTGATTGTGTGATTGTGATTGTGTGATTGTGATTGTGTGATTGTGATTGTGTGATTGTGATTGTGTGATTGTGATTGTGTGATTGTGATTGTGTGATTGTGATTGTGTGATTGTGTTTGTGTGATTGTGATTGTGTGATTGTGATTGTGTGATTGCGATTGTGTGGTTGTGATTGTGTGATTGTGATTGTGTGATCGTGACTGTGTGATCGTATTTGTGTGATCGTGATTGTGGGTTTGTGACTGTGTGATTGTGTTATTGTGATTGTGTGATTGCGATTGTGTGATTGTGATTGTGTGACTGTGTGATTGTGACTGTGTGACAGTGTGATTGTGATAGTGTGATCGTGATTGTGTGGTCGTGATTGTGGGATTGTGACTGTGTGATTGTGTGATCGTGATTGTGATTGTGTTATTGTGATTGTGTGATTGTGATTGCGTGATTGTGATTGTGTGATCGTGACTGTGTGATCG
Organism: Megachile rotundata; assembly: GCF_050947335.1. Classification (NCBI taxonomy): domain Eukaryota; kingdom Metazoa; phylum Arthropoda; class Insecta; order Hymenoptera; family Megachilidae; genus Megachile; species Megachile rotundata. The sequence continues at coordinate 756,066 of NW_027473334.1, read as the reverse complement.
TGATTGTGTGATCGTGATTGTGCGATTGTGATTGTGATTGTGTGACTGTGTGATTGTGACTGTGTGACAGTGTGATTGTGATTGTGTGATCGTGATTGTGTGGTCGTGATTGTGTGATCGTGATTGTGTGATCGTGATTGTGGGATTGTGACTGTGTGATTGTGTGATCGTGATTGTGTGATCGTGATTGTGTGATCGTGATTGTGTGGCCGTGATTGTGTGATCGTGATTGTGCGATCGTGTTTGTGTGATCGTGATTGTGTGCTCGTGATTGTGTGATCGTGATTGTGTGATCCTGTTTGTGTGATCGTGATTGTGATTGAGATTGTGTGATTGTGATTGTGTGACTGTGATTGTGTGACTGTGATTGTGTGATCGTGATTGTGTGATCGTGACTTGGTGATCGTGATTGTGTGACTGTGTTATTGTGATTGTGTTATTGTGATTGTGTGATTGTGATTGTGTGATCGTGACTGTGTGATCGTGATTGTGTGATCGTGATTGTGGGATTGTGACTGTGTGATTGTGTGATCGTGATTGTGATTTTGTTATTGTGATTGTGTGATTGTGATTGCGTGATTGTGACTGTGTGATCCTGATTGTGAGATCGTTATTGTGGGATTGTGATTATGGGATTTTGACTGTGTGATTGAGTGATTGTGATTGTGTGATCGTGATTGTGTGATCGTGATTGTGTGATCGTGATTGTGTGATCGTGATTGTGTGATCGTGATTGTGTGATTGCGATTGTGTGATTGTGATTGTGTGACTGTGATTGTGTGACTGTGATTGTGTGACTGTGATCGTGGGATTGTGATTGTGTGATTGTGTGATCATCATTGAGTGATCGTGATTGTGTGACTGTGATTGTGTGACTGTGATCGTGGGATTGTGATTGTGTGATTGTGTGATCATCATTGCGTGATCGTGATTGTGTGATCGTGATTGTGCGAACGTGATTGTGTGATCGTGATTGTGTGATTGTGATTGTGTGATTGTGATTGTGTGACTGTGATTGTGTGACTGTGATCGTGGGATTGTGATTGTGTGATTGTGTGATCATCATTGAGTGATCGTGATTGTGTGATCGTGATTGTGCGAACGTGATTGTGTGATCGTGATTGTGTGATTCTGATTGTGATTGTGACTGTGTGATCGTGATTGTGTGATTGTGTTATTGTGATTGTGTTATTGTGATTGTGTGATCGTGACTGTGACATCGTGATTGTGTGATCGTGATTGTGGGATTGTGACTATGTGATTGTGTGATCGTGATTGTGATTGTGTTATTGTGATTGTGTGATTGTGATTGTGTGATTGTGATTGTATGATTGTGGTTGTGTGATTGTGATTGTGTGATTGTGATTGTGTGATTGTGCTTGTGTGATTGCGATTGTGTGGTTGTGATTGTGTGATTGTGATTGTGTGATCGTGACTGTGTAATCGTATTTGTGTGATCGTGATTGTGGGTTTGTGACTGTGTGATTGTGTTATTGTGATTGTGTGATTGCGATTGTGTGATTGTGATTGTGTGATTGTGATTGTGTGACTGTGATTGTCTGACTGCGATTGTGGGATTGTGACTGTGTGATCGTGATTGTGTGGTCGTGATTGTGTGATCCTGTTTGTGTGATCTAGATTGTGACTCTGATTGTGTGATCGTGATTGTGTGATCGTGATTGTGTGATCGTGATTGTGTGATCGTGATTGTGTGATCGTGATTGCGTGATCGTGATTGTGTGATTGTGTTATTGTGATTGTGTTATTGTGATTGTGTGATTGTGATTGTGTGATCGTGACTGTGTGATCGTGATTGTGTGATCCTGATTGCGGGACTGTGACTGTGTGATTGTGTGATCGTGATTGTGTGATCGTGATTGTGTGATCGTGATTGTGTGGCCGTGATTGTGTGATCGTGATTGTGCGATCGTGTTTGTGTGATCGAGATTGTGTGCTCGTGATTGTGTGATCGTGATTGTGTGATCGTGACTGTGTGATCGTGATTGCGTGATTGTGTTATTGTGATTGTGTTATTGTGATTGTGTGATTGTGATTGTGTGATCGTGATTGTGTGATCGTGATTGTGGGATTGTGACTGTGTGATTGTGTGATCGTGATTGTGATTGTGTGATTGTGATTATGTGATTGTGATTATGTGATTGAGATTGTGATTGTGTGATTGTGATTGTGTGATTGTGATTGTGTGATTGTGATTGTGTGATTGTGATTGTGATTGTGATTGTGATTGTGATTGTGTGATTGTGATTATGTGATTGTGATTGTGATTGTGTGATTGTGATTGTGTGATTGTGATTGTGTGATTGTGATTGTGTGATTGTGATTGTGTGATTGTGATTGTGTGATTGTGATTGTGTGATTGTGATTGTGTGATTGTGATTGTGTGATTGTGATTGTGTGATTGTGATTGTGTGATTGTGATTGTGTGATTGTGATTGTGTGACTGTGATTGTGGGATTGTGATTGTGGGATTGTGATTGTGTGATTGTGTGATCGTGATTGTGTGATAGTGATTGTGTGATAGTGATTGTGTGATTGTGTGATTGTGTTATTGTGATTATGTGATTCTGATTGTGTGATTGTGATTGTGTGATCGTGATTGTGGGATTGTGACTGTGTGATCGTGATTGTGTGATCGTGATTGTGTGACCGTGATTGTGTGGCCGTGATTGTGTGATCGTGATTGTGCGATCGTGTTTGTGTGATCGAGATTGTGTGCTCGTGATTGTGTGATCGTGATTGTGTGATCGTGACTGTGTGATCGTGATTGCGTGATTGTGTTATTGTGATTGTGTTATTGTGATTGTGTGATTGTGATTGTGTGATCGTGATTGTGTGATCGTGATTGTGGGATTGTGACTGTGTGATTGTGTGATCGTGATTGTGATTGTGTGATTGTGATTATGTGATTGTGATTATGTGATTGAGATTGTGATTGTGTGATTGTGATTGTGTGATTGTGATTGTGTGATTGTGATTGTGATTGTGATTGTGATTGTGATTGTGATTGTGATTGTGATTGTGATTGTGATTGTGATTGTGATTGTGATTGTGATTGTGATTGTGATTGTGATTGTGTGATTGTGATTGTGTGATTGTGATGGTGTGATTGTGATTGTGTGATTGTGATTGTGTGATTGTGATTGTGTGATTGTGATTGTGTGATTGTGATTGTGTGATTGTGATTGTGTGATTGTGATTGTGTGACTGTGATTGTGGGATTGTGATTGTGGGATTGTGATTATGGGATTGTGACTATGTGATTGAGTGATTGTGACTGTGTGAGTTTGATTGTGTGATTGTGATTGTGTGATTGTGATTGTGTGATTGTGATTGTGTGATAGTGATTGTGTGATTGTGATTGTGTGATTGTGATTGTGTGATTGTGATTGTGTGATTGTGATTGTGTTATTGTGATTGTGTTATTGTGATTGTGTGATTGTGATTGTGTGATCGTGACTGTGTGATCGTGATTGTGGGATTGTGACTTTGTGATTGTGTGATCGTGATTGTGATTTTGTTATTATGATTGGGTGATTGTGATTGCGTGATTGTGACTGTGTGATCCTGATTGTGAGATCGTTATTGTGGGATTGTGATTATGGGATTGTGACTGTGTGATTGAGTGATTGTGATTGTGTGATCGTGATTGTGTGATCGTGATTGTGTGATCGTGATTGTGTGATCGTGATTGTGTGGTCGTGATTGTGTGATTGTGTTATTGTGATTGTGTTATTGTGATTGTGTGATTGTGATTGTGTGATCGTGACTGTGTGATCGTGTTTGTGTGATCGTGATTGTGGGTTTGTGACTGTGTGATTGTGTGATTGTGATTGTGTGATTGTGATTGTGCGATTGTGATTGTGTGATTGTGATTGTGTGATTGTGATTGTGTGATTGTGATTGTGACTGTGATTGTGATTGTGATTGTGATTGTGATTGTGATTGTGATTGTGATTGTGATTGTGATTGTGATTGTGTGATTGTGATTGTGTGATTGTGATTGTGTGATTGTGATTGTGTGACTGTGATTGTGGGATTGTGATTGTGGGATTGTGATTATGGGATTGTGACTATGTGATTGAGTGATTGTGACTGTGTGAGTTTGATTGTGTGATTGTGATTGTGTGATTGTGATTGTGTTATTGTGATTGTGTTATTGTGATTGTGTGATTGTGATTGTGTGATCGTGACTGTGTGATCGTGATTGTGGGATTGTGACTGTGTGATTGTGTGATCGTGATTGTGATTTTGTTATTATGATTGTGTGATTGTGATTGCGTGATTGTGACTGTGTGATCCTGATTGTGAGATCGTTATTGTGGGATTGTGATTATGGGATTGTGACTGTGTGATTGAGTGATTGTGATTGTGTGATCGTGATTGTGTGATCGTGATTGTGTGATCGTGATTGTGTGATCGTGACTGTGTGATCGTGATTGTGTGATTGTGTTATTGTGATTGTGTGATTGTGATTGTGTGATCGTGACTGTGTGATCGTGATTGTGTGATCGTGATTGTGGGATTGTGACTGTGTGATTGTGTGATCGTGATTGTGATTGTGTGATTGTGATTATGTGATTGTGATTGTGATTGTGTGATTGTGATTGTGTGATTGTGATTGTGTGATTGTGATTGTGTGATTGTGATTGTGTGATTGTGATTGTGTGATTGTGATTGTGTGATTGTGATTGTGATTGTGATTGTGATTGTGATTGTGATTGTGATTGTGATTGTGATTGTGATTGTGATTGTGATTGTGATTGTGATTGTGATTGTGATTGTGATTGTGATTGTGATTGTGATTGTGATTGTGATTGTGATTGTGATTGTGATTGTGATTGTGATTGTGATTGTGATTGTGATTGTGATTGTGTGATTGTGATTGTGTGATTGTGATGGTGTGATTGTGATTGTGTGATTGTGAATGTGTGATTGTGAATGTGTGATTGTGATTGTGTGATTGTGATTGTGTGATTGTGATTGTGTGATTGTGATTGTGTGACTGTGATTGTGGGATTGTGATTGTGGGATTGTGATTATGGGATTGTGACTATGTGATTGAGTGATTGTGATTGTGTGATTGTGATTGTGTGATTGTGATTGTGTGATTGGATTGTGTTATTGTGATTGTGTGATTGTGATTGGGTGATTGTGATTGTGTGATCGTGACTGTGTGATCGTGATTGTGTGATCGTGATTGTGCGATTGTGATTGTGATTGTGTGACTGTGTGATTGTGACTGTGTGACAGTGTGATTGTGATTGTGTGATCGTGATTGTGTGGTCGTGATTGTGTGATTGTGTTTGTGTGATTGTTGTTGTGATTGTGATTGAGTGACTGTGTGATTGTGATTGTGTGATCGTGATTGTGTGATCGTGATTGTGGGATTCTGACTGTGTGATTGTGTGATCGTGATTGTGTGATCGTGATTGTGTGATCGTGATTGTGTGGCCGTGATTGTGTGATCGTGATTGTGCGATCGTGTTTGTGTGATCGTGATTGTGTGCTCGTGATTGTGTGATCGTGATTGTGTGATCCTGTTTGTGTGATCGTGATTGTGAATGAGATTGTGTGATTGTAATTGTGTGACTGTGATTGTGTGACTGTGATTGTGTGATCGTGATTGTGTGATCGTGACTGTGTGATCGTGATTGTGTGATTGTGTTATTGTGATTGTGTTATTTTAATTGTGTGATTGTGATTGTGTGATCGTGACTGTGTGATCGTGATTGTGTGATCGTGATTGTGGGATTGTGACTGTGTGATTGTGTGATCGTGATTGTGATTGTGTGATTGTGATTATGTGATTGTGATTGTGATTGTGTGATTGTGATTGTGTGATTGTGATTGTGTGATTGTGATTGTGTGATTGTGATTGTGTGATTGTGATTGTGTGATTGTGATTGTGTGATTGTGATTGTGTGATTGTGATTGTGATTGTGATTGTGATTGTGATTGTGATTGTGATTGTGATTGTGATTGTGATTGTGATTGTGATTGTGATTGTGATTGTGATTGTGATTGTGATTGTGATTGTGATTGTGATTGTGATTGTGTGATTGTGATTGTGTGATTGTGATGGTGTGATTGTGATTGTGTGATTGTGATTGTGTGATTGTGATTGTGTGATTGTGATTGTGTGACTGTGATTGTGGGATTGTGATTGTGGGATTGTGATTATGGGATTGTGACTATGTGATTGAGTGATTGTGACTGTGTGATTGTGATTGTGTGATTGTGATTGTGTGATTGTGATTGTGTGATTGTGATTGTGTGATTGTGATTGTGTGATTGTGATTGTGTGATCGTGATTGTGTGATCGTGATTGTGTGATCGTGATTGTGTGATCGTGATTGTGTGATCGTGGTTGTGGGATTGTGACTGTGTGATTGTGTGATCGTGATTGTGTGATCGTGATTGTGTGGCCGTGATTGTGTGATCGTGATTGTGCGATCGTGTTTGTGTGATCGTGATTGTGTGCTCGTGATTGTGTGATCGTGATTGTGTGATCCTGTTTGTGTGATCGTGATTGTGATTGAGATTGTGTGATTGTGATTGTGTGACTGTGATTGTGTGACTGTGATTGTGTGATCGTGATTGTGTGATCGTGACTGTGTGATCGTGATTGTGTGATTGTGTTATTGTGATTGTGTGATTGTGATTGTGTGATCGTGACTGTGTGATCGTGATTGTGTGATCATGATTGTGGGATTGTGACTGTGTGATTGTGTGATCGTGATTGTGATTGTGTGATTGTGATTATGTGATTGTGATTGTGATTGTGTGATTGTGATTGTGTGATTGTGATTGTGTTATTGTGATTGTGGGATTGTGATTGTGGGATTGTGATTGTGGGATTGTGATTATGGGATTGTGACTATGTGATTGAGTGATTGTGATTGTGTGATTGTGATTGTGTGATTGTGATTGTGTGATTGGATTGTGTTATTGTGATTGTGTGATTGTGATTGCGTGATTGTGATTGTGTGATCGTGACTGTGTGATCGTGATTGTGTGATCGTGATTGTGCGATTGTGATTGTGATTGTGTGACTGTGTGATTGTGACTGTGTGACAGTGTGATTGTGATTGTGTGATCGTGATTGTGTGGTCGTGATTGTGTGATTGTGTTTGTGTGATTGTTGTTGTGATTGTGATTGAGTGACTGTGTGATTGTGATTGTGTGATCGTGATTGTGTGATCGTGATTGTTGGATTGTGACTGTGTGATTGTGTGATCGTGATTGTGTGATCGTGATTGTGTGATCGTGATTGTGTGGCCGTGATTGTGTGATCGTGATTGTGCGATCGTGTTTGTGTGATCGTGATTGTGTGCTCGTGATTGTGTGATCGTGATTGTGTGATCCTGTTTGTGTGATCGTGATTGTGATTGAGATTGTGTGATTGTAATTGTGTGACTGTGATTGTGTGACTGTGATTGTGTGATCGTGATTGTGTGATCGTGACTGTGTGATCGTGATTGTGTGATTGTGTTATTGTGATTGTGTTATTGTGATTGTGTGATTGTGATTGTGTGATCGTGACTGTGTGATCGTGATTGTGTGATCGTGATTGTGGGATTGTGACTGTGTGATTGTTTGATCGTGATTGTGATTGTGTGATTGTGATTATGTGATTGTGATTGTGATTGTGTGATTGTGATTGTGTGATTGTGATTGTGTGATTGTGATTGTGTGATTGTGATTGTGTGATTGTGATTGTGTGATTGTGATTGTGTGATTGTGATTGTGTGATTGTGATTGTGATTGTGATTGTGATTGTGATTGTGATTGTGATTGTGATTGTGATTGTGATTGTGATTGTGATTGTGATTGTGATTGTGATTGTGTGATTGTGATTGTGTGATTGTGATGGTGTGATTCTGATTGTGTGATTGTGATTGTGTGATTGTGATTGTGTGATTGTGATTGTGTGATTGTGATTGTGTGATTGTGATTGTGTGACTGTGATTGTGGGATTGTGATTGTGGGATTGTGATTATGGGATTGTGACTATGTGATTGAGTGATTGTGACTGTGTGATTGTGATTGTGTGATTGTGACTGTGTGATTGTGATTGTGTGATTGTGATTGTGTGATTGTGATTGTGTGATTGTGATCGTGTGATCGTGATTGTGTGATCGTGATTGTGTGATCGTGGTTGTGTGATCGTGATTGTGTGATCGTGATTGTGGGATTGTGACTGTGTGATTGTGTGATCGTGATTGTGTGATCGTGATTGTGTGGCCGTGATTGTGTGATCGTGATTGTGCGATCGTGTTTGTGTGATCGTGATTGTGTGCTCGTGATTGTGTGATCGTGATTGTGTGATCGTGATTGTGTGATCCTGTTTGTGTGATCGTGATTGTGATTGAGATTGTGTGATTGTGATTGTGTGACTGTGATTGTGTGACTGTGATTGTGTGATCGTGATTGTGTGATCGTGACTGGGTGATCGAGATTGTGTGATTGTGTTATTGTGATTGTGTGATTGTGATTGTGTGATCGTGACTGTGTGATCGTGATTGTGTGATCATGATTGTGGGATTGTGACTGTGTGATTGTGTGATCGTGATTGTGATTGTGTGATTGTGATTATGTGATTGTGATTGTGATTGTGTGATTGTGATTGTGTGATTGTGATTGTGTTATTGTGATTGTGTGATTGTGATTGCGTGATTGTGATTGTGTGATCGTGACTGTGTGATCGTGATTGTGTGATCGTGATTGTGCGATTGTGATTGTGATTGTGTGACTGTGTGATTGTGACTGTGTGACAGTGTGATTGTGATTGTGTGATCGTGATTGTGTGGTCGTGATTGTGTGATTGTGTTTGTGTGATTGTTGTTGTGATTGTGATTGAGTGACTGTGTGATTGTGATTGTGTGATCGTGATTGTGGGATTGTGACTGTGTGATTGTGTGATCGTGATTGTGTGATCGTGATTGTGTGATCGTGATTGTGTGGCCGTGATTGTGTGATCGTGTTATTGTGATTGTGTTATTGTGATTGTGTGATTGTGATTGTGTGATCGTGACTGTGTGATCGTGTTTGTGTGATCGTGATTGTGGGTTTGTGACTGTGTGATTGTGTGATTGTGATTGTGTGATTGTGATTGTGTGATTGTGATTGTGTGATTGTGATTGTGTGACTGTGATTGTGGGATTGTGATTGTGGGATTGTGATTATGGGATTGTGACTATGTGATTGAGTGATTGTGACTGTGTGATTGTGATTGTGTGATTGTGATTGTGTGATTGTGATTGTGTGATTGTGATTGTGTGATTGTGATTGTGTGATTGTGATTGTGTGATCGTGATTGTGTGATCGTGATTGTGTGATCGTGATTGTGTGATCGTGATTGTGTGATCGTGGTTGTGGGATTGTGACTGTGTGATTGTGTGATCGTGATTGTGTGATCGTGATTGTGTGGCCGTGATTGTGTGATCGTGATTGTGCGATCGTGTTTGTGTGATCGTGATTGTGTGCTCGTGATTGTGTGATCCTGATTGTGTGATCCTGTTTGTGTGATCGTGATTGTGATTGAGATTGTGTGATTGTGATTGTGTGACTGTGATTGTGTGACTGTGATTGTGTGATCGTGATTGTGTGATCGTGACTGTGTGATCGTGATTGTGTGATTGTGTTATTGTGATTGTGTGATTGTGATTGTGTGATCGTGACTGTGTGATCGTGATTGTGTGATCATGATTGTGGGATTGTGACTGTGTGATTGTGTGATCGTGATTGTGATTGTGTGATTGTGATTATGTGATTGTGATTGTGATTGTGTGATTGTGATTGTGTGATTGTGATTGTGTTATTGTGATTGTGGGATTGTGATTGTGGGATTGTGATTGTGGGATTGTGATTATGGGATTGTGACTATGTGATTGAGTGATTGTGATTGTGTGATTGTGATTGTGTGATTGTGATTGTGTGATTGGATTGTGTTATTGTGATTGTGTGATTGTGATTGCGTGATTGTGATTGTGTGATCGTGACTGTGTGATCGTGATTGTGTGATCGTGATTGTGCGATTGTGATTGTGATTGTGTGACTGTGTGATTGTGACTGTGTGACAGTGTGATTGTGATTGTGTGATCGTGATTGTGTGGTCGTGATTGTGTGATTGTGTTTGTGTGATTGTTGTTGTGATTGTGATTGAGTGACTGTGTGATTGTGATTGTGTGATCGTGATTGTGTGATCGTGATTGTGGGATTGTGACTGTGTGATTGTGTGATCGTGATTGTGTGATCGTGATTGTGTGATCGTGATTGTGTGGCCGTGATTGTGTGATCGTGATTGTGCGATCGTGTTTGTGTGATCGTGATTGTGTGCTCGTGATTGTGTGATCGTGATTGTGTGATCCTGTTTGTGTGATCGTGATTGTGATTGAGATTGTGTGATTGTAATTGTGTGACTGTGATTGTGTGACTGTGATTGTGTGATCGTGATTGTGTGATCGTGACTGTGTGATCGTGATTGTGTGATTGTGTTATTGTGATTGTGTTATTGTGATTGTGTGATTGTGATTGTGTGATCGTGACTGTGTGATCGTGATTGTGTGATCGTGATTGTGGGATTGTGACTGTGTGATTGTGTGATCGTGATTGTGATTGTGTGATTGTGATTATGTGATTGTGATTGTGATTGTGTGATTGTGATTGTGTGATTGTGATTGTGTGATTGTGATTGTGTGATTGTGATTGTGTGATTGTGATTGTGTGATTGTGATTGTGTGATTGTGATTGTGATTGTGATTGTGATTGTGATTGTGATCGTGATTGTGATTGTGTGATTGTGATTATGTGATTGTGATTGTGATTGTGTGATTGTGATTGTGTGATTGTGATTGTGTGACTGTGATTGTGGGATTGTGATTGTGGGATTGTGATTATGGGATTGTGACTATGTGATTGAGTGATTGTGACTGTGTTATTGTGATTGTGTTATTGTGATTGTGTGATTGTGATTGTGTGATTGTGATTGTGTGATAGTGATTGTGTGATTGTGATTGTGTGATTGTGATTGTGTGATTGTGATTGTGTGATTGTGATTGTGTTATTGTGATTGTGTTATTGTGATTGTGTGATTGTGATTGTGTGATCGTGACTGTGTGATCGTGATTGTGGGATTGTGACTGTGTGATTGTGTGATCGTGATTGTGATTTTGTTATTATGATTGGGTGATTGTGATTGCGTGATTGTGACTGTGTGATCCTGATTGTGAGATCGTTATTGTGGGATTGTGATTATGGGATTGTGACTGTGTGATTGAGTGATTGTGATTGTGTGATCGTGATTGTGTGATCGTGATTGTGTGATCGTGATTGTGTGGTCGTGATTGTGTGATTGTGTTATTGTGATTGTGTTATTGTGATTGTGTGATTGTGATTGTGTGATCGTGACTGTGTGATCGTGTTTGTGTGATCGTGATTGTGGGTTTGTGACTGTGTGATTGTGTGATTGTGATTGTGTGATTGTGATTGTGCGATTGTGATTGTGTGATTGTGATTGTGTGATTGTGATTGTGTGATTGTGATTGTGACTGTGATTGTGATTGTGATTGTGATTGTGATTGTGATTGTGATTGTGATTGTGATTGTGATTGTGATTGTGATTGTGTGATTGTGATTGTGTGATTGTGATTGTGTGATTGTGATTGTGTGACTGTGATTGTGGGATTGTGATTGTGGGATTGTGATTATGGGATTGTGACTATGTGATTGAGTGATTGTGACTGTGTGAGTTTGATTGTGTGATTGTGATTGTGTGATTGTGATTGTGTTATTGTGATTGTGTTATTGTGATTGTGTGATTGTGATTGTGTGATCGTGACTGTGTGATCGTGATTGTGGGATTGTGACTGTGTGATTGTGTGATCGTGATTGTGATTTTGTTATTATGATTGTGTGATTGTGATTGCGTGATTGTGACTGTGTGATCCTGATTGTGAGATCGTTATTGTGGGATTGTGATTATGGGATTGTGACTGTGTGATTGAGTGATTGTGATTGTGTGATCGTGATTGTGTGATCGTGATTGTGTGATCGTGATTGTGTGATCGTGACTGTGTGATCGTGATTGTGTGATTGTGTTATTGTGATTGTGTGATTGTGATTGTGTGATCGTGACTGTGTGATCGTGATTGTGTGATCGTGATTGTGGGATTGTGACTGTGTGATTGTGTGATCGTGATTGTGATTGTGTGATTGTGATTATGTGATTGTGATTGTGATTGTGTGATTGTGATTGTGTGATTGTGATTGTGTGATTGTGATTGTGTGATTGTGATTGTGTGATTGTGATTGTGATTGTGATTGTGATTGTGATTGTGATTGTGATTGTGATTGTGATTGTGATTGTGATTGTGATTGTGATTGTGATTGTGATTGTGATTGTGATTGTGATTGTGATTGTGATTGTGATTGTGATTGTGATTGTGATTGTGATTGTGATTGTGATTGTGATTGTGATTGTGTGATTGTGATTGTGTGATTGTGATGGTGTGATTGTGATTGTGTGATTGTGAATGTGTGATTGTGATTGTGTGATTGTGATTGTGTGATTGTGATTGTGTGATTGTGATTGTGTGACTGTGATTGTGGGATTGTGATTGTGGGATTGTGATTATGGGATTGTGACTATGTGATTGAGTGATTGTGATTGTGTGATTGTGATTGTGTGATTGTGATTGTGTGATTGGATTGTGTTATTGTGATTGTGTGATTGTGATTGGGTGATTGTGATTGTGTGATCGTGACTGTGTGATCGTGATTGTGTGATCGTGATTGTGCGATTGTGATTGTGATTGTGTGACTGTGTGATTGTGACTGTGTGACAGTGTGATTGTGATTGTGTGATCGTGATTGTGTGGTCGTGATTGTGTGATTGTGTTTGTGTGATTGTTGTTGTGATTGTGATTGAGTGACTGTGTGATTGTGATTGTGTGATCGTGATTGTGTGATCGTGATTGTGGGATTCTGACTGTGTGATTGTGTGATCGTGATTGTGTGATCGTGATTGTGTGATCGTGATTGTGTGGCCGTGATTGTGTGATCGTGATTGTGCGATCGTGTTTGTGTGATCGTGATTGTGTGCTCGTGATTGTGTGATCGTGATTGTGTGATCCTGTTTGTGTGATCGTGATTGTGAATGAGATTGTGTGATTGTAATTGTGTGACTGTGATTGTGTGACTGTGATTGTGTGATCGTGATTGTGTGATCGTGACTGTGTGATCGTGATTGTGTGATTGTGTTATTGTGATTGTGTTATTTTAATTGTGTGATTGTGATTGTGTGATCGTGACTGTGTGATCGTGATTGTGTGATCGTGATTGTGGGATTGTGACTGTGTGATTGTGTGATCGTGATTGTGATTGTGTGATTGTGATTATGTGATTGTGATTGTGATTGTGTGATTGTGATTGTGTGATTGTGATTGTGTGATTGTGATTGTGTGATTGTGATTGTGTGATTGTGATTGTGTGATTGTGATTGTGTGATTGTGATTGTGTGATTGTGATTGTGATTGTGATTGTGATTGTGATTGTGATTGTGATTGTGATTGTGATTGTGATTGTGATTGTGATTGTGATTGTGATTGTGATTGTGATTGTGATTGTGATTGTGATTGTGATTGTGATTGTGATTGTGATTGTGATTGTGATTGTGTGATTGTGATTGTGTGATTGTGATGGTGTGATTGTGATTGTGTGATTGTGATTGTGTGATTGTGATTGTGTGATTGTGATTGTGTGACTGTGATTGTGGGATTGTGATTGTGGGATTGTGATTATGGGATTGTGACTATGTGATTGAGTGATTGTGACTGTGTGATTGTGATTGTGTGATTGTGATTGTGTGATTGTGATTGTGTGATTGTGATTGTGTGATTGTGATTGTGTGATTGTGATTGTGTGATCGTGATTGTGTGATCGTGATTGTGTGATCGTGATTGTGTGATCGTGATTGTGTGATCGTGGTTGTGGGATTGTGACTGTGTGATTGTGTGATCGTGATTGTGTGATCGTGATTGTGTGGCCGTGATTGTGTGATCGTGATTGTGCGATCGTGTTTGTGTGATCGTGATTGTGTGCTCGTGATTGTGTGATCGTGATTGTGTGATCCTGTTTGTGTGATCGTGATTGTGATTGAGATTGTGTGATTGTGATTGTGTGACTGTGATTGTGTGACTGTGATTGTGTGATCGTGATTGTGTGATCGTGACTGTGTGATCGTGATTGTGTGATTGTGTTATTGTGATTGTGTGATTGTGATTGTGTGATCGTGACTGTGTGATCGTGATTGTGTGATCATGATTGTGGGATTGTGACTGTGTGATTGTGTGATCGTGATTGTGATTGTGTGATTGTGATTATGTGATTGTGATTGTGATTGTGTGATTGTGATTGTGTGATTGTGATTGTGTTATTGTGATTGTGGGATTGTGATTGTGGGATTGTGATTGTGGGATTGTGATTATGGGATTGTGACTATGTGATTGAGTGATTGTGATTGTGTGATTGTGATTGTGTGATTGTGATTGTGTGATTGGATTGTGTTATTGTGATTGTGTGATTGTGATTGCGTGATTGTGATTGTGTGATCGTGACTGTGTGATCGTGATTGTGTGATCGTGATTGTGCGATTGTGATTGTGATTGTGTGACTGTGTGATTGTGACTGTGTGGCAGTGTGATTGTGATTGTGTGATCGTGATTGTGTGGTCGTGATTGTGTGATTGTGTTTGTGTGATTGTTGTTGTGATTGTGATTGAGTGACTGTGTGATTGTGATTGTGTGATCGTGATTGTGTGATCGTGATTGTTGGATTGTGACTGTGTGATTGTGTGATCGTGATTGTGTGATCGTGATTGTGTGATCGTGATTGTGTGGCCGTGATTGTGTGATCGTGATTGTGCGATCGTGTTTGTGTGATCGTGATTGTGTGCTCGTGATTGTGTGATCGTGATTGTGTGATCCTGTTTGTGTGATCGTGATTGTGATTGAGATTGTGTGATTGTAATTGTGTGACTGTGATTGTGTGACTGTGATTGTGTGATCGTGATTGTGTGATCGTGACTGTGTGATCGTGATTGTGTGATTGTGTTATTGTGATTGTGTTATTGTGATTGTGTGATTGTGATTGTGTGATCGTGACTGTGTGATCGTGATTGTGTGATCGTGATTGTGGGATTGTGACTGTGTGATTGTTTGATCGTGATTGTGATTGTGTGATTGTGATTATGTGATTGTGATTGTGATTGTGTGATTGTGATTGTGTGATTGTGATTGTGTGATTGTGATTGTGTGATTGTGATTGTGTGATTGTGATTGTGTGATTGTGATTGTGTGATTGTGATTGTGTGATTGTGATTGTGATTGTGATTGTGATTGTGATTGTGATTGTGATTGTGATTGTGATTGTGATTGTGATTGTGATTGTGTGATTGTGATTGTGTGATTGTGATGGTGTGATTGTGATTGTGTGATTGTGATTGTGTGATTGTGATTGTGTGATTGTGATTGTGTGATTGTGATTGTGTGATTGTGATTGTGTGACTGTGATTGTGGGATTGTGATTGTGGGATTGTGATTATGGGATTGTGACTATGTGATTGAGTGATTGTGACTGTGTGATTGTGATTGTGTGATTGTGACTGTGTGATTGTGATTGTGTGATTGTGATTGTGTGATTGTGATTGTGTGATTGTGATCGTGTGATCGTGATTGTGTGATCGTGATTGTGTGATCGTGGTTGTGTGATCGTGATTGTGTGATCGTGATTGTGGGATTGTGACTGTGTGATTGTGTGATCGTGATTGTGTGATCGTG
Organism: Megachile rotundata; assembly: GCF_050947335.1. Classification (NCBI taxonomy): domain Eukaryota; kingdom Metazoa; phylum Arthropoda; class Insecta; order Hymenoptera; family Megachilidae; genus Megachile; species Megachile rotundata. The sequence goes on along the minus strand of NW_027473334.1, from coordinate 740,209 downwards.
ATTGTGTGGCCGTGATTGTGTGATCGTGATTGTGCGATCGTGTTTGTGTGATCGTGATTGTGTGCTCGTGATTGTGTGATCGTGATTGTGTGATCGTGATTGTGTGATCCTGTTTGTGTGATCGTGATGGTGATTGAGATTGTGTGATTGTGATTGTGTGACTGTGATTGTGTGACTGTGATTGTGTGATCGTGATTGTGTGATCGTGACTGGGTGATCGAGATTGTGTGATTGTGTTATTGTGATTGTGTGATTGTGATTGTGTGATCGTGACTGTGTGATCGTGATTGTGTGATCATGATTGTGGGATTGTGACTGTGTGATTGTGTGATCGTGATTGTGATTGTGTGATTGTGATTATGTGATTGTGATTGTGATTGTGTGATTGTGATTGTGTGATTGTGATTGTGTTATTGTGATTGTGTGATTGTGATTGCGTGATTGTGATTGTGTGATCGTGACTGTGTGATCGTGATTGTGTGATCGTGATTGTGCGATTGTGATTGTGATTGTGTGACTGTGTGATTGTGACTGTGTGACAGTGTGATTGTGATTGTGTGATCGTGATTGTGTGGTCGTGATTGTGTGATTGTGTTTGTGTGATTGTTGTTGTGATTGTGATTGAGTGACTGTGTGATTGTGATTGTGTGATCGTGATTGTGGGATTGTGACTGTGTGATTGTGTGATCGTGATTGTGTGATCGTGATTGTGTGATCGTGATTGTGTGGCCGTGATTGTGTGATCGTGTTATTGTGATTGTGTTATTGTGATTGTGTGATTGTGATTGTGTGATCGTGACTGTGTGATCGTGTTTGTGTGATCGTGATTGTGGGTTTGTGACTGTGTGATTGTGTGATTGTGATTGTGTGATTGTGATTGTGTGATTGTGATTGTGTGATTGTGATTGTGTGACTGTGATTGTGGGATTGTGATTGTGGGATTGTGATTATGGGATTGTGACTATGTGATTGAGTGATTGTGACTGTGTGATTGTGATTGTGTGATTGTGATTGTGTGATTGTGATTGTGTGATTGTGATTGTGTGATCGTGATTGTGTGATCGTGATTGTGTGATCGTGATTGTGTGATCGTGATTGTGTGATCGTGGTTGTGGGATTGTGACTGTGTGATTGTGTGATCGTGATTGTGTGATCGTGATTGTGTGGCCGTGATTGTGTGATCGTGATTGTGCGATCGTGTTTGTGTGATCGTGATTGTGTGCTCGTGATTGTGTGATCCTGATTGTGTGATCCTGTTTGTGTGATCGTGATTGTGATTGAGATTGTGTGATTGTGATTGTGTGACTGTGATTGTGTGACTGTGATTGTGTGATCGTGATTGTGTGATCGTGACTGTGTGATCGTGATTGTGTGATTGTGTTATTGTGATTGTGTGATTGTGATTGTGTGATCGTGACTGTGTGATCGTGATTGTTTGATCATGATTGTGGGATTGTGACTGTGTGATTGTGTGATCGTGATTGTGATTGTGTGATTGTGATTATGTGATTGTGATTGTGATTGTGTGATTGTGATTGTGTGATTGTGATTGTGTTATTGTGATTGTGGGATTGTGATTGTGGGATTGTGATTGTGGGATTGTGATTATGGGATTGTGACTATGTGATTGAGTGATTGTGATTGTGTGATTGTGATTGTGTGATTGTGATTGTGTGATTGGATTGTGTTATTGTGATTGTGTGATTGTGATTGCGTGATTGTGATTGTGTGATCGTGACTGTGTGATCGTGATTGTGTGATCGTGATTGTGCGATTGTGATTGTGATTGTGTGACTGTGTGATTGTGACTGTGTGACAGTGTGATTGTGATTGTGTGATCGTGATTGTGTGGTCGTGATTGTGTGATTGTGTTTGTGTGATTGTTGTTGTGATTGTGATTGAGTGACTGTGTGATTGTGATTGTGTGATCGTGATTGTGTGATCGTGATTGTGGGATTGTGACTGTGTGATTGTGTGATCGTGATTGTGTGATCGTGATTGTGTGATCGTGATTGTGTGGCCGTGATTGTGTGATCGTGATTGTGCGATCGTGTTTGTGTGATCGTGATTGTGTGCTCGTGATTGTGTGATCGTGATTGTGTGATCCTGTTTGTGTGATCGTGATTGTGATTGAGATTGTGTGATTGTAATTGTGTGACTGTGATTGTGTGACTGTGATTGTGTGATCGTGATTGTGTGATCGTGACTGTGTGATCGTGATTGTGTGATTGTGTTATTGTGATTGTGTTATTGTGATTGTGTGATTGTGATTGTGTGATCGTGACTGTGTGATCGTGATTGTGTGATCGTGATTGTGGGATTGTGACTGTGTGATTGTGTGATCGTGATTGTGATTGTGTGATTGTGATTATGTGATTGTGATTGTGATTGTGTGATTGTGATTGTGTGATTGTGATTGTGTGATTGTGATTGTGTGATTGTGATTGTGTGATTGTGATTGTGTGATTGTGATTGTGTGATTGTGATTGTGATTGTGATTGTGATTGTGATTGTGATTGTGATTGTGATTGTGATTGTGATTGTGATTGTGATTGTGATTGTGATTGTGATTGTGATTGTGTGATTGTGATTGTGTGATTGTGATGGTGTGATTGTGATTGTGTGATTGTGATTGTGTGATTGTGATTGTGTGATTGTGATTGTGTGATTGTGATTGTGTGATTGTGATTGTGTGACTGTGATTGTGGGATTGTGATTGTGGGATTGTGATTATGGGATTGTGACTATGTGATTGAGTGATTGTGACTGTGTGATTGTGATTGTGTGATTGTGACTGTGTGATTGTGATTGTGTGATTGTGATTGTGATCGTGTGATCGTGATTGTGTGATCGTGATTGTGTGATCGTGATTGTGTGATCGTGATTGTGTGATCGTGATTGTGGGATTGTGACTGTGTGATTGTGTGATCGTGATTGTGTGATCGTGATTGTGTGGCCGTGATTGTGTGATCGTGATTGTGCGATCGTGTTTGTGTGATCGTGATTGTGTGCTCGTGATTGTGTGATCGTGATTGTGTGATCCTGTTTGTGTGATCGTGATTGTGATTGAGATTGTGTGATTGTGATGGTGTGACTGTGATTGTGTGACTGTGATTGTGTGATCGTGATTGTGTGATCGTGACTGGGTGATCGAGATTGTGTGATTGTGTTATTGTGATTGTGTGATTGTGATTGTGTGATCGTGACTGTGTGATCGTGATTGTGTGATCATGATTGTGGGATTGTGACTGTGTGATTGTGTGATCGTGATTGTGATTGTGTGATTGTGATTATGTGATTGTGATTGTGATTGTGTGATTGTGATTGTGTGATTGTGATTGTGTTATTGTGATTGTGTGATTGTGATTGCGTGATTGTGATTGTGATCGTGACTGTGTGATCGTGATTGTGTGATCGTGATTGTGCGATTGTGATTGTGATTGTGTGACTGTGTGATTGTGACTGTGTGACAGTGTGATTGTGATTGTGTGATCGTGATTGTGTGGTCGTGATTGTGTGATTGTGTTTGTGTGATTGTTGTTGTGATTGTGATTGAGTGACTGTGTGATTGTGATTGTGTGATCGTGATTGTGGGATTGTGACTGTGTGATTGTGTGATCGTGATTGTGTGATCGTGATTGTGTGATCGTGATTGTGTGGCCGTGATTGTGTGATCGTGTTATTGTGATTGTGTTATTGTGATTGTGTGATTGTGATTGTGTGATCGTGACTGTGTGATCGTGTTTGTGTGATCGTGATTGTGGGTTTGTGACTGTGTGATTGTGTGATTGTGATTGTGTGATTGTGATTGTGTGATTGTGATTGTGTGATTGTGATTGTGTGACTGTGATTGCGTGACTGTGATTGTGGGATTGTGATTGTGTGATTGTGTGATCATCATTGAGTGATCGTGATTGTGTGATCGTGATTGTGCGAACGTGATTGTGTGATCGTGATTGTGTGATTGTGATTGTGATTGTGACTGTGTGATTGTGTGATTGTGGTTGTGTGATTGTGATTGTGTGACTGTGATTGTGTGATTGTGATTGTGGGATTGTGATTGTGTGATTGTGTGATCGTGATTGTGTGATAGTGATTGTGTGATAGTGATTGTGTGATAGTGATTGTGTGATCGTGATTGTGTGATCGTGATTGTGTGATCGTGATTGTGTGATTGTGTTATTGTGATTGTGTGATTCTGATTGTGTGATTGTGATTGTGTGATCGTGACTGTGTGATCGTGATTGTGTGATCGTGATTGTGGGATTGTGACTGTGTGATTGTGTGATCGTGATTGTGATTGTGTTATTGTGATTGTGTGATTGTGATTGCGTGAATGTGATTGTGTGATCGTGACTGTGTCATCGTGATTATGGGTTTCTGACTGTGTGATTGTGTGATTGTGATTGTGTGATTGTGATTGTGTGATTGTGATTGTGTGATTGTGATTGTGTGATTGTGATTGTGTGATTGTGATTGTGATTGTGATTGTGTGACTGTGATTGTGTGACTGTGATTGTGTGACTGTGATTGTGGGATTGTGACTGTGTGATCGTGACTGTGTGATCGTGATTATGGGTTTGTGACTGTGTGATTGTGTGATTGTGATTGTGTTATTGTGATTGTGTGATTGTGATTGTGTGATCGTGACTGTGTGATCGTGTTTGTGTGATCGTGATTGTGGGTTTGTGACTGTGTGATTGTGTGATTGTGATTGTGTGATTGTGATTGTGTGATTGCAATTGTGTGATTGTGATTGTGTGACTGTGTGATTGTGACTGTGTGACAGTGTGATTGTGATTGTGTGATCGTGATTGTGTGGTCGTGATTGTGGGATTGTGACTGTGTGATTGTGTGATCGTGATTGTGATTGTGTTATTGTGATTGTGTGATTGTGATTGCGTGATTGTGATTGTGTGATCGTGACTGTGTGATCGTGATTGTGTGACCGTGATTGTGCGATTGTGATTATGATTGTGTGACTGTGTGATAGTGTGATTGTTATTGTGTGATCGTGATTGTGTGGTCGTGATTGTGTGATTGTGTTTGTGTGATTGTTGTTGTGATTGTGATTGAGTGACTGTGTGATCGTGATTGTGTGATCGTGATTGTGTGATCGTGATTGTGTGATCGTGATTGTGGGATTGTGTGATCGTGATTGTGTGATCGTGATTGTGTGGCCGTGATTGTGTGATCGTGATTGTGCGATCGTGTTTGTGTGATCGTGATTGTGTGCTCGTGATTGTGTGATCGTGATTGTGTGATCCTGTTTGTGTGATCGTGATTGTGATTAAGATTGTGTGATTGTGATTGTGTGACTGTGATTGTGTGACTGTGATTATGTGATCGTCATTGTGTGATCGTGATTGTGTGATCGTGATTGTGTGATCGTGACTGTGTGATCGTGATTGTGTGATTGTGTTATTGTGATTGTGTGATCGTGACTGTGTGATCGTGATTGTGTGATCGTGATTGTGGGATTGTGACTGTGTGATTGTGTGATCGTGATTGTGATTGTGTGATTGTGATTATGTGATTGTGATAGTGATTGTGTGATTGTGATTGTGTGATTGTGATTGTGTGATTGTGATTGTGTGATTGTGATTGTGTGATTGTGATTGTGTGATTGTGATTGTGTGATTGTGATTGTGTGATTGTGATTGTGTGATTGTGATTGTGTGATTGTGATTGTGTGATTGTGATTGTGATTATGATTGTGATTGTGATTGTTATTGTGATTGTGATTGTGATTGTGATTGTGATTGTGATTGTGATTGTGATTGTGTGATTGTGATGGTGTGATTGTGATTGTGTGATTGTGATTGTGGGATTGTGATTGTGTGATTGTGTGATCGTGATTGTGTGATAGTGATTGTGTGATAGTGATTGTGTGATAGTGATTGTGTGATCGTGATTGTGTGATCGTGATTGTGTGATCGTGATTGTGTGATTGTGTTATTGTGATTGTGTGATTCTGATTGTGTGATTGTGATTGTGTGATCGTGACTGTGTGATCGTGATTGTGTGATCGTGATTGTGGGATTGTGACTGTGTGATTGTGTGATCGTGATTGTGATTGTGTTATTGTGATTGTGTGATTGTGATTGCGTGAATGTGATTGTGTGATCGTGACTGTGTCATCGTGATTATGGGTTTCTGACTGTGTGATTGTGTGATTGTGATTGTGTGATTGTGATTGTGTGATTGTGATTGTGTGATTGTGATTGTGTGATTGTGATTGTGATTGTGATTGTGTGACTGTGATTGTGTGACTGTGATTGTGTGACTGTGATTGTGTGACTGTGATTGTGGGATTGTGACTGTGTGATCGTGACTGTGTGATCGTGATTATGGGTTTGTGACTGTGTGATTGTGTGATTGTGATTGTGTTATTGTGATTGTGTGATTGTGATTGTGTGATCGTGACTGTGTGATCGTGTTTGTGTGATCGTGATTGTGGGTTTGTGACTGTGTGATTGTGTGATTGTGATTGTGTGATTGTGATTGTGTGATTGCAATTGTGTGATTGTGATTGTGTGACTGTGTGATTGTGACTGTGTGACAGTGTGATTGTGATTGTGTGATCGTGATTGTGTGGTCGTGGTTGTGGGATTGTGACTGTGTGATTGTGTGATCGTGATTGTGATTGTGTTATTGTGATTGTGTGATTGTGATTGCGTGATTGTGATTGTGTGATCGTGACTGTGTGATCGTGATTGTGTGACCGTGATTGTGCGATTGTGATTATGATTGTGTGACTGTGTGATAGTGTGATTGTTATTGTGTGATCGTGATTGTGTGGTCGTGATTGTGTGATTGTGTTTGTGTGATTGTTGTTGTGATTGTGATTGAGTGACTGTGTGATCGTGATTGTGTGATCGTGATTGTGTGATCGTGATTGTGTGATCGTGATTGTGGGATTGTGTGATCGTGATTGTGTGATCGTGATTGTGTGGCCGTGATTGTGTGATCGTGATTGTGCGATCGTGTTTGTGTGATCGTGATTGTGTGCTCGTGATTGTGTGATCGTGATTGTGTGATCCTGTTTGTGTGATCGTGATTGTGATTAAGATTGTGTGATTGTGATTGTGTGACTGTGATTGTGTGACTGTGATTATGTGATCGTCATTGTGTGATCGTGATTGTGTGATCGTGATTGTGTGATCGTGACTGTGTGATCGTGATTGTGTGATTGTGTTATTGTGATTGTGTGATCGTGACTGTGTGATCGTGATTGTGTGATCGTGATTGTGGGATTGTGACTGTGTGATTGTGTGATCGTGATTGTGATTGTGTGATTGTGATTATGTGATTGTGATAGTGATTGTGTGATTGTGATTGTGTGATTGTGATTGTGTGATTGTGATTGTGTGATTGTGATTGTGTGATTGTGATTGTGTGATTGTGATTGTGTGATTGTGATTGTGTGATTGTGATTGTGTGATTGTGATTGTGTGATTGTGATTGTGTGATTGTGATTGTGTGATTGTGATTGTGTGATTGTGATTGTGATTATGATTGTGATTGTGATTGTTATTGTGATTGTGATTGTGATTGTGATTGTGATTGTGATTGTGATTGTGATTGTGATTGTGTGATTGTGATGGTGTGATTGTGATTGTGTGATTGTTATTGTGTGATTGTGATTGTGTGATTGTGATTGTGTGATTGTGATTGTGTGATTGTGATTGTGTGATTGTGATTGTGTGATTGTGATTGTGTGATTGTGATTGTGTGATTGTGATTGTGTGATTGTTATTGTGTGACTGTGATTGTGTGATCGTGATTGTGTGATCGTGATTGTGGGATTGTGACTGTGTGATTGTGTGATCGTGATTGTGATTGTGTGATTGTGATTATGTGATTGTGATTGTAATTGTGTGATTGTGATTGTGTGATTGTGATTGTGTGATTGTGATTGTGTGATTGTGATTGTGTGATTGTGATTGTGTGATTGTGATTGTGATTGTGATTGTGATTGTGATTGTGATTGTGATTGTGATTGTGATTGTGATTGTGACTGTGATTGTGATTGTGTGATTGTGATTGTGTGATTGTGATGGTGTGATTGTGATTGTGTGATTGTGATTGTGTGATTGTGATTGTGTGATTGTGATTGTGTGATTGTGATTGTGTGATTGTGGTTGTGTGACTGTGATTGTGGGATTGTGATTGTGGGATTGTGATTATGGGATTGTGACTATGTGATTGAGTGATTGTGATTGTGTGATTGTGATTGTGTGATTGTGATTGTGTGATTGTGATTGTGTTATTGTGATTGTGTTATTGTGATTGTGTGATTGTGATTGCGTGATTGTGATTGTGTGATCGTGACTGTGTGATCGTGATTGTGTGATCGTGATTGTGCGATTGTGATTGTGGTTGTGTGACTGTGTGATTGTGACTGTGTGACAGTGTGATTGTGATTGTGTGATCGTGATTGTGTGGTCGTGATTGTGTGATTGTGTTTGTGTGATTGTTGTTGTGATTGTGATTGAGTGACTGTGTGATTGTGATTGTGTGATCGTGATTGTGTGATCGTGATTGTGTGATCGTGATTGTGGGATTGTGACTGTGTGATTGTGTGATCGTGATTGTGTGATCGTGATTGTGTGATCGTGATTGTGTGGCCGTGATTGTGTGATCGTGATTGTGCGATCGTGTTTGTGTGATCGTGATTGTGTGCTCGTGATTGTGTGATCGTGATTGTGTGATCCTGTTTGTGTGATCGTGATTGTGATTGAGATTGTGTGATTGTAATTGTGTGACTGTGATTGTGTGACTGTGATTGTGTGATCGTGATTGTGTGATCGTGACTGTGTGATCGTGATTGTGTGATTGTGTTATTGTGATTGTGTGATTGTGATTGTGTGATCGTGACTGTGTGATCGTGATTGTGTGATCGTGATTGTGCGATTGTGACTGTGTGATTGTGTGATCGTGATTGTGATTGTGTGATTGTGATTATGTGATTGTGATTATGTGATTGTGATTGTGATTGTGTGATTGTGATTGTGTGATTGTGATTGTGTGATTGTGATTGTGTGATTGTGATTGTGATTGTGATTGTGATTGTGATTGTGATTGTGATTGTGATTGTGATTGTGATTGTGATTGTGATTGTGATTGTGTGATTGTGATTGTGTGATTGTGATGGTGTGATTGTGATTGTGTGATTGTGATTGTGTGATTGTGATTGTGTGATTGTGATTGTGTGATTGTGATTGTGTGATTGTGATTGTGTGACTGTGATTGTGGGATTGTGTTTGTGGGATTGTGATTATGGGATTGTGACTATGTGATTGAGTGATTGTGACTGTGTGATTGTGACTGTGTGATTGTGATTGTGTGATTGTGATTGTGTGATTGTGATTGTGTGATTGTGATTGTGTGATTGTGATTGTGTGATTGTGATTGTGTGATCGTGATTGTGTGATCGTGATTGTGTGATCGTGATTGTGTGATCGTGATTGTGGGATTGTGACTGTGTGATTGTGTGATCGTGATTGTGTGATCGTGATTGTGTGATCGTGATTGTGTGGCCGTGATTGTGTGATCGTGATTGTGCGATCGTGTTTGTGTGATCGTGATTGTGTGCTCGTGATTGTGTGATCGTGATTGTGTGATCCTGTTTGTGTGATCGTGATTGTGATTGAGATTGTGTGATTGTGATTGTGTGACTGTGATTGTGTGACTGTGATTGTGTGATCGTGATTGTGTGATCGTGACTGTGTGATCGTGATTGTGTGATTGTGTTATTGTGATTGTGTGATTGTGATTGTGTGATCGTGACTGTGTGATCGTGATCGTGTGATCATGATTGTGGGATTGTGACTGTGTGATTGTGTGATCGTGATTGTGATTGTGTGATTGTGATTATGTGATTGTGATTGTGATTGTGTGATTGTGATTGTGTGACTGTGATTGTGGGATTGTGATTGTGGGATCGTGATTGTGTGATCGTGATTGTGTGATCGTGATTGTGGGATTGTGACTGTGTGATTGTGTGATCGTGATTGTGTGATCGTGATTGTGTGATCGTGATTGTGTGGCCGTGATTGTGTGATCGTGATTGTGCGATCGTGTTTGTGTGATCGTGATTGTGTGCTCGTGATTGTGTGATCGTGATTGTGTGATCCTGTTTGTGTGATCGTGATTGTGATTGAGATTGTGTGATTGTAATTGTGTGACTGTGATTGTGTGACTGTGATTGTGTGATCGTGATTGTGTGATCGTGACTGTGTGATCGTGATTGTGTGATTGTGTTATTGTGATTGTGTGATTGTGATTGTGTGATCGTGACTGTGTGATCGTGATTGTGTGATCGTGATTGTGGGATTGTGACTGTGTGATTGTGTGATCGTGATTGTGATTGTGTGATTGTGATTATGTGATTGTGATTGTGATTGTGTGATTGTGATTGTGTGATTGTGATTGTGTGATTGTGATTGTGTGATTGTGATTGTGTGATTGTGATTGTGATTGTGATTGTGATTGTGATTGTGATTGTGATTGTGATTGTGATTGTGATTGTGATTGTGATTGTGATTGTGATTGTGATTGTGATTGTGATTGTGTGATTGTGATTGTGTGATTGTGATGGTGTGATTGTGATTGTGTGATTGTGATTGTGTGATTGTGATTGTGTGATTGTGATTGTGATTGTGATTGTGTGATTGTGATTGTGTGATTGTGATGGTGTGATTGTGACTGTGTGATTGTGATTGTGTGATTGTGATTGTGTGATTGTGATTGTGTGATTGTGATTGTGTGATTGTGATTGTGTGATTGTGATTGTGTGACTGTGATTGTGGGATTGTGATTGTGGGATTGTGATTATGGGATTGAGACTATGTGATTGAGTGATTGTGACTGTGTGATTGTGATTGTGTGATTGTGATTGTGTGATTGTGATTGTGTGATTGTGATTGTGTGATTGTGATTGTGTGATCGTGATTGTGTGATCGTGATTGTGTGATCGTGATTGTGTGATCGTGATTGTGGGATTGTGACTGTGTGATTGTGTGATCGTGATTGTGTGATCGTGATTGTGTGATCGTGATTGTGTGGCCGTGATTGTGTGATCGTGATTGTGCGATCGTGTTTGTGTGATCGTGATTGTGTGCTCGTGATTGTGTGATCGTGATTGTGTGATCCTGTTTGTGTGATCGTGATTGTGATTGAGATTGTGTGATTGTGATTGTGTGACTGTGATTGTGTGACTGTGATTGTGTGATCGTGATTGTGTGATCGTGACTGTGTGATCGTGATTGTGTGATTGTGTTATTGTGATTGTGTGATTGTGATTGTGTGATCGTGACTGTGTGATCGTGATTGTGTGATCATGATTGTGGGATTGTGACTGTGTGATTGTGTGATCGTGATTGTGATTGTGTGATTGTGATTATGTGATTGTGATTATGTGATTGTGATTGTGATTGTGTGATTGTGATTGTGTGACTGTGATTGTGGGATTGTGATTGTGGGATTGTGATTATGGGATTGTGACTATGTGATTGAGTGATTGTGATTGTGTGATTATGATTGTGTGATTGTGATTGTGTTATTGTGATTGTGTGATTGTGATTGCGTGATTGTGATTGTGTGATCGTGACTGTGTGATCGTGATTGTGTGATCGTGATTGTGCGATTGTGATTGTGATTGTGTGACTGTGTGATTGTGACTGTGTGACAGTGTGATTGTGATTGTGTGATCGTGATTGTGTGATCGTGATTGTGTGATCGTGATTGGGTGGCCGTGATTGTGTGATCGTGATTGTGCGATCGTGTTTGTGTGATCGTGATTGTGTGCTCGTGATTGTGTGATCGTGATTGTGTGATCCTGTTTGTGTGATCGTGATTGTGATTGAGATTGTGTGATTGTGATTGTGTGACTGTGCTTGTGTGACTGTGATTGTGTGATGGTGATTGTGTGATCGTGACTGTGTGATCGTGATTGTGTGATTGTGTTATTGTGATTGTGTTATTGTGATTGTGTGATTGTGATTGTGTGATCGTGACTGTGTGATCGTGATTGTGTGATCGTGATTGTGGGATTGTGACTGTGTGATTGTGTGATCGTGATTGTGATTGTGTGATTGTGATTATGTGATTGTGATTGTGATTGTGTGATTGTGATTGTGTGATTGTGATTGTGTGACTGTGATTGTGTGATTGTGATTGTGATTGTGATTGTGATTGTGATTGTGATTGTGATTGTGATTGTGATTGTGATTGTGATTGAGATTGTGATTGTGATTGTGATTGTGATTGTGATTGTGATTGTGATTGTGATTGTGATTGTGTGATCGTGACTGTGTGATCGTGATTGTGTGATCGTGATTGTGGGATTGTGACTGTGTGATTGTGTGATCGTGATTGTGATTGTGTTATTGTGATTGTGTGATTGTTATTGCGTGATTGTGATTGTGTGATCGTGACTGTGTGATCGTGATTGTGGGTTTGTGACTGTGTGATTGTGTGATTGTGATTGTGTGATTGTGATTGTGTGATTGTGATTGTGTGATTGTGATTGTGTGATTGTGATTGTGTGATTGTGATTGTGTGATTGTGATTGTGTGATTGTGATTGTGATTGTGATTGTGTGACTGTGATTGTGTGACTGTGATTGTGTGACTGTGATTGTGTGATTGTGATTGTGTGATTGTGATTGTGTGATTGTGATTGTGTGATTGTGATTGTGTGATTGTGATTGTGTGATTGTGATTGTGTGATTGTGATTGTGTGATTGTGATTGTGTGATTGTGATTGTGTGATTGTGATTGTGTGATTGTGATTGTGTGATTGTGATTGTGTGATTGTGATTGTGTGATTGTGATTGTGTGATTGTGATTGTGTGATTGTGATTGTGTGATTGTGATTGTGTGATTGTGATTGTGTGATTGTGATTGTGTGATTGTGATTGTGTGATTGTGATTGTGTGATTGTGATTGTGTGATTGTGATTGTGTGATTGTGATTGTGTGATTGTGATTATGTGATTGTGATTGTGTGATTGTGATTGTGTGATTGTGATTGTGTGATTGTGATTGTGTGATTGTGATTGTGTGATTGTGATTGTGTGATTGTGATTGTGTGATTGTGATTGTGTGATTGTGATTGTGTGATTGTGATTCTGTTATTGTGATTGTGTTATTGTGATTGTGTGATTGTGATTGTGTGATCGTGACTGTGTGATCGTGATTGTGTGATCGTGATTGTGGGATTGTGACTGTGTGATTGTGTGATCGTGATTGTGATTTTGTTATTGTGATTGTGTGATTGGGATGGCGTGATTGTGACTGTGTGATCCTGATTGTGAGATCGTTATTGTGGGATTGTGATTATGGGATTGTGACTGTGTGATTGAGTGATTGTGATTGTGTGATCGTGATTGTGTGATCGTGATTGTGTGATCGTGATTGTGTGATCGTGATTGTGATTGTGTTATTGTGATTGTGTTATTGTGATTGTGTTATTGTGATTGTGTTATTGTGATTGTGTGATTGTGATTGTGTGATCGTGACTGTGTGATCGTGATTATGCGAACGTGATTGTGTGATCGTGATTGTGTGATTGTGATTGTGATTGTGACTGTGTGATTGTGTGATCGTGATTGTGTGGCCGTGATTGTGTGATCGTGATTGTGCGATCGTGTTTGTGTGATCGTGATTGTGTGCTCGTGATTGTGTGATCGTGATTGTGTGATCCTGTTTGTGTGATCGTGATTGTGTGATCGTGATTGTGTGATTGTGTTATTGTGATTGTGTGACTCTGATTGTGTGATTGTGATTGTGTGATCGTGACTGTGTGATCGTGATTGTGTGATCGTGATTGTGGGATTGTGACTGTGTGATTGTGTGATCGTGATTGTGATTGTGTTATTGTGATTGCGTGATTGTGATTGCGTGATTGTGATTGTGTGATCGTGACTGTGTGATCGTGATTGTGGGTTTGTGACTGTGTGATTGTGTGATTGTGATTGTGTGATTGTGTGATTGTGATTGTGTGATTGTGATTGTGTGATTGTGATTGTGTGATTGTGATTGTGTGATTGTGATTGTGTGATTGTGATTGTGATTGTGATTGTGTGACTGTGATTGTGTGACTGTGATTGTGGGATTGTGACTGTGTGATCGTGATTGTGTGATCGTGATTGTGGGATTGTGATTATGGGATTGTGACTATGTGATTGAGTGATTGTGACTGTGTGATTGTGATTGTGTGATTGTGATTGTGTGATTGTGATTGTGTGATTGTGATTGTGTGATTGTGATTGTGTGATTGTGATTGTGTGATTGTGATTGTGTGATTGTGATTGTGTGATTGTGATTGTGTGATTGTGATTGTGTGATTGTGATTGTGTGATTGTGATTGTGTGATTGTGATTGTGTGATTGTGATTGTGTGATTGTGATTGTGTGATTGTGATTGTGTGATTGTGATTGTGTGATTGTGATTGTGTGATTGTGATTGTGTGATTGTGATTGTGTGATTGTGATTGTGTGATTGTGATTGTGTGATTGTGATTGTGTGATTGTGATTGTGTGATTGCGATTGTGTGGTTGTGATTGTGTGATTGTGATTGTGTGATCGTGACTGTGTGATCGTATTTGTGTGATCGTGATTGTGGGTTTGTGACTGTGTGATTGTGTTATTGTGATTGTGTGATTGCGATTGTGTGATTGTGATTGTGTGACTGTGTGATTGTGACTGTGTGACAGTGTGATTGTGATTGTGTGATCGTGATTGTGTGGTCGTGATTGTGGGATTGTGACTGTGTGATTGTGTGATCGTGATTGTGATTGTGTTATTGTGATTGTGTGATTGTGATTGCGTGATTGTGATTGTGTGATCGTGACTGTGTGATCGTGATTGTGTGATCGTGATTGTGCGATTGTGATTGTGATTGTGTGACTGTGTGATTGTGACTGTGTGACAGTGTGATTGTGATCGTGTGATCGTGATTGTGTGGTCGTGATTGTGTGATTGTGTTTGTGTGATTGTTGTTGTGATTGTGATTGAGTGACTGTGTGATTGTGATTGTGTGATCGTGATTGTGTGATCGTGATTGTGTGATCGTGATTGTGTGATCGTGATTGTGTGATCGTGATTGTGTGATTGTGATTGTGTGATTGTGATTGTGTGATTGTTATTGTGTGACTGTGATTGTGGGATTGTGATTGTGGGATTGTGATTATGGGATTGTGACTATGTGATTGAGTGATTGTGACTGTGTGATTGTGATTGTGTGATTGTGATTGTGTTATTGTGATTGTGTGATTGTGATTGCGTGATTGTGATTGTGTGATCGTGACTGTGTGATCGTGATTGTGTGATCGTGATTGTGCGATTGTGATTGTGATTGTGTGACTGTGTGATTGTGACTCTGTGACAGTGTGATTGTGATTGTGTGATCGTGATTGTGTGGTCGTGATTGTGTGATTGTGTTTGTGTGATTGTTGTTGTGATTGTGATTGAGTGACTGTGTGATTGTGATTGTGTGATCGTGATTGTGTGATCGTGATTGTGTGATCGTGACTGTGTGATTGTGTGATCGTGATTGTGTGATCGTGATTGTGTGGCCGTGATTGTGTGATCGTGATTGTGCGATCGTGTTTGTGTGATCGTGATTGTGTGCTCGTGATTGTGTGATCGTGATTGTGTGATCCTGTTTGTGTGATCGTGATTGTGATTGAGATTGTGTGATTCTAATTGTGTGACTGTGATTGTGTGACTGTGATTGTGTGATCGTGATTGTGTGATCGTGACTGTGTGATCGTGATTGTGTGATTGTGTTATTGTGATTGTGTTATTGTGATTGTGTGATTGTGATTGTGTGATCGTGACTGTGTGATCGTGATTGTGTGATCGTGATTGTGGGATTGTGACTGTGTGATTGTGTGATCGTGATTGTGATTGTGTGATTGTGATTATGTGATTGTGATTGTGATTGTGTGATTGTGATTGTGTGATTGTGATTGTGTGATTGTGATTGTGTGATTGTGATTGTGTGATTGTGATTGTGATTGTGATTGTGATTGTGATTGTGATTGTGATTGTGATTGTGATTGTGATTGTGATTGTGTGATTGTGATTGTGTGATTGTGATGGTGTGATTGTGATTGTGTGATTGTGATTGTGTGATTGTGTGATTGTGATTGTGTGATTGTGATTGTGTGATTGTGATTGTGTGATTGTGATTGTGTGACTGTGATTGTGGGATTGTGATTGTGGGATTTTGATTATGGGATTGTGACTATGTGATTGAGTGATTGTGACTGTGTGATTGTGATTGTGTGATTGTGATTGTGTGATTGTGATTGTGTGATTGTGATTGTGTGATTGTGATTGTGTGATTGTGATTGTGTGATTGTGATTGCGTGATTGTGATTGTGTGATCGTGATTGTGTGATCGTGATTGTGTGATCGTGATTGTGTGATCGTGATTGTGGGATTGTGACTGTGTGATTGTGTGATCGTGATTGTGTGATCGTGATTGTGTGATCGTGATTGTGTGGCCGTGATTGTGTGATCGTGATTGTGCGATCGTCTTTGTGTGATCGTGATTGTGTGCTCGTGATTGTGTGATCGTGATTGTGTGATCCTGTTTGTGTGATCGTGATTGTGATTGAGATTGTGTGATTGTGATTGTGTGACTGTGATTGTGTGACTGTGATTGTGTGATCGTGATTTTGGGATTGTGACTGTGTGATTGTGTGATCGTGATTGTGATTGTGTGATTGTGATTATGTGATTGTGATTGTGATTGTGTGATTGTGATTGTGTGACTGTGATTGTGGGATTGTGATTGTGGGATTGTGATTATGGGATTGTGACTATGTGATTGAGTGATTGTGATTGTGTGATTATGATTGTGTGATTGTGATTGTGTTATTGTGATTGTGTGATTGTGATTGCGTGATTCTGATTGTGTGATCGTGACTGTGTGATCGTGATTGTGTGATCGTGATTGTGCGATTGTGATTGTGATTGTGTGACTGTGTGATTGTGACTGTGTGACAGTGTGATTGTGATTGTGTGATCGTGATTGTGTGGTCGTGATTGTGTGATTGTGTTTGTGTGATTGTTGTTGTGATTGTGATTGAGTGACTGTGTGATTGTGATTGTGTGATCGTGATTGTGTGATCGTGATTGTGGGATTGTGACTGTGTGATTGTGTGATCGTGATTGTGTGATCGTGATTGTGTGATCGTGATTGTGTGGCCGTGATTGTGTGATCGTGATTGTGCGATCGTGTTTGTGTGATCGTGATTGTGTGCTCGTGATTGTGTGATCGTGATTGTGTGATCCTGTTTGTGTGATCGTGATTGTGATTGAGATTGTGTGATTGTGATTGTGTGACTGTGCTTGTGTGACTGTGATTGTGTGATCGTGATTGTGTGATCGTGACTGTGTGATCGTGATTGTGTGATTGTGTTATTGTGATTGTGTTATTGTGATTGTGTGATTGTGATTGTGTGATCGTGACTGTGTGATCGTGATTGTGTGATCGTGATTGTGTGATTGTGATTATGTGATTGTGATTGTGATTGTGTGATTGTGATTGTGTGATTGTGATTGTGTGATTGTGATTGTGTGATTGTGATTGTGTGATTGTGATTGTGATTGTGATTGTGATTGTGATTGTGATTGTGATTGTGATTGTGATTGTGATTGTGATTGTGTGATCGTGACTGTGTGATCGTGATTGTGTGATCGTGATTGTGGGATTGTGACTGTGTGATTGTGTGATCGTGATTGTGATTGTGTTATTGTGATTGTGTGATTGTGATTGCGTGATTGTGATTGTGTGATCGTGATTGTGTGATTGTGATTATGTGATTGTGATTGTGATTGTGTGATTGTGATTGTGTGATTGTGATTGTGTGATTGTGATTGTGTGATTGTGATTGTGTGATTGTGATTGTGATTGTGATTGTGATTGTGATTGTGATTGTGATTGTGATTGTGATTGTGATTGTGATTGTGATTGTGATTGTGTGATCGTGACTGTGTGATCGTGATTGTGTGATCGTGATTGTGGGATTGTGACTGTGTGATTGTGTGATCGTGATTGTGATTGTGTTATTGTGATTGTGTGATTGTGATTGCGTGATTGTGATTGTGTGATCGTGACTGTGTGATCGTGATTGTGGGTTTGTGACTGTGTGATTGTGTGATTGTGATTGTGTGATTGTGATTGTGTGATTGTGATTGTGTGATTGTGATTGTGTGATTGTGATTGTGTGATTGTGATTGTGTGATTGTGATTGTGATTGTGATTGTGTGACTGTGATTGTGTGACTGTGATTGTGTGACTGTGATTGTGTGATTGTGATTGTGTGATTGTGATTGTGTGATTGTGATTGTGTGATTGTGATTGTGTGATTGTGATTGTGTGATTGTGATTGTGTGATTGTGATTGTGTGATTGTGATTGTGTGATTGTGATTGTGTGATTGTGATTGTGTGATTGTGATTGTGTGATTGTGATTGTGTGATTGTGATTGTGTGATTGTGATTGTGTGATTGTGATTGTGTGATTGTGATTGTGTGATTGTGATTGTGTGATTGTGATTGTGTGATTGTGATTGTGTGATTGTGATTGTGTGATTGTGATTGTGTGATTGTGATTGTGATTGTGTTATTGTGATTGTGTTATTGTGATTGTGTGATTGTGATTGTGTGATCGTGACTGTGTGATCATGATTGTGGGATTGTGACTGTGTGATTTTGTGATCGTGATTGTGATTTTGTTATTGTGATTGTGTGATTGTGATGGCGTGATTGTGACTGTGTGATCCTGATTGTGAGATCGTTATTGTGGGATTGTGATTATGGGATTGTGACTGTGTGATTGAGTGATTGTGATTGTGTGATCGTGATTGTGTGATCGTGATTGTGTGATCGTGATTGTGTGATCGTGATTGCGATTGTGTTATTGTGATTGTGTTATTGTGATTGTGTGATTGTGATTGTGTGATCGTGACTGTGTGGTCGTGATTATGCGAACGTGATTGTGTGATCGTGATTGTGTGATTGTGATTGTGATTGTGACTGTGTGATTGTGTGATTGTGGTTGTGTGATTGTGATTGTGTGACTGTGATTGTGTGACTGTGATTGTGTGATTGTGATTGTGGGATTGTGATTGTGTGGTTGTGTGATCGTGATTGTGTGATAGTGATTGTGTGATAGTGATTGTGTGATAGTGATTGTGTGATCGTGATTGTGTGATCGTGATTGTGTGATTGTGTTATTGTGATTGTGTGACTCTGATTGTGTGATTGTGATTGTGTGATCGTGACTGTGTGATCGTGATTGTGTGATCGTGATTGTGGGATTGTGACTGTGTGATTGTGTGATCGTGATTGTGATTGTGTTATTGTGATTGTGTTATTGTGATTGTGTGATTGTGATTGCGTGATTGTGATTGTGTGATCGTGACTGTGTGATCGTGATTGTGGGTTTGTGACTGTGTGATTGTGTGATTGTGATTGTGATTGTGTGATTGTGATTGTGTGATTGTGATTGTGTGATTGTGATTGTGTGATTGTGATTGTGTGATTGTGATTGTGTGATTGTGATTGTGTGATTGTGATTGTGTGATTGTGATTGTGTGATTGTGATTGTGTGATTGTGATTGTGTGATTGTGATTGTGTGATTGTGATTGTGTGATTGTGATTGTGTGATTGTGATTGTGTGATTGTGATTGTGTGATTGTGATTGTGATTGTGATTGTGTGACTGTGATTGTGTGATTGTGATTGTGTGATTGTGATTGTGTGATTGTGGTTGTGGGATTGTGATTGTGTGATTGTGATTGTGTGATTGTGATTGTGTGATTGTGGTTGTGGGATTGTGATTGTGTGATTGTGTGATCGTGATTGTGTGATCGTGACTGTGTGATCGTGTTTGTGTGATCGTGATTGTGGGTTTGTGACTGTGTGATTGTGTGATTGTGATTGTGTGATTGTGATTGTGTGATTGTGATTGTGTGACTGTGATTGCGTGACTGTGATTGTGGGATTGTGATTGTGTGATTGTGTGATCATCATTGAGTGATCGTGATTGTGTGATCGTGATTGTGCGAACGTGATTGTGTGATTGTGATTGTGTGATTGTGATTGTGATTGTA
Organism: Megachile rotundata; assembly: GCF_050947335.1. Classification (NCBI taxonomy): domain Eukaryota; kingdom Metazoa; phylum Arthropoda; class Insecta; order Hymenoptera; family Megachilidae; genus Megachile; species Megachile rotundata. The sequence continues at coordinate 720,074 of NW_027473334.1, read as the reverse complement.
ACTGTGTGATTGTGTGATTGTGGTTGTGTGATTGTGATTGTGTGACTGTGATTGTGTGATTCTGATTGTGGGATTGTGATTGTGTGATTGTGTGATCGTGATTGTGGGATAGTGATTGTGTGATAGTGATTGTGTGATAGTGATTGTGTGATCGTGATTGTGTGATCGTGGTTGTGTGATCGTGGTTGTGTGATTGTGTTATTGTGATTGTGTGATTCTGATTGTGTGATAGTGATTGTGTGATAGTGATTGTGTGATCGTGATTGTGTGATCGTGATTGTGTGATCGTGATTGTGTGATTGTGTGATTGTGTTATTGTGATTGTGTGATTGTGATTGTGTGATTGTGATTGTGTGATTGTGATTGTGTGATTGTGATTGTGTGATTGTGATTGTGTGATTGTGATTGTGTGATTGTGATTGTGTGATTGTGATTGTGTTATTGTGATTGTGTTATTGTGATTGTGTTATTGTGATTGTGCGATTGTGATTGTGTGATCGTGACTGTGTGATCGTGATTGTGTGATCCTGATTGTGGGATTGTGACTGTGTGATTGTGTGATCGTGATTGTGATTTTGTTATTGTGATTGTGTGATTGTGATTGCGTGATTGTGACTGTGTGATCCTGATTGTGAGATCGTTATTGTGGGATTGTGATTATGGGATTGTGACTGTGTGATTGAGTGATTGTGATTGTGTGATCGTGATTGTGTGATCGTGATTGTGTGATTGTGTTATTGTGATTGTGTGATTGTGATTGTGTGATCGTGACTGTGTGATCGTGATTGTGTGATCGTGATTGCGGGATTGTGACTGTGTGATTGTGTGATCGTGATTGCGATTGTGTGATTGTGATTATGTGATTGTGATTGTGATTGTGATTGTGTGATTGTGATTGTGTGATTGTGATTGTGTGATTGTGATTGTGTGATTGTGATTGTGTGATTGTGATTGTGTGATTGTGATTGTGTGATTGTGATTGTGTGATTGTGATTGTGATTGTGTGACTGTGATTGTGGGATTGTGATTGTGGGATTGTGATTGTGTGATTGTGTGATCGTGATTGTGTGATCGCAAATGTGGGATTGTGACTGTGTGATTGTGTGATTGTGATTGTGATTGTGACTGTGTGATTGTGTGATTGTGGTTGTGTGATTGTGATTGTGTGACTGTGATTGTGTGATTGTGATTGTGGGATTGTGGTTGTGTGATTGTGTGATCGTGATTGTGTGATAGTGATTGTGTGATAGTGATTGTGTGATAGTGATTGTGTGATTGTGTTATTGTGATTATGTGATTCTGATTGTGCGATTGTGATTGTGTGGTCGTGATTGTGGGATTGTGACTGTGTGATTGTGTGACCGTGATTGTGTGATCGTGATTGTGTGATCGTGATTGTGTGGCCGTGATTGTGTGATCGTGATTGTGCGATCGTGTTTGTGTGATCGTGAAAATGTGCTCGTGATTGTGTGATCGTGATTGTGTGATCCTGTTTGTGTGATCTAGATTGTGATTGAGATTGTGTGACTGTGATTGTGTGACTGTGATTGTGTGATCGTGATTGTGTGATCGTGACTGTGTGATCGTGATTGTGTGATTGTGTTATTGTGATTGTGTTATTGTGATTGTGTGATTGTAATTGTGTGATCGTGACTGTGTGATCGTGATTGTGTGATCGTGATTGTGGGATTGTGACTGTGTGATTGTGTGATCGTGATTGTGGGATTGTGACTGTGTGATTGTGTGATCGTGATTGTGATTTTGTTATTGTGATTGTGTGATTGTGATTGCGTGATTGTGACTGTGTGATCCTGATTGTGAGATCGTTATTGTGGGATTGTGATTATGGGATTGTGACTGTGTGATTAAGTGATTGTGATTGTGTGATCGTGATTGTGTGATCGTGATTGTGTGATCGTGATTGTGTGATCGTGATTGTGTGATCGTGATTGTGTGATCGTGATTGTGTGATTGTGTTATTGTGATTGTGTTATTGTGATTGTGCGATTCTGATTGTGTGATCGTGATTGTGTGATCGTGACTGTGTGATCGTGATTGTGTGATTGTGTTATTGTGATTGTGTGATTGTAATTGTGTGATCGTGACTGTGTGATCGTGATTGTGTGATCGTGATTGTGGGATTGTGACTGTGTGATTGTGTGATCGTGATTGTGATTGGGTGATTGTGATTATGTGACTGTGATTGTGATTGTGTGATTGTGATTGTGTGATTGTGATTGTGTGATTGTGATTGTGTGATTGTGATTGTGATTGTGATTGTGTGACTGTGATTGTGTGACTGTGATTGTGGGATTGTGACTGTGTGATCGTGATTGTGTGATCATAATTGTGGGATTGTGATTATGGGATTGTGACTATGTGATTGAGTGATTGTGACTGTGTGATTGTGATTGTGTGATTGTGATTTTGTGATTGTGATTGTGTCATTGTGATTGTGTGATTGTGATTGTGTGATCGTGACTGTGTGATCGTGATTGTGTGATCGTGATTGCGGGATTGTGACTGTGTGATTGTGTGATCGTGATTGTGATTGTGTGATTGTGATTATGTGATTGTGATTGTGATTGTGTGATTGTGATTGTGTGATTGTGATTGTGTGATTGTGATTGTGTGATTGTGATTGTGTGATTGTGATTGTGTGATTGTGATTGTGTGATTGTGATTGTGTGATTGTGATTGTGTGATTGTGATTGTGTGACTGTGATTGTGGGATTGTCATTGTGGGATTGTGATTGTGTGATTGTGTGATCGTGATTGTGTGATCGCAAATGTGGGATTGTGACTGTGTGATTGTGTGATTGTGATTGTGATTGTGACTGTGTGATTGTGTGATTGTGGTTGTGTGATTGTGATTGTGTGACTGTGATTGTGTGATTGTGATTGTGGGATTGTGATTGTGTGATTGTGTGATCGTGATTGTGTGATAGTGATTGTGTGATAGTGATTGTGTGATAGTGATTGTGTGATTGTGTTATTGTGATTATGTGATTCTGATTGTGTGATTGTGATTGTGTGATCGTGATTGTGGGATTGTGACTGTGTGATTGTGTGATCGTGATTGTGTGATCGTGATTGTGTGATCGTGATTGTGTGGCCGTGATTGTGTGATCGTGATTGTGCGATCGTGTTTGTGTGATCGTGATTGTGTGCTCGTGATTGTGTGATCGTGATTGTGTGATCCAGTTTGTGTGATCTAGATTGTGATTGAGATTGTGTGATTGTGATTGTGTGACTGTGCTTGTGTGACTGTGATTGTGTGATCGTGATTGTGTGATCGTGACTGTGTGATCGTGATTGTGTGATTGTGTTATTGTGATTGTGTTATTGTGATTGTGTGATTGTGATTGTGTGATCGTGATTGTGATTGTGTGATTGTGATTATGTGATTGTGATTGTGATTGTGTGATTGTGATTGTGTGATTGTGATTGTGTGATTGTGATTGTGTGATTGTGATTGTGTGATTGTGATTGTGTGATTGTGTGATTGTGATTGTGTGATTGTGATTGTGTGACTGTGATTGTGGGATTGTCATTGTGGGATTGTGATTGTGTGATTGTGTGATCGTGATTGTGTGATCGCAAATGTGGGATTGTGACTGTGTGATTGTGTGATTGTGATTGTGATTGTGACTGTGTGATTGTGTGATTGTGGTTGTGTGATTGTGATTGTGTGACTGTGATTGTGTGATTGTGATTGTGGGATTGTGATTGTGTGATTGTGTGATCGTGATTGTGTGATAGTGATTGTGTGATAGTGATTGTGTGATTGTGTTATTGTGATTATGTGATTCTGATTGTGTGATTGTGATTGTGCGATCGTGATTGTGGGATTGTGACTGTGTGATTGTGTGATCGTGATTGTGTGATCGTGATTGTGTGATCGTGATTGTGTGGCCGTGATTGTGTGATCGTGATTGTGCGATCGTGTTTGTGTGATCGTGATTGTGTGCTCGTGATTGTGTGATCGTGATTGTGTGATCCAGTTTGTGTGATCTAGATTGTGATTGAGATTGTGTGATTGTGATTGTGTGACTGTGCTTGTGTGACTGTGATTGTGTGATCGTGACTGTGTGATCGTGATTGTGTGATTGTGTTATTGTGATTGTGTTATTGTGATTGTGTGATTGTGATTGTGTGATCGTGACTGTGTGATCGTGATTGTGTGATCGTGATTGTGGGATTGTGACTGTGTGATTGTGTGATCGTGATTGTGATTGTGTGATTGTGATTATGGGATTGTGATTGTGATTGTGTGATTGTGATTGTGTGATTGTGATTGTGTGATTGTGATTGTGTGATTGTGATTGTGTGATTGTGATTGTGTGATTGTGATTGTGTGATTGTGATTGTGTGATTGTGATTGTGATTGTGATTGTGATTGTGATTGTGATTGTGATTGTGATTGTGATTGTGATTGTGATTGTGATTGTGATTGTGATTGTGTGATCGTGACTGTGTGATCGTGATTGTGTGATCGTGATTGTGGGATTGTGACTGTGTGATTGTGTGATCGTGATTGTGATTGTGTTATTGTGATTGTGTGATTGTGATTGCGTGATTGTGATTGTGTGATCGTGATTGTGTGATCGTGATTGTGGGTTTGTGACTGTGTGATTGTGTGATTGTGATTGTGTGATTGTGATTGTGTGATTGTGATTGTGTGATCGTGATTGTGGGATTGTGACTGTGTGATTGTGTGATCGTGATTGTGATTGTGTTATTGTGATTGTGTGACTGTGATTGTGTGACTGTGATTGTGTGATTGTGATTGTGTGATTGTGATTGTGTGATTGTGATTGTGTGATTGTGATTGTGTGATTGTGATTGTGTGATTGTGATTGTGTGATTGTGATTGTGTGATTGTGATTGTGTGATTGCGATTGTGTGATTGTGATTGTGTGATTGTGATTGTGTGATTGTGATTGTGTGATTGTGATTGTGTGATTGTGATTGTGTGATTGTGATTGTGTGATTGTGATTGTGTGACTGCGGTTGTGGGATTGTGACTGTGTGATCGTGATTGTGTGATCGTGATTGTGTGATCGTGATTGTGGGATTGTGACTGTGTGATTGTGTGATCGTGATTGTGTGATCGTGATTGTGTGGCCGTGATTGTGTGATCGTGATTGTGCGATCGTGTTTGTGTGGTCGTGATTGTGTGCTCGTGATTGTGTGATCGTGATTGTGTGATCCTGTTTGTGTGATCGTGATTGTGATTGAGATTGTGTGATTGTGATTGTGTGACTGTGATTGTGTGACTGTGATTGTGTGATCGTGATTGTGTGATCGTGACTGTGTGATCGTGATTGTGTGATTGTGATTGTGTGATTGTGATTGTGTGATTGTGATTGTGTGACTGTGATTGTGGGATTGTCATTGTGGGATTGTGATTGTGTGATTGTGTGATCGTGATTGTGTGATCGCAAATGTGGGATTGTGACTGTGTGATTGTGTGATTGTGATTGTGATTGTGACTGTGTGATTGTGTGATTGTGGTTGTGTGATTGTGATTGTGTGACTGTGATTGTGTGATTGTGATTGTGGGATTGTGATTGTGTGATTGTGTGATCGTGATTGTGTGATAGTGATTGTGTGATAGTGATTGTGTGATTGTGTTATTGTGATTATGTGATTCTGATTGTGTGATTGTGATTGTGTGATCGTGATTGTGGGATTGTGACTGTGTGATTGTGCGATCGTGATTGTGTGATCGTGATTGTGTGATCGTGATTGTGTGGCCGTGATTGTGTGATCGTGATTGTGCGATCGTGTTTGTGTGATCGTGATTGTGTGCTCGTGATTGTGTGATCGTGATTGTGTGATGCAGTTTGTGTGATCTAGATTGTGATTGAGATTGTGTGATTGTGATTGTGTGACTGTGCTTGTGTGACTGTGATTGTGTGATCGTGATTGTGTGATCGTGGTTGTGTGATCGTGGTTGTGTGATTGTGTTATTGTGATTGTGTGATTCTGATTGTGTGATAGTGATTGTGTGATAGTGATTGTGTGATCGTGATTGTGTGATCGTGATTGTGTGATCGTGATTGTGTGATTGTGTTATTGTGATTGTGTGATTGTGATTGTGTGATTGTGATTGTGTGATTGTGATTGTGTGATTGTGATTGTGTGATTGTGATTGTGTGATTGTGATTGTGTGATTGTGATTGTGTGATTGTGATTGTGTGATTGTGATTGTGTGATTGTGATTGTGTGATTGTGATTGTGTTATTGTGATTGTGTTATTGTGATTGTGTGATTGTGATTGTGTGATCGTGACTGTGTGATCGTGATTGTGTGATCGTGATTGTGGGATTGTGACTGTGTGATTGTGTGATCGTGATTGTGATTTTGTTATTGTGATTGTGTGATTGTGATTGCGTGATTGTGACTGTGTGATCCTGATTGTGAGATCGTTATTGTGGGATTGTGATTATGGGATTGTGACTGTGTGATTGAGTGATTGTGATTGTGTGATCGTGATTGTGTGATCGTGATTGTGTGATCGTGATTGTGTGATCGTGATTGTGTGATCGTGATTGTGTGATTGTGTTATTGTGATTGTGTGATTGTGATTGTGTGATCGTGACTGAGTGATCGTGATTGTGTGATCGTGATTGCGGGATTGTGACTGTGTGATTGTGTGATCGTGATTGCGATTGTGTGATTGTGATTATGTGATTGTGATTGTGATTGTGATTGTGTGATTGTGATTGTGTGATTGTGATTGTGTGATTGTGATTGTGTGATTGTGATTGTGTGATTGTGATTGTGTGATTGTGATTGTGATTGTGTGACTGTGATTGTGGGATTGTGATTGTGGGATTGTGATTGTGTGATTGTGTGATCGTGATTGTGTGATCGCAAATGTGGGATTGTGACTGTGTGATTGTGTGATTGTGATTGTGATTGTGACTGTGTGATTGTGTGATTGTGGTTGTGTGATTGTGATTGTGTGACTGTGATTGTGTGATTGTGATTGTGGGATTGTGGTTGTGTGATTGTGTGATCGTGATTGTGTGATAGTGATTGTGTGATAGTGATTGTGTGATTGTGTTATTGTGATTATGTGATTCTGATTGTGCGATTGTGATTGTGTGGTCGTGATTGTGGGATTGTGACTGTGTGATTGTGTGACCGTGATTGTGTGATCGTGATTGTGTGATCGTGATTGTGTGGCCGTGATTGTGTGATCGTGATTGTGCGATCGTGTTTGTGTGATCGTGAAAATGTGCTCGTGATTGTGTGATCGTGATTGTGTGATCCTGTTTGTGTGATCCAGATTGTGATTGAGATTGTGTGACTGTGATTGTGTGACTGTGATTGTGTGATCGTGATTGTGTGATCGTGACTGTGTGATCGTGATTGTGTGATTGTGTTATTGTGATTGTGTTATTGTGATTGTGTGATTGTAATTGTGTGATCGTGACTGTGTGATCGTGATTGTGTGATCGTGATTGTGGGATTGTGACTGTGTGATTGTGTGATCGTGATTGTGGGATTGTGACTGTGTGATTGTGTGATCGTGATTGTGATTTTGTTATTGTGATTGTGTGATTGTGATTGCGTGATTGTGACTGTGTGATCCTGATTGTGAGATCGTTATTGTGGGATTGTGATTATGGGATTGTGACTGTGTGATTAAGTGATTGTGATTGTGTGATCGTGATTGTGTGATCGTGATTGTGTGATTGTGATTGTGTGATAGTGATTGTGTGATAGTGATTGTGTGATTGTGTTATTGTGATTATGTGATTCTGATTGTGCGATTGTGATAGTGTGGTCGTGATTGTGGGATTGTGACTGTGTGATTGTGTGACCGTGATTGTGTGATCGTGATTGTGTGATCGTGATTGTGTGGCCGTGATTGTGTGATCGCGATTGTGCGATCGTGTTTGTGTGATCGTGAAAATGTGCTCGTGATTGTGTGATCGTGATTGTGTGATCCTGTTTGTGTGATCTAGATTGTGATTGAGATTGTGTGACTGTGATTGTGTGACTGTGATTGTGTGATCGTGATTGTGTGATCGTGACTGTGTGATCGTGATTGTGTGATTGTGTTATTGTGATTGTGTTATTGTGATTGTGTGATTGTAATTGTGTGATCGTGACTGTGTGATCGTGATTGTGTGATCGTGATTGTGGGATTGTGACTGTGTGATTGTGTGATCGTGATTGTGGGATTGTGACTGTGTGATTGTGTGATCGTGATTGTGATTTTGTTATTGTGATTGTGTGATTGTGATTGCGTGATTGTGACTGTGTGATCCTGATTGTGAGATCGTTATTGTGGGATTGTGATTATGGGATTGTGACTGTGTGATTAAGTGATTGTGATTGTGTGATCGTGATTGTGTGATCGTGATTGTGTGATCGTGATTGTGTGATCGTGATTGTGTGATTGTGTTATTGTGATTGTGTTATTGTGATTGTGCGATTCTGATTGTGTGATCGTGATTGTGTGATCGTGACTGTGTGATCGTGATTGTGTGATTGTGTTATTGTGATTGTGTTATTGTGATTGTGTGATTGTAATTGTGTGATCGTGACTGTGTGATCGTGATTGTGTGATCGTGATTGTGGGATTGTGACTGTGTGATTGTGTGATCGTGATTGTGATTGTGTGATTGTGATTATGTGACTGTGATTGTGATTGTGTGATTGTGATTGTGTGATTGTGATTGTGTGATTGTGATTGTGTGATTGTGATTGTGTGATTGTGATTGTGTGATTGTGATTGTGTGATTGTGATTGTGATTGTGATTGTGTGACTGTGATTGTGTGACTGTGATTGTGGGATTGTGACTGTGTGATCGTGATTGTGTGATCATAATTGTGGGATTGTGATTATGGGATTGTGACTATGTGATTGAGTGATTGTGACTGTGTGATTGTGATTGTGTGATTGTGATTGTGTGATTGTGATTGTGTGATTGTGATTGTGTGATTGTGATTGTGTGATTGTGATTGTGTGATTGTGATTGTGTGATTGTGATTGTGTGATTGTGATTGTGTGATTGTGATTGTGTGATTGTGATTGTGTGATTGTGATTGTGATTGTGTGATTGTGATTGTGTGATTGTGATTGTGTGATTGTGATTGTGTGATTGTGATTGTGTGATTGTGATTGTGTGATTGTGATTGTGTGATTGTGATTGTGTGATTGTGATTGTGTGATTGTGATTGTGTGATTGTGATTGTGTGATTGTGATTGTGTGATTGTGATTGTGTGATTGTGATTGTGTGATTGTGATTGTGTGATTGTGATTGTGTGATTGTGATTGTGTGATTGTGATTGTGTGATTGTGATTGTGTGATTGTGATTTTGTGATTGTGATTGTGTCATTGTGATTGTGTCATTGTGATTGTGTGATTGTGATTGTGTGATTGTGATTGTGTGATGGTGATTGTGTGATTGTGATTGTGTGATTGTGATTGTGTGATTGTGATTGTGTGATTGTGATTGTGTGATTGTGATTGTGTGATTGCGATTGTGTGGTTGTGATTGTGTGATTGTGATTGTGTTATCGTGACTGCGTGATCGTATTTGTGTGATCATGATTGTGGGTTTGTGACTGTGTGATTGTGTTATTGTGATTGTGTGATTGCGATTGTGTGATTGTGATTGTGTGACTGTGTGATTGTGACTGTGTGCCAGTGTGATTGTGATTGTGTGATCGTGATTGTGTGGTCGTGATTGTGGGATTGTGACTGTGTGATTGTGTGATCGCGATTGTGATTGTGTTATTGTGATTGTGTGATTGTGATTGCGTGATTGTGATTGTGTGATTGTGACTGTGTGATCGTGATTGTGTGATCGTGATTGCGGGATTGTGACTGTGTGATTGTGTGATCGTGATTGTGATTGTGTGATTGTGATTATGTGATTGTGTTATTGTGATTGTGTTATTGTGATTGTGTGACTGTGATTGTGTGACTGTGATTGTGTGATTGTGATTGTGTGATTGTGATTGTGTGATTGTGATTGTGTGATTGTGATTGTGTGATTGTGATTGTGTGATTGTGATTGTGTGATTGTGATTGTGTGACTGCGGTTGTGGGATTCTGACTGTGTGATCGTGATTGTGTGATCGTGATTGTGTGATCGTGATTGTGGGATTGTGACTGTGTGATTGTGTGATCGTGATTGTGTGATCGTGATTGTGTGGCCGTGATTGTGTGATCGTGATTGTGCGATCGTGTTTGTGTGATCGTGATTGTGTGCTCGTGATTGTGTGATCGTGATTGTGTGATCCTGTTTGTGTGATCGTGATTGTGTGATAGTGATTGTGTGATAGGGATTGTGTGATCGTGATTGTGTGATTCTGATTGTGTGATTGTGATTGTGTGATCGTGACTGTGTGATCGTGATTGTGTGATCGTGATTGTGGGATTGTGACTGTGTGATTGTGTGATCGTGATTGTGATTCTGTTATTGTGATTGTGTGATTGTGATTGCGTGATTGTGATTGTGTGATCGTGACTGTGTGATCGTGATTGTGTGATCGTGATTGTGCGATTGTGATTGTGATTGTGTGACTGTGTGATTGTGACTGTGTGACAGTGTGATCGTGTTTGTGTGATCGTGATTGTGTGCTCGTGATTGTGTGATCGTGATTGTGTGATCCTGTTTGTGTGATCGTGAATGTGATTGAGATTGTGTGATTGTGATTGTGTGACTGTGATTGTGTGACTGTGATTGTGTGATCGTGATTGTGTGATCGTGACTGTGTGATCGTGATTGTGTGATTGTGATTGTGTGATTGTGATTGTGTGATTGTGATTGTGTGACTGTGATTGTGGGATTGTCATTGTGGGATTGTGATTGTGTGATTGTGTGATCGTGATTGTGTGATCGCAAATGTGGGATTGTGACTGTGTGATTGTGTGATTGTGATTGTGATTGTGACTGTGTGATTGTGTGATTGTGGTTGTGTGATTGTGATTGTGTGACTGTGATTGTGTGATTGTGATTGTGGGATTGTGATTGTGTGATTGTGTGATCGTGATTGTGTGATAGTGATTGTGTGATAGTGATTGTGTGATTGTGTTATTGTGATTATGTGATTCTGATTGTGTGATTGTGATTGTGTGATCGTGATTGTGGGATTGTGACTGTGTGATTGTGTGATCGTGATTGTGTGATCGTGATTGTGTGATCGTGATTGTGTGGCCGTGATTGTGTGATCGTGATTGTGCGATCGTGTTTGTGTGATCGTGATTGTGTGCTCGTGATTGTGTGATCGTGATTGTGTGATCCAGTTTGTGTGATCTAGATTGTGATTGAGATTGTGTGATTGTGATTGTGTGACTGTGCTTGTGTGACTGTGATTGTGTGATCGTGATTGTGTGATCGTGACTGTGTGATTGTGACTGTGTGATTGTGTGATTGTGATTGTGATTGTGACTGTGTGATTGTGTGATTGTGGTTGTGTGATTGTGATTGTGTGACTGTGATTGTGTGATTGTGATTGTGGGATTGTGATTGTGTGATTGTGTGATCGTGATTGTGTGATAGTGATTGTGTGATAGTGATTGTGTGATTGTGTTATTGTGATTATGTGATTCTGATTGTGTGATTGTGATTGTGTGATCGTGATTGTGGGATTGTGACTGTGTGATTGTGTGATCGTGATTGTGTGATCGTGATTGTGTGATCGTGATTGTGTGGCCGTGATTGTGTGATCGTGATTGTGCGATCGTGTTTGTGTGATCGTGATTGTGTGCTCGTGATTGTGTGATCGTGATTGTGTGATCCAGTTTGTGTGATCTAGATTGTGATTGAGATTGTGTGATTGTGATTGTGTGACTGTGCTTGTGTGACTGTGATTGTGTGATCGTGATTGTGTGATCGTGACTGTGTGATCGTGATTGTGTGATTGTGTTATTGTGATTGTGTTATTGTGATTGTGTGATTGTGATTGTGTGATCGTGACTGTGTGATCGTGATTGTGTGATCGTGATTGTGGGATTGTGACTGTGTGATTGTGTGATCGTGATTGTGATTGTGTGATTGTGATTATGGGATTGTGATTGTGATTGTGTGATTGTGATTGTGTGATTGTGATTGTGTGATTGTGATTGTGATTGTGATTGTGATTGTGATTGTGATTGTGATTGTGATTGTGATTGTGATTGTGATTGTGATTGTGATTGTGTGATCGTGACTGTGTGATCGTGATTGTGTGATCGTGATTGTGGGATTGTGACTGTGTGATTGTGTGATCGTGATTGTGATTGTGTTATTGTGATTGTGTGACTGTGATTGTGTGACTGTGATTGTGTGATTGTGATTGTGTGATTGTGATTGTGTGATTGTGATTGTGTGATTGTGATTGTGTGATTGTGATTGTGTGATTGTGATTGTGTGATTGTGATTGTGTGATTGCGATTGTGTGATTGCGATTGTGTGATCGTGATTGTGTGCTCGTGATTGTGTGATCGTGATTGTGTGATCCTGTTTGTGTGATCGTGAATGTGATTGAGATTGTGTGATTGTGATTGTGTGACTGTGATTGTGTGACTGTGATTGTGTGACTGTGATTGTGTGATCGTGATTGTGTGATCGTGACTGTGTGATCGTGATTGTGTGATTGTGATTGTGTGATTGTGATTGTGTGATTGTGATTGTGTGACTGTGATTGTGGGATTGTCATTGTGGGATTGTGATTGTGTGATTGTGTGATCGTGATTGTGTGATCGCAAATGTGGGATTGTGACTGTGTGATTGTGTGATTGTGATTGTGATTGTGACTGTGTGATTGTGTGATTGTGGTTGTGTGATTGTGATTGTGTGACTGTGATTGTGTGATTGTGATTGTGGGATTGTGATTGTGTGATTGTGTGATCGTGATTGTGTGATAGTGATTGTGTGATAGTGATTGTGTGATTGTGTTATTGTGATTATGTGATTCTGATTGTGTGATTGTGATTGTGTGATCGTGATTGTGGGATTGTGACTGTGTGATTGTGTGATCGTGATTGTGTGATCGTGATTGTGTGATCGTGATTGTGTGGCCGTGATTGTGTGATCGTGATTGTGCGATCGTGTTTGTGTGATCGTGATTGTGTGCTCGTGATTGTGTGATCGTGATTGTGTGATCCAGTTTGTGTGATCTAGATTGTGATTGAGATTGTGTGATTGTGATTGTGTGACTGTGCTTGTGTGACTGTGATTGTGTGATCGTGATTGTGTGATCGTGACTGTGTGATCGTGATTGTGTGATTGTGTTATTGTGATTGTGTTATTGTGATTGTGTTATTGTGATTGTGTGATTGTGATTGTGTGATTGTGATTGTGTGATTGTGATTGTGTGACTGTGATTGTGGGATTGTCATTGTGGGATTGTGATTGTGTGATTGTGTGATCGTGATTGTGTGATCGCAAATGTGGGATTGTGACTGTGTGATTGTGTGATTGTGATTGTGATTGTGACTGTGTGATTGTGTGATTGTGGTTGTGTGATTGTGATTGTGTGACTGTGATTGTGTGATTGTGATTGTGGGATTGTGATTGTGTGATTGTGTGATCGTGATTGTGTGATAGTGATTGTGTGATAGTGATTGTGTGATTGTGTTATTGTGATTATGTGATTCTGATTGTGTGATTGTGATTGTCTGATCGTGATTGTGGGATTGTGACTGTGTGATTGTGTGATCGTGATTGTGTGATCGTGATTGTGTGATCGTGATTGTGTGGCCGTGATTGTGTGATCGTGATTGTGCGATCGTGTTTGTGTGATCGTGATTGTGTGCTCGTGATTGTGTGATCGTGATTGTGTGATCCAGTTTGTGTGATCTAGATTGTGATTGAGATTGTGTGATTGTGATTGTGTGACTGTGCTTGTGTGACTGTGATTGTGTGATCGTGATTGTGTGATCGTGACTGTGTGATCGTGATTGTGTGATTGTGTTATTGTGATTGTGTTATTGTGATTGTGTGATTGTGATTGTGTGATCGTGACTGTGTGATCGTGATTGTGTGATCGTGATTGTGGGATTGTGACTGTGTGATTGTGTGATCGTGATTGTCATTGTGTGATTGTGATTATGGGATTGTGATTGTGATTGTGTGATTGTGATTGTGTGATTGTGATTGTGTGATTGTGAATGTGATTGTGATTGTGATTGTGATTGTGATTGTGATTGTGATTGTGATTGTGATTGTGATTGTGTGATCGTGACTGTGTGATCGTGATTGTGTGATCGTGATTGTGGGATTGTGACTGTGTGATTGTGTGATCGTGATTGTGATTGTGTTATTGTGATTGTGTGATTGTGATTGCGTGATTGTGATTGTGTGATCGTGATTGTGTGATCGTGATTGTGGGTTTGTGACTGTGTGATTGTGTGATTGTGATTGTGTGATTGTGATTGTGTGATTGTGATTGTGTGATCGTGATTGTGGGATTGTGACTGTGTGATTGTGTGATCGTGATTGTGATTGTGTTATTGTGATTGTGTGACTGTGATTGTGTGACTGTGATTGTGTGATTGTGATTGTGTGATTGTGATTGTGTGATTGTGATTGTGTGATTGTGTGATTGTGATTGTGTGATTGTGATTGTGTGATTGTGATTGTGTGATTGTGATTGTGTGTTTGCGATTGTGTGATTGCGATTGTGTGATTGTGATTGTGTGATTGTGATTGTGTGATTGTGATTGTGTGATTGTGATTGTGTGATTGTGATTGTGTGATTGCGATTGTGTGATTGTGATTGTGTGACTGCGGTTGTGGGATTGTGACTGTGTGATCGTGATTGTGTGATCGTGATTGTGTGATCGTGATTGTGGGATTGTGACTGTGTGATTGTGTGATCGTGATTGTGTGATCGTGATTGTGTGGCCGTGATTGTGTGATCGTGATTGTGCGATCGTGTTTGTGTGATCGTGATTGTGTGCTCGTGATTGTGTGATCGTGATTGTGTGATCCTGTTTGTGTGATCGTGATTGTGTGATAGTGATTGCGTGATAGGGATTGTGTGATCGTGATTGTGTGATTCTGATTGTGTGATTGTGATTGTGTGATCGTGACTGTGTGATCGTGATTGTGTGATCGTGATTGTGGGATTGTGACTGTGTGATTGTGTGATCGTGATTGTGATTCTGTTATTGTGATTGTGTGATTGTGATTGCGTGATTGTGATTGTGTGATCGTGACTGTGTGATCGTGATTGTGTGATCGTGATTGTGCGATTGTGATTGTGATTGTGTGACTGTGTGATTGTGACTGTGTGACAGTGTGATTGTGATTGTGTGATCGTGATTGTGTGGTCGTGATTGTGTGATTGTGTTTGTGTGATTGTTGTTGTGATTGTGATTGAGTGACTGTGTGATTGTGATTGTGTGATCGTGATTGTGTGATCGTGATTGTGTGATCGTGATTGTGTGATCGTGATTGTGGGATTGTGACTGTGTGATTGTGTGATCGTGATTGTGTGATCGTGATTGTGTGATCGTGATTGTGTGATCGTGATTGTGTGGCCGTGATTGTGTGATCGTGATTGTGCGATCGTGTTTGTGTGATCGTGATTGTGTGCTCGTGATTGTGTGATCGTGATTGTGTGATCCTGTTTGTGTGATCGTGATTGTGATTGAGATTGTGTGATTGTGATTGTGTGACTGTGATTGTGTGACTGTGATTCTGTGATCGTGATTGTGTGATCGTGACTGTGTGATCGTGATTGTGTGATTGTGATTGTGTGATTGTGATTGTGTGATTGTGATTGTGTGACTGTGATTGTGGGATTGTCATTGTGGGATTGTGATTGTGTGATTGTGTGATCGTGATTGTGTGATCGCAAATGTGGGATTGTGACTGTGTGATTGTGTGATTGTGATTGTGATTGTGACTGTGTGATTGTGTGATTGTGGTTGTGTGATTGTGATTGTGTGACTGTGATTGTGTGATTGTGATTGTGGGATTGTGATTGTGTGATTGTGTGATCGTGATTGTGTGATAGTGATTGTGTGATAGTGATTGTGTGATTGTGTTATTGTGATTATGTGATTCTGATTGTGTGATTGTGATTGTGTGATCGTGATTGTGGGATTGTGACTGTGTGATTGTGTGATCGTGATTGTGTGATCGTGATTGTGCGATCGTGATTGTGTGGCCGTGATTGTGTGATCGTGATTGTGCGATCGTGTTTGTGTGATCGTGATTGTGTGCTCGTGATTGTGTGATCGTGATTGTGCGATTGTGATTGTGATTGTGTGACTGTGTGACTGTGACTGTGTGACAGTGTGATTGTGATTGTGTGATCGTGATTGTGTGGTCGTGATTGTGTGATTGTGTTTGTGTGATTGTTGTTGTGATTGTGATTGAGTGACTGTGTGATTGTGATTGTGTGATCGTGATTGTGTGATCGTGATTGTGTGATCGTGATTGTGTGATCGTGATTGTGTGATCGTGATTGTGGGATTGTGACTGTGTGATTGTGTGATCGTGATTGTGTGATCGTGATTGTGTGATCGTGATTGTGTGGCCGTGATTGTGTGATCGTGATTGTGCGATCGTGTTTGTGTGATCGTGATTGTGTGCTCGTGATTGTGTGATCGTGATTGTGTGATCCTGTTTGTGTGATCGTGATTGTGATTGAGATTGTGTGATTGTGATTGTGTGACTGTGCTTGTGTGACTGTGATTGTGTGATCGTGATTGTGTGATCGTGACTGTGTGATCGTGATTGTGTGATTGTGTTGTTGTGATTGTGTTATTGTGATTGTGTGATTGTGATTGTGTGATCGTGACTGTGTGATCGTGATTGTGGGATTGTGACTGTGTGATTGTGTGATCGTGATTGTTATTGTGTTATTGTGATTGTGTGATTGTGATTGTGTGATTGTGATTGTGTGATTGTGATTGTGTGATTGTGATTGTGTGATTGTGATTGTGTGATTGTGATTGTGTGATTGTGATTGTGTGATTGTGATTGTGTGATTGTGATTGTGTGATTGTGATTGTGTGATTGTGATTGTGTGATTGTGATTGTGATTGTGTGACTGTGATTGTGTGACTGTGATTGTGTGACTGTGATTGTGCGATTGTGATTGTGTGATTGTGATTGTGTGATTGTGATTGTGTGATTGTGATTGTGTGATTGTGATTGTGTGATTGTGATTGTGTGATTGTGATTGTGTGATTGCGATTGTGTGATTGTGATTGTGTGATTGTGATTGTGTGATTGTGATTGTGTGATTGTGATTGTGATTGTGTGATTGTGATTGCGTGATTGTGATTGTGTGATTGTGATTGTCTGATTGTGATTGTGATTGTGATTGTGATTGTGATTGAGATTGTGATTGTGTGATTGTGATTGTGTGATTGTGATTGTGTGATTGTGATTGTGTGATTGTGATTGTGTGATTGTGATTGTGTGATTGTGATTGTGTGATTGTGATTGTGTGATTGTGATTGTGTGATTGTGATTTTGTGATTGTGATTGTGTGATTGTGATTGTGTGACTGTGATTGTGGGATTGTGATTGTGTGATTGTGTGATCGTGACTGTGTGATCGTGTTTGTGTGATCGTGATTGTGGGTTTGTGACTGTGTGATTGTGTGATTGTGATTGTGTGATTGTGATTGTGTGATTGTGATTGTGTGACTGTGATTGTGTGACTGTGATTGTGGGATTGTGATTGTGTGATTGTGTGATCATCATTGAGTGATCGTGATTGTGTGATCGTGATTGTGCGATCGTGATTGTGTGATCGTGATTGTGTGATCGCAATTGTGGGATTGTGACTGTGTGATTGTGTGATCATCATTGAGTGATCGTGATTGTGTGATCGTGATTGTGCGATCGTGATTGTGTGATCGTGATTGTGTGACTGTGATTGTGTGAGTGTGATTGTGTGATTGTGATTGTGTGATTGTGATTGTGTGATTGTGATTGTGTGATTGTGATTGTGTGATTGTGATTGTGTGATTGTGATTGTGTGATTGTGATTGTGTGATTGTGATTGTGTGATTGTGATTGTGTGATTGTGATTGTGTGATTGTGATTGTGTGATTGTGATTGTGTGGCCGTGATTGTGTGATCGTGATTGTGCGATCGTGTTTGTGTGATCGTGATTGTGTGCTCGTGATTGTGTGATCGTGATTGTGTGATCCTGTTTGTGTGATCGTGATTGTGTGATTGTGTTATTGTGATTGTGTTATTGTGATTGTGTGATTCTGATTGTGTGATCGTGATTGTGTGATCGTGACTGTGTGATCGTGATTGTGTGATTGTGTTATTGTGATTGTGTGATTGTAATTGTGTGATCGTGACTGTGTGATCGTGATTGTGTGATCGTGATTGTGTGATCCTGTTTGTGTGATCGTGATTGTGTGATAGTGATTGTGTGATAGGGATTGTGTGATCGTGATTGTGTGATTCTGATTGTGTGATTGTGATTGTGTGATCGTGATTGTGTGATCGTGATTGTGTGATCGTGATTGTGGGATTGTGACTGTGTGATTGTGTGATCGTGATTGTGTGATCGTGATTGTGTGATCGTGATTGTGTGGCCGTGATTGTGTGATCGTGATTGTGCGATCGTGTTTGTGTGATCGTGATTGTGTGCTCGTGATTGTGTGATCGTGATTGTGTGATCCTGTTTGTGTGATCGTGATTGTGATTGAGATTGTGTGATTGTGATTGTGTTATTGTGATTGTGTGATTGTGATTGTGTGATCGTGACTGTGTGATCGTGATTGTGTGATCGTGATTGTGGGATTGTGACTGTGTGATTGTGTGATCGTGATTGTGTGATCGTGATTGTGTGATCGTGATTGTGTGGCCGTGATTGTGTGATCGTGATTGTGCGATCGTGTTTGTGTGATCGTGATTGTGTGCTCGTGATTGTGTGATCGTGATTGTGTGATCCAGTTTGTGTGATCTAGATTGTGATTGAGACTGTGTGACTGTGATTGTGTGACTGTGATTGTGTGATTGTGATTGTGTGATTGTGATTGTGTGATTGTGATTGTGTGATTGTGATTGTGTGATTGTGTGATTGTGATTGTGTGATTGTGATTGTGTGATTGTGATTGTGTGATTGTGATTGTGTGATTGTGATTGTGTGATTGTGATTGTGTGATTGTGATTGTGTGATTGTGATTGTGTGATTGTGATTGTGTGATTGCGATTGTGTGGTTGTGATTGTGTGATTGTGATTGTGTGATCGTGACTGTGTGATCGTATTTGTGTGATCGTGATTGTGGGTTTGTGACTGTGTGATTGTGTTATTGTGATTGTGTGATTGCGATTGTGTGATTGTGATTGTGTGATTGTGATTGTGTGACTGTGATTGTGTGACTGCGGTTGTGGGATTGTGACTGTGTGATCGTGATTGTGTGATCGTGATTGTGTGATCGTGATTGTGTGATCGTGATTGTGGGATTGTGACTGTGTGATTGTGTGATCGTGATTGTGTGATCGTGATTGTGTGGCCGTGATTGTGTGATCGTGATTGTGCGATCGTGTTTGTGTGATCGTGATTGTGTGCTCGTGATTGTGTGATCGTGATTGTGTGATCCTGTTTGTGTGATCGTGATTGTGTGATAGTGATTGTGTGATAGGGATTGTGTGATCGTGATTGTGTGATTCTGATTGTGTGATTGTGATTGTGTGATCGTGATTGTGTGATCGTGATTGTGTGATCGTGATTGTGGGATTGTGACTGTGTGATTGTGTGATCGTGATTGTGTGATCGTGATTGTGTGATCGTGATTGTGTGGCCGTGATTGTGTGATCGTGATTGTGCGATCGTGTTTGTGTGATCGTGATTGTGTGCTCGTGATTGTGTGATCGTGATTGTGTGATCCTGTTTGTGTGATCGTGATTGTGATTGAGATTGTGTGATTGTGATTGTGTTATTGTGATTGTGTGATTGTGATTGTGTGATCGTGACTGTGTGATCGTGATTGTGTGATCGTGATTGTGGGATTGTGACTGTGTGATTGTGTGATCGTGATTGTGATTTTGTTATTGTGATTGTGTGATTGTGATTGCGTGATTGTGACTGTGTGATCCTGATTGTGAGATCGTTATTGTGGGATTGTGATTATGGGATTGTGACTGTGTGATTAAGTCATTGTGATTGTGTGATCGTGATTGTGTGATCGTGATTGTGTGATCGTGATTGTGTGATCGTGATTGTGTGATTGTGTTATTGTGATTGTGTTATTGTGATTGTGTGATTCTGATTGTGTGATCGTGATTGTGTGATCGTGACTGTGTGATCGTGATTGTGTGATTGTGTTATTGTGATTGTGTGATTGTAATTGTGTGATCGTGACTGTGTGATCGTGATTGTGTGATCGTGATTGTGGGATTGTGACTGTGTGATTGTGTGATCGTGATTGTGATTGTGTGATTGTGATTATGTGACTGTGATTGTGATTGTGTGATTGTGATTGTGTGATTGTGATTGTGTGATTGTGATTGTGTGATTGTGATTGTGTGATTGTGATTGTGTGATTGTGATTGTGATTGTGATTGTGTGACTGTGATTGTGTGACTGTGATTGTGGGATTGTGACTGTGTGATCGTGATTGTGTGATCATAATTGTGGGATTGTGATTATGGGATTGTGACTATGTGATTGAGTGATTGTGACTGTGTGATTGTGATTGTGTGATTGTGATTGTGTGATTGTGATTGTGTGATTGTGATTGTGTGATTGTGATTGTGTGATTGTGATTGTGTGATTGTGATTGTGTGATTGTGATTGTGTGATTGTGATTGTGTGATTGTGATTGTGTGATTGTGACTGTGTGATTGTGATTGTGTGATTGTGATTGTGTGATTGTGATTGTGTGATTGGGATTGTGTGATTGTGATTGTGTGATTGTGATTGTGTGATTGTGATTGTGTGATTGTGATTTTGTGATTGTGATTGTGCCATTGTGATTGTGTCATTGTGATTGTGTCATTGTGATTGTGTGATTGTGATTGTGTGATTGTGATTGTGTGATTGTGATTGTGTGATTGTGATTGTGTGATTGTGATTGTGTGATTGTGATTGTGTGATTGTGATTGTGTGATTGCGATTGTGTGGTTGTGATTGTGTGATTGTGATTGTGTGATCGTGACTGTGTGATCGTATTTGTGTGATCATGATTGTGGGTTTGTGACTGTCTGATTGTGTTATTGTGATTGTGTGATTGCGATTGTGTGATTGTGATCGTGTGACTGTGTGATTGTGACTGTGTGACAGTGTGATTGTGATTGTGTGATCGTGATTGTGTGGTCGTGATTGTGGGATTGTGACTGTGTGATTGTGTGATCGTGATTGTGATTGTGTTATTGTGATTGTGTGATTGTGATTGCGTGATTGTGATTGTGTGATCGTGACTGTGTGATCGTGATTGTGTGATCGTGATTGCGGGATTGTGACTGTGTGATTGTGTGATCGTGATTGTGATTGTGTGATTGTGATTATGTGATTGTGATTGTGATTGTGTGATTGTGATTGTGTGATTGTGATTGTGTGATTGTGATTGTGTGATTGTGATTGTGTGACTGTGATTGTGGGATTGTCATTGTGGGATTGTGATTGTGTGATTGTGTGATCGTGATTGTGTGATCGCAAATGTGGGATTGTGACTGTGTGATTGTGTGATTGTGATTGTGATTGTGACTGTGTGATTGTGTGATTGTGGTTGTGTGATTGTGATTGTGTGACTGTGATTGTGTGATTGTGATTGTGGGATTGTGATTGTGTGATTGTGTGATCGTGATTGTATGATAGTGATTGTGTGATAGTGATTGTGTGATTGTGTTATTGTGATTATGTGATTCTGATTGTGTGATTGTGATTGTGTGATCGTGATTGTGGGATTGTGACTGTGTGATTGTGTGATCGTGATTGTGTGATCGTGATTGTGTGATCGTGATTGTGTGGCCGTGATTGTGTGATCGTGATTGTGCGATCGTGTTTGTGTGATCGTGATTGTGTGCTCGTGATTGTGTGATCGTGATTGTGTGATCCAGTTTGTGTGATCTAGATTGTGATTGAGACTGTGTGACTGTGATTGTGTGACTGTGATTGTGTGATCGTGATTGTGTGATCGTGACTGTGTGATCGTGATTGTGTGATTGTGTTATTGTGATTGTGTTATTGTGATTGTGTTATTGTGATTGTGTTATTGTGATTGTGTGATTGTGATTGTGTGATCGTGACTGTGTGATCGTGATTGTGTGATCGTGATTGTGGGATTGTGACTGTGTGATTGTGTGATCGTGATTGTGATTGTGTGATTGTGATTATGTGATTGTGATTGTGATTGTGTGATTGTGATTGTGTGATTGTGATTTTGTGATTGTGATTGTGTGATTGTGATTGTGTGATTGTGATTGTGTGATTGTGATTGTGTGATTGTGATTGTGATTGTGATTGTGATTGTGATTGTGATTGTGATTGTGATTGTGATTGTGATTGTGATTGTGATTGTGATTGTGATTGTGATTGTGATTGTGTGATTGTGTGATTGTTATTGTGTGATTGTGATGGTGTGATTGTGATTGTGTGATTGTGATTGTGTGATTGTGATTGTGTGATTGTGATTGTGTGATTGTGATTGTGTGATTGTGATTGTGTGATTGTGATTGTGTGACTGTGATTGTGGGATTGTGATTGTGGGATTGTGATTATGGGATTGTGACTATGTGATTGAGTGATTTTGACTGTGTGATTGTGATTGTGTGATTGTGATTGTGTGATTGTGATTGTGTGATTGTGATTGTGTGATTGTGATTGTGTGATTGTGATTGTGTGATTGTGGTTGTGTGATTGTGATTGTGTGATTGTGATTGTGTGATTGTGATTGTGTGATTGTGATTGTGTGACTGTGATTGTGTGATTGTGATTGTGTTATTGTGATTGTGTTATTGTGATTGAGTGATTGTGATTGTGTGATCGTGACAGTGTGATCGTGATTGTGGGATTGTGACTGTGTGATTGTGTGATCGTGATTGTGATTTTGTTATTATGATTGTGTGATTGTGATTGCGTGATTGTGACTGTGTGATCCTGATTGTGAGAACGTTATTGTGGGATTGTGATTATGGGATTGTGACTGTGTGATTGAGTGATTGTGATTGTGTGATCGTGATTGTGTGATCGTGATTGTGTGATCGTGATTGTGTGATCGTGATTGTGTGATCGTGATTGTGTGATTGTGTTATTGTGATTGTGTTATTGTGATTGTGTGATTGTGATTGTGTGATCGTGACTGTGTGATCGTGTTTGTGTGATCGTGATTGTGGGTTTGTGACTGTGTGATTGTGTGATTGTGATTGTGTGATTGTGATTGTGTGATTGTGATTGTGTGACTGTGATTGCGTGACTGTGATTGTGGGATTGTGATTGTGTGATTGTGTGATCATCATTGAGTGATCGTGATTGTGTGATCGTGATTGTGCGAACGTGATTGTGTGATCGTGATTGTGTGATTGTGATTGTGATTGTAACTGTGTGATTGTGTGATTATGGTTGTGTGATTGTGATTGTGTGACTGTGATTGTGTGATTCTGATTGTGGGATTGTGATTGTGTGATTGTGTGATCGTGATTGTGTGATAGTGATTGTGTGATAGTGATTGTGTGATAGTGATTGTGTGATCGTGATTGTGTGATCGTGGTTGTGTGATCGTGGTTGTGTGATTGTGTTATTGTGATTGTGTGATTCTGATTGTGTGATAGTGATTGTGTGATAGTGATTGTGTGATCGTGATTGTGTGATCGTGATTGTGTGATCGTGATTGTGTGATTGTGTGATTGTGATTGTGTGATTGTGATTGTGTGATTGTGATTGTGTGATTGTGATTGTGTGAATGTGATTGTGTGATTGTGATTGTGTGATTGTGATTGTGTGATTGTGATTGTGTGATTGTGATTGTGTGATTGTGATTGTGTGATTGTGATTGTGTGATTGTGATTGTGTGATTGTGATTGTGTGATTGTGTGATTGTGATTGTGTGATTGCGATTGTGCGATTGTGATTGTGTGATTGTGATTGTGTGACTGTGATTGTGTGACTGCGGTTGTGGGATTGTGACTGTGTGATCGTGATTGTGTGATCGTGATTGTGTGATCGTGATTGTGGGATTGTGACTGTGTGATTGTGTGATCGTGATTGTGTGATCGTGATTGTGTGGCCGTGATTGTGTGATCGTGATTGTGCGATCGTGTTTGTGTGATCGTGATTGTGTGCTCGTGATTGTGTGATCGTGATTGTGTGATCCTGTTTGTGTGATCGTGATTGTGTGATAGTGATTGTGTGATAGGGATTGTGTGATCGTGATTGTGTGATTCTGATTGTGTGATTGTGATTGTGTGATCGTGACTGTGTGATCGTGATTGTGTGATCGTGATTGTGGGATTGTGACTGTGTGATTGTGTGATCGTGATTGTGATTCTGTTATTGTGATTGTGTGATTGTGATTGCGTGATTGTGATTGTGTGATCGTGACTGTGTGATCGTGATTGTGTGATCGTGATTGTGCGATTGTGATTGTGATTGTGTGACTGTGTGATTGTGACTGTGTGACAGTGTGATTGTGATTGTGTGATCGTGATTGTGTGGTCGTGATTGTGTGATTGTGTTTGTGTGATTGTTGTGATTGTGATTGAGTGACTGTGTGATTGTGATTGTGTGATCGTGATTGTGTGATCGTGATTGTGTGATCGTGATTGTGGGATTGTGACTGTGTGATTGTGTGATCGTGATTGTGTGATCGTGATTGTGTGATCGTGATTGTGTGGCCGTGATTATGTGATCGTGATTGTGCGATCGTGTTTGTGTGATCGTGATTGTGTGCTCGTGATTGTGTGATCGTGATTGTGTGATCCTGTTTGTGTGATCGTGATTGTGATTGAGATTGTGTGATTGTGATTGTGTGACTGTGATTGTGTGACTGTGATTGTGTGATCGTGATTGTGTGATCGTGACTGTGTGATCGTGATTGTGCGATTGTGTTATTGTGATTGTGTTATTGTGATTGTGTTATTGTGATTGTGTGAATGTGATTGTGTGATCGTGACTGTGTGATCGTGATTGTGTGATCGTGATTGTGGGATTGTGACTGTGTGATTGTGTGATCGTGATTGTGATTGTGTGATTGTGATTATGTGACTGTGATTGTGATTGTGTGATTGTGATTGTGTGATTGTGATTGTGTGATTGTGATTGTGTGATTGTGATTGTGTGATTGTGATTGTGTGATTGTGATTGTGGGATTGTGACTGTGTGATCGTGATTGTGTGATCATAATTGTGGGATTGTGATTATGGGATTGTGACTATGTGATTGAGTGATTGTGACTGTGTGATTGTGATTGTGTGATTGTGATTGTGTGATTGTGATTGTGTGATTGTGATTGTGATTGTGATTGTGTGACTGTGATTGTGTGACTGTGATTGTGGGATTGTGACTGTGTGATCGTGATTGTGTGATCATAATTGTGGGATTGTGATTATGGGATTGTGACTATGTGATTGAGTGATTGTGACTGTGTGATTGTGATTGTGTGATTGTGATTGTGTGATTGTGATTGTGTGATTGTGATAGTGTGATTGTGATTGTGTGATTGTGATTGTGTGATTGTGATTGTGTGATTGTGATTGTGTGATTGTGATTGTGTGATTGTGATTGTGTGATTGTGATTGTGTGATTGTGATTGTGTGATTGTGATTGTGTGATTGTGATTGTGTGATTGTGATTGTGTGATTGTGATTGTGTGATTGCGATTGTGTGGTTGTGATTGTGTGATTGTGATTGTGTGATCGTGACTGTGTGATCGTATTAGTGTGATCATGATTGTGGGTTTGTGACTGTCTGATTGTGTTATTGTGATTGTGTGATTGCGATTGTGTGATTGTGATCGTGTGACTGTGTGATTGTGACTGTGTGACAGTGTGATTGTGATTGTGTGATCGTGATTGTGTGGTCGTGATTGTGGGATTGTGACTGTGTGATTGTGTGATCGTGATTGTGATTGTGTTATTGTGATTGTGTGATTGTGATTGCGTGATTGTGATTGTGTGATCGTGACTGTGTGATCGTGATTGTGTGATCGTGATTGCGGGATTGTGACTGTGTGATTGTGTGATCGTGATTGTGATTGTGTGATTGTGATTATGTGATTGTGATTGTGATTGTGTGATTGTGATTGTGTGATTGTGATTGTGTGATTGTGATTGTGTGATTGTGATTGTGTGACTGTGATTGTGGGATCGTGATTGTGTGATCGTGACTGTGTGATCGTGATTGTGTGATTGTGTTATTGTGATTGTGTTATTGTGATTGTGTTATTGTGATTGTGTCATTGTGATTGTGTGATCGTGACTGTGTGATCGTGATTGTGTGATCGTGATTGTGTGATCCAGTTTGTGTGATCTAGATTGTGATTGAGACTGTGTGACTGTGATTGTGTGACTGTGATTGTGTGATCGTGATTGTGTGATCGCAAATGTGGGATTGTGACTGTGTGATTGTGTGATTGTGATTGTGATTGTGACTGTGTGATTGTGTGATTGTGGTTGTGTGATTGTGATTGTGTGACTGTGATTGTGTGATTGTGATTGTGGGATTGTGATTGTGTGATTGTGTGATCGTGATTGTATGATAGTGATTGTGTGATAGTGATTGTGTGATTGTGTTATTGTGATTATGTGATTCTGATTGTGTGATTGTGATTGTGTGATCGTGATTGTGGGATTGTGACTGTGTGATTGTGTGATCGTGATTGTGTGATCGTGATTGTGTGATCGTGATTGTGTGGCCGTGATTGTGTGATCGTGATTGTGCGATCGTGTTTGTGTGATCGTGATTGTGTGCTCGTGATTGTGTGATCGTGATTGTGTGATCCAGTTTGTGTGATCTAGATTGTGATTGAGACTGTGTGACTGTGATTGTGTGACTGTGATTGTGTGATCGTGATTGTGTGATCGTGACTGTGTGATCGTGATTGTGTGATTGTGTTATTGTGATTGTGTTATTGTGATTGTGTTATTGTGATTGTGTTATTGTGATTGTGTGATTGTGATTGTGTGATCGTGACTGTGTGATCGTGATTGTGTGATCGTGATTGTGGGATTGTGACTGTGTGATTGTGTGATCGTGATTGTGATTGTGTGATTGTGATTATGTGATTGTGATTGTGATTGTGTGATTGTGATTGTGTGATTGTGATTGTGTGATTGTGATTGTGTGATTGTGATTGTGTGATTGTGATTGTGTGATTGTGATTGTGTGATTGTGATTGTGTGATTGTGATTGTGATTGTGATTGTGATTGTGATTGTGATTGTGATTGTGATTGTGATTGTGATTGTGATTGTGTGATTGTGTGATTGTGATTGTGTGATTGTGATGGTGTGATTGTGATTGTGTGATTGTGATTGTGTGATTGTGATTGTGTGATTGTGATTGTGTGATTGTGATTGTGTGATTGTGATTGTGTGACTGTGATTGTGGGATTGTGATTGTGGGATTGTGATTATGGGATTGTGACTATGTGATTGAGTGATTGTGATTGTGTGATTGTGATTGTGTGATTGTGATTGTGTGATTGTGATTGTGTGATTGTGATTGTGTGATTGTGATTGTGTGATTGTGATGGTGTGATTGTGATTGTGTGATAGTGATTGTGTGATTGTGATTGTGTGATTGTGATTGTGTGATTGTGATTGTGTGATCGTGACTGTGTGATCGTGATTGTGTGATCGTGATTGCGGGATTGTGACTGTGTGATTGTGTGATCGTGATTGCGATTGTGTGATTGTGATTATGTGATTGTGATTGTGATTGTGATTGTGTGATTGTGATTGTGTGATTGTGATTGTGTGATTGTGATTGTGTGATTGTGATTGTGGGATTGTGACTGTGTGATTGTGTGATCGTGATTGTGATTGTGTGATTGTGATTGTGTGATTGTGATTGTGTGATTGTGATTGTGTGATTGTGATTGTGTGATTGTGATTGTGTGATTGTGATTGTGTGATTGTGATTGTGTGATTGTGATTGTGTGATTGTGATTGTGTGATTGTGATTGTGTGATTGTGATCGTGTGATTGTGATTGTGTGATTGTGATTGTGTGATTGTGATTGTGTGATTGTGATTGTGTGATTGTGATTGTGTGATTGTGATTGTGTGATTGTGATTGTGTGATTGTGATTGTGTGATTGTGATTGTGTGATTGTGATTGTGTGATTGTGATTGTGTGATTGTGATTGTGTGATTGTGATTGTGTGATTGTGATTGTGTGATCGTGACTGTGTGATCGTGATTGTGTGATCGTGATTGCGGGATTGTGACTGTGTGATTGTGTGATCGTGATTGCGATTGTGTGATTGTGATTATGTGATTGTGATTGTGATTGTGATTGTGTGATTGTGATTGTGTGATTGTGATTGTGTGATTGTGATTGTGTGATTGTGATTGTGGGATTGTGACTGTGTGATTGTGTGATCGTGATTGTGATTGTGTGATTGTGATTGTGTGATTGTGATTGTGTGATTGTGATTGTGTGATTGTGATTGTGTGATTGTGATTGTGTGATTGTGATTGTGTGATTGTGATTGTGTGATTGTGATTGTGTGATTGTGATTGTGTGATTGTGATTGTGTGATTGTGATTGTGTGATTGTGATTGTGTGATTGTGATTGTGTGATTGTGATTGTGGGATTGTGACTGTGTGATTGTGTGATCGTGATTGTGATTGTGTGATTGTGATTGTGTGATTGTGATTGTGTGATTGTGATTGTGTGATTGTGATTGTGTGATTGTGATTGTGTGATTGTGATTGTGTGATTGTGATTGTGTGATTGTGATTGTGTGATTGTGATTGTGTGATTGTGATTGTGTGACTGTGATTGTGGGATTGTGATTGTGGGATTGTGATTATGGGATTTTGACTATGTGATTGAGTGATTGTGACTGTGTGATTGTGATTGTGTGATTGTGATTGTGTTATTGTGATTGTGTGATTGTGATTGCGTGATTGTGATTGTGTGATCGTGACTGTGTGATCGTGATTGTGTGATCGTGATTGTGCGATTGTGATTGTGATTGTGTGACTGTGTGATTGTGACTGTGTGACAGTGTGATTGTGATTGTGTGATCGTGATTGTGTGGTCGTGATTGTGTGATTGTGTTTGTGTGATTGTTGTAATGATTGTGATTGAGTGACTGTGTGATTGTGATTGTGTGATCGTGATTGTGTGATCGTGATTGTGTGATCGTGATTGTGTGATCGTGATTGTGTGATCGTGATTGTGGGATTGTGACTGTGTGATTGTGTGATCGTGATTGTGTGATCGTGATTGTGTGATCGTGATTGTGTGGCCGTGATTGTGTGATCGTGATTGTGCGATCGTGTTTGTGTGATCGTGATTGTGTGCTCGTGATTGTGTGATCGTGATTGTGTGATCCTGTTTGTGTGATCGTGATTGTGATTGAGATTGTGTGATTGTGATTGTGTGACTGTGATTGTGTGACTGTGATTGTGTGATCGTGACTGTGTGATCGTGATTGTGCGATCGTGATTGTGGGATTGTGACTGTGTGATTGTGTTATCGTGATTGTGATTGTGTGATTGTGATTATGTGATTGTGATTGTGATTGTGTGATTGTGATTGTGTGATTGTGATTGTGTGATTGTGATTGTGTGATTGTGATTGTGTGATTGTGATTGTGTGATTGTGATTGTGATTGTGATTGTGATTGTGATTGTGTGATTGTGATTGTGTGATTGTGATTGTGTGATTGTGATTGTGTGATTGTGATTGTGTGATTGTGATTGTGTGATTGTGATTGTGTGATTGTGATTGTGTGATTGTGATTGTGTGATTGTGATTGTGTGATTGTGATTGTGTGATTGTGATTGTGTGATTGTGATTGTGTGATTGTGATTGTGTGATTGTGATTGTGTGATTGTGATTGTGTGATTGTGATTGTGTGATTGTGATTGTGTGATTGTGATTGTGTGATTGTGTGATTGTGATTGTGTGATTGTGATTGTGTGATTGTGATTGTGTGATTGTGATTGTGTGATTGTGATTGTGTGATTGTGATTGTGTGATTGTGATTGTGTGATTGTGATTGTGTGATTGTGATTGTGTGATTGTGATTGTGTGATTGTGATTGTGTGATTGTGATTGTGTGATTGTGATTGTGTGATTGTGATTGTGTGATTGTGATTGTGTGATTGTGATTGTGTGATTGTGATTGTGTGATTGTGATTGTGTGATTGTGATTGTGTGATTGTGATTGTGTGATTGTGATTGTGTGATTGTGATTGTGTGATTGTGATTGTGTGATTGTGATTGTGTGATTGTGATTGTGTGATTGTGATTGTGTGATTGTGATTGTGTGATTGTGATTGTGTGATTGTGATTGTGTGATTGTGATTGTGTGATTGTGATTGTGTGATTGTGATTGTGTGATTGTGATTGTGTGATTGTGATTGTGTGATTGTGATTGTGTGATTGTGATTGTGTGATTGTGATTGTGTGATTGTGATTGTGTGATTGTGATTGTGTGATTGTGATTGTGTGATTGTGATTGTGTGATTGTGATTGTGTGATTGTGATTGTGTGATTGTGATTGTGTGATTGTGTGATTGTGATTGTGTGATTGTGATTGTGTGATTGTGATTGTGTGATTGTGATTGTGTGATTGTGATTGTGTGATTGTGATTGTGTGATTGTGATTGTGTGATTGCGATTGTGTGGTTGTGATTGTGTGATTGTGATTGTGTGATCGTGACTGTGTGATCGTGATTGTGTGATCGTGATTGTGGGATTGTGACTGTGTGATTGTGTGATCGTGATTGTGATTGTGTGATTGTGATTATGTGATTGTGATTATGTGATTGTGATTGTGATTGTGTGATTGTGATTGTGTGATTGTGATTGTGTGATTGTGATTGTGTGATTGTGATGGTGTGATTGTGATGGTGTGATTGTGATTGTGTGATTGTGATTGTGATTGTGATTGTGATTGCGATTGTGTGATTGTGATTGTGTGATTGTGATGGTGTGATTGTGATGGTGTGATTGCGATTGTGTGATTGTGATTGTGTGATTGTGATTGTGTGATTGTGATTGTGTGATTGTGATTGTGTGATTGTGATTGTGTGATTGTGATTGTGTGATTGTGATTGTGTGATTGTGATTGTGTGATTGTGATTGTGTGATTGTGATTGTGTGACTGTGATTGTGGGATTGTGATTGTGGGATTGTGATTATGGGATTGTGACTGTGTGATTGAGTGATTGTGACTGTGTGATTGTGATTGTGTGATTGTGATTGTGTGATTGTGATTGTGTGATTGTGATTGTGTGATTGTGTGATTGTGTGATTGTGATTGTGTGATTGTGATTGTGTGATTGTGATTGTGTGATTGTGATTGTGTGACTGTGATTGTGGGATTGTGATTGTGGGATTGTGATTGTGTGATTGTGTGATCGTGATTGTGTGATCGCAAATGTGGGATTGTGACTGTGTGATTGTGTGATTGTGATTGTGATTGTGATTGTGACTGTGTGATTGTGTGATTGTGGTTGTGTGATTGTGATTGTGTGACTGTGATTGTGTGATTGTGATTGTGGGATTGTGATTGTGTGATTGTGTGATCGTGATTGTGTGATAGTGATTGTGTGATAGTGATTGTGTGATTGTGTTATTGTGATTATGTGATTCTGATTGTGCGATTGTGATTGTGTGATCGTGATTGTGGGATTGTGACTGTGTGATTGTGTGACCGTGATTGTGTGATAGTGATTGTGTGATCGTGATTGTGTGGCCGTGATTGTGTGATCGTGATTGTGCGATCGTGTTTGTGTGATCGTGATTGTGTGCTCGTGATTGTGTGATCGTGATTGTGTGATCGTGATTGTGTGATCGTGATTGTGTGATTGTGTTATTGTGATTATGTTATTGTGATTGTGTGATTGTGATTGTGTGATCGTGACTGTGTGATCGTGATTGTGTGATCGTGATTGCGGGATTGTGACTGTGTGATTGTGTGATCGTGATTGCGATTGTGTGATTGTGATTATGTGATTGTGATTGTGATTGTGATTGTGTGACTGTGATTGTGTGATTGTGATTGTGTGATTGTGATTGTGTGATTGTGGTTGTGTGATTGTGTGATTGTGATTGTGTGACTGTGATTGTGGGATTGTGATTGTGGGATTGTGATTGTGTGATTGTGTGATCGTGATTGTGTGATCGCAAATGTGGGATTGTGACTGTGTGATTGTGTGATTGTGATTGTGATTGTGATTGTGACTGTGTGATTGTGTGATTGTGGTTGTGTGATTGTGATTGTGTGACTGTGATTGTGTGATTGTGATTGTGGGTTTGTGATTGTGTGATTGTGTGATCGTGATTGTGTGATAGTGATTGTGTGATAGTGATTGTGTGATTGTGTTATTGTGATTATGTGAGTCTGATTGTGCGATTGTGATTGTGTGATCGTGATTGTGGGATTGTGACTGTGTGATTGTGTGACCGTGATTGTGTGATCGTGATTGTGTGATCGTGATTGTGTGGCCGTGATTGTGTGATCGTGATTGTGCGATCGTGTTTGTGTGATCGTGATTGTGTGCTCGTGATTGTGTGATCGTGATTGTGTGATCCTGTTTGTGTGATCTAGATTGTGATGGAGATTGTGTGACTGTGATTGTGTGACTGTGATTGTGTGATCGTGATTGTGTGATCGTGACTGTGTGATCGTGATTGTGTGATTGTGTTATTGTGATTGTGTTATTGTGATTGTGTGATTGTGATTGTGTGATCGTGATTGTGTGATCGTGATTGTGGGATTGTGACTGTGTGATTGTGTGATCGTGATTGTGATTGTGTGATTGTGATTATGTGATTTTGATTGTGATTGTGTGATTGTGATTGTGTGATTGTGATTGTGTGATTGTGATTGTGTGATTGTGATTGTGTGATTGTGATTGTGTGATTGTGATTGTGATTGTGATTGTGATTGTGATTGTGATTGTGATTGTGATTGTGATTGTGATTGTGATTGTGATTGTGATTGTGATTGTGATTGTGATTGTGATTGTGATTGTGATTGTGATTGTGATTGTGTGATTGTGATGGTGTGATTGTGATTGTGTGATTGTGATTGTGTGATTGTGATTGTGTGATTGTGATTGTGTGATTGTGATTGTGTGACTGTGATTGTGGGATTGTGATTATGGGATTGTGACTATGTGATTGAGTGATTGTGACTGTGTGATTGTGATTGTGTGATTGTGATTGTGTGATTGTGATTGTGTGATTGTGATTGTGTGATTGTGATTGTGTGATTGTGATTGTGTGATTGTGATTGTGTGATTGTGATTGTGTGATTGTGATTGTGTGATTGTGATTATGATTGTGTGACTGTGTGATTGTGACTGTGTGACAGTGTGATTGTGATTGTGTCATCGTGATTGTGTGGTCGTGATTTTGTGATTGTGTTTGTGTGATTGTTGTTGTGATTGTGATTGAGTGACTGTGTGATTGTGATTGTGTGATCGTGATTGTGTGATAGTGATTGTGTGATCGTGATTGTGTGATCGTGATTGTGTGATCGTGATTGTGTGATCGTGATTGTGGGATTGTGACTGTGTGATTGTGTGATCGTGATTGTGTGATCGTGATTGTGTGATCGTGATTGTGTGGCCGTGATTGTGTGATCGTGATTGTGCGATCGTGTTTGTGTGATCGTGATTGTGTGCTCGTGATTGTGTGATCGTGATTGTGTGATCCTGTTTGTGTGATCGTGATTGTGATTGAGATTGTGTGATTGTGATTGTGTGACTGTGATTGTGTGACTGTGATTGTGTGATCGTGATTGTGTGATCGTGACTGTGTGATCGTGATTGTGTGATTGTGTTATTGTGATTGTGTTATTGTGATTGTGTGATTGTGATTGTGTGATCGTGACTGTGTGATCGTGATTGTGTGATCGTGATTGTGGGATTGTGACTGTGTGATTGTGTGATCGTGATTGTGATTGTGTGATTGTGTGATTGTGTGATTGTGATTATGTGATTGTGATTGTGATTGTGTGATTGTGATTGTGTGATTGTGATTGTGTGATTGTGATTGTGATTGTGTGATTGTGATTGTGTGATCGTGATTGCGGGATTGTGACTGTGTGATTGTGTGATCGTGATTGCGATTGTGTGATTGTGATTATGTGATTGTGATTGTGATTGTGATTGTGTGACTGTGATTGTGTGATTGTGATTGTGTGATTGTGATTGTGTGATTGTGATTGTGTGATTGTGATTGTGTGACTGTGATTGTGGGATTGTGATTGTGGGATTGTGATTGTGTGATTGTGTGATCGTGATTGTGTGATCGCAAATGTGGGATTGTGACTGTGTGATTGTGTGATTGTGATTGTGATTGTGATTGTGACTGTGTGATTGTGTGATTGTGGTTGTGTGATTGTGATTGTGTGACTGTGATTGTGTGATTGTGATTGTGGGTTTGTGATTGTGTGATTGTGTGATCGTGATTGTGTGATAGTGATTGTGTGATAGTGATTGTGTGATTGTGTTATTGTGATTATGTGAGTCTGATTGTGCGATTGTGATTGTGTGATCGTGATTGTGGGATTGTGACTGTGTGATTGTGTGACCGTGATTGTGTGATCGTGATTGTGTGATCGTGATTGTGTGGCCGTGATTGTGTGATCGTGATTGTGCGATCGTGTTTGTGTGATCGTGATTGTGTGCTCGTGATTGTGTGATCGTGATTGTGTGATCCTGTTTGTGTGATCTAGATTGTGATGGAGATTGTGTGACTGTGATTGTGTGACTGTGATTGTGTGATCGTGATTGTGTGATCGTGACTGTGTGATCGTGATTGTGTGATTGTGTTATTGTGATTGTGTTATTGTGATTGTGTGATTGTGATTGTGTGATCGTGATTGTGTGATCGTGATTGTGGGATTGTGACTGTGTGATTGTGTGATCGTGATTGTGATTGTGTGATTGTGATTATGTGATTTTGATTGTGATTGTGTGATTGTGATTGTGTGATTGTGATTGTGTGATTGTGATTGTGTGATTGTGATTGTGTGATTGTGATTGTGTGATTGTGATTGTGTGATTGTGATTGTGTGATTGTGATTGCGTGATTGTGACTGTGTGATCCTGATTGTGAGATCGTTATTGTGGGATTGTGATTATGGGATTGTGACTGTGTGATTAAGTGATTGTGATTGTGTGATCGTGATTGTGTGATCGTGATTGTGTGATCGTGATTGTGTGATTGTGTTATTGTGATTGTGTTATTGTGATTGTGTGATTCTGATTGTGTGATCGTGATTGTGTGATCGTGACTGTGTGATCGTGATTGTGTGATTGTGTTATTGTGATTGTGTTATTGTGATTGTGTTATTGTGATTGTGTGATTGTAATTGTGTGATCGTGACTGTGTGATCGTGATTGTGTGATCGTGATTGTGGGATTGTGACTGTGTGATTGTGTGATCGCGATTGTGATTGTGTGGTTGTGATTATATGACTGTGATTGTGATTGTGTGATTGTGATTGTGTGATTGTGATTGTGTGATTGTGATTGTGTGATTGTGATTGTGTGATTGTGATTGTGTGATTGTGATTGTGTGATTGTGATTGTGTGATTGTGATTGTGTGACTGTGATTGTGTGACTGTGATTGTGGGATTGTGACTGTGTGATCGTGATTGTGTGATCATAATTGTGGGATTGTGAT
Source organism: Megachile rotundata (assembly GCF_050947335.1). NCBI lineage: Eukaryota > Metazoa > Arthropoda > Insecta > Hymenoptera > Megachilidae > Megachile > Megachile rotundata. The sequence goes on along the minus strand of NW_027473334.1, from coordinate 684,313 downwards.
TATGGGATTGTGACTATGTGATTGAGCGATTGTGACTGTGTGATTGTGATTGTGTGATTGTGATTGTGTGATTGTGATTGTGTGATTGTGATTGTGTGATTGTGATTGTGTGATTGTGATTGTGTGATTGTGATTGTGTGATTGTGATTGTGTGATTGTGATTGTGTGATTGTGATTGTGTGATTGTGATTGTGTGATTGTGATTGTGTGATTGTGATTGTGTGATTGTGATTGTGTGATTGTGATTTTGTGATTGTGATTGTGTGATTGTGATTGTGTCATTGTGATTGTGTGATTGTGATTTTGTGATTGTGATTGTGTCATTGTGATTGTGTGATTGTGATTGTGTGATTGTGATTGTGTGATTGTGATTGTGTGATTGTGATTGTGTGATTGTGATTGTGTGATTGTGATTGTGTGATTGTGATTGTGTGATTGTGATTGTGTGATTGTGATTGTGTGGTTGTGATTGTGTGATTGCGATTGTGTGGTTGTGATTGTGTGATTGTGATTGTGTGATCGTGACTGTGTGATCGTATTTGTGTGATCATGATTGTGGGTTTGTGACTGTGTGATTGTGTTATTGTGATTGTGTGATTGCGATTGTGTGATTGTGATTGTGTGACTGTGTGATTGTGACTGTGTGACAGTGTGATTGTGATTGTGTGATCGTGATTGTGTGGTCGTGATTGTGGGATTGTGACTGTGTGATTGTGTGATCGTGATTGTGATTGTGTTATTGTGATTGTGTGATTGTGATTGCGTGATTGTGATTGTGTGATCGTGACTGTGTGATCGTGATTGTGTGATCGTGATTGTGCGATTGTGATTATGATTGTGTGACTGTGTGATTGTGACTGTGTGACAGTGTGATTGTGATTGTGTCATCGTGATTGTGTGGTCGTGATTGTGTGATTGTGTTTGTGTGATTGTTGTTGTGATTGTGATTGAGTGACTGTGTGATTGTGATTGTGTGATCGTGATTGTGTGATAGTGATTGTGTGATCGTGACTGTGTGATCGTGATTGTGTGATCGTGATTGTGTGATCGTGATTGTGGGATTGTGACTGTGTGATTGTGTGATCGTGATTGTGTGATCGTGATTGTGTGATCGTGATTGTGTGGCCGTGATTGTGTGATCGTGATTGTGCGATCGTGTTTGTGTGATCGTGATTGTGTGCTCGTGATTGTGTGATCGTGATTGTGTGATCCTGTTTTTGTGATCGTGATTGTGATTGAGATTGTGTGATTGTGATTGTGTGACTGTGATTGTGTGACTGTGATTGTGTGATCGTGATTGTGTGATCGTGACTGTGTGATCGTGATTGTGTGATTGTGTTATTGTGATTGTGTTATTGTGATTGTGTGATTGTGATTGTGTGATCGTGACTGTGTGATCGTGATTGTGTGATCGTGATTGTGGGATTGTGACTGTGTGATTGTGTGATCGTGATTGTGATTGTGTGATTGTGTGATTGTGATTATGTGATTGTGATTGTGATTGTGTGATTGTGATTGTGTGATTGTGATTGTGATTGTGTGATTGTGATTGTGTGATCGTGATTGCGGGATTGTGACTGTGTGATTGTGTGATCGTGATTGCGATTGTGTGATTGTGATTATGTGATTGTGATTGTGATTGTGATTGTGTGACTGTGATTGTGTGATTGTGATTGTGTGATTGTGATTGTGTGATTGTGATTGTGTGATTGTGATTGTGTGACTGTGATTGTGGGATTGTGATTGTGGGATTGTGATTGTGTGATTGTGTGATCGTGATTGTGTGATCGCAAATGTGGGATTGTGACTGTGTGATTGTGTGATTGTGATTGTGATTGTGATTGTGACTGTGTGATTGTGTGATTGTGGTTGTGTGATTGTGATTGTGTGACTGTGATTGTGTGATTGTGATTGTGGGATTGTGATTGTGTGATTGTGTGATCGTGATTGTGTGATAGTGATTGTGTGATAGTGATTGTGTGATTGTGTTATTGTGATTATGTGATTCTGATTGTGCGATTGTGATTGTGTGATCGTGATTGTGGGATTGTGACTGTGTGATTGTGTGACCGTGATTGTGTGATCGTGATTGTGTGATCGTGATTGTGTGGCCGCGATTGTGTGATCGTGATTGTGCGATCGTGTTTGTGTGATCGTGATTGTGTGCTCGTGATTGTGTGATCGTGATTGTGTGATCCTGTTTGTGTGATCTAGATTGTGATGGAGATTGTGTGACTGTGATTGTGTGACTGTGATTGTGTGATCGTGATTGTGTGATCGTGACTGTGTGATCGTGATTGTGTGATTGTGTTATTGTGATTGTGTTATTGTGATTGTGTGATTGTGATTGTGTGATCGTGATTGTGTGATCGTGATTGTGGGATTGTGACTGTGTGATTGTGTGATCGTGATTGTGATTGTGTGATTGTGATTATGTGATTTTGATTGTGATTGTGTGATTGTGATTGTGTGATTGTGATTGTGTGATTGTGATTGTGTGATTGTGATTGTGTGATTGTGATTGTGTGATTGTGATTGCGTGATTGTGACTGTGTGATCCTGATTGTGAGATCGTTATTGTGGGATTGTGATTATGGGATTGTGACTGTGTGATTAAGTGATTGTGATTGTGTGATCGTGATTGTGTGATCGTGATTGTGTGATCGTGATTGTGTGATCGTGATTGTGTGATTGTGTTATTGTGATTGTGTTATTGTGATTGTGTGATTCTGATTGTGTGATCGTGATTGTGTGATCGTGACTGTGTGATCGTGATTGTGTGATTGTGTTATTGTGATTGTGTTATTGTGATTGTGTTATTGTGATTGTGTTATTGTGATTGTGTGATTGTAATTGTGTGATCGTGACTGTGTGATCGTGATTGTGTGATCGTGATTGTGGGATTGTGACTGTGTGATTGTGTGATCGCGATTGTGATTGTGTGGTTGTGATTATGTGACTGTGATTGTGATTGTGTGATTGTGATTGTGTGATTGTGATTGTGTGATTGTGATTGTGTGATTGTGATTGTGTGATTGTGATTGTGTGATTGTGATTGTGTGATTGTGATTGTGTGATTGTGATTGTGTGACTGTGATTGTGTGACTGTGATTGTGGGATTGTGACTGTGTGATCGTGATTGTGTGATCATAATTGTGGGATTGTGATTATGGGATTGTGACTATGTGATTGAGCGATTGTGACTGTGTGATTGTGATTGTGTGATTGTGATTGTGTGATTGTGATTGTGTGATTGTGATTGTGTGATTGTGATTGTGTGATTGTGATTGTGTGATTGTGATTGTGTGATTGTGATTGTGTGATTGTGATTGTGTGATTGTGATTGTGTGATTGTGATTGTGTGATTGTGATTGTGTGATTGTGATTGTGTGATTGTGATTGTGTGATTGTGATTGTGTGATTGTGATTGTGTGATTGTGATTGTGTGATTGTGATTGTGTGATTGTGATTGTGTGATTGTGATTGTGTGATTGTGATTGTGTGATTGTGATTTTGTGATTGTGATTGTGTGATTGTGATTGTGTCATTGTGATTGTGTGATTGTGATTTTGTGATTGTGATTGTGTCATTGTGATTGTGTGATTGTGATTGTGTGATTGTGATTGTGTGATTGTGATTGTGTGATTGTGATTGTGTGATTGTGATTGTGTGATTGTGATTGTGTGATTGTGATTGTGTGATTGTGATTGTGTGATTGTGATTGTGTGATTGTGATTGTGTGATTGTGATTGTGTGATTGTGATTGTGTGATTGCGATTGTGTGGTTGTGATTGTGTGATTGTGATTGTGTGATCGTGACTGTGTGATCGTATTTGTGTGGTCATGATTGTGGGTTTGTGACTGTGTGATTGTGTTATTGTGATTGTGTGATTGCGATTGTGTGATTGTGATTGTGTGACTGTGTGATTGTGACTGTGTGACAGTGTGATTGTGATTGTGTGATCGTGATTGTGTGGTCGTGATTGTGGGATTGTGACTGTGTGATTGTGTGATCGTGATTGTGATTGTGTTATTGTGATTGTGTGATTGTGATTGCGTGATTGTGATTGTGTGATCGTGACTGTGTGATCGTGATTGTGTGATCGTGATTGTGCGATTGTGATTATGATTGAGATTGTGTGATTGTGATTGTGTGACTGTGATTGTGTGACTGTGATTGTGTGATCGTGATTGTGTGATCGTGACTGTGTGATCGTGATTGTGTGATTGTGTTATTGTGATTGTGTTATTGTGATTGTGTGATTGTGATTGTGTGATCGTGACTGTGTGATCGTGATTGTGTGATCGTGATTGTGGGATTGTGACTGTGTGATTGTGTGATCGTGATTGTGATTGTGTGATTGTGTGATTGTGATTATGTGATTGTGATTGTGATTGTGTGATTGTGATTGTGATTGTGTGATTGTGATTGTGTGATCGTGATTGCGGGATTGTGACTGTGTGATTGTGTGATCGTGATTGCGATTGTGTGATTGTGATTATGTGATTGTGATTGTGATTGTGATTGTGTGACTGTGATTGTGTGGTTGTGATTGTGTGATTGTGATTGTGTGATTGTGATTGTGTGATTGTGATTGTGTGACTGTGATTGTGGGATTGTGATTGTGGGATTGTGATTGTGTGATTGTGTGATCGTGATTGTGTGATCGCAAATGTGGGATTGTGACTGTGTGATTGTGTGATTGTGATTGTGATTGTGATTGTGACTGTGTGATTGTGTGATTGTGGTTGTGTGATTGTGATTGTGTGACTGTGATTGTGTGATTGTGATTGTGGGATTGTGATTGTGTGATTGTGTGATCGTGATTGTGTGATAGTGATTGTGTGATAGTGATTGTGTGATTGTGTTATTGTGATTATGTGATTCTGATTGTGCGATTGTGATTGTGTGATCGTGATTGTGGGATTGTGACTGTGTGATTGTGTGACCGTGATTGTGTGATCCTGATTGTGTGATCGTGATTGTGTGGCCGTGATTGTGTGATCGTGATTGTGCGATCGTGTTTGTGTGATCGTGATTGTGTGCTCGTGATTGTGTGATCGTGATTGTGTGATCCTGTTTGTGTGATCTAGATTGTGATGGAGATTGTGTGACTGTGATTGTGTGACTGTGATTGTGTGATCGTGATTGTGTGATCGTGACTGTGTGATCGTGATTGTGTGATTGTGTTATTGTGATTGTGTTATTGTGATTGTGTGATTGTGATTGTGTGATCGTGATTGTGTGATCGTGATTGTGGGATTGTGACTGTGTGATTGTGTGATCGTGATTGTGATTGTGTGATTGTGATTATGTGATTTTGATTGTGATTGTGTGATTGTGATTGTGTGATTGTGATTGTGTGATTGTGATTGTGTGATTGTGATTGTGTGATTGTGATTGTGTGATTGTGATTGTGATTGTGATTGTGATTGTGATTGTGATTGTGATTGTGATTGTGATTGTGATTGTGATTGTGATTGTGATTGTGATTGTGATTGTGATTGTGATTGTGATTGTGATTGTGATTGTGATTGTGATTGTGATTGTGATTGTGATTGTGATTGTGATTGTGATTGTGATTGTGATTGTGATTGTGATTGTGATTGTGATTGTGATTGTGATTGTGATTGTGATTGTGTGATTGTGATGGTGTGATTGTGATTGTGTGATTGTGATTGTGTGATTGTGATTGTGTGATTGTGATTGTGTGATTGTGATTGTGTGACTGTGATTGTGGGATTGTGATTATGGGATTGTGACTATGTGATTGAGTGATTGTGACTGTGTGATTGTGATTGTGTGATTGTGATTGTGTGATTGTGATTGCGTGATTGTGATTGTGTGATTGTGATTGTGTGATTGTGATTGTGTGATTGTGATTGTGTGATTGTGATTGTGTGATTGTGATTGTGTGATTGTGATTGTGTGATTGTGATTGTGTGATTGTGATTGTGTGATTGTGATTGTGTGATTGTGATTGTGTGATTGTGATTGTGTGATTGTGATTGTGTGATTGTGATTGTGTGATTGTGATTGTGTGATTGTGATTGTGTGATTGTGATTGTGTGATTGTGATTGTGTGATTGTGATTGTGTGATTGTGATTGTGTGATTGTGATTGTGTGATTGTGATTGTGTGATTGTGATTGTGTGATTGTGATTGTGTGATTGTGATTGTGTGATTGTGATTGTGTGATTGTGATTGTGTGATTGTGATTGTGTGATTGTGATTGTGTGATTGTGATTGTGTGATTGTGATTGTGTGATTGTGATTGTGTGATTGTGATTGTGTGATTGTGATTGTGTTATTGTGATTGTGTGATTGTGATTGTGTGATCGTGACTGTGTGATCGGGATTGTGCGATCGTGATTGTGGGATTGTGACTGTGTGATTGTGTGATCGTGATTGTGATTTTGTTATTGTGATTGTGTGATTGTGATTGCGTGATTGTGACTGTGTGATCCTGATTGTGAGATAGTTATTGTGGGATTGTGATTATGGGATTGTGACTGTGTGATTAAGTGATTGTGATTGTGTGATCGTGATTGTGTGATCGTGATTGTGTGATCGTGATTGTGTGATCGTGATTGTGTGATTGTGTTATTGTGATTGTGTTATTGTGATTGTGTGATTCTGATTGTGTGATCGTGATTGTGTGATCGTGACTGTGTGATCGTGATTGTGTGATTGTGTTATTGTGATTGTGTTATTGTGATTGTGTTATTGTGATTGTGTGATTGTAATTGTGTGATCGTGACTGTGTGATCGTGATTGTGTGATCGTGATTGTGGGATTGTGACTGTGTGATTGTGTGATCGCGATTGTGATTGTGTGATTGTGATTATGTGACTGTGATTGTGATTGTGTGATTGTGATTGTGTGATTGTGATTGTGTGATTGTGATTGTGTGATTGTGATTGTGTGATTGTGATTGTGTGATTGTGATTGTGTTATTGTGATTGTGTGATTGCGATTGTGTGGTTGTGATTGTGTGATTGTGATTGTGTGATCGTGACTGTGTGATCGTATTTGTGTGATCATGATTGTGGGTTTGTGACTGTGTGATTGTGTTATTGTGATTGTGTGATTGCGATTGTGTGATTGTGATTGTGTGACTGTGTGATTGTGACTGTGTGACAGTGTGATTGTGATTGTGTGATCGTGATTGTGTGGTCGTGATTGTGGGATTGTGACTGTGTGATTGTGTGATCGTGATTGTGATTGTGTTATTGTGATTGTGTGATTGTGATTGCGTGATTGTGATTGTGTGATCGTGACTGTGTGATCGTGATTGTGTGATCGTGATTGTGCGATTGTGATTATGATTGTGTGACTGTGTGATTGTGACTGTGTGACAGTGTGATTGTGATTGTGTCATCGTGATTGTGTGGTCGTGATTGTGTGATTGTGTTTGTGTGATTGTTGTTGTGATTGTGATTGAGTGACTGTGTGATTGTGATTGTGTGATCGTGATTGTGTGATAGTGATTGTGTGATCGTGATTGTGTGATCGTGATTGTGTGATCGTGATTGTGTGATCGTGATTGTGGGATTGTGACTGTGTGATTGTGTGATCGTGATTGTGCGATCGTGATTGTGTGATCGTGATTGTGTGGCCGTGATTGTGTGATCGTGATTGTGCGATCGTGTTTGTGTGATCGTGATTGTGTGCTCGTGATTGTGTGATCGTGATTGTGTGATCCTGTTTGTGTGATCGTGATTGTGATTGAGATTGTGTGATTGTGATTGTGTGACTGTGATTGTGTGACTGTGATTGTGTGATCGTGATTGTGTGATCGTGACTGTGTGATCGTGATTGTGTGATTGTGTTATTGTGATTGTGTTATTGTGATTGTGTGATTGTGATTGTGTGATCGTGACTGTGTGATCGTGATTGTGTGATCGTGATTGTGGGATTGTGACTGTGTGATTGTGTGATCGTGATTGTGATTGTGTGATTGTGTGATTGTGATTATGTGATTGTGATTGTGATTGTGTGATTGTGATTGTGTGATTGTGATTGTGATTGTGTGATTGTGATTGTGTGATTGTGATTGTGTGATTGTGATTGTGTGATTGTGATTGTGTGATTGTGATTTTGATTGTGATTGTGATTGTGATTGTGATTGTGATTGTGATTGTGATTGTGATTGTGATTGTGATTGTGATTGTGATTGTGATTGTGTGATTGTGACTGTGTGATTGTGATGGTGTGATTGTGATTGTGTGATTGTGATTGTGTGATTGTGTGATTGTGATTGTGTGATTGTGATTGTGTGATTGTGATTGTGTGACTGTGATTGTGGGATTGTGATTGTGGGATTGTGATTATGGGATTGTGACTATGAGATTGAGTGATTGTGACTGTGTGATTGTGATTGTGTGATTGTGATTGTGTTATTGTGATTGTGTGATTGTGATTGCGTGATTGTGATTGTGTGATCGTGACTGTGTGATCGTGATTGTGTGATCGTGATTGTGCGATTGTGATTGTGATTGTGTGACTGTGTGATTGTGACTGTGTGACAGTGTGATTGTGATTGTGTGATCGTGATTGTGTGGTCGTGATTGTGTGATTGTGTTTGTGTGATTGTTGTTGTGATTGTGATTGAGTGACTGTGTGATTGTGATTGTGTGATCGTGATTGTGTGATCGTGATTGTGTGATCGTGATTGTGTGATCGTGATTGTGTGATAGTGATTGTGTGATAGTGATTGTGTGATAGTGATTGTGTGATCGTGATTGTGTGATCGTGGTTGTGTGATCGTGGTTGTGTGATTGTGTTATTGTGATTGTGTGATTCTGATTGTGTGATAGTGATTGTGTGATAGTGATTGTGTGATCGTGATTGTGTGATCGTGATTGTGTGATCGTGATTGTGTGATTGTGTTATTGTGATTGTGTGATTGTGATTGTGTGATTGTGATTGTGTGATTGTGATTGTGTGATTGTGATTGTGTGATTGTGATTGTGTGATTGTGATTGTGTGATTGTGATTGTGTGATTGTGATTGTGTGATTGTGATTGTGTGATTGTGATTGTGTGATTGTGATTGTGTGATTGTGATTGTGTGATTGTGTGACTGTGATTGTGTGATTGTGATTGTGTGATTGTGATTGTGTGATTGTGATTGTGTGATTGTGATTGTGTGATTGTGATTGTGTGATTGTGATTGTGTGATTGTGATTGTGTGATTGTGATTGTGTGATTGTGATTGTGTGATTGCGATTGTGTGGTTGTGATTGTGTGATCGTGATTGTGTGATCGTGACTGTGTGATCGTATTTGTGTGATCGTGATTGTGGGTTTGTGACTGTGTGATTGTGTTATTGTGATTGTGTGATTGCGATTGTGTGATTGTGATTGTGTGATTGTGATTGTGTGACTGTGATTGTGTGACTGCGGTTGTGGGATTGTGACTGTGTGATCGTGATTGTGTGATCGTGATTGTGTGATCGTGATTGTGGGATTGTGACTGTGTGATTGTGTGATCGTGATTGTGTGATCGTGATTGTGTGGCCGTGATTGTGTGATCGTGATTGTGCGATCGTGTTTGTGTGATCGTGATTGTGTGCTCGTGATTGTGTGATCGTGATTGTGTGATCCTGTTTGTGTGATCGTGATTGTGTGATAGTGATTGTGTGATAGGGATTGTGTGATCGTGATTGTGTGATTCTGATTGTGTGATTGTGATTGTGTGATCGTGACTGTGTGATCGTGATTGTGTGATCGTGATTGTGGGATTGTGACCGTGTGATTGTGTGATCGTGATTGTGATTCTGTTATTGTGATTGTGCGATTGTGATTGCGTGATTGTGATTGTGTGATCGTGACTGTGTGATCGTGATTGTGTGATCGTGATTGTGCGATTGTGATTGTGATTGTGTGACTGTGTGACTGTGTGATTGTGACTGTGTGACAGTGTGATTGTGATTGTGTGATCGTGATTGTGTGGTCGTGATTGTGTGATTGTGTTTGTGTGATTGTTGTTGTGATTGTGATTGAGTGACTGTGTGATTGTGATTGTGTGATCGTGATTGTGGGATTGTGACTGTGTGATTGTGTGATCGTGATTGTGTGATCGTGATTGTGTGATCGTGATTGTGTGGCCGTGATTGTGTGATCGTGATTGTGCGATCGTGTTTGTGTAATCGTGATTGTGTGCTCGTGATTGTGTGATCGTGATTGTGTGATCCTGTTTGTGTGATCGTGATTGTGATTGAGATTGTGTGATTGTGATTGTGTGACTGTGATTGTGTGACTGTGATTGTGTGATCGTGATTGTGTGATCGTGACTGTGTGATCGTGATTGTGCGATTGTGTTATTGTGATTGTGTTATTGTGATTGTGTGATTGTGATTGTGTGATCGTGACTGTGTGATCGTGATTGTGTGATCGTGATTGTGGGATTGTGACTGTGTGATTGTGTGATCGTGATTGTGATTGTGTGATTGTGATTATGTGATTGTGATTGTGATTGTGTGATTGTGATTGTGTGATTGTGATTGTGTGATTGTGATTGTGTGATTGTGATTGTGTGATTGTGATTGTGTGATTGTGATTGTGTGATTGTGATTGTGTGATTGTGATTGTGTGATTGTGATTGTGATTGTGATTGTGATTGTGATTGTGATTGTGATTGTGATTGTGATTGTGATTGTGATTGTGATTGTGATTGTGTGATTGTGATTGTGTGATTGTGATGGTGTGATTGTGATTGTGTGATTGTGATTGTGTGATTGTGATTGTGTGATTGTGATTGTGTGATTGTGATTGTGTGATTGTGATTGTGTGATTGTGACTATATGATTGAGTGATTGTGACTGTGTGATTATGGGATTGTGACTATATGATTGAGTGATTGTGATTGTGTGATTGTGATTGTGGAATTGTGATTGTGTGATTGTGATTGTGTGATTGTGATTGTGTGATTGTGATTGTGTGATTGTGATTGTGTGATTGTGATTGTGTGATTGTGATTGTGTGATTGTGATTGTGTGATTGTGATTGTGTTATTGTGATTGTGTTATTGTGATTGTGTGATTGTGATTGTGTGATCGTGACTGTGTGATCGTGATTGTGTGATCGTGATTGTGGGATTGTGACTGTGTGATTGTGTGATCGTGATTGTGATTTTGTTATTGTGATTGTGTGATTGTGATTGCGTGATTGTGACTGTGTGATCCTGATTGTGAGATCGTTATTGTGGGATTGTGATTATGGGATTGTGACTGTGTGATTGAGTGATTGTGATTGTGTGATCGTGATTGTGTGATCGTGATTGTGTGATCGTGATTGTGTGATCGTGATTGTGTGATTGTGTTATTGTCATTGTGTGATTGTGATTGTGTGATCGTGACTGTGTGATCGTGATTGTGTGATCGTGATTGCGGGATTGTGACTGTGTGATTGTGTGATCGTGATTGCGATTGTGTGATTGTGATTATGTGATTGTGATTGTGATTGTGATTGTGTGATTGTGATTGTGTGATTGTGATTGTGTGATTGTGATTGTGTGATTGTGATTGTGATTGTGTGACTGTGATTGTGGGATTGTGATTGTGGGATTGTGATTGTGTGATTGTGTGATCGTGATTGTGTGATCGCAAATGTGGGATTGTGACTGTGTGATTGTGTGATTGTGATTGTGATTGTGACTGTGTGATTGTGTGATTGTGGTTGTGTGATTGTGATTGTGTGACTGTGATTGTGTGATTGTGATTGTGGGATTGTGGTTGTGTGATTGTGTGATCGTGATTGTGTGATAGTGATTGTGTGATAGTGATTGTGTGATTGTGTTATTGTGATTATGTGATTCTGATTGTGCGATTGTGATTGTGTGATCGTGATTGTGGGATTGTGACTGTGTGATTGTGTGATTGTAATTGTGTGATCGTGACTGTGTGATCGTGATTGTGTGATCGTGATTGTGGGATTGTGACTGTGTGATTGTGTGATCGTGATTGTGATTGTGTGATTGTGATTGTGTGATTGTGATTGTGTGATTGTGATTGTGTGATTGTGATTGTGTGATTGTGATTGTGTGATTGTGATTGTGTGATTGTGATTGTGTGATTGTGATTGTGTGATTGTGATTGTGTGATTGTGATTGTGTGATTGTGATTGTGTTATTGTGATTGTGTTATTGTGATTGTGTGATTCTGATTGTGTGATCGTGACTGTGTGATCGTGATTGTGTGATCGTGATTGTGGGATTGTGACTGTGTGATTGTGTGATCGTGATTGTGATTTTGTTATTGTGATTGTGTGATTGTGATTGCGTGATTGTGACTGTGTGATCCTGATTGTGAGATCGTTATTGTGGGATTGTGATTATGGGATTGTGACTGTGTGATTAAGTGATTGTGATTGTGTGATCGTGATTGTGTGATCGTGATTGTGTGATCGTGATTGTGTGATTGTGTTATTGTGATTGTGTTATTGTGATTGTGTGATTCTGATTGTGTGATCGTGATTGTGTGATCGTGACTGTGTGATCGTGATTGTGTGATTGTGTTATTGTGATTGTGTTATTGTGATTGTGTGATTGTAATTGTGTGATCGTGACTGTGTGATCGCGATTGTGTGATCGTGATTGTGGGATTGTGACTATGTGATTGTGTGATCGTGATTGTGATTGTGTGATTGTGATTATGTGACTGTGATTGTGATTGTGTGATTGTGATTGTGTGATTGTGATTGTGTGATTGTGATTGTGTGATTGTGATTGTGTGATTGTGATTGTGATTGTGATTGTGTGACTGTGATTGTGTGACTGTGATTGTGGGATTGTGACTGTGTGATCGTGATTGTGTGATCATAATTGCGGGATTGTGATTATGGGATTGTGACTATGTGATTGAGTGATTGTGACTGTGTGATTGTGATTGTGTGATTGTGATTGTGTGATTGTGATTGTGTGATTGTGATTGTGTGATTGTGATTGTGTGATTGTGATTGTGTGATTGTGATTGTGTGATTGTGATTGTGTGATTGTGATTGTGTGATTGTGATTGTGTGATTGTGATTGTGTGATTGTGATTGTGTGATTGTGATTGTGTGATTGTGATTGTGTGATTGTGATTGTGTGATTGTGATTGTGTGATTGTGATTGTGTGATTGTGATTGTGTGATTGTGATTGTGTGATTGTGATTGTGTGATTGTGATTGTGATTGTGATTGTGATTGTGATTGTGATTGTGATTGTGATTGTGATTGTGATTGTGTGATTGTGATTGTGTGATTGTGATGGTGTGATTGTGATTGTGTGATTGTGATTGTGTGATTGTGATTGTGTGATTGTGATTGTGTGATTGTGATTGTGTGACTGTGATTGTGGGATTGTGATTGTGGGATTGTGATTATGGGATTGTGACTATGTGATTGAGTGATTGTGACTGTGTGATTGTGATTGTGTGATTGTGATTGTGTTATTGTGATTGTGTGATTGTGATTGCGTGATTGTGATTGTGTGATCGTGAATGTGTGATCGTGATTGTGTGATCGTGATTGTGCGATTGTGATTGTGATTGTGTGACTGTGTGATTGTGACTGTGTGACAGTGTGATTGTGATTGTGTGATCGTGATTGTGTGGTCGTGATTGTGTGATTGTGTTTGTGTGATTGTTGTTGTGATTGTGATTGTGTGATCGTGATTGTGTGATCGTGATTGTGTGATCGTGATTGTGTGATCGTGATTGTGTGATCGTGATTGTGTGATCGTGATTGTGGGATTGTGACTGTGTGATTGTGTGATCGTGATTGTGTGATCGTGATTGTGTGATCGTGATTGTGTGGCCGTGATTGTGTGATCGTGATTGTGCGATCGTGTTTGTGTGATCGTGATTGTGTGCTCGTGATTGTGTGATCGTGATTGTGTGATCCTGTTTGTGTGATCGTGATTGTGATTGAGATTGTGTGATTGTGATTGTGTGACTGTGATTGTGTGACTGTGATTGTGTGATCGTGATTGTGTGATCGTGACTGTGTGATCGTGATTGTGTGATTGTGTTATTGTGATGGTGTTATTGTGATTGTGTGATTGTGATTGTGTGATCGTGACTGTGTGATCGTGATTGTGTGATCGTGATTGTGGGATTGTGACTGTGTGATTGTGTGATCGTGATTGTGATTGTGTGATTGTGATTATGTGATTGTGATTGTGATTGTGTGATTGTGATTGTGTGATTGTGATTGTGATTGTGTGATTGTGATTGTGTGATTGTGATTGTGTGATTGTGATTGTGTGATTGTGATTGTGTGATTGTGATTGTGATTGTGATTGTGATTGTGATTGCGATTGTGATTGTGATTGTGATTGTGATTGTGATTGTGATTGTGATTGTGTGATTGTGATTGTGTGATTGTGATGGTGTGATTGTGATTGTGTGATTGTGATTGTGTGGTCGTGATTGTGTGATTGTGTTTGTGTGATTGTTGTTGTGATTGTGATTGAGTGACTGTGTGATTGTGATTGTGTGATCGTGATTGTGTGATCGTGATTGTGTGATCGTGATTGTGTGATCGTGATTGTGGGATTGTGACTGTGTGATTGTGTGATCGTGATTGTGTGATCGTGATTGTGTGATCGTGATTGTGTGGCCGTGATTGTGTGATCGTGATTGTGCGATCGTGTTTGTGTGATCGTGATTGTGTGCTCGTGATTGTGTGATCGTGATTGTGTGATCCTGTTTGTGTGATCGTGATTGTGATTGAGATTGTGTGATTGTGATTGTGTGACTGTGATTGTGTGACTGTGATTGTGTGATCGTGATTGTGTGATCGTGACTGTGTGATCGTGATTGTGTGATTGTGTTATTGTGATTGTGTTATTGTGATTGTGTTATTGTGATTGTGTGATTGTGATTGTGTGATCGTGACTGTGTGATCGTGATTGTGTGATCGTGATTGTGGGATTGTGACTGTGTGATTGTGTGATCGTGATTGTGATTGTGTGATTGTGATTATGTGATTGTGATTGTGATTGTGATTGTGTGATTGTGATTGTGTGATTGTGATTGTGTGATTGTGATTGTGTGATTGTGATTGTGTCATTGTGATTGTGATTGTGATTGTGATTGTGATTGTGATTGTGATTGTGATTGTGATTGTGATTGTGATTGTGATTGTGATTGTGATTGTGATTGTGTGATTGTGATTGTGTGATTGTGATGGTGTGATTGTGATTGTGTGATTGTGATTGTGTGATTGTGAATGTGTGATTGTGATTGTGTGATTGCGATTGTGTGATTGTGATTGTGTTACTGTGATTGTGGGATTGTGATTGTGGGATTGTGATTATGGGATTGTGACTATGTGATTGAGTGATTGTGATTGTGTGATTGTGATTGTGTTATTGTGATTGTGTGATTGTGATTGTGTGATTGTGATTGCGTGATTGTGATTGTGTGATCGTGACTGTGTGATCGTGATTGTGTGATCGTGATTGTGCGATTGTGATTGTGATTGTGTGGCTGTGTGATTGTGACTGTGTGACAGTGTGATTGTGATTGTGTGAACGTGATTGTGTGGTCGTGATTGTGTGATTGTGTTTGTGTGATTGTTGTTGTGATTGTGATTGAGTGACTGTGTGATTGTGATTGTGTGATCGTGATTGTGTGATCGTGATTGTGGGATTGTGACTGTGTGATTGTGTGATCGTGATTGTGTGATCGTGATTGTGTGGCCGTGATTGTGTGATCGTGATTGTGCGATCGTGTTTGTGTGATCGTGATTGTGTGCTCGTGATTGTGTGATCGTGATTGTGTGATCCTGTTTGTGTGATCGTGATTGTGATTGAGATTGTGTGATTGTGATTGTGTGACTGTGATTGTGTGACTGTGATTGTGTGATTGTGTTATCGTGATTGTGATTGTGTGATTGTGATTATGTGATTGTGATTGTGATTGTGTGATTGTGATTGTGTGATTGTGATTGTGTGATTGTGATTGTGTGATTGTGATTGTGTGATCGTGACTGTGTGATCGTGATTGTGCGATCGTGATTGTGGGATTGTGACTGTGTGATTGTGTTATCGTGATTGTGATTGTGTGATTGTGATTATGTGATTGTGATTGTGATTGTGTGATTGTGATTGTGTGATTGTGATTGTGTGATTGTGATTGTGTGATTGTGATTGTGTGATTGTGATTGTGTGATTGTGATTGTGTGATTGTGATTGTGATTGTGATTGTGTGATTGTGATTGTGTGATTGTGATTGTGTGATTGTGATTGTGTGATTGTGATTGTGTGACTGTGATTGCGTGACTGTGATTGTGGGATTGTGATTGTGTGATTGTGTGATCATCATTGAGTGATCGTGATTGTGTGATCGTGATTGTGCGAACGTGATTGTGTGATCGTGATTGTGTGATTGTGATTGTGATTGTGACTGTGTGATTGTGTGATTGTGGTTGTGTGATTGTGATTGTGTGACGGTGATTGTGTGATTGTGATTGTGGGACTGTGATTGTGTGATTGTGTGATCGTGATTGTGTGATAGTGATTGTGTGATAGTGATTGTGTGATAGTGATTGTGTGATCGTGATTGTGTGATCGTGATTGTGTGATCGTGATTGTGTGATTGTGTTATTGTGATTGTGTGATTCTGATTGTGTGATTGTGATTGTGTGATCGTGACTGTGTGATCGTGATTGTGTGATCGTGATTGTGGGATTGTGACTGTGTGATTGTGTGATCGTGATTGTGAGTTTGTTATTGTGATTGTGTGATTGTGATTGCGTGATTGTGACTGTGTGATCCTGATTGTGAGATCGTTATTGTGGGATTGTGATTTTGGGATTGTGACTGTGTGATTGAGTGATCGTGATTGTGTGATCGCGATTGTGTGATCGTGATTGTGTGATCGTGATTGTGTGATCGTGATTGTGTGATCGTGATTGTGTGATTGTGATTGTGTGATTGTGATTGTGTGATTGTGATTGTGTGATTGTGATTGTGTGATTGTGATTGTGTGATTGTGATTGTGTGATTGTGATTGTGTGATTGTGATTGTGTGATTGTGATTGTGTGATTGTGATTGTGTGATTGTGATTGTGTGATTGTGATTGTGTGATTGTGATTGTGTGATTGTGATTGTGTGATTGTGATTGTGTGATTGTGATTGTGTGATTGTGATTGTGTGATTGTGATTGTGTGATTGTGATTGTGTGATTGTGATTGTGTGATTGTGATTGTGTGATTGTGATTGTGTGATTGTGATTGTGTGATTGTGATTGTGTGATTGTGATTGTGTGATTGTGATTGTGTGATTGTGATTGTGTGATTGTGATTGTGTGATTGTGATTGTGTGATTGTGATTGTGTGATTGTGATTGTGTGATTGTGATTGTGTGATTGTGATTGTGTGATTGTGATTGTGTGATTGTGATTGTGTGATTGTGATTGTGTGATTGTGATTGTGTGATTGTGATTGTGTGATTGTGATTGTGTGATTGTGATTGTGTGATTGTGATTGTGTGATTGTGATTGTGTGATTGTGATTGTGTGATTGTGATTGTGTGATTGTGATTGTGTGATTGTGATTGTGTGATTGTGATTGTGTGATTGTGATTGTGTGATTGTGATTGTGTGATTGTGATTGTGTGATTGTGATTGTGTGATTGTGATTGTGTGATTGTGATTGTGTGATTGTGATTGTGTGATTGTGATTGTGTGATTGTGATTGTGTGATTGTGATTGTGTGATTGTGATTGTGTGATTGTGATTGTGTGATTGTGATTGTGTGATTGTGATTGTGTGATTGTGATTGTGTGATTGTGATTGTGTGATTGTGATTGTGTGATTGTGATTGTGTGATTGTGATTGTGTGATTGTGATTGTGTGATTGTGATTGTGTGATTGTGATTGTGTGATTGTGATTGTGTGATTGTGATTGTGTGATTGTGATTGTGTGATTGTGATTGTGTGATTGTGATTGTGTGATTGTGATTGTGTGATTGTGATTGTGTGATTGTGATTGTGTGATTGTGATTGTGTGATTGTGATTGTGTGATTGTGATTGTGTGATTGTGATTGTGTGATTGTGATTGTGTGATTGTGATTGTGTGATTGTGATTGTGTGATTGTGATTGTGTGATTGTGATTGTGTGATTGTGATTGTGTGATTGTGATTGTGTGATTGTGATTGTGTGATTGTGATTGTGTGATTGTGATTGTGTGATTGTGATTGTGTGATTGTGATTGTGTGATTGTGATTGTGTGATTGTGATTGTGTGATTGTGATTGTGTGATTGTGATTGTGTGATTGTGATTGTGTGATTGTGATTGTGTGATTGTGATTGTGTGATTGTGATTGTGTGATTGTGATTGTGTGATTGTGATTGTGTGATTGTGATTGTGTGATTGTGATTGTGTGATTGTGATTGTGTGATTGTGATTGTGTGATTGCGATTGTGTGGTTGTGATTGTTTGATTGTGATTGTGTGATCGTGACTGTGTGATCGTATTTGTGTGATCGTGATTGTGGGTTTGTGACTGTGTGATTGTGTTATTGTGATTGTGTGATTGCGATTGTGTGATTGTGATTGTGTGACTGTGTGATTGTGACTGTGTGACAGTGTGATTGTGATTGTGTGATCGTGATTGTGTGGTCGTGATTGTGTGGTCGTGATTGTGGGATTGTGACTGTGTGATTGTGTGATCGTGATTGTGATTGTGTTATTGTGATTGTGTGATTGTGATTGTGATTGTGTGACTGTGTGATTGTGACTGTGTGACAGTGTGATTGTGATTGTGTGATCGTGATTGTGTGGTCGTGATTGTGTGATTGTGTTTGTGTGATTGTTGTTGTGATTGTGATTGAGTGACTGTGTGATTGTGATTGTGTGACTGTGCTTGTGTGACTGTGATTGTGTGATCGTGATTGTGTGATCGTGACTGTGTGATCGTGATTGTGTGATTGTGTTATTGTGATTGTATTATTGTGATTGTGTGATTGTGATTGTGTGATCGTGACTGTGTGATCGTGATTGTGTGATCGTGATTGTGGGATTGTGACTGTGTGATTGTGTGATCGTGATTGTGATTGTGTGATTGTGATTATGTGATTGTGATTGTGATTGTGTGATTGTGATTGTGTGATTGTGATTGTGTGATTGTGATTGTGTGATTGTGATTGTGTGATTGTGATTGTGTGATTGTGATTGTGATTGTGATTGTGATTGTGATTGTGATTGTGATTGTGATTGTGATTGTGATTGTGATTGTGATTGTGATTGTGATTGTGATTGTGATTGTGATTGTGATTGTGATTGTGATTGTGATTGTGATTGTGATTGTGATTGTGATTGTGATTGTGATTGTGTGATCGTGACTGTGTGATCGTGATTGTGTGATCGTGATTGTGGGATTGTGACTGTGTGATTGTGTGATCGTGATTGTGATTGTGTTATTGTGATTGTGTGATTGTCATTGCGTGATTGTGATTGTGTGATCGTGACTGTGTGATCGTGATTGTGGGTTTGTGACTGTGTGATTGTGTGATTGTGATTGTGTGATTGTGATTGTGTGATTGTGATTGTGTGATTGTGATTGTGTGATTGTGATTGTGTGATTGTGATTGTGTGATTGTCTTTGTGATTGTGATTGTGTGACTGTGATTGTGTGACTGTGATTGTGTGACTGTGATTGTGGGATTGTGACTGTGTGATCGTGATTGTGTGATCCTGATTGTGGGATTGTGATTATGGGATTGTGACTATGTGATTGAGTGATTGTGACTGTGTGATTGTGATTGTGTGATTGTGATTGTGTGATTGTGATTGTGTGATTGTGATTGTGTGATTGTGATTGTGTGATTGTGATTGTGTGATTGTGATTGTGTGATTGTGATTGTGTGATTGTGATTGTGTGATTGTGATTGTGTGATTGTGACTGTGTGATTGTGTGATCGTGATTGTGATTGTGTTATTGTGATTGTGTGATTGTGATTGCGTGATTGTGATTGTGTGATCGTGACTGTGTGATCGTGATTGTGGGCTTGTGACTGTGTGATTGTGTGATTGTGATTGTGTGATTGTGATTGTGTGATTGTGATTGTGTGATTGTGATTGTGTGATTGTGATTGTGTGATTGTGATTGTGTGATTGTGATTGTGTGATTGTGATTGTGTGATTGTGATTGTGTGATTGTGATTGTGTGATTGTGATTGTGTGATTGTGATTGTGTGATTGTGATTGTGTGATTGTGATTGTGTGATTGTGATTGTGATTGTGATTGTGTGATTGTGATTGTGTGATTGTGATTGTGTGATTGTGATTGTGTGATTGTGATTGTGTGATTGTGATTGTGTGATTGTGATTGTGTGATTGTGATTGTGTGATTGTGATTGTGTGATTGTGATTGTGTGATTGTGATTTTGTGATTGTGATTGTGTGATTGTGATTGTGTGACTGTGATTGTGGGATGTGATTGTGGGATTGTGATTGTGTGATTGTGTGATCGTGACTGTGTGATCGTGTTTGTGTGATCGTGATTGTGGGTTTGTGACTGTGTGATTGTGTGATTGTGATTGTGTGATTGTGATTGTGTGACTGTGATTGTGTGACTGTGATTGTGGGATTGTGATTGTGTGATTGTGTGATCATCATTGAGTGATCGTGATTGTGTGATCGTGATTGTGCGATCGTGATTGTGTGATCGTGATTGTGTGATCGCAATTGTGGGATTGTGACTGTGTGATTGTGTGATTGTGATTGTGATTGTGACTGTGTGATTGTGTGATTGTGGTTGTGTGATTGTAATTGTGTGACTGTGATTGTGTGATTCTGATTGTGGGATTGTGATTGTGTGATTGTGTGATCGTGATTGTGTGATAGTGATTGTGTGATAGTGATTGTGTGATCGTGATTGTGTGATCGTGATTGTATGATCGTGATTGTGTGATTGTGTTATTGTGATTGTGTGATTCTGATTGTGTGATTGTGATTGTGTGATCGTGACTGTGTCATCGTGATTGTGTGATCGTGATTGTGGGATTGTGATTGTGTGATTGTGTGATCGTGATTGTGATTGTGTTATTGTGATTGTGTGATTGTGATTGTGTGATTGTGATTGTGTGATTGTGGTTGTGTGATTGTGATTGTGTGATTGTGATTGTGTGATTGTGCTTGTGTGATTGCGATTGTGTGGTTGTGATTGTGTGATTGTGATTGTGTGATCGTGACTGTGTAATCGTATTTGTGTGATCGTGATTGTGGGTTTGTGACTGTGTGATTGTGTGATCGTGATTGTGATTGTGTGATTGTGATTATGTGATTGTGATTGTGATTGTGTGATTGTGATTGTGTGATTGTGATTGTGTGATTGTGATTGTGTGATTGTGATTGTGATTGTGATTGTGACTGAGTGACTGTGATTGTGTGACTGTGATTGTGTGACTGTGATTGTGGGATTGTGACTGTGTGATCGTGATTGTGTGATCGTGATTGTGGGATTGTGATTATGGGATTGTGACTGTGTGATTGTGATTGTGTGATTGTGATTGTGTGATTGTGATTGTGTGATTGTGATTGTGTGATTGTGATTGTGTGATTGTGATTGTGTGATTGTGATTGTGTGATTGTGATTGTGTGATTGTGATTGTGTGATTGTGATTGTGTGATTGTGATTGTGTGATTGTGATTGTGTGATTGTGATTGTGTGATTCTGATTGTGTGATTGTGATTGTGTGATTGTGATTGTGTGATTGTGATTGTGTGATTGTGATTGTGTGATTGTGATTGTGTGATTGTGATTGTGTGATTGTGATTGTGTGATTGTGATTGTGTGATTGTGATTGTGTGATTGTGATTGTGTGATTGTGATTGTGTGATTGTGATTGTGTGATTGTGATTGTGTGATTGTGATTGTGTGATTGTGATTGTGTGATTGTGATTGTGTGATTGTGATTGTGTGATTGTGATTGTGTGATTGTGATTGTGTGATTGTGATTGTGTGATTGTGATTGTGTGATTGTGATTGTGTGATTGTGATTGTGTGATTGTGATTGTGTGATTGTGATTGTGTGATTGTGATTGTGTGATTGTGATTGTGTGATTGTGATTGTGTGATTGCGATTGTGTGGTTGTGATTGTGTGATTGTGATTGTGTGACCGTGACTGTGTGATCGTATTTGTGTGATCGTGATTGTGGGTTTGTGACTGTGTGATTGTGTTACTGTGATTGTGTGATTGCGATTGTGTGATTGCGATTGTGTGATTGTGATTCTGTGATTGTGATTGTGAGACTGTGATTGTGTGACTGCGATTGTGGGTTTGTGACTGTGTGATCGTGATTGTGTGATCGTGATTGTGTGATCGTGATTGTGTGATCGTGATTGTGGGATTGTGACTGTGTGATTGTGTGATCGTGATTGTGTGATCGTGATTGTGTGGCCGTGATTGTGTGATCGTGATTGTGCGATCGTGTTTGTGTGATCGTGATTGTGTGCTCGTGATTGTGTGCTCGTGATTGTGTGCTCGTGATTGTGTGATCGTGATTGTGTGATCCTGTTTGTGTGATCGTGATTGTGTGATAGTGATTGTGTGATAGGGATTGTGTGATCGTGATTGTGTGATTGTGTTATTGTGATTGTGTGATTCTGATTGTGTGATTCTGATTGTGCGATTGTGATTGTGTGATCGTGACTGTGTGATCGTGATTGTGTGATCGTGATTGTGGGATTGTGACTGTGTGATTGTGTGATCGTGATTGTGATTGTGTTATTGTGATTGTGTGATTGTGATTGCGTGATTGTGATTGTGTGATCGTGACTGTGTGATCGTGATTGTGTGATCGTGATTGTGCGATTGTGATTGTGACTGTGTGACTGTGTGATTGTGACTGTGTGACAGTGTGATTGTGATTGTGTGCTCGTGATAGTGTGATCGTGATTGTGTGATCGTGATTGTGTGATTGTGTTATTGTGATTATGTTATTGTGATTGTGTGATTGTGATTGTGTGATCGTGACTGTGTGATCGTGATTGTGTGATCGTGATTGCGGGATTGTGACTGTGTGATTGTGTGATCGTGATTGCGATTGTGTGATTGTGATTATGTGATTGTGATTGTGATTGTGATTGTGTGACTGTGATTTTGTGATTGTGATTGTGTGATTGTGATTGTGTGATTGTGATTGTGTGATTGTGATTGTGTGACTGTGATTGTGGGATTGTGATTGTGGGATTGTGATTGTGTGATTGTGTGATCGTGATTGTGTGATCGCAAATGTGGGATTGTGACTGTGTGATTGTGTGATTGTGATTGTGATTGTGATTGTGACTGTGTGATTGTGTGATTGTGGTTGTGTGATTGTGATTGTGTGACTGTGATTGTGTGATTGTGATTGTGGGATTGTGATTGTGTGATTGTGTGATCGTGATTGTGTGATAGTGATTGTGTGATAGTGATTGTGTGATTGTGTTATTGTGATTATGTGATTCTGATTGTGCGATTGTGATTGTGTGATCGTGATTGTGGGATTGTGACTGTGTGATTGTGTGACCGTGATTGTGTGATCGTGATTGTGTGATCGTGATTGTGGGATTGTGACTGTGTGATTGTGTGATCGTGATTGTGATTGTGTTATTGTGATTGTGTGATTGTGATTGCGTGATTGTGATTGTGTGATCGTGACTGTGTGATCGTGATTGTGGGTTTGTGACTGTGTGATTGTGTGATTGTGATTGTGTGATTGTGATTGTGTGATTGTGATTGTGTGATTGTGATTGTGTGATTGTGATTGTGTGATTGTGATTGTGTGATTGTGATTGTGTGATTGTGATTTTGTGATTGTGATTGTGTGATTGTGATTGTGTGACTGTGATTGTGGGATGTGATTGTGGGATTGTGATTGTGTGATTGTGTGATCGTGACTGTGTGATCGTGTTTGTGTGATCGTGATTGTGGGTTTGTGACTGTGTGATTGTGTGATTGTGATTGTGTGATTGTGATTGTGTGATTGTGATTGTGTGACTGTGATTGTGGGATTGTGATTGTGTGATTGTGTGATCATCATTGAGTGATCGTGATTGTGTGATCGTGATTGTGCGATCGTGATTGTGTGATCGTGATTGTGTGATCGCAATTGTGGGATTGTGACTGTGTGATTGTGTGATTGTGATTGTGATTGTGACTGTGTGATTGTGTGATTGTGGTTGTGTGATTGTAATTGTGTGACTGTGATTGTGTGATTCTGATTGTGGGATTGTGATTGTGTGATTGTGTGATCGTGATTGTGGGATTGTGATTGTGTGATTGTGTGATCGTGATTGTGATTGTGTTATTGTGATTGTGTGATTGTGATTGTGTGATTGTGATTGTGTGATTGTGGTTGTGTGATTGTGATTGTGTGATTGTGATTGTGTGATTGTGCTTGTGTGATTGCGATTGTGTGGTTGTGATTGTGTGATTGTGATTGTGTGATTGTGATTGTGTGATCGTGACTGTGTAATCGTATTTGTGTGATCGTGATTGTGGGTTTGTGACTGTGTGATTGTGTTATTGTGATTGTGTGATTGCGATTGTGTGACTGTGATTGTGTGATTGTGATTGTGTGACTGTGATTGTGTGACTGCGATTGTGGGATTGTGACTGGGTGATCGTGATTGTGTGGTCTTGATTGTGTGATCCTGTTTGTGTGATCTAGATTGTGATTGAGATTGTGTGACTGTGATTGTGTGACTCTGATTGTGTGATCGTGATTGTGTGATCGTGATTGTGTGATCGTGATTGTGTGATCGTGATTGTGTGATCGTGATTGTGTGATCGTGATTGTGTGATCGTGATTGTGTGATCGTGATTGTGTGATCGTGACTGTGTGATCGTGATTGTGCGATTGTGTTATTGTGATTGTGTTATTGTGATTGCGTTATTGTGATTGTGTGATTGTGATTGTGTGATCGTGACTGTGTGATCGTGATTGTGTGATCGTGATTGTGGGATTGTGACTGTGTGATTGTGTGATCGTGATTGTGATTGTGTGATTGTGATTATGTGATTGTGATTGTGTTTGTGTGATTGTGATTGTGTGATTGTGATTGTGTGATTGTGATTGTGTGATTGTGATTGTGATTGTGATTGTGATTGTGATTGTGTGACTGTGATTGTGGGATTGTGATTGTGGGATTGTGATTGTGTGATTGTGTGATCGTGATTGTGTGATCGCAAATGTTTGATTGTGCCTGTGTGATTGTGTGATTGTGATTGTGATTGTGACTGTGTGATTGTGTGATTGTGGTTGTGTGATTGTGATTGTGTGACTGTGATTGTGTGATTGTGATTGTGGGATTGTGATTGTGTGATTGTGTGATCGTGATTGTGTGATAGTGATTGTGTGATAGTGATTGTGTGATTGTGTTATTGTGATTATGTGATTCTGATTGTGTGATTGTGATTGTGTGATCGTGATTGTGGGATTGTGATTGTGTGATTGTGATTGTGTGATTGTGATTGTGTGATTGTGATTGTGTGATTGTGATTGTGTGATTGTGATTGTGTGATTGTGATTGTGTGATTGTGATTGTGTGACTGTGATTGTGGGATTGTGATTGTGGGATTGTGATTATGGGATTGTGACTATGTGATTGAATGATTGTGACTGTGTGATTGTGATTGTGTGATTGTGATTGTGTGATTGTGATTGTGTGATTGTGATTGTGTGATTGCGATTGTGTGATTGTGTGATTGTGATTGTGTGATTGTGATTGTGTGATTGTGATTGTGTGATTGTGATTGTGTGATTGTGATTGTGTGATTGTGATTGTGTGATTGTGATTGTGTGATTGTGATTGTGTGATTGTGATTGTGTGATTGTGATTGTGTGATTGTGATTGTGTGATTGTGATTGTGTGATTGTGATTGTGTGATTGTGATTGTGTGATTGTGATTGTGTGATTGTGATTGTGTGATTGTGATTGTGTGATTGTGATTGTGTTATTGCGATTGTGTTATTGTGATTGAGTGATTGTGATTGTGTGATCGTGACTGTGTGATCGTGATTGTGGGATTGTGACTGTGTGATTGTGTGATCGTGATTGTGATTTTGTTATTATGATTGTGTGATTGTGATTGCGTGATTGTGACTGTGTGATCCTGACTGTGAGATCGTTATTGTGGGATTGTGATTATGGGATTGTGACTGTGTGATTGAGTGATTGTGATTGTGTGATCGTGATTGAGTGATCGTGATTGTGTGATCGTGATTGTGTGATCGTGATTGTGTTATCGTGATTGTGTGATTGTGTTATTGTGATTGTGTTATTGTGATTGTGTGATTGTGATTGTGTGATCGTGACTGTGTGATCGTGTTTGTGTGATCGTGATTGTGGGTTTGTGACTGTGTGATTGTGTGATTGTGATTGTGTGATTGTGATTGCGTGATTGTGATTGTGTGACTGTGATTGCGTGACTGTGATTGTGGGATTGTGATTGTGTGATTGTGTGATCATCATTGAGTGATCGTGATTGTGTGATCGTGATTGTGCGAACGTGATTGTGTGATCGTGATTGTGTGATTGTGGTTGTGATTGTGACTGTGTGATTGTGTGATTGTGATTGTGTGATTGTGATTGTGTGATTGTGATTGTGTGATTGTGATTGTGTGATTGTGATTGTGTGATTGTGATTGTGTGGTTGTGATTGTGTGATTGTGTGATTGTGATTGTGTGATTGTGATTGTGTGATTGTGATTGTGTGATCGTGACTGTGTGATCGTATTTGTGTGATCGTGATTGTGGGTTTGTGACTGTGTGATTGTGTTATTGTGATTGTGTGATTGCGATTGTGTGATTGTGATTGTGTGATTGTGATTTTGTGACTGTGATTGTGTGACTGCGGTTGTGGGATTGTGACTGTGTGATCGTGATTGTGTGATCGTGATTGTGTGATCGTGATTGTGGGATTGTGACTGTGTGATTGTGTGATCGTGATTGTGTGATCGTGATTGTGTGGCCGTGATTGTGTGATCGTGATTGTGCGATCGTGTTTGTGTGATCGTGATTGTGTGCTCGTGATTGTGTGATCGTGATTGTGTGATCCTGTTTGTGTGATCGTGATTGTGTGATAGTGATTGTGTGATAGGGATTGTGTGATCGTGATTGTGTGATTCTGATTGTGTGATTGTGATTGTGTGATCGTGACTGTGTGATCGTGATTGTGTGATCGTGATTGTGGGATTGTGACTGTGTGATTGTGTGATCGTGATTGTGATTTTGTTATTGTGATTGTGTGATTGTGATTGCGTGATTGTGATTGTGTGATCATGACTGTTTGATCGTGATTTTGTGATCGTGATTGTGCGATTGTGATTGTGATTGTGTGACTGTGTGATTGTGACTGTGTGACAGTGTGATTGTGATTGTGTGATCGCGATTGTGTGGTCGTGATTGTGTGATTGTGTTTGTGTGATTGTTGTTGTGATTGTGATTGAGTGACTGTGTGATCGTGATTGTGTGCTCGTGATTGTGTGATCGTGATTGTGTGATCCTGTTTGTGTGATCGTGATTGTGATTGAGATTGTGTGATTGTGATTGTGTGACTGTGATTGTGTGACTGTGATTGTGTGATCGTGATTGTGTGATCGTGACTGTGTGATCGTGATTGTGCGATTGTGTTATTGTGATTGTGTTATTGTGATTGTGTTATTGTGATTGTGTTATTGTGATTGTGTTATTGTGATTGTGTGATTGTGATTGTGTGATCGTGACTGTGTGATCGTGATTGTGTGATCGTGATTGTGGGATTGTGACTGTGTGATTGTGTGATCGTGATTGTGATTGTGTGATTGTGATTATGTGATTGTGATTGTGTTTGTGTGATTGTGATTTTGTGATTGTGATTGTGTGATTGTGATTGTGTGATTGTGATTGTGATTGTGATTGTGATTGTGATTGTGATTGTGATTGTGATTGTGATTGTGATTGTGATTGTGATTGTGATTGTGATTGTGATTGTGATTGTGATTGTGATTGTGATTGTGATTGTGATTGTGATTGTGTGATTGTGATTGTGTGATTGTGATGGTGTGATTGTGATTGTGTGATTGTGATTGTGTGATTGTGATTGTGTGATTGTGATTGTGTGATTGTGATTGTGTGATTGTGATTGTGTGACTGTGATTGTGGGATTGTGATTGTGTGATTGTGATTATGGGATTGTGACTATGTGATTGAGTGATTGTGACTGTGTGATTGTGATTGTGTGATTGTGATTGTGTGATTGTGATTGTGTGATTGTGATTGTGTGATTGTGATTGTGTGATTGTGATTGTGTGATTGTGATTGTGTGATTGTGATTGTGTGATTGTGATTGTGTGATTGTGATTGTGTGATTGTGATTGAGTGATTGTGATTGTGTGATTGTGATTGTGTGATTGTGATTGTGTGATTGTGATTGTGTGATTGTGATTGTGTGATTGTGATTGTGTTATTGTGATTGTGTTATTGTGATTGTGTGATTGTGATTGTGTGATCGTGACTGTGTGATCGTGATTGTGTGATCGTGATTGTGGGATTGTGACTGTGTGATTGTGTGATCGTGATTGTGATTTTGTTATTGTGATTGTGTGATTGCGATTGCGTGATTGTGACTGTGTGATCCTGATTGTGAGATCGTTATTGTGGGATTGTGATTATGGGATTGTGACTGTGTGATTGAGTGATTGTGATTGTTTGATCGTGATTGTGTGATCGTGATTGTGTGATCGTGATTGTGTGATCGTGATTGTGTGATCGTGATTGTGTGATCGTGATTGTGTGATCGTGATTGTGTGATCGTGATTGTGTGATCGTGATTGTGTGATTGTGTTATTGTGATTGTGTTATTGTGATTGTGTTATTGTGATTGTGTGATTGTGATTGTGTGATCGTGACTGTGTGATCGTGATTGTGTGATCGTGATTGCGGGATTGTGACTGTGTGATTGTGTGATCGTGATTGCGATTGTGTGATTGTGATTATGTGATTGTGATTGTGATTGTGATTGTGTGACTGTGATTTTGTGATTGTGATTGTGTGATTGTGATTGTGTGATTGTGATTGTGTGATTGTGATTGTGTGACTGTGATTGTGGGATTGTGATTGTGGGATTGTGATTGTGTGATTGTGTGATCGTGATTGTGTGATCGCAAATGTGGGATTGTGACTGTGTGATTGTGTGATTGTGATTGTGATTGTGATTGTGACTGTGTGATTGTGTGATTGTGGTTGTGTGATTGTGATTGTGTGACTGTGATTGTGTGATTGTGATTGTGGGATTGTGATTGTGTGATTGTGTGATCGTGATTGTGTGATAGTGATTGTGTGATAGTGATTGTGTGATTGTGTTATTGTGATTATGTGATTCTGATTGTGCGATTGTGATTGTGTGATCGTGATTGTGGGATTGTGACTGTGTGATTGTGTGACCGTGATTGTGTGATCGTGATTGTGTGATCGTGATTGTGGGATTGTGACTGTGTGATTGTGTGATCGTGATTGTGATTGTGTTATTGTGATTGTGTGATTGTGATTGCGTGATTGTGATTGTGTGATCGTGACTGTGTGATCGTGATTGTGGGTTTGTGACTGTGTGATTGTGTGATTGTGATTGTGTGATTGTGATTGTGTGATTGTGATTGTGTGATTGTGATTGTGTGATTGTGATTGTGTGATTGTGATTGTGTGATTGTGATTGTGTGATTGTGATTTTGTGATTGTGATTGTGTGATTGTGATTGTGTGACTGTGATTGTGGGATGTGATTGTGGGATTGTGATTGTGTGATTGTGTGATCGTGACTGTGTGATCGTGTTTGTGTGATCGTGATTGTGGGTTTGTGACTGTGTGATTGTGTGATTGTGATTGTGTGATTGTGATTGTGTGATTGTGATTGTGTGACTGTGATTGTGGGATTGTGATTGTGTGATTGTGTGATCATCATTGAGTGATCGTGATTGTGTGATCGTGATTGTGCGATCGTGATTGTGTGATCGTGATTGTGTGATCGCAATTGTGGGATTGTGACTGTGTGATTGTGTGATTGTGATTGTGATTGTGACTGTGTGATTGTGTGATTGTGGTTGTGTGATTGTAATTGTGTGACTGTGATTGTGTGATTCTGATTGTGGGATTGTGATTGTGTGATTGTGTGATCGTGATTGTGGGATTGTGATTGTGTGATTGTGTGATCGTGATTGTGATTGTGTTATTGTGATTGTGTGATTGTGATTGTGTGATTGTGATTGTGTGATTGTGGTTGTGTGATTGTGATTGTGTGATTGTGATTGTGTGATTGTGCTTGTGTGATTGCGATTGTGTGGTTGTGATTGTGTGATTGTGATTGTGTGATTGTGATTGTGTGATCGTGACTGTGTAATCGTATTTGTGTGATCGTGATTGTGGGTTTGTGACTGTGTGATTGTGTTATTGTGATTGTGTGATTGCGATTGTGTGACTGTGATTGTGTGATTGTGATTGTGTGACTGTGATTGTGTGACTGCGATTGTGGGATTGTGACTGGGTGATCGTGATTGTGTGGTCTTGATTGTGTGATCCTGTTTGTGTGATCTAGATTGTGATTGAGATTGTGTGACTGTGATTGTGTGACTCTGATTGTGTGATCGTGATTGTGTGATCGTGATTGTGTGATCGTGATTGTGTGATCGTGATTGTGTGATCGTGATTGTGTGATCGTGATTGTGTGATCGTGATTGTGTGATCGTGATTGTGTGATCGTGACTGTGTGATCGTGATTGTGCGATTGTGTTATTGTGATTGTGTTATTGTGATTGCGTTATTGTGATTGTGTGATTGTGATTGTGTGATCGTGACTGTGTGATCGTGATTGTGTGATCGTGATTGTGGGATTGTGACTGTGTGATTGTGTGATCGTGATTGTGATTGTGTGATTGTGATTATGTGATTGTGATTGTGTTTGTGTGATTGTGATTGTGTGATTGTGATTGTGTGATTGTGATTGTGTGATTGTGATTGTGATTGTGATTGTGATTGTGATTGTGTGACTGTGATTGTGGGATTGTGATTGTGGGATTGTGATTGTGTGATTGTGTGATCGTGATTGTGTGATCGCAAATGTTTGATTGTGCCTGTGTGATTGTGTGATTGTGATTGTGATTGTGACTGTGTGATTGTGTGATTGTGGTTGTGTGATTGTGATTGTGTGACTGTGATTGTGTGATTGTGATTGTGGGATTGTGATTGTGTGATTGTGTGATCGTGATTGTGTGATAGTGATTGTGTGATAGTGATTGTGTGATTGTGTTATTGTGATTATGTGATTCTGATTGTGTGATTGTGATTGTGTGATCGTGATTGTGGGATTGTGATTGTGTGATTGTGATTGTGTGATTGTGATTGTGTGATTGTGATTGTGTGATTGTGATTGTGTGATTGTGATTGTGTGATTGTGATTGTGTGATTGTGATTGTGTGACTGTGATTGTGGGATTGTGATTGTGGGATTGTGATTATGGGATTGTGACTATGTGATTGAATGATTGTGACTGTGTGATTGTGATTGTGTGATTGTGATTGTGTGATTGTGATTGTGTGATTGTGATTGTGTGATTGCGATTGTGTGATTGTGTGATTGTGATTGTGTGATTGTGATTGTGTGATTGTGATTGTGTGATTGTGATTGTGTGATTGTGATTGTGTGATTGTGATTGTGTGATTGTGATTGTGTGATTGTGATTGTGTGATTGTGATTGTGTGATTGTGATTGTGTGATTGTGATTGTGTGATTGTGATTGTGTGATTGTGATTGTGTGATTGTGATTGTGTGATTGTGATTGTGTGATTGTGATTGTGTGATTGTGATTGTGTGATTGTGATTGTGTGATTGTGATTGTGTGATTGTGATTGTGTGATTGTGATTGTGTTATTGCGATTGTGTTATTGTGATTGAGTGATTGTGATTGTGTGATCGTGACTGTGTGATCGTGATTGTGGGATTGTGACTGTGTGATTGTGTGATCGTGATTGTGATTTTGTTATTATGATTGTGTGATTGTGATTGCGTGATTGTGACTGTGTGATCCTGACTGTGAGATCGTTATTGTGGGATTGTGATTATGGGATTGTGACTGTGTGATTGAGTGATTGTGATTGTGTGATCGTGATTGAGTGATCGTGATTGTGTGATCGTGATTGTGTGATCGTGATTGTGTTATCGTGATTGTGTGATTGTGTTATTGTGATTGTGTTATTGTGATTGTGTGATTGTGATTGTGTGATCGTGACTGTGTGATCGTGTTTGTGTGATCGTGATTGTGGGTTTGTGACTGTGTGATTGTGTGATTGTGATTGTGTGATTGTGATTGCGTGATTGTGATTGTGTGACTGTGATTGCGTGACTGTGATTGTGGGATTGTGATTGTGTGATTGTGTGATCATCATTGAGTGATCGTGATTGTGTGATCGTGATTGTGCGAACGTGATTGTGTGATCGTGATTGTGTGATTGTGGTTGTGATTGTGACTGTGTGATTGTGTGATTGTGATTGTGTGATTGTGATTGTGTGATTGTGATTGTGTGATTGTGATTGTGTGATTGTGATTGTGTGATTGTGATTGTGTGGTTGTGATTGTGTGATTGTGTGATTGTGATTGTGTGATTGTGATTGTGTGATTGTGATTGTGTGATCGTGACTGTGTGATCGTATTTGTGTGATCGTGATTGTGGGTTTGTGACTGTGTGATTGTGTTATTGTGATTGTGTGATTGCGATTGTGTGATTGTGATTGTGTGATTGTGATTTTGTGACTGTGATTGTGTGACTGCGGTTGTGGGATTGTGACTGTGTGATCGTGATTGTGTGATCGTGATTGTGTGATCGTGATTGTGGGATTGTGACTGTGTGATTGTGTGATCGTGATTGTGTGATCGTGATTGTGTGGCCGTGATTGTGTGATCGTGATTGTGCGATCGTGTTTGTGTGATCGTGATTGTGTGCTCGTGATTGTGTGATCGTGATTGTGTGATCCTGTTTGTGTGATCGTGATTGTGTGATAGTGATTGTGTGATAGGGATTGTGTGATCGTGATTGTGTGATTCTGATTGTGTGATTGTGATTGTGTGATCGTGACTGTGTGATCGTGATTGTGTGATCGTGATTGTGGGATTGTGACTGTGTGATTGTGTGATCGTGATTGTGATTTTGTTATTGTGATTGTGTGATTGTGATTGCGTGATTGTGATTGTGTGATCATGACTGTTTGATCGTGATTTTGTGATCGTGATTGTGCGATTGTGATTGTGATTGTGTGACTGTGTGATTGTGACTGTGTGACAGTGTGATTGTGATTGTGTGATCGCGATTGTGTGGTCGTGATTGTGTGATTGTGTTTGTGTGATTGTTGTTGTGATTGTGATTGAGTGACTGTGTGATCGTGATTGTGTGCTCGTGATTGTGTGATCGTGATTGTGTGATCCTGTTTGTGTGATCGTGATTGTGATTGAGATTGTGTGATTGTGATTGTGTGACTGTGATTGTGTGACTGTGATTGTGTGATCGTGATTGTGTGATCGTGACTGTGTGATCGTGATTGTGCGATTGTGTTATTGTGATTGTGTTATTGTGATTGTGTTATTGTGATTGTGTTATTGTGATTGTGTTATTGTGATTGTGTGATTGTGATTGTGTGATCGTGACTGTGTGATCGTGATTGTGTGATCGTGATTGTGGGATTGTGACTGTGTGATTGTGTGATCGTGATTGTGATTGTGTGATTGTGATTATGTGATTGTGATTGTGTTTGTGTGATTGTGATTTTGTGATTGTGATTGTGTGATTGTGATTGTGTGATTGTGATTGTGATTGTGATTGTGATTGTGATTGTGATTGTGATTGTGATTGTGATTGTGATTGTGATTGTGATTGTGATTGTGATTGTGATTGTGATTGTGATTGTGATTGTGATTGTGATTGTGATTGTGATTGTGTGATTGTGATTGTGTGATTGTGATGGTGTGATTGTGATTGTGTGATTGTGATTGTGTGATTGTGATTGTGTGATTGTGATTGTGTGATTGTGATTGTGTGATTGTGATTGTGTGACTGTGATTGTGGGATTGTGATTGTGTGATTGTGATTATGGGATTGTGACTATGTGATTGAGTGATTGTGACTGTGTGATTGTGATTGTGTGATTGTGATTGTGTGATTGTGATTGTGTGATTGTGATTGTGTGATTGTGATTGTGTGATTGTGATTGTGTGATTGTGATTGTGTGATTGTGATTGTGTGATTGTGATTGTGTGATTGTGATTGTGTGATTGTGATTGTGTGATTGTGATTGTGTGATTGTGATTGTGTGATTGTGATTGTGTGATTGTGATTGTGTGATTGTGATTGTGTGATTGTGATTGTGTGATTGTGATTGTGTTATTGTGATTGTGTTATTGTGATTGTGTGATTGTGATTGTGTGATCGTGACTGTGTGATCGTGATTGTGTGATCGTGATTGTGGGATTGTGACTGTGTGATTGTGTGATCGTGATTGTGATTTTGTTATTGTGATTGTGTGATTGCGATTGCGTGATTGTGACTGTGTGATCCTGATTGTGAGATCGTTATTGTGGGATTGTGATTATG
Source organism: Megachile rotundata (assembly GCF_050947335.1). Lineage (NCBI taxonomy): Eukaryota > Metazoa > Arthropoda > Insecta > Hymenoptera > Megachilidae > Megachile > Megachile rotundata. The sequence continues at coordinate 649,722 of NW_027473334.1, read as the reverse complement.
GGATTGTGACTGTGTGATTGAGTGATTGTGATTGTTTGATCGTGATTGTGTGATCGTGATTGTGTGATCGTGATTGTGTGATCGTGATTGTGTGATCGTGATTGTGTGATCGTGATTGTGTGATCGTGATTGTGTGATCGTGATTGTGTGATCGTGATTGTGTGATTGTGTTATTGTGATTGTGTTATTGTGATTGTGTTATTGTGATTGTGTGATTGTGATTGTGTGATCGTGACTGTGTGATCGTGATTGTGTGATCGTGATTGCGGGATTGTGACTGTGTGATTGTGTGATCGTGATTGCGATTGTGTGATTGTGATTATGTGATTGTGATTGTGATTGTGATTGTGATTGTGATTGTGTGATTGTGATTGTGTGATTGTGATTGTGTGATTGTGATTGTGTGATTGTGATTGTGTGATTGTGATTGTGTGATTGTGATTGTGTGATTGTGATTGTGTGATTGTGATTGTGTGATTGTGATTGTGTGATTGTGATTGTGTGATTGTGATTGTGTGATTGTGATTGTGTGATTGTGATTGTGTGATTGTGATTGTGTGATTGTGATTGTGTGATTGCGATTGTGTGATTGTGATTGTGTGATTGTGATTGTGTGATTGTGATTGTGTGGTTGTGATTGTGTGATTGTGTGATTGCGATTGTGTGATTGTGATTGTGTGATTGTGATTGTGTGATTGTGATTGTGTGATTGTGATTGTGTGATTGTGGTTGTGTGATTGTGATTGTGTGATTGTGATTGTGTGATTGTGATTGTGTGATTGCGATTGTGTGGTTGTGATTGTGTGATTGTGATTGTGTGATCGTGACTGTGTGATCGTATTTGTGTGATCGTGATTGTGGGTTTGTGACTGTGTGATTGTGTTATTGTGATTGTGTGATTGCGATTGTGTGATTGTGATTGTGTGATTGTGATTGTGTGACTGCGATTGTGTGACTGCGGTTGTGGGATTGTGACTGTGTGATCGTGATTGTGCGATCGTGTTTGTGTGATCGTGATTGTGTGCTCGTGATTGTGTGATCGTGATTGTGTGATCCTGTTTGTGTGATCGTGATTGTGATTGAGATTGTGTGATTGTGATTGTGTGACTGTGATTGTGTGACTGTGATTGTGTGATCGTGATTGTGTGATCGTGACTGTGTGATCGTGATTGTGTGATTGTGTTATTGTGATTGTGTTATTGTGATTGTGTGATTGTGATTGTGTGATCGTGACTGTGTGATCGTGATTGTGTGATAGTGATTGTGGGATTGTGACTGTGTGATTGTGTTATCGTGATTGTGATTGTGTGATTGTGATTATGTGATTGTGATTGTGATTGTGTGATTGTGATTGTGTGATTGTGATTGTGTGATTGTGATTGTGTGATTGTGATTGTGTGATTGTGATTGTGTGATTGTGATTGTGCGACTGTGATTGTGCGACTGTGATTGTGCGACTGTGATTGTGCGACTGTGATTGTGCGACTGTGATTGTGCGACTGTGATTGTGCGACTGTGACTGTGCGACTGTGACTGTGCGACTGTGACTGTGCGACTGTGACTGTGCGACTGTGACTGTGCGACTGTGACTGTGCGACTGTGACTGTGCGACTGTGACTGTGCGACTGTGACTGTGCGACTGTGACTGTGCGACTGTGACTGTGCGACTGTGACTGTGCGACTGTGACTGTGCGACTGTGACTGTGCGACTGTGACTGTGCGACTGTGACTGTGCGACTGTGACTGTGCGACTGTGACTGTGCGACTGTGATTGTGCGACTGTGATTGTGCGATTGTGATTGTCTGATCGTGACTGTGTGATCGTGATTGTGTGATCGTGATTGTGGGATTGTGACTGTATGATTGTGTGATCGTGATTGTGATTTTGTTACTGTGATTGTGTGATTGTGATTGCGTGATTGTGACTGTGTGATCCTGATTGTGTGATCGTGATTGTGTGATCGTGATTGTGTGATCGTGATTGTGTGATTGTGTTATTGTGATTGTGTTATTGTGATTGTGTGATTGTGATTGTGTGATCGTGACTGTGTGATCGTGTTTGTGTGATCGTGATTGTGGGTTTGTGACTGTGTGATTGTGTGATTGTGATTGTGTGATTGTGATTGTGTGATTGTGATTGTGTGATTGTGATTGTGTGATTGTGATTGTGTGACTGTGATTGTGTGACTGTGATTGTGGGATTGTGATTGTGTGACTGTGTGATTGTGATTGTGTGATTGTGATTGTGTGATTGTGATTGTGATTGTGATTGTGTGACTGTGATTGTGTGACTGTGATTGTGTGACTGTGATTGTGTGATCGTGATTGTGTGATCGTAATTGTGTGATCGTGATTGTGTGATTGTGTTATTGTGATTGTGTGATTGTGATTGTGTGATCGTGACTGTGTGATCGTGTTTGTGTGATCGTGATTGTGGGTTTGTGACTGTGTGATTGTGTGATTGTGATTGTGTGATTGTGATTGTGTGATTGTGATTGTGTGATTGTGATTGTGTGATTGTGATTGTGTGATTGTGATTGTGTGATTGTGATTGTGTGATTGTGATTGTGTGATTGTGATTGTGTGATTGTGATTGTGTGATTGTGATTGTGTGATTGTGTGATTGTGATTGTGTGATTGTGATTGTGTGATTGTGATTGTGTGATTGTGATTGTGTGATTGTGATTGTGTGATTGTGATTGTGTGATTGTGATTGTGTGATTGTGATTGTGTGATTGTGATTGTGTGATTGTGATTGTGTGATTGTGATTGTGTGATTGTGATTGTGTGATTGTGATTGTGTGATTGTGATTGTGTGATTGTGATTGTGTGATTGTGATTGTGTGCTTGTGATTGTGTGATTGTGATTGTGTGATTGTGATTGTGTGATTGTGATTGTGTGATTGTGATTGTGTGATTGTGATTGTGTGATTGTGATTGTGTGATTGTGATTGTGTGATTGTGATTGTGTGATTGTGATTGTGTGATTGTGATTGTGTGATTGTGATTGTGTGATTGTGATTGTGTGATTGTGATTGTGTGATTGTGATTGTGTGATTGTGATTGTGTGATTGTGATTGTGTGATTGTGATTGTGTGACTGTGATTGTGTGACTGCGATTGTGGGATTGTGACTCTGTGATCGTGATTGTGTGATCGTGATTGTGTGATCGTGATTGTGTGGCCGTGATTGTGTGATCGTGATTGTGCGATCGTGTTTGTGTGATCGTGATTGTCTGCTCGTGATTGTGTGATCGTGATTGTGTGATCCTGTTTGTGTGATCTAGATTGTGATTGAGATTGTGTGACTGTGATTGTGTGACTCTGATTGTGTGATCGTGACTGTGTGATCGTGATTGTGTGATTGTGTTATTGTGATTGTGTTATTGTGATCGTGTGATTATGATTGTGTGATCGTGACTGTGTGATCGTGATTGTGTGATCGTGATTGCGGGATTGTGACTGTGTGATTGTGTGATCGTGATTGTGATTGTGTGATTGTGATTATGTGATTGTGATTGTGATTGTGTGATTGTGATTGTGTGATTGTGATTGTGATTGTGATTGTGTGACTGTGATTGTGTGACTGTGATTGTGGGATTGTGACTGTGTGATCGTGATTGTGTGATCATGATTGTGGGATTGTGATTATGGGATTGTGACTATGTGATTGAGTGATTGTGACTGTGTGATTGTGATTGTGTGATTGTGATTGTGTGATTGTGATTGTGTGATTGTGATTGTGTGATTGTGATTGTGTGATTGTGATTGTGTGATTGTGATTGTGTGATTGTGATTGTGTGATTGTGATTGTGTGGTCGTGATTGTGTGATTGTGTTTGTGTGATTGTTGTTGTGATTGTGATTGAGTGACTGTGTGATTGTGATTGTGTGATCGTGATTGTGTGATCGTGATTGTGTGATCGTGATTGTGTGATCGTGATTGTGTGATCGTGATAGTGTGATCGTGATTGTGGGATTGTGACTGTGTGATTGTGTGATCGTGATTGTGTGATCGTGATTGTGTGATCGTGATTGTGTGGCCGTGATTGTGTGATCGTGATTGTGCGATCGTGTTTGTGTGATCGTGATTGTGTGCTCGTGATTGTGTGATCGTGATTGTGTGATCCTGTTTGTGTGATCGTGATTGTGATTGAGATTGTGTGATTGTGATTGTGTGACTGTGATTGTGTGACTGTGATTGTGTGATCGTGATTGTGTGATCGTGACTGTGTGATCGTGATTGTGTGATTGTGTTATTGTGATTGTGTTATTGTGATTGTGTTATTGTGATTGTGTGATTGTGATTGTGTGATCGTGACTGTGTGATCGTGATTGTGTGATCGTGATTGTGGGATTGTGACTGTGTGATTGTGTGATCGTGATTGTGATTGTGTGATTGTGATTATGTGATTGTGATTGTGTGATTGTGATTGTGTGATTGTGATTGCGTGATTGTGATTGTGTGATTGTGATGGTGTGATTGTGATTGTGTGATTGTGATTGTGTGATTGTGATTGTGTGATTGTGATTGTGTGATTGTGATTGTGTGACTGTGATTGTGGGATTGTGATTGTGTGATTGTGATTGTGTGATTGCGATTGTGTGGTTGTGATTGTGTGATTGTGATTGTGTGATCGTGACAGTGTGATCGTATTTGTGTGGTCGTGATTGTGGGTTTGTGACTGTGTGATTGTGTTATTGTGATTGTGTGATTGCGATTGTGTGATTGTGATTGTGTGACTGTGTGATTGTGACTGTGTGACAGTGTGATTGTGATTGTGTGATCGTGATTGTGTGGTCGTGATTGTGGGATTGTGACTGTGTGATTGTGTGATCGTGATTGTGATTGTGTTATTGTGATTGTGTGATTGTGATTGCGTGATTGTGATTGTGTGATCGTGACTGTGTGATCGTGATTGTGATCGTGATTGTGCGATTGTGATTATGATTGTGTGACTGTGTGATTGTGACTGTGTGACAGTGTGATTGTGATTGTGTGATCGTGATTGTGTGGTCGTGATTGTGTGATTGTGTTTGTGTGATTGTTGTTGTGATTGTGATTGATTGACTGTGTGATTGTGATTGTGTGATCGTGATTGTGTGATCGTGATTGTGTGATCGTGATTGTGTGATCGTGATTGTGGGATTGTGTGATCGTGATTGTGTGATCGTGATTGTGTGATCGTGATTGTGTGGAGGTGATTGTGTGATCGTGATTGTGCGATCGTGTTTGTGTGATCGTGATTGTGTGCTCGTGATTGTGTGATCGTGATTGTGTGACCCTGTTTGTGTGATCGTGATTGTGACTGAGATTGTGTGATTGTGATTGTGTGACTGTGATTGTGTGACTGTGATTGTGTGATCGTGATTGTGTGATCGTGACTGTGTGATCGTGATTGTGTGATTGTGTTATTGTGATTGTGTTATTGTGATTGTGTGATTGTGATTGTGTGATCGTGACTGTGTGATCGTGATTGTGTGATCGTGATTGTGGGATTGTGACTGTGTGATTGTGTGATCGTGATTGTGATTGTGTGATTGTGATTATGTGATTGTGATTGTGATTGTGTGATTGTGATTGTGTGATTGTGATTGTGTGATTGTGATTGTGTGATTGTGATTGTGTGATTGTGATTGTGTGATTGTGATTGTGATTGTGATTGTGATTGTGATTGTGATTGTGATTGTGATTGTGATTGTGATTGTGATTGTGATTGTGTGATTGTGATTGTGTGATTGTGATGGTGTGATTGTGATTGTGTGATTGTGATTGTGTGATTGTGATTGTGTGATTGTGATTGTGTGATTGTGATTGTGTGATTGTGATTGTGTGACTGTGATATTGAGATTGTGATTGTGGGATTGTGATTGTGTGATTGTGATTGTGATTGTGATTGTGTGACTGTGATTGTGTGACTGTGATTGTGTGATCGTGATTGTGTGATCGTGATTGTGTGATCGTGATTGTGTGATTGTGTTATTGTGATTGTGTTATTGTGATTGTGTGATTGTGATTGTGTGATCGTGACTGTGTGATCGTGTTTGTGTGATCGTGATTGTGGGTTTGTGACTGTGTGATTGTGTGATTGTGATTGTGTGATTGTGATTGTGTGATTGTGATTGTGTGATTGTGATTGTGTGATTGTGATTGTGTGACTGTGATTGTGTGACTGTGATTGTGGGATTGTGATTGTGTGATTGTGTGATTGTGATTGTGTGATTGTGATTGTGTGATTGTGATTGTGATTGTGACTGTGTGACTGTGATTGTGTGACTGTGATTGTGTGATCGTGATTGTGTGATCGTGATTGTGTGATCGTGATTGTGTGATTTTGTTATTGTGATTGTGTGATTCTGATTGTGTGATTGTGATTGTGTGATCGTGACTGAGTGATCGTGATTGTGTGATCGTGATTGTGCGAACGTGATTGTGTGATCGTGATTGTGTGATCGCAATTGTGGGATTGTGACTGTGTGATTGTGTGATTGTGATTGTGATTGTGACTGTGTGATTGTGTGATTGTGGTTGTGTGATTGTGATTATGTGATTGTGATTGTGATTGTGTGATTGTGATTGTGTGATTGTGATTGTGTGATTGTGATTGTGTGATTGTGATTGTGTGATTGTGATTGTGTGATTGTGATTGTGTGATTGTGATTGTGTGATTGTGATTGTGTGATTGTGATTGTGTGATTGTGATTGTGTGATTGTGATTGTGTGATTGTGATTGTGTGATTGTGATTGTGTGATTGTGATTGTGTGATTGTGATTGTGTGATTGTGATTGTGTGATTGTGATTGTGTGATTGTGATTGTGTGATTGTGATTGTGTGATTGTGATTGTGTGATTGTGATTGTATGATTGTGATTGTGTGATTGTGATTGTGTGATTGTGATTGTGTGATCGTGATTGTGTGATCGTGACTGTGTGATCGTGATTGTGTGATTGTGTTATTGTGATTGTGTTATTGTGATTGTGTGATTGTGATTGTGTGATCGTGACTGTGTGATCGTGATTGTGTGATCGTGATTGTGGGATTGTGACTGTGTGATTGTGTGATCGTGATTGTGATTGTGTGATTGTGATTATGTGATTGTGATTGTGATTGTGTGATTGTGATTGTGTGATTGTGATTGTGTGATTGCGATTGTGTGATTGTGATTGTGTGATTGTGATTGTGTGATTGTGATTGTGTGATTGTGATTGTGATTGTGATTGTGATTGTGATTGTGATTGTGATTGTGATTGTGATTGTGATTGTGATTGTGATTGTGATTGTGATTGTGATTGTGATTGTGATTGTGATTGTGATTGTGATTGTGATTGTGATTGTGATTGTGATTGTGTGATTGTTATTGTGTGATTGTGATGGTGTGATTGTGATTGTGTGATTGTGATTGTGTGATTGTGTGATTGTGATTGTGTGATTGTGATTGTGTGATTGTGATTGTGTGACTGTGATTGTGTGACTGTGATTGTGTGATTGTGATTTTGTGATTGTGATTGTGTGATTGTGATTGTGTGATTGTGATTGTGTGATTGTGATTGTGTGATTGTGATTGTGTGATTGTGATTGTGTGATTGTGATTGTGTGATTGTGATTGTGTTATTGTGATTGTGTTATTGTGATTGTGTGATTGTGATTGTGTGATCGTGACTGTGTGATCGTGATTGTGTGATCGTGATTGTGTGATTGTGATTGTGTGATTGTGATTGTGTGATTGTGATTGTGTGATTGTGATTGTGTGATTGTGATTGTGTGATTGTGATTGTGTGATTGTGATTGTGTGATTGTGATTGTGTGATTGTGATTGTGTGATTGTGATTGTGTGATTGTGATTGTGTGATTGTGATTGTGTGATTGTGATTGTGTGATTGTGATTGTGTGATTGTGATTGTGTGATTGTGATTGTGTGATTGTGATTGTGTGATTGTGATTGTGTTATTGTGATTGTGTTATTGTGATTGTGTGATTGTGATTGTGTGATCGTGACTGTGTGATCGTGATTGTGTGATCGTGATTGTGGGATTGTGACTGTGTGATTGTGTGATCGTGATTGTGATTTTGTTATTGTGATTGTGTGATTGTGATTGCGTGATTGTGACTGTGTGATCCTGATTGTGAGATCGTTATTGTGGGATTGTGATTATGGGATTGTGACTGTGTGATTGAGTGATTGTGATTGTGTGATCGTGATTGTGTGATCGTGATTGTGTGATCGTGATTGTGTGATCGTGATTGTGTGATCGTGATTGTGTGATTGTGTTATTGTGATTGTGTTATTGTGATTGTGTGATTGTGATTGTGTGATCGTGACTGTGTGATCGTGTTTGTGTGATCGTGATTGTGGGTTTGTGACTGTGTGATTGTGTGATTGTGATTGTGTGATTGTGATTGTGTGACTGTGATTGCGTGACTGTGATTGTGGGATTGTGATTGTGTGATTGCGTGATCATCATTGAGTGATCGTGATTGTGTGATCGTGATTGTGCGAACGTGATTGTGTGATCGTGATTGTGTGATTGTGATTGTGATTGTGACTGTGTGATTGTGTGATTGTGGTTGTGTGATTGTGATTGTGTGACTGTGATTGTGTGATTGTGATTGTGGGATTGTGATTGTGTGATTGTGTGATAGTGATTGTGTGATAGTGATTGTGTGATAGTGATTGTGTGATAGTGATTGTGTGATCGTGATTGTGTGATCGTGATTGTGTGATCGTGATTGTGTGATTGTGTTATTGTGATTGTGTGATTCTGATTGTGTGATTGTGATTGTGTGATCGTGACTGTGTGATCGTGATTGTGTGATCGTGATTGTGGGATTGTGACTGTGTGATTGTGTGATCGTGATTGTGATTGTGTTATTGTGATTGTGTGATTGTGATTGCGTGATTGTGATTGTGTGATCGTGACTGTGTGATCGTGATTATGGGTTTGTGACTGTGTGATTGTGTGATTGTGATTGTGTGATTGTGATTGTGTGATTGTGATTGTGATTGTGATTGTGTGACTGTGATTGTGTGACTGTGATTGTGGGATTGTGACTGTGTGATCGTGACTGTGTGATCGTGATTATGGGTTTGTGTTTGTGTGATCGTGATTGTGGGTTTGTGACTGTGTGATTGTGTGATTGTGATTGTGTGATTGTGATTGTGTGATTGTGATTGTGTGATTGTGATTGTGTGATTGCGATTGTGTGATTGTGATTGTGTGACTGTGTGATTGTGACTGTGTGACAGTGTGATTGTGATTGTGTGATCGTGATTGTGTGGTCGTGATTGTGGGATTGTGACTGTGTGATTGTGTGATCGTGATTGTGATTGTGTTATTGTGATTGTGTGATTGTGATTGCGTGATTGTGATTGTGTGATCGTGACTGTGTGATCGTGATTGTGTGATCGTGATTGTGCGATTGTGATTATGATTGTGTGACTGTGTGATTGTGACTGTGTGACAGTGTGATTGTGATTGTGTGATCGTGATTGTGTGGTCGTGATTGTGTGATTGTGTTTGTGTGATTGTTGTTGTGATTGTGATTGAGTGACTGTGTGATTGTGATTGTGTGATCGTGATTGTGTGATCGTGATTGTGTGATCGTGATTGTGTGATCGTGATTGTGTGATCGTGATTGTGGGATTGTGTGATCGTGATTGTGTGATCGTGATTGTGTGATCGTGATTGTGTGATCGTGATTGTGTGGCCGTGATTGTGTGATCGTGATTGTGCGATCGTGTTTGTGTGATCGTGATTGTGTGCTCGTGATTGTGTGATCGTGATTGTGTGATCCTGTTTGTGTGATCGTGATTGTGATAGAGATTGTGTGATTGTGATTATGTGACTGTGATTGTGTGACTGTGATTGTGTGATCGTGATTGTGTGATCGTGACTGTGTGATCGTGATTGTGTGATTGTGTGATTGTGATTGTGTGATCGTGACTGTGTGATTGTGTGATCGTGATTGTGATTGTGTGATTGTGATTATGTGATTGTGATTGTGTGATTGTGTTATTGTGATTGTGTGATTGTGATTGTGTGATTGTGATTGTGTGATTGTGATTGTGTGATTGTGATTGTGTGATTGTGATTGTGTTATTGTGATTGTGTTATTGTGATTGTGTGATTGTGATTGTGTGATCGTGACTGTGTGATCGTGATTGTGTGATTGTGATTGTGGGATTGTGACTGTGTGATTGTGTTATCGTGATTGTGATTGTGTGATTGTGATTATGTGATTGTGATTGTGATTGTGTGATTGTGATTGTGTGATTGTGATTGTGTGATTGTGATTGTGTGATTGTGATTGTGATTGTGATTGTGATTGTGATTGTGATTGTGATTGTGATTGTGATTGTGATTGTGATTGTGATTGTGATTGTGTGATTGTGATTGTGTGATTGTGATGGTGTGATTGTGATTGTGTGATTGTGATTGTGTGATTGTGATTGTGTGATTGTGATTGTGTGATTGTGATTGTGTGATTGTGATTGTGTGATTGTGATTGTGTGATTGTGATTGTGTGATTGTGATTGTGTGACTGTGATATTGAGATTGTGATTGTGGGATTGTGATTGTGTGATTGTGATTGTGATTGTGATTGTGTGACTGTGATTGTGTGACTGTGATTGTGTGATCGTGATTGTGTGATCGTGATTGTGTGATCGTGATTGTGTGATTGTGTTATTGTGATTGTGTTATTGTGATTGTGTTATTGTGATTGTGTGATTGTGATTGTGTGATCGTGACTGTGTGATCGTGTTTGTGTGATCGTGATTGTGGGTTTGTGACTGTGTGATTGTGTGATTGTGATTGTGTGATTGTGATTGTGTGATTGTGATTGTGTGATTGTGATTGTGTGACTGTGATTGTGTGACTGTGATTGTGGGATTGTGATTGTGTGATTGTGTGATTGTGATTGTGTGATTGTGATTGTGTGATTGTGATTGTGATTGTGACTGTGTGACTGTGATTGTGTGACTGTGATTGTGTGATCGTGATTGTGTGATCGTGATTGTGTGATCGTGATTGTGTGATTTTGTTATTGTGATTGTGTGATTCTGATTGTGTGATTGTGATTGTGTGATCGTGACTGAGTGATCGTGAGTGTGTGATCGTGATTGTGCGAACGTGATTGTGTGATCGTGATTGTGTGATCGCAATTGTGGGATTGTGACTGTGTGATTGTGTGATCGTGATTGTGTGATCGTGATTGTGTGATCGTGATTGTGTGGCCGTGATTGTGTGATCGTGATTGTGCGATCGTGTTTGTGTGATCGTGATTGTGTGCTCGTGATTGTGTGATCGTGATTGTGTGATCCTGTTTGTGTGATCGTGATTGTGATTGAGATTGTGTGATTGTGATTGTGTGACTGTGATTGTGTGACTGTGATTGTGTGATCGTGATTGTGTGATCGTGACTGTGTGATCGTGATTGTGTGATTGTGTTATTGTGATTGTGTTATTGTGATTGTGTTATTGTGATTGTGTGATTGTGATTGTGTGATCGTGACTGTGTGATCGTGATTGTGTGATCGTGATTGTGGGATTGTGACTGTGTGATTGTGTGATCGTGATTGTGATTGTGTGATTGTGATTATGTGATTGTGATTGTGTGATTGTGATTGTGTGATTGTGATTGCGTGATTGTGATTGTGTGATTGTGATGGTGTGATTGTGATTGTGTGATTGTGATTGTGTGATTGTGATTGTGTGATTGTGATTGTGTGATTGTGATTGTGTGACTGTGATTGTGGGATTGTGATTGTGTGATTGTGATTGTGTGATTGCGATTGTGTGGTTGTGATTGTGTGATTGTGATTGTGTGATCGTGACAGTGTGATCGTATTTGTGTGGTCGTGATTGTGGGTTTGTGACTGTGTGATTGTGTTATTGTGATTGTGTGATTGCGATTGTGTGATTGTGATTGTGTGACTGTGTGATTGTGACTGTGTGACAGTGTGATTGTGATTGTGTGATCGTGATTGTGTGGTCGTGATTGTGGGATTGTGACTGTGTGATTGTGTGATCGTGATTGTGATTGTGTTATTGTGATTGTGTGATTGTGATTGCGTGATTGTGATTGTGTGATCGTGACTGTGTGATCGTGATTGTGATCGTGATTGTGCGATTGTGATTATGATTGTGTGACTGTGTGATTGTGACTGTGTGACAGTGTGATTGTGATTGTGTGATCGTGATTGTGTGGTCGTGATTGTGTGATTGTGTTTGTGTGATTGTTGTTGTGATTGTGATTGATTGACTGTGTGATTGTGATTGTGTGATCGTGATTGTGTGATCGTGATTGTGTGATCGTGATTGTGTGATCGTGATTGTGGGATTGTGTGATCGTGATTGTGTGATCGTGATTGTGTGATCGTGATTGTGTGGAGGTGATTGTGTGATCGTGATTGTGCGATCGTGTTTGTGTGATCGTGATTGTGTGCTCGTGATTGTGTGATCGTGATTGTGTGACCCTGTTTGTGTGATCGTGATTGTGACTGAGATTGTGTGATTGTGATTGTGTGACTGTGATTGTGTGACTGTGATTGTGTGATCGTGATTGTGTGATCGTGACTGTGTGATCGTGATTGTGTGATTGTGTTATTGTGATTGTGTTATTGTGATTGTGTGATTGTGATTGTGTGATCGTGACTGTGTGATCGTGATTGTGTGATCGTGATTGTGGGATTGTGACTGTGTGATTGTGTGATCGTGATTGTGATTGTGTGATTGTGATTATGTGATTGTGATTGTGATTGTGTGATTGTGATTGTGTGATTGTGATTGTGTGATTGTGATTGTGTGATTGTGATTGTGTGATTGTGATTGTGATTGTGATTGTGATTGTGATTGTGATTGTGATTGTGATTGTGATTGTGATTGTGATTGTGATTGTGTGATTGTGATTGTGTGATTGTGATGGTGTGATTGTGATTGTGTGATTGTGATTGTGTGATTGTGATTGTGTGATTGTGATTGTGTGATTGTGATTGTGTGATTGTGATTGTGTGACTGTGATATTGAGATTGTGATTGTGGGATTGTGATTGTGTGATTGTGATTGTGATTGTGATTGTGTGACTGTGATTGTGTGACTGTGATTGTGTGATCGTGATTGTGTGATCGTGATTGTGTGATCGTGATTGTGTGATTGTGTTATTGTGATTGTGTTATTGTGATTGTGTGATTGTGATTGTGTGATCGTGACTGTGTGATCGTGTTTGTGTGATCGTGATTGTGGGTTTGTGACTGTGTGATTGTGTGATTGTGATTGTGTGATTGTGATTGTGTGATTGTGATTGTGTGATTGTGATTGTGTGATTGTGATTGTGTGACTGTGATTGTGTGACTGTGATTGTGGGATTGTGATTGTGTGATTGTGTGATTGTGATTGTGTGATTGTGATTGTGTGATTGTGATTGTGATTGTGACTGTGTGACTGTGATTGTGTGACTGTGATTGTGTGATCGTGATTGTGTGATCGTGATTGTGTGATCGTGATTGTGTGATTTTGTTATTGTGATTGTGTGATTCTGATTGTGTGATTGTGATTGTGTGATCGTGACTGAGTGATCGTGATTGTGTGATCGTGATTGTGCGAACGTGATTGTGTGATCGTGATTGTGTGATCGCAATTGTGGGATTGTGACTGTGTGATTGTGTGATTGTGATTGTGATTGTGACTGTGTGATTGTGTGATTGTGGTTGTGTGATTGTGATTATGTGATTGTGATTGTGATTGTGTGATTGTGATTGTGTGATTGTGATTGTGTGATTGTGATTGTGTGATTGTGATTGTGTGATTGTGATTGTGTGATTGTGATTGTGTGATTGTGATTGTGTGATTGTGATTGTGTGATTGTGATTGTGTGATTGTGATTGTGTGATTGTGATTGTGTGATTGTGATTGTGTGATTGTGATTGTGTGATTGTGATTGTGTGATTGTGATTGTGTGATTGTGATTGTGTGATTGTGATTGTGTGATTGTGATTGTGTGATTGTGATTGTGTGATTGTGATTGTGTGATTGTGATTGTATGATTGTGATTGTGTGATTGTGATTGTGTGATTGTGATTGTGTGATCGTGATTGTGTGATCGTGACTGTGTGATCGTGATTGTGTGATTGTGTTATTGTGATTGTGTTATTGTGATTGTGTGATTGTGATTGTGTGATCGTGACTGTGTGATCGTGATTGTGTGATCGTGATTGTGGGATTGTGACTGTGTGATTGTGTGATCGTGATTGTGATTGTGTGATTGTGATTATGTGATTGTGATTGTGATTGTGTGATTGTGATTGTGTGATTGTGATTGTGTGATTGTGATTGTGTGATTGTGATTGTGTGATTGTGATTGTGTGATTGTGATTGTGTGATTGTGATTGTGATTGTGATTGTGATTGTGATTGTGATTGTGATTGTGATTGTGATTGTGATTGTGATTGTGATTGTGATTGTGATTGTGATTGTGATTGTGATTGTGATTGTGATTGTGATTGTGATTGTGTGATTGTTATTGTGTGATTGTGATGGTGTGATTGTGATTGTGTGATTGTGATTGTGTGATTGTGTGATTGTGATTGTGTGATTGTGATTGTGTGATTGTGATTGTGTGACTGTGATTGTGTGACTGTGATTGTGTGATTGTGATTTTGTGATTGTGATTGTGTGATTGTGATTGTGTGATTGTGATTGTGTGATTGTGATTGTGTGATTGTGATTGTGTGATTGTGATTGTGTGATTGTGATTGTGTGATTGTGATTGTGTTATTGTGATTGTGTTATTGTGATTGTGTGATTGTGATTGTGTGATCGTGACTGTGTGATCGTGATTGTGTGATCGTGATTGTGTGATTGTGATTGTGTGATTGTGATTGTGTGATTGTGATTGTGTGATTGTGATTGTGTGATTGTGATTGTGTGATTGTGATTGTGTGATTGTGATTGTGTGATTGTGATTGTGTGATTGTGATTGTGTGATTGTGATTGTGTGATTGTGATTGTGTGATTGTGATTGTGTGATTGTGATTGTGTGATTGTGATTGTGTGATTGTGATTGTGTGATTGTGATTGTGTGATTGTGATTGTGTGATTGTGATTGTGTGATTGTGATTGTGTGATTGTGATTGTGTTATTGTGATTGTGTTATTGTGATTGTGTGATTGTGATTGTGTGATCGTGACTGTGTGATCGTGATTGTGTGATCGTGATTGTGGGATTGTGACTGTGTGATTGTGTGATCGTGATTGTGATTTTGTTATTGTGATTGTGTGATTGTGATTGCGTGATTGTGACTGTGTGATCCTGATTGTGAGATCGTTATTGTGGGATTGTGATTATGGGATTGTGACTGTGTGATTGAGTGATTGTGATTGTGTGATCGTGATTGTGTGATCGTGATTGTGTGATCGTGATTGTGTGATCGTGATTGTGTGATCGTGATTGTGTGATCGTGATTGTGTGATTGTGTTATTGTGATTGTGTTATTGTGATTGTGTGATTGTGATTGTGTGATCGTGACTGTGTGATCGTGTTTGTGTGATCGTGATTGTGGGTTTGTGACTGTGTGATTGTGTGATTGTGATTGTGTGATTGTGATTGTGTGACTGTGATTGCGTGACTGTGATTGTGGGATTGTGATTGTGTGATTGCGTGATCATCATTGAGTGATCGTGATTGTGTGATCGTGATTGTGCGAACGTGATTGTGTGATCGTGATTGTGTGATTGTGATTGTGATTGTGACTGTGTGATTGTGTGATTGTGGTTGTGTGATTGTGATTGTGTGACTGTGATTGTGTGATTGTGATTGTGGGATTGTGATTGTGTGATTGTGTGATAGTGATTGTGTGATAGTGATTGTGTGATAGTGATTGTGTGATAGTGATTGTGTGATCGTGATTGTGTGATCGTGATTGTGTGATCGTGATTGTGTGATTGTGTTATTGTGATTGTGTGATTCTGATTGTGTGATTGTGATTGTGTGATCGTGACTGTGTGATCGTGATTGTGTGATCGTGATTGTGGGATTGTGACTGTGTGATTGTGTGATCGTGATTGTGATTGTGTTATTGTGATTGTGTGATTGTGATTGCGTGATTGTGATTGTGTGATCGTGACTGTGTGATCGTGATTATGGGTTTGTGACTGTGTGATTGTGTGATTGTGATTGTGTGATTGTGATTGTGTGATTGTGATTGTGATTGTGATTGTGTGACTGTGATTGTGTGACTGTGATTGTGGGATTGTGACTGTGTGATCGTGACTGTGTGATCGTGATTATGGGTTTGTGTTTGTGTGATCGTGATTGTGGGTTTGTGACTGTGTGATTGTGTGATTGTGATTGTGTGATTGTGATTGTGTGATTGTGATTGTGTGATTGCGATTGTGTGATTGTGATTGTGTGACTGTGTGATTGTGACTGTGTGACAGTGTGATTGTGATTGTGTGATCGTGATTGTGTGGTCGTGATTGTGGGATTGTGACTGTGTGATTGTGTGATCGTGATTGTGATTGTGTTATTGTGATTGTGTGATTGTGATTGCGTGATTGTGATTGTGTGATCGTGACTGTGTGATCGTGATTGTGTGATCGTGATTGTGCGATTGTGATTATGATTGTGTGACTGTGTGATTGTGACTGTGTGACAGTGTGATTGTGATTGTGTGATCGTGATTGTGTGGTCGTGATTGTGTGATTGTGTTTGTGTGATTGTTGTTGTGATTGTGATTGAGTGACTGTGTGATTGTGATTGTGTGATCGTGATTGTGTGATCGTGATTGTGTGATCG
Organism: Megachile rotundata; assembly: GCF_050947335.1. Taxonomy (NCBI): domain Eukaryota; kingdom Metazoa; phylum Arthropoda; class Insecta; order Hymenoptera; family Megachilidae; genus Megachile; species Megachile rotundata. The sequence continues at coordinate 632,932 of NW_027473334.1, read as the reverse complement.
TGATTGTGTGATCGTGATTGTGTGATCGTGATTGTGGGATTGTGTGATCGTGATTGTGTGATCGTGATTGTGTGATCGTGATTGTGTGATCGTGATTGTGTGGCCGTGATTGTGTGATCGTGATTGTGCGATCGTGTTTGTGTGATCGTGATTGTGTGCTCGTGATTGTGTGATCGTGATTGTGTGATCCTGTTTGTGTGATCGTGATTGTGATAGAGATTGTGTGATTGTGATTATGTGACTGTGATTGTGTGACTGTGATTGTGTGATCGTGATTGTGTGATCGTGACTGTGTGATCGTGATTGTGTGATTGTGTGATTGTGATTGTGTGATCGTGACTGTGTGATTGTGTGATCGTGATTGTGATTGTGTGATTGTGATTATGTGATTGTGATTGTGTGATTGTGTTATTGTGATTGTGTGATTGTGATTGTGTGATTGTGATTGTGTGATTGTGATTGTGTGATTGTGATTGTGTGACTGTGATTGTGTTATTGTGATTGTGTTATTGTGATTGTGTGATTGTGATTGTGTGATCGTGACTGTGTGATCGTGATTGTGTGATTGTGATTGTGGGATTGTGACTGTGTGATTGTGTTATCGTGATTGTGATTGTGTGATTGTGATTATGTGATTGTGATTGTGATTGTGTGATTGTGATTGTGTGATTGTGATTGTGTGATTGTGATTGTGTGATTGTGATTGTGATTGTGATTGTGATTGTGATTGTGATTGTGATTGTGATTGTGATTGTGATTGTGATTGTGATTGTGTGATTGTGATTGTGTGATTGTGATGGTGTGATTGTGATTGTGTGATTGTGATTGTGTGATTGTGATTGTGTGATTGTGATTGTGTGATTGTGATTGTGTGATTGTGATTGTGTGATTGTGATTGTGTGATTGTGATTGTGTGATTGTGATTGTGTGACTGTGATATTGAGATTGTGATTGTGGGATTGTGATTGTGTGATTGTGATTGTGATTGTGATTGTGTGACTGTGATTGTGTGACTGTGATTGTGTGATCGTGATTGTGTGATCGTGATTGTGTGATCGTGATTGTGTGATTGTGTTATTGTGATTGTGTTATTGTGATTGTGTGATTGTGATTGTGTGATCGTGACTGTGTGATCGTGTTTGTGTGATCGTGATTGTGGGTTTGTGACTGTGTGATTGTGTGATTGTGATTGTGTGATTGTGATTGTGTGATTGTGATTGTGTGATTGTGATTGTGTGATTGTGATTGTGTGACTGTGATTGTGTGACTGTGATTGTGGGATTGTGATTGTGTGATTGTGTGATTGTGATTGTGTGATTGTGATTGTGTGATTGTGATTGTGATTGTGACTGTGTGACTGTGATTGTGTGACTGTGATTGTGTGATCGTGATTGTGTGATCGTGATTGTGTGATCGTGATTGTGTGATTTTGTTATTGTGATTGTGTGATTCTGATTGTGTGATTGTGATTGTGTGATCGTGACTGAGTGATCGTGATTGTGTGATCGTGATTGTGCGAACGTGATTGTGTGATCGTGATTGTGTGATCGCAATTGTGGGATTGTGACTGTGTGATTGTGTGATTGTGATTGTGATTGTGACTGTGTGATTGTGTGATTGTGGTTGTGTGATTGTGATTATGTGATTGTGATTGTGATTGTGTGATTGTGATTGTGTGATTGTGATTGTGTGATTGTGATTGTGTGATTGTGATTGTGTGATTGTGATTGTGTGATTGTGATTGTGTGATTGTGATTGTGTGATTGTGATTGTGTGATTGTGATTGTGTGATTGTGATTGTGTGATTGTGATTGTGTGATTGTGATTGTGTGATTGTGATTGTGTGATTGTGATTGTGTGATTGTGATTGTGTGATTGTGATTGTGTGATTGTGATTGTGTGATTGTGATTGTGTGATTGTGATTGTGTGATTGTGATTGTGTGATTGTGATTGTGTGATTGTGATTGTGTGATTGTGATTGTGTGATTGTGATTGTGTGATTGTGATTGTGTGATTGTGATTGTGTGATTGTGATTGTGTGATTGTGATTGTGTGATTGTGATTGTGTGATTGTGATTGTGTGATTGTGATTGTGTGATTGTGATTGTGTGATTGTGATTGTGTGATTGTGATTGTGTGATTGTGATTGTGTGATTGTGATTGTGTGATTGTGATTGTGTGATTGTGATTGTGTGATTGTGATTGTGTGATTGTGATTGTGTGATTGTGATTGGGTGATTGTGATTGTGTGATTGTGATTGTGTGATTGTGATTGTGTGATTGTGATTGTGTGATTGTGATTGTGTGATTGTGATTGTGTGATTGTGATTGTGTGATTGTGATTGTGTGATTGTGATTGTGTGATTGTGATTGTGTGATTGTGATTGTGTGATTGTGATTGTGTGATTGTGATTGTGTGATCGTGATTGTGTGATCGTGATTGTGTGATTGTGTTATTGTGATTGTGTTATTGTGATTGTGTGATTGTGATTGTGTGATCGTGACTGTGTGATCGTGTTTGTGTGATCGTGATTGTGGGTTTGTGACTGTGTGATTGTGTGATTGTGATTGTGTGATTGTGATTGTGTGATTGTGATTGTGTGATTGTGATTGTGTGATTGTGATTGTGTGACTGTGATTGTGTGACTGTGATTGTGGGATTGTGATTGTGTGATTGTGTGATCATCATTGAGTGATCGTGATTGTGTGATCGTGATTGTGCGAACGTGATTGTGTGATCGTGATTGTGTGATTGTGATTGTGATTGTGACTGTGTGATTGTGTGATTGCGGTTGTGTGATTGTGATTGTGTGACTGTGATTGTGTGATTGTGATTGTGGGATTGTGATTGTGTGATTGTGTGATCGTGATTGTGTGATAGTGATTGTGTGATAGTGATTGTGTGATAGTGATTGTGTGATCGTGATTTTGTGATCGTGATTGTGTGATCGTGATTGTGTGATTGTGTTATTGTGATTGTGTGATTCTGATTGTGTGATTGTGATTGTGTGATCGTGACTGTGTGATCGTGATTGTGTGATCGTGATTGTGGGATTGTGACTGTGTGATTGTGTGATTGTGATTGTGTGATTGTGATTGTGTGATTGTGATTGTGTGATTGTGATTGTGTGATTGTGATTGTGTGATTGTGATTGTGTGATTGTGATTGTGTGATTGTGATTGTGTGATTGTGATTGTGTGATTGTGATTGTGATTGTGATTGTGTGACTGTGATTGTGTGACTGTGATTGTGGGATTGTGACTGTGTGATCGTGATTGTGTGATCATGATTGTGGGATTGTGATTATGGGATTGTGACTATGTGATTGACTGATTGTGACTGTGTGATTGTGATTGTGTGATTGTGATTGTGTGATTGTGATTGTGTGATTGTGATTGTGTGATTGTGATTGTGTGATTGTGATTGTGTGATTGTGATTGTGTGATTGTGATTGTGTGATTGTGATTGTGTGATTGTGATTGTGTGATTGTGATTGTGTGATTGTGATTGTGTGATTGTGATTGTGTGATTGTGATTGTGTGATTGTGTTTGTGTGATGTGATTGTGTGATTGTGATTGTGTGATTGTGATTGTGTGATTGTGATTGTGTGATTGTGATTGTGTGATTGTGATTGTGTGATTGCGATTGTGTGGTTGTGATTGTGTGATTGTGATTGTGTGATCGTGACTGTGTGATCGTATTTGTGTGATCGTGATTGTGGGTTTGTGACTGTGTGATTGTGTTATTGTGATTGTGTGATTGCGATTGTGTGATTGTGATTGTGTGACTGTGTGATTGTGACTGTGTGACAGTGTGATTGTGATTGTGTGATCGTGATTGTGTGGTCGTGATTGTGGGATTGTGACTGTGTGATTGTGTGATCGTGATTGTGATTGTGTTATTGTGATTGTGTGATTGTGATTGCGTGATTGTGATTGTGTGATCGTGACTGTGTGATCGTGATTGTGTGATCGTGATTGTGCGATTGTGATTATGATTGTGTGACTGTGTGATTGTGACTGTGTGACAGTGTGATTGTGATTGTGTGATCGTGATTGTGTGGTCGTGATTGTGTGATTGTGTTTGTGTGATTGTTGTTGTGATTGTGATTGAGTGACTGTGTGATTGTGATTGTGTGATCGTGATTGTGTGATCGTGATTGTGTGATCGTGATTGTGTGATCGTGATAGTGTGATCGTGATTGTGGGATTGTGACTGTGTGATTGTGTGATCGTGATTGTGTGATCGTGATTGTGTGATCGTGATTGTGTGGCCGTGATTGTGTGATCGTGATTGTGCGATCGTGTTTGTGTGATCGTGATTGTGTGCTCGTGATTGTGTGATCGTGATTGTGTGATCCTGTTTGTGTGATCGTGATTGTGACTGAGATTGTGTGATTGTGATTGTGTGACTGTGATTGTGTGACTGTGATTGTGTGATCGTGATTGTGTGATCGTGACTGTGTGATCGTGATTGTGTGATTGTGTTATTGTGATTGTGTTATTGTGATTGTGTTATTGTGATTGTGTGATTGTGATTGTGTGATCGTGACTGTGTGATCGTGATTGTGTGATCGTGATTGTGGGATTGTGACTGTGTGATTGTGTGATCGTGATTGTGATTGTGTGATTGTGATTGTGTGATTGTGATTGCGTGATTGTGATTGTGTGATCGTGACTGTGTGATCGTGATTATGGGTTTGTGACTGTGTGATTGTGTGATTGTGATTGTGTGATTGTGATTGTGTGATTGTGATTGTGATTGTGATTGTGTGACTGTGATTGTGTGACTGTGATTGTGGGATTGTGACTGTGTGATCGTGACTGTGTGATCGTGATTATGGGTTTGTGTTTGTGTGATCGTGATTGTGGGTTTGTGACTGTGTGATTGTGTGATTGTGATTGTGTGATTGTGATTGTGTGATTGTGATTGTGTGATTGCGATTGTGTGATTGTGATTGTGTGACTGTGTGATTGTGACTGTGTGACAGTGTGATTGTGATTGTGTGATCGTGATTGTGTGGTCGTGATTGTGGGATTGTGACTGTGTGATTGTGTGATCGTGATTGTGATTGTGTTATTGTGATTGTGTGATTGTGATTGCGTGATTGTGATTGTGTGATCGTGACTGTGTGATCGTGATTGTGTGATCGTGATTGTGCGATTGTGATTATGATTGTGTGACTGTGTGATTGTGACTGTGTGACAGTGTGATTGTGATTGTGTCATCGTGATTGTGTGGTCGTGATTGTGTGATTGTGTTTTTGTGATTGTTGTTGTGATTGTGATTGAGTGACTGTGTGATTGTGATTGTGTGATCGTGATTGTGCGATCGTGTTTGTGTGATCGTGATTGTGTGCTCGTGATTGTGTGATCGTGATTGTGTGGTCCTGTTTGTGTGATCGTGATTGTGATTGAGATAGTGTGATTGTGATTGTGTGACTGTGATTGTGTGACTGTGATTGTGTGATCGTGATTGTGTGATCGTGACTGTGTGATCGTGATTGTGTGATTGTGTTATTGTGATTGTGTGATTGTGATTGTGTGATCGTGACTGTGTGATCGCGATTGTGTGATCGTGATTGTGGGATTGTGACTGTGTGATTGTGTGATCGTGATTGTGATTGTGTGATTGTGATTATGTGATTGTGATTGTGATTGCGTGATTGTGATTGTGTGATTGTGATTGTGATTGTGTGATTGTGATTGTGTGATTGTGATTGTGTGATTGTGATTGTGTGATTGTGATTGTGTGATTGTGATTGTGTGATTGTGATTGTGATTGTGATTGTGATTGTGATTGTGATTGTGATTGTGATTGTGATTGTGATTGTGATTGTGATTGTGATTGTGATTGTGATTGTGATTGTGATTGTGATTGTGATTGTGATTGTGATTGTGTGATTGTCATTGTGTGATTGTGATGGTGTGATTGTGATTGTGTGATTGTGATTGTGTGATTGTGATTGTATGATTGTGATTGTGTGATTGTGATTGTGTGATTGTGATTGTGTGACTGTGATTGTGGGATTGTGATTGTGGGATTGTGATTATGGGATTGTGACTATGTGATTGAGTGATTGTGACTGTGTGATTGTGATTGTGTGATTGTGATTGTGTTATTGTGATTGTGTGATTGTGATTGCGTGATTGTGATTGTGTGATCGTGACTGTGTAATCGTGATTGTATGATCGCGATTGTGCGATTGTGATTGTGATTGTGTGACTGTGTGATTGTGACTGTGTGACAGTGTGATTGTGATTGTGTGATCGGGATTGTGTGGTCGTGATTGTGTGATTGTGTTTGTGTGATTGTTGTTGTGATTGTGATTGAGTGACTGTGTGATTGTGATTGTGTGATCGTGATTGTGTGATCGTGATTGTGTGATCGTAATTGTGTGATCGTGATTGTGTGATCGTGATTGTGGGATTGTGACTGTGTGATTGTGTGATCGTGATTGTGTGATCGTGATTGTGTGGCCGTGATTGTGTGATCGTGATTGTGCGATCGTGTTTGTGTGATCGTGATTGTGTGCTCGTGATTGTGTGATCGTGATTGTGTGATCCTGTTTGTGTGATCGTGATTGTGATTGAGATTGTGTGATTGTGATTGTGTGACTGTGATTGTGTGACTGTGATTGTGTGATCGTGATTGTGTGATCGTGACTGTGTGATCGTGATTGTGTGATTGTGTTATTGTGATTGTGTTATTGTGATTGTGTGATTGTGATTGTGTGATCGTGACTGTGTGATCGTGATTGTGTGATCGTGATTGTGGGATTGTGACTGCGTGATTGTGTGATCGTGATTGTGATTGTGTGATTGTGTGATTGTGATTATGTGATTGTGATTGTGATTGTGATTGTGTGATTGTGATTGTGTGATTGTGATTGTGATTGTGTGATTGTGATTGTGTGATTGTGATTGTGTGATTGTGATTGTGTGATTGTGATTGTGTGATTGTGATTGTGATTGTGATTGTGATTGTGATTGTGATTGTGATTGTGATTGTGATTGTGATTGTGATTGTGATTGTGATTGTGATTGTGATTGTGATTGTGTGATTGTGATTGTGTGATTGTGATTGTGTGATTGTGATGGTGTGATTGTGATTGTGTTATTGTGTATGTGTGATTGTGATTGTGTGATTGTGATTGTGTGATTGTGATTGTGTGATTGTGATTGTGTGACTGTGATTGTGGGATTGTGATTGTGGGATTGTGATTATAGGATTGTGACTATGTGATTGAGTGATTGTGACTGTGTGATTGTGATTGTGTGATTGTGATTGTGTTATTGTGATTGTGTGATTGTGATTGCGTGATTGTGATTATGTGATCGTGACTGTGTGATCGTGATTGTGTGATCGTGATTGTGCGATTGTGATTGTGATTGTGTGACTGTGTGATTGTGACTGTGTGACAGTGTGATTGTGATTGTGTGATCGTGATTGTGTGGTCGTGATTGTGTGATTGTGTTTGTGTGATTGTTGTTGTGATTGTGATTGAGTGACTGTGTGATTGTGATTGTGTGATCGTGATTGTGTGATCGTGATTGTGTGATCGTGATTGTGTGATCGTGATTGTGTGATCGTGATTGTGTGATCGTGATTGTGGGATTGTGACTGTGTGATTGTGTGATCGTGATTGTGTGGCCGTGATTGTGTGATCGTGATTGTGCGATCGTGTTTGTGTGATCGTGATTGTGTGCTCGTGATTGTGTGATCGTGATTGTGTGATCCTGTTTGTGTGATCGTGATTGTGATTGAGATTGTGTGATTGTGATTGTGTGACTGTGATTGTGTGACTGTGATTGTGTGATCGTGATTGTGTGATCGTGACTGTGTGATCGTGATTGTGTGATTGTGTTATTGTGATTGTGTTATTGTGATTGTGTGATTGTGATTGTGTGATCGTGACTGTGTGATCGTGATTGTGTGATCGTGATTGTGGGATTGTGACTGTGTGATTGTGTGATCGTGATTGTGATTGTGTGATTGTGATTATGTGATTGTGATTGTGATTGTGTGATTGTGATTGTGATTGTGTGATTGTGATTGTGTGATTGTGATTGTGTGATTGTGATTGTGCGATTGTGATTGTGATTGTGATTGTGATTGTGATTGTGATTGTGATTGTGATTGTGATTGTGATTGTGATTGTGATTGTGATTGTGATTGTGATTGTGATTGTGATTGTGATTGTGATTGTGATTGTGATTGTGATTGTGATTGTGTGATTGTGATTGTGTGATTGTGATGGTGTGATTGTGATTGTGTGATTGTGATTGTGTGATTGTGATTGTGTGATTGTGATTGTGTGATTGTGTGATTGTGATTGTGTGACTGTGATTGTGGGATTGTGATTGTGGGATTCTGATTATGGGATTGTGACTATGTGATTGAGTGATTGTGACTGTGTGATTGTGATTGTGTGATTGTGATCGTGTGATTGTGATTGTGTGATTGTGATTGTGTGATTGTGATTGTGTGATTGTGATTGTGTGACTGTGATTGTGGGATTGTGATTGTGGGATTGTGATTATGGGATTGTGAGTATGTGATTGAGTGATTGTGATTGTGTGATTGTGATTGTGTGATTGTGATTGTGTTATTGTGATTGTGTGATTGTGATTGCGTGATTGTGATTGTGTGATCGTGACTGTGTGATCGTGATTGTGTGATCGTGATTGTGCGATTGTGATTGTAACTGTGTGGCTGTGTGATTGTGACTGTGTGACAGTGTGATTGTGATTGTGTGATCGTGATTGTGTGGTCGTGATTGTGTGATTGTGTTTGTGTGATTGTTGTTGTGATTGTGATTGAGTGACTGTGTAATTGTGATTGTGTGATCGTGATTGTGGGATTGTGACTGTGTGATTGTGTGATCGTGATTGTGTGATCGTGATTGTGTGATCGTGATTGTGTGGCCGTGATTGTGTGGTCGTGATTGTGCGATCGTGTTTGTGTGATCGTGATTGTGTGCTCGTGATTGTGTGATCGTGATTGTGTGATCCTGTTTGTGTGATCGTGATTGTGATTGAGATTGTGTGATTGTGATTGTGTGACTGTGATTGTGTGACTGTGATTGTGTGATTGTGTTATCGTGATTGTGATTGTGTGATTGTGATTATGTGATTGTGATTGTGATTGTGTGATTGTGATTGTGTGATTGTGATTGTGTGATCGTGACTGTGGGATTGTGACTGTGTGATTGTGTGATCGTGATTGTGATTTTGTTATTGTGATTGTGTGATTGTGATTGCGTGATTGTGACTGTGTGATCCTGATTGTGAGATCGTTATTGTGGGATTGTGATTATGGGATTGTGACTGTGTGATTGAGTGATTGTGATTGTGTGATCGTGATTGTGTGATCGTGATTGTGTGATCGTGATTGTGTGATCGTGATTGTGTGATTGTGTTATTGTGATTGTGTTATTGTGATTGTGTGATTGTGATTGTGTGATCGTGACTGTGTGATCGTGTTTGTGTGATCGTGATTGTGGGTTTGTGACTGTGTGATTGTGTGATTGTGATTGTGTGATTGTGATTGTGTGATTGTGTTTGTGTGACTGTGATTGCGTGACTGTGATTGTGGGATTGTGATTGTGTGATTGTGTGATCATCATTGAGTGATCGTGATTGTGTGATCGTGATTGTGCGAACGTGATTGTGTGATCGTGATTGTGTGATTGTGATTGTGATTGTGACTGTGTGATTGTGTGATTGTGGTTGTGTGATTGTGATTATGTGACTGTGATTGTGTGATTGTGATTGTGGGACTGTGATTGTGTGATTGTGTGATCGTGATTGTGTGATGGTGATTGTGTGATAGTGATTGTGTGATAGTGATTGTGTGATCGTGATTGTGTGATCGTGAATGTGTGATCGTGATTGTGTGATCGTGATTGTGTGGCCGTGATTGTGCGATCGTGATTGTGCGATCGTGTTTGTGTGATCGTGATTGTGTGCTCGTGATTGTGTGATCGTGATTGTGTGGTCCTGTTTGTGTGATCGTGATTGTGATTGAGATTGTGTGATTGTGATTGTGTGACTGTGATTGTGTGACTGTGATTGTGTGATCGTGATTGTGTGATCGTGACTGTGTGATCGTGATTGTGTGATTGTGTTATTGTGATTGTGTTATTGTGATTGTGTGATTGTGATTGTGTGATCGTGACTGTGTGATCGGGATTGTGTGATCGTGATTGTGGGATTGTGACTGTGTGATTGTGTGATCGTGATTGTGATTGTGTGATTGTGATTATGTGATTGTGATTGTGATTGTGTGATTGTGATTGTGTGATTGTGATTGTGATTGTGTGATTGTGTGATTGTGATTGTGTGATTGTGATTGTGATTGTGATTGTGATTGTGATTGTGATTGTGATTGTGATTGTGATTGTGATTGTGATTGTGATTGTGATTGTGATTGTGATTGTGTGATTGTGATGGTGTGATTGTGATGGTGTGATTGTGATGGTGTGATTGTGATTGTGTGATTGTGATTGTGTGATTGTGATTGTGTGATTGTGATTGTGTGATTGTGATTGTGTGATTGTGATTGTGTGATTGTGATTGTGTGACTGTGATTGTGGGATTGTGATTGTGGGATTGTGATTATGGGATTGTGACTATGTGATTGAGTGATTGTGACTGTGTGATTGTGATTGTGTGATTGTGATTGTGTTATTGTGATTGTGTGATTGTGATTGCGTGATTGTGATTGTGTGATCGTGACTGTGTGATCGTGATTGTGTGATCGCGATTGTGCGATTGTGATTGTGATTGTGTGACTGTGTGATTGTGACTGTGTGACAGTGTGATTGTGATTGTGTGATCGTGATTGTGTGGTCGTGATTGTGTGATTGTGTTTGTGTGATTGTTGTTGTGATTGTGATTGAGTGACTGTGTGATTGTGATTGCGTGATCGTGATTGTGTGATCGTGATTGTGTGATCGTAATTGTGTGATCGTGATTGTGTGATCGTGATTGTGGGATTGTGACTGTGTGATTGTGTGATCGTGATTGTGTGATCGTGATTGTGTGGCCGTGATTGTGTGATCGTGAATGTGTGATCGTGATTGTGTGATCGTGATTGTGTGGCCGTGATTGTGCGATCGTGATTGTGCGATCGTGTTTGTGTGATCGTGATTGTGTGCTCGTGATTGTGTGATCGTGATTGTGTGGTCCTGTTTGTGTGATCGTGATTGTGATTGAGATTGTGTGATTGTGATTGTGTGACTGTGATTGTGTGACTGTGATTGTGTGATCGTGATTGTGTGATCGTGACTGTGTGATCGTGATTGTGTGATTGTGTTATTGTGATTGTGTTATTGTGATTGTGTGATTGTGATTGTGTGATCGTGACTGTGTGATCGGGATTGTGTGATCGTGATTGTGGGATTGTGACTGTGTGATTGTGTGATCGTGATTGTGATTGTGTGATTGTGATTATGTGATTGTGATTGTGATTGTGTGATTGTGATTGTGTGATTGTGATTGTGATTGTGTGATTGTGTGATTGTGATTGTGTGATTGTGATTGTGATTGTGATTGTGATTGTGATTGTCATTGTGATTGTGATTGTGATTGTGATTGTGATTGTGATTGTGTGATTGTGATGGTGTGATTGTGATGGTGTGATTGTGATGGTGTGATTGTGATTGTGTGATTGTGATTGTGTGATTGTGATTGTGTGATTGTGATTGTGTGATTGTGATTGTGTGATTGTGATTGTGTGATTGTGATTGTGTGACTGTGATTGTGGGATTGTGATTGTGGGATTGTGATTATGGGATTGTGACTATGTGATTGAGTGATTGTGACTGTGTGATTGTGATTGTGTGATTGTGATTGTGTTATTGTGATTGTGTGATTGTGATTGCGTGATTGTGATTGTGTGATCGTGACTGTGTGATCGTGATTGTGTGATCGCGATTGTGCGATTGTGATTGTGATTGTGTGACTGTGTGATTGTGACTGTGTGACAGTGTGATTGTGATTGTGTGATCGTGATTGTGTGGTCGTGATTGTGTGATTGTGTTTGTGTGATTGTTGTTGTGATTGTGATTGAGTGACTGTGTGATTGTGATTGTGTGATCGTGATTGTGTGATCGTGATTGTGTGATCGTGATTGTGTGATCGTGATTGTGTGATCGTGATTGTGTGATCGTGATTGTGGGATTGTGACTGTGTTATTGTGTGATCGTGATTGTGTGGCCGTGATTGTGTGATCGTGATTGTGCGATCGTGTTTGTGTGATCGTGATTGTGTGCTCGTGATTGTGTGATCGTGATTGTGTGATCCTGTTTGTGTGATCGTGATTGTGATTGAGATTGTGTGATTGTGATTGTGTGACTGTGATTGTGTGACTGTGATTGTGTGATCGTGATTGTGTGATCGTGACTGTGTGATCGTGATTGTGTGATTGTGTTATTGTTATTGTGTTATTGTGATTGTGTGATTGTGATTGTGTGATCGTGACTGTGTGATCGTGATTGTGTGATCGTGATTGTGGGATTGTGACTGTGTGATTGTGTGATCGTGATTGTGATTGTGTGATTGTGATTGTGATTGTGATTGTGATTGTGATTGTGATTGTGATTGTGATTGTGATTGTGATTGTGATTGTGATTGTGACTGTGATTGTGATTGTGATTGTGATTGTGTGATTGTGATTGTGTGATTGTGATGGTGTGATTGTGATTGTGTGATTGTGATTGTGTGATTGTGATTGTGTGATTGTGATTGTGTGATTGTGATTGCGTGATTGTGATTGTGTGATTGTGTGATTGTGATTGTGTGACTGTGATTGTGGGATTGTGATTATGGGATTGTGACTATGTGATTGAGTGATTGTGACTGTGTGATTGTGATTGTGTGATTGTGATTGTGTGATTGTCATTGTGTGATTGTGATTGTGTGATTGTGATTGTGTGATTGTGATTGTGTGATTGTGATTGTGTGATTGTGATTGTGATTGTGTGATTGTGATTGTGATTGTGTGATTGTGATTGTGATTGTGGGATTGTGATTATGGGATTGTGAGTATGTGATTGAGTGATTGTGATTGTGTGATTGTGATTGTGTGATTGTGATTGTGTGATTGTGATTGTGTGATTGTGATGGTGTGATTGTGATTGTGTGATTGTGATTGTGTGATTGTGATTGTGTGATTGTGATTGTGTGATTGTGATTGTGTGATTGTGATTGTGTGACTGTGATTGTGGGATTGTGATTGCGGGATTGTGATTATGGGATTGTGACTATGTGATTGAGTGATTGTGACTGTGTGATTGTGATTGTGTGATTGTGATTGTGTTATTGTGATTGTGTTATTGTGATTGTGTGATTGTGATTGCGTGATTGTGATTGTGTGATCGTGACTGTGTAATCGTGATTGTATGATCGCGATTGTGCGATTGTGATTGTGATTGTGTGACTGTGTGATTGTGACTGTGTGACAGTGTGATTGTGATTGTGTGATCGGGATTGTGTGGTCGTGATTGTGTGATTGTGTTTGTGTGATTGTTGTTGTGATTGTGATTGAGTGACTGTGTGATTGTGATTGTGTGATCGTGATTGTGTGATCGTGATTGTGTGATCGTAATTGTGTGATCGTGATTGTGTGATCGTGATTGTGGGATTGTGACTGTGTGATTGTGTGATCGTGATTGTGTGATCGTGATTGTGTGGCCGTGATTGTGTGATCGTGATTGTGCGATCGTGTTTGTGTGATCGTGATTGTGTGCTCGTGATTGTGTGATCGTGATTGTGTGATCCTGTTTGTGTGATCGTGATTGTGATTGAGATTGTGTGATTGTGATTGTGTGACTGTGATTGTGTGACTGTGATTGTGTGATCGTGATTGTGTGATCGTGACTGTGTGATCGTGATTGTGTGATTGTGTTATTGTGATTGTGTTATTGTGATTGTGTTATTGTGATTGTGTGATTGTGATTGTGTGATCGTGACTGTGTGATCGTGATTGTGTGATCGTGATTGTGGGATTGTGACTGTGTGATTGTGTGATCGTGATTGTGATTGTGTGATTGTGATTATGTGATTGTGATTGTGATTGTGATTGTGTGATTGTGATTGTGTGATTGTGATTGTGATTGTGTGATTGTGATTGTGTGATTGTGATTGTGTGATTGTGATTGTGTGATTGTGATTGTGATTGTGACTGTGATTGTGATTGTGATTGTGATTGTGATTGTGATTGTGATTGTGATTGTGATTGTGATTGTGATTGTGATTGTGATTGTGTGATTGTGATTGTGTGATTGTGATGGTGTGATTGTGATTGTGTTATTGTGTATGTGTGATTGTGATTGTGTGATTGTGATTGTGTGATTGTGATTGTGTGATTGTGATTGTGTGACTGTGATTGTGGGATTGTGATTGTGGGATTGTGATTATGGGATTGTGACTATGTGATTGAGTGATTGTGACTGTGTGATTGTGATTGTGTGATTGTGATTGTGTTATTGTGATTGTGTGATTGTGATTGCGTGATTGTGATTATGTGATCGTGACTGTGTGATCGTGATTGTGTGATCGTGATTGTGCGATTGTGATTGTGATTGTGTGACTGTGTGATTGTGACTGTGTGACAGTGTGATTGTGATTGTGTGATCGTGATTGTGTGGTCGTGATTGTGTGATTGTGTTTGTGTGATTGTTGTTGTGATTGTGATTGAGTGACTGTGTGATTGTGATTGTGTGATCGTGATTGTGTGATCGTGATTGTGTGATCGTGATTGTGTGATCGTGATTGTGTGATCGTGATTGTGTGATCGTGATTGTGGGATTGTGACTGTGTGATTGTGTGATCGTGATTGTGTGGCCGTGATTGTGTGATCGTGATTGTGCGATCGTGTTTGTGTGATCGTGATTGTGTGCTCGTGATTGTGTGATCGTGATTGTGTGATCCTGTTTGTGTGATCGTGATTGTGATTGAGATTGTGTGATTGTGATTGTGTGACTGTGATTGTGTGACTGTGATTGTGTGATCGTGATTGTGTGATCGTGACTGTGTGATCGTGATTGTGTGATTGTGTTATTGTGATTGTGTTATTGTGATTGTGTGATTGTGATTGTGTGATCGTGACTGTGTGATCGTGATTGTGTGATCGTGATTGTGGGATTGTGACTGTGTGATTGTGTGATCGTGATTGTGATTGTGTGATTGTGATTATGTGATTGTGATTGTGATTGTGTGATTGTGATTGTGATTGTGTGATTGTGATTGTGTGATTGTGATTGTGTGATTGTGATTGTGCGATTGTGATTGTGATTGTGATTGTGATTGTGATTGTGATTGTGATTGTGATTGTGATTGTGATTGTGATTGTGATTGTGATTGTGATTGTGATTGTGATTGTGATTGTGATTGTGATTGTGATTGTGATTGTGATTGTGATTGTGATTGTGATTGTGTGATTGTGATTGTGTGATTGTGATGGTGTGATTGTGATTGTGTGATTGTGATTGTGTGATTGTGATTGTGTGATTGTGATTGTGTGATTGTGTGATTGTGATTGTGTGACTGTGATTGTGGGATTGTGATTGTGGGATTCTGATTATGGGATTGTGACTATGTGATTGAGTGATTGTGACTGTGTGATTGTGATTGTGTGATTGTGATCGTGTGATTGTGATTGTGTGATTGTGATTGTGTGATTGTGATTGTGTGATTGTGATTGTGTGACTGTGATTGTGGGATTGTGATTGTGGGATTGTGATTATGGGATTGTGAGTATGTGATTGAGTGATTGTGATTGTGTGATTGTGATTGTGTGATTGTGATTGTGTTATTGTGATTGTGTGATTGTGATTGCGTGATTGTGATTGTGTGATCGTGACTGTGTGATCGTGATTGTGTGATCGTGATTGTGCGATTGTGATTGTAACTGTGTGGCTGTGTGATTGTGACTGTGTGACAGTGTGATTGTGATTGTGTGATCGTGATTGTGTGGTCGTGATTGTGTGATTGTGTTTGTGTGATTGTTGTTGTGATTGTGATTGAGTGACTGTGTAATTGTGATTGTGTGATCGTGATTGTGGGATTGTGACTGTGTGATTGTGTGATCGTGATTGTGTGATCGTGATTGTGTGATCGTGATTGTGTGGCCGTGATTGTGTGGTCGTGATTGTGCGATCGTGTTTGTGTGATCGTGATTGTGTGCTCGTGATTGTGTGATCGTGATTGTGTGTTCCTGTTTGTGTGATCGTGATTGTGATTGAGATTGTGTGATTGTGATTGTGTGACTGTGATTGTGTGACTGTGATTGTGTGATTGTGTTATCGTGATTGTGATTGTGTGATTGTGATTATGTGATTGTGATTGTGATTGTGTGATTGTGATTGTGTGATTGTGATTGTGTGATCGTGACTGTGGGATTGTGACTGTGTGATTGTGTGATCGTGATTGTGATTTTGTTATTGTGATTGTGTGATTGTGATTGCGTGATTGTGACTGTGTGATCCTGATTGTGAGATCGTTATTGTGGGATTGTGATTATGGGATTGTGACTGTGTGATTGAGTGATTGTGATTGTGTGATCGTGATTGTGTGATCGTGATTGTGTGATCGTGATTGTGTGATCGTGATTGTGTGATTGTGTGATTGTGATTGTGTGATTGTGATTGTGATTGTGATTGTGATTGTGATTGTGATTGTGATTGTGATTGTGATTGTGATTGTGATTGTGATTGTGATTGTGATTGTGATTGTGATTGTGTGATTGTGATTGTGTGATTGTGATGGTGTGATTGTGATGGTGTGATTGTGATGGTGTGATTGTGATTGTGTGATTGTGATTGTGTGATTGTGATTGTGTGATTGTGATTGTGTGATTGTGATTGTGTGATTGTGATTGTGTGATTGTGATTGTGTGACTGTGATTGTGGGATTGTGATTGTGGGATTGTGATTATGGGATTGTGACTATGTGATTGAGTGATTGTGACTGTGTGATTGTGACTGTGTGATTGTGATTGTGTTATTGTGATTGTGTGATTGTGATTGCGTGATTGTGATTGTGTGATCGTGACTGTGTGATCGTGATTGTGTGATCGCGATTGTGCGATTGTGATTGTGATTGTGTGACTGTGTGATTGTGACTGTGTGACAGTGTGATTGTGATTGTGTGATCGTGATTGTGTGGTCGTGATTGTGTGATTGTGTTTGTGTGATTGTTGTTGTGATTGTGATTGAGTGACTGTGTGATTGTGATTGCGTGATCGTGATTGTGTGATCGTGATTGTGTGATCGTAATCGTGTGATCGTGATTGTGTGATCGTGATTGTGGGATTGTGACTGTGTGATTGTGTGATCGTGATTGTGTGATCGTGATTGTGTGGCCGTGATTGTGTGATCGTGAATGTGTGATCGTGATTGTGTGATCGTGATTGTGTGGCCGTGATTGTGCGATCGTGATTGTGCGATCGTGTTTGTGTGATCGTGATTGTGTGCTCGTGATTGTGTGATCGTGATTGTGTGGTCCTGTTTGTGTGATCGTGATTGTGATTGAGATTGTGTGATTGTGATAGTGTGACTGTGATTGTGTGACTGTGATTGTATGATCGTGATTGTGTGATCGTGACTGTGTGATCGTGATTGTGTGATTGTGTTATTGTGATTGTGTTATTGTGATTGTGTGATTGTGATTGTGTGATCGTGACTGTGTGATCGGGATTGTGTGATCGTGATTGTGGGATTGTGACTGTGTGATTGTGTGATCGTGATTGTGATTGTGTGATTGTGATTATGTGATTGTGATTGTGATTGTGTGATTGTGATTGTGTGATTGTGATTGTGATTGTGTGATTGTGTGATTGTGATTGTGTGATTGTGATTGTGATTGTGATTGTGATTGTGATTGTGATTGTGATTGTGATTGTGATTGTGATTGTGATTGTGTGATTGTGATGGTGTGATTGTGATGGTGTGATTGTGATGGTGTGATTGTGATTGTGTGATTGTGATTGTGTGATTGTGATTGTGTGATTGTGATTGTGTGATTGTGATTGTGTGATTGTGATTGTGTGATTGTGATTGTGTGACTGTGATTGTGGGATTGTGATTGTGGGATTGTGATTATGGGATTGTGATTGCGTGATTGTGATTGTGTGATTGTGTGATTGTGATTGTGTGACTGTGATTGTGGGATTGTGATTATGGGATTGTGACTATGTGATTGAGTGATTGTGACTGTGTGATTGTGATTGTGTGATTGTGATTGTGTGATTGTCATTGTGTGATTGTGATTGTGTGATTGTGATTGTGTGATTGTGATTGTGTGATTGTGATTGTGTGATTGTGATTGTGATTGTGTGATTGTGATTGTGATTGTGTGATTGTGATTGTGATTGTGGGATTGTGATTATGGGATTGTGAGTATGTGATTGAGTGATTGTGATTGTGTGATTGTGATTGTGTGATTGTGATTGTGTGATTGTGATTGTGTGATTGTGATTGTGTGATTGTGATTGTGTGATTGTGATTGTGTGATTGTGATTGTGTGATTGTGATTGTGTGATCGTGACTGTGTGATCGTGATTGTGCGATCGTGATTGTGTGATCGTGATTGTGTGGCCGTGATTGTGTGATCGTGATTGTGCGATCGTGTTTGTGTGATCGTGATTGTGTGCTCGTGATTGTGTGATCGTGATTGTGTGATCCTGTTTGTGTGATCGTGATTGTGATTGAGATTGTGTGATTGTGATTGTGTGACTGTGATTGTGTGACTGTGATTGTGTGATCGTGATTGTGTGATCGTGACTGTGTGATCGTGATTGTGGGATTGTGACTGTGTGATTGTGTGATCGTGATTGTGATTGTGTTATTGTGATTGTGTGATTGTGATTGCGTGATTGTGATTGTGTGATCGTGACTGTGTGATCGTGATTGTGTGATCGTGATTGTGCGATTGTGATTATGATTGTGTGACTGTGTGATTGTGACTGTGTGACAGTGTGATTGTGATTGTGTCATCGTGATTGTGTGGTCGTGATTGTGTGATTGTGTTTGTGTGATTGTTGTTGTGATTGTGATTGAGTGACTGTGTGATTGTGATTGTGTGATCGTGATTGTGCGATCGTGTTTGTGTGATCGTGATTGTGTGCTCGTGATTGTGTGATCGTGATTGTGTGGTCCTGTTTGTGTGATCGTGATTGTGATTGAGATTGTGTGATTGTGATTGTGTGACTGTGATTGTGTGACTGTGATTGTGTGATCGTGATTGTGTGATCGTGACTGTGTGATCGTGATTGTGTGATTGTGTTATTGTGATTGTGTTATTGTGATTGTGTGATTGTGATTGTGTGATCGTGACTGTGCGATCGCGATTGTGTGATCGTGATTGTGGGATTGTGACTGTGTGTTTGTGTGATTGTGATTGTGATTGCGTGATTGTGATTGTGTGATTGTGATTGTGATTGCGTGATTGTGATTGTGTGATTGTGATTGTGATTGCGTGATTGTGATTGTGTGATTGTGATTGTGTGATTGTGATTGTGTGATTGTGATTGTGATTGTGATTGTGATTGTGATTGTGATTGTGATTGTGATTGTGATTGTGATTGTGATTGTGATTGTGATTGTGATTGTGATTGTGATTGTGATTGTGATTGTGATTGTGATTGTGATTGTGATTGTGATTGTGATTGTGATTGTGATTGTGTGATTGTGATTGTGTGATTGTGATGGTGTGATTGTGATTGTGTGATTGTGATTGTGTGATTGTGATTGTGTGATTGTGATTGTGTGATTGTGATTGTGTGATTGTGATTGTGTGATTGTGATTGTGTGATTGTGATTGTGTGACTGTGATTGTGGGATTGTGATTGTGGGATTGTGATTATGGGATTGTGACTATGTGATTGAGTGATTGTGACTGTGTGATTGTGATTGTGTGATTGTGATTGTGTTATTGTGATTGTGTGATTGTGATTGCGTGATTGTGATTGTGTGATCGTGACTGTGTAATCGTGATTGTGTGATCGCGATTGTGCGATTGTGATTGTGATTGTGTGACTGTGTGATTGTGACTGTGTGACAGTGTGATTGTGATTGTGTGATCGGGATTGTGTGGTCGTGATTGTGTGATTGTGTTTGTGTGATTGTTGTTGTGATTGTGATTGAGTGACTGTGTGATTGTGATTGTGTGATCGTGATTGTGTGATCGTGATTGTGTGATCGTAATTGTGTGATCGTGATTGTGTGATCGTGATTGTGGGATTGTGACTGTGTGATTGTGTGATCGTGATTGTGTGATCGTGATTGTGTGGCCGTGATTGTGTGATCGTGATTGTGCGATCGTGTTTGTGCGATCGTGATTGTGTGCTCGTGACTGTGTGATCGTGATTGTGTGATCCTGTTTGTGTGATCGTGATTGTGATTGAGATTGTGTGATTGTGATTGTGTGACTGTGATTGTGTGACTGTGATTGTGTGATCGTGATTGTGTGATCGTGACTGTGTGATCGTGATTGTGTGATTGTGTTATTGTGATTGTGTTATTGTGATTGTGTGATTGTGATTGTGTGATCGTGACTGTGTGATCGTGATTGTGTGATCGTGATTGTGGGATTGTGACTGTGTGATTGTGTGATCGTGATTGTGATTGTGTGATTGTGATTATGTGATTGTGATTGTGATTGTGTGATTGTGATTGTGTGATTGTGATTGTGATTGTGTGATTGTGATTGTGTGATTGTGATTGTGTGATTGTGATTGTGTGATTGTGATTGTGATTGTGATTGTGATTGTGATTGTGATTGTGATTGTGATTGTGATTGTGATTGTGATTGTGATTGTGATTGTGATTGTGGGATTGTGATTATGGGATTGTGACTATGTGATTGAGTGATTGTGACTGTGTGATTGTGATTGTGTGATTGTGGTTGTGTTATTGTGATTGTGTGATTGTGATTGCGTGATTGTGATTGTGTGATCGTGACTGTGTGATCGTGATTGTGTGATCGTGATTGTGCGATTGTGATTGTGATTGTGTGACTGTGTGATTGTGACTGTGTGACAGTGTGATTGTGATTGTGTGATCGTGATTGTGTGGTCGTGATTGTGTGATTGTGTTTGTGTGATTGTTGTTGTGATTGTGATTGAGTGACTGTGTGATTGTGATTGTGTGATCGTGATTGTGTGATCGTGATTGTGGGATTGTGACTGTGTGATTGTGTGATCGTGATTGTGTGATCGTGATTGTGTGATCGTGATTGTGTGGCCGTGATTGTGTGGTCGTGATTGTGCGATCGTGTTTGTGTGATCGTGATTGTGTGCTCGTGATTGTGTGATCGTGATTGTGTGATCCTGTTTGTGTGATCGTGATTGTGATTGAGATTGTGTGATTGTGATTGTGTGACTGTGATTGTGTGACTGTGATTGTGTGATTGTGTTATCGTGATTGTGATTGTGTGATTGTGATTATGTGATTGTGATTGTGATTGTGTGATTGTGATTGTGTGATTGTGATTGTGTGATTGTGATTGTGTGATTGTGATTGTGTGATTGTGATTGTGTGATCGTGACTGTGTGATCGTGATTGTGCGATCGTGATTGTGGGATTGTGACTGTGTGATTGTGTTATCGTGATTGTGATTGTGTGATTGTGATTATGTGATTGTGATTGTGATTGTGTGATTGTGATTGTGTGATTGTGATTGTGTGATTGTGATTGTGTGATTGTGATTGTGTGATTGTGATTGTGTGATTGTGATTGTGTGATTGTGATTGTGATTGTGATTGTGATTGTGATTGTGATTGTGATTGTGATTGTGATTGAGATTGTGATTGTGATTGTGTGATTGTGATTGTGTGATTGTGATGGTGTGATTGTGATTGTGTGATTGTGATTGTGTGATTGTGATTGTGTGATTGTGATTGTGTGATTGTGATTGTGTGATTGTGATTGTGTGATTGTGATTGTGTGACTGTGATTGTGGGATTGTGATTGTGGGATTGTGATTATGGGATTGTGACTATGTGATTGAGTGATTGTGACTGTGTGATTGTGATTGTGTGATTGTGATTGTGTGATTGTGATTGTGTGATTGTGATTGTGTTATTGTGATTGTGTTATTGTGATTGTGTTATTGTGATTGTGTGATCGTGACTGTGTGATCGTGATTGTGGGATTGTGACTGTGTGATTGTGTGATCGTGATTGTGATTTTGTTATTGTGATTGTGTGATTGTGATTGCGTGATTGTGACTGTGTGATCCTGATTGTGAGATCGTTATTGTGGGATTGTGATTATGGGATTGTGACTGTGTGATTGAGTGATTGTGATTGTGTGATCGTGATTGTGTGATCGTGATTGTGTGATCGTGATTGTGTGATTGTGTTATTGTGATTGTGTTATTGTGATTGTGTGATTGTGATTGTGTGATCGTGACTGTGTGATCGTGTTTGTGTGATCGTGATTGTGGGTTTGTGACTGTGTGATTGTGTGATTGTGATTGCGTGATTGTGATTGTGTGATTGTGATTGTGTGATTGTGATTGTGTGACTGTGATTGCGTGACTGTGATTGTGGGATTGTGATTGTGTGATTGTGTGATCATCATTGAGTGATCGTGATTGTGTGATCGTGATTGTGCGAACGTGATTGTGTGATCGTGATTGTGTGATTGTGATTGTGATTGTGACTGTGTGATTGTGTGATTGTGGTTGTGTGATTGTGATTATGTGACTGTGATTGTGTGATTGTGATTGTGGGACTGTGAGTGTGTGATTGTGTGATCGTGATTGTGTGATAGTGATTGTGTGATAGTGATTGTGTGATCGTGATTGTGTGATCGTGATTGTGTGATCGTGATTGTGTGATTGTGTTATTGCGATTGTGTGATTCTGATTGTGTGATTGTGATTGTGTGATCGTGACTGTGTGATCGTGATTGTGTGATCGTGATTGTGGGATTGTGACTGTGTGATTGTGTGATCGTGATTGTGATTGCGTGATTGTGATTGTGTGATCGTGACTGTGTGATCGTGATTATGGGTTTGTGACTGTGTGATTGTGTGATTGTGATTGTGTGATTGTGATTGTGATTGTGATTGTGTGACTGTGATTGTGTGACTGTGATTGTGTGACTGTGATTGTGGGATTGTGACTGTGTGATCGCGATTGTGTCATCGTGATTGTGGGATTGTGATTATGGGATTGTGACTATGTGATTGAGTGATTGTGACTGTGTGATTGTGATTGTGTGATTGTGATTGTGTGATTGTGATTGTGTGATTGTGATTGTGTGATTGTGATTGTGTGATTGTGATTGTGTGATTGTGATTGTGTGATTGTGATTGTGTGATTGTGATTGTGTGATTGTGATTGTGTGATTGTGATTGTGTGATTGTGATTGTGTGATTGTGATTGTGTGATTGTGATTGTGTGATTGTGATTGTGTGATTGTGATTGTGTGATTGTGATTGTGTGATTGTGATTGTGTGATTGTGATTGTGTGATTGTGATTGTGTGATTGCGATTGTGTGGTTGTGATTGTGTGATTGTGATTGTGTGATCGTGACTGTGTGATCGTATTTGTGTGATCGTGATTGTGGGTTTGTGACTGTGTGATTGTGTTATTGTGATTGTGTGATTGCGATTGTGTGATTGTGACTGTGTGATTGTGATTGTGTGACTGTGATTGTGTGACTGCGAATGTGGGATTGTGACTGTGTGATCGTGATTGTGTGATCGTGATTGTGTGATCGTGATTGTGTGATCGTGATTGTGGGATTGTGACTGTGTGATTGTGTGATCGTGATTGTGTGATCGTGATTGTGTGGCCGTGATCGTGTGATCGTGATTGTGTGATCGTGATTGTGTGATCGTGATTGTGTGATCGTGATTGTGTGATCGTGATTGTGGGATTGTGACTGTGTGATTGTGTGATCGTGATTGTGTGGCCGTGATTGTGTGATCGTGATTGTGCGATCGTGTTTGTGTGATCGTGATTGTGTGCTCGTGATTGTGTGATCGTGATTGTGTGATCCTGTTTGTGTGATCGTGATTGTGATTGAGATTGTGTGATTGTGATTGTGTGACTGTGACTGTGTGACTGTGATTGTGTGACTGTAATTGCGTGACTGTGATTGTGGGATTGTGATTGTGTGATTGTGTGATCATCATTGAGTGATCGTGATTGTGTGATCGTGATTGTGCGAACGTGATTGTGTGATCATCATTGAGTGATCGTGATTGTGTGATCGTGATTGTGCGAACGTGATTGTGTGATCGTGATTGTGTGATTGTGATTGTGATTGTGACTGTGTGATTGTGTGATTGTGGTTGTGTGATTGTGATTATGTGACTGTGATTGTGTGATTGTGATTGTGGGACTGTGATTGTGTGATTGTGTGATCGTGATTGTGTGATAGTGATTGTGTGATAGTGATTGTGTGATAGTGATTGTGTGATAGTGATTGTGTGATAGTGATTGTGTGATCGTGATTGTGTGATCGTGATTGTGTGATCGTGATTGTGTGATTGTGTTATTGTGATTGTGTGATTCTGATTGTGTGATTGTGATTGTGTGATCGTGACTGTGTGATCGTGATTGTGTGATCGTGATTGTGGGATTGTGACTGTGTGATTGTGTGATCGTGATTGTGATTGCGTGATTGTGATTGTGTGATCGTGACTGTGTGATCGTGATTATGGGTTTGTGACTGTGTGATTGTGTGATTGTGATTATGTGATTGTGATTGTGATTGTGATTGTGTGACTGTGATTGTGTGACTGTGATTGTGTGACTGTGATTGTGGGATTGTGACTGTGTGATCGTGATTGTGTCGTCGTGATTGTGGGATTGTGATTATGGGATTGTGACTATGTGATTGAGTGATTGTGACTGTGTGATTGTGATTGTGTGATTGTGATTGTGTGATTGTGATTGTGTGATTGTGATTGTGTGATTGTGATTGTGTGATTGTGATTGTGTGATTGTGATTGTGTGATTGTGATTGTGTGATTGTGATTGTGTGATTGTGATTGTGTGATTGTGATTGTGTGATTGTGATTGTGTGATTGTGATTGTGTGATTGTGATTGTGTGATTGTGATTGTGTGATTGTGATTGTGTGATTGTGATTGTGTGATTGTGATTGTGTGATTGTGATTGTGTGATTGCGATTGTGTGGTTGTGATTGTGTGATTGTGATTGTGTGATCGTGACTGTGTGATCGTATTTGTGTGATCGTGATTGTGGGTTTGTGACTGTGTGATTGTGTTATTGTGATTGTGTGATTGCGATTGTGTGATTGTGACTGTGTGATTGTGATTGTGTGACTGTGATTGTGTGACTGCGAATGTGGGATTGTGACTGTGTGATCGTGATTGTGTGATCGTGATTGTGTGATCGTGATTGTGTGATCGTGATTGTGGGATTGTGACTGTGTGATTGTGTGATCGTGATTGTGTGATCGTGATTGTGTGGCCGTGATTGTGTGATCGTGATTGTGCGATCGTGTTTGTGTGATCGTGATTGTGTGCTCGTGATTGTGTGATCGTGATTGTGTGATCCTCTTTGTGTGATCGTGATTGTGTGATAGTGATTGTGTGATAGGGATTGTGTGATCGTGATTGTGTGATTGTGTTATTGTTGTTTGTGTGATTCTGATTGTGTGATTGTGATTGTGTGATCGTGACTGTGTGATCGTGATTGTGTGATCGTGATTGTGGGATTGTGACTGTGTGATTGTGTGATCGTGATTGTGATTGTGTTATTGTGATTGTGTGATTGTGATTGCGTGATTGTGATTGTGTGATCGTGACTGTGTGATCGTGATTGTGTGATCGTGATTGTGCGATTGTGATTGTGATTGTGTGACTGTGTGATTGTGACTGTGTGACAGTGTGATTGTGATTGTGTGATCGTGATTGTGTGGTCGTGATTGTGTGATTGTGTTTGTGTGATTGTTGTTGTGATTGTGATTGAGTGACTGTGTGATTGTGATTGTGTGATCGTGATTGTGTGATCGTGATTGTGTGATCGTGATTGTGGGATTGTGACTGTGTGATTGTGTGATCGTGATTGTGTGATCGTGATTGTGTGATCGTGATTGTGTGGCCGTGATTGTGTGATCGTGATTGTGCGATCGTGTTTGTGTGATCGTGATTGTGTGCTCGTGATTGTGTGATCGTGATTGTGTGATCCTCTTTGTGTGATCGTGATTGTGTGATAGTGATTGTGTGATAGGGATTGTGTGATCGTGATTGTGTGATTGTGTTATTGTGATTGTGTGATTCTGATTGTGTGATTGTGATTGTGTGATCGTGACTGTGTGATCGTGATTGTGTGATCGTGATTGTGGGATTGTGACTGTGTGATTGTGTGATCGTGATTGTGATTGTGTTATTGTGATTGTGTGATTGTTATTGCGTGATTGTGATTGTGTGATCGTGACTGTGTGATCGTGATTGTGTGATCGTGATTGTGCGATTGTGATTGTGATTGTGTGACTGTGTGATTGTGACTGTGTGACAGTGTGATTGTGATTGTGTGATCGTGATTGTGTGGTCGTGATTGTGTGATTGTGTTTGTGTGATTGTTGTTGTGATTGTGATTGAGTGACTGTGTGATTGTGATTGTGTGATCGTGATTGTGTGATCGTGATTGTGTGATCGTGATTGTGTGATCGTGATTGTGGGATTGTGACTGTGTGATTGTGTGATCGTGATTGTGTGATCGTGATTGTGTGATCGTGATTGTGTGGCCGTGATTGTGTGATCGTGATTGTGCGATCGTGTTTGTGTGATCGTGATTGTGTGCTCGTGATTGTGTGATCGTGATTGTGTGATCCTGTTTGTGTGATCGTGATTGTGATTGAGCTTGTGTGATTCTGATTGTGTGACTGTGACTGTGTGACTGTGATTGTGTGATCGTGATTGTGTGATCGTGACTGTGTGATCGTGATTGTGGGATTGTGACTGTGTGATTGTGTGATCGTGATTGTGATTGTGTGATTGTGATTATGTGATTGTGATTGTGATTGTGTGATTGTGATTGTGTGATTGTGATTGTGATTGTGTGATTGTGATTGTGTGATTGTGATTGTGTGATTGTGATTGTGTGATTGTGATTGTGTGATTGTGATTGTGATTGTGATTGTGATTGTGATTGTGATTGTGATTGTGATTGTGATTGTGATTGTGATTGTGTGATTGTGATTGTGTGATTGTGATGGTGTGATTGTGATTGTGTGATTGTGATTGCGTGATTGTGATTATGTGATTGTGATTGTGATTGTGTGATTGTGATTGTGTGATTGTGATTGTGTGATTGTGATTGTGTGATTGTGATTGTGTGATTGTGATTGTGTGATTGTGATTGTGTGATTGTGATTGTGTGATTGTGATTGTGTGATTGTGATTGTGTGATTGTGATTGTGATTGTGATTGTGATTGTGATTGTGATTGTGATTGTGATTGTGATTGTGATTGTGATTGTGATTGTGATTGTGATTGTGATTGTGATTGTGATTGTGTGTTTGTGATGGTGTGATTGTGATGGTGTGATTGTGATTGTGTGATTGTGATTGTGTGATTGTGATTGTGTGATTGTGATTGTGTGATTGTGATTGTGTGATTGTGATTGTGTGATTGTGATTGTGTGATTGTGATTGTGTGATTGTGATTGTGTGATTGTGATTGTGTGATTGTGATTGTGTGATTGTGATTGTGTGACTGTGATTGTGGGATTGTGATTGTGGGATTGTGATTATGGGATTGTGACTATGTGATTGAGTGATTGTGGCTGTGTGATTGTGATTGTGTGATTGTGATTGTGTGATTGTGATTGTGTGATTGTGATTGTGTTATTGTGATTGTGTTATTGTGATTGTGTTATTGTGATTGTGTGATCGTGACTGTGTGATCGTGATTGTGGGATTGTGACTGTGTGATTGTGTGATCGTGATTGTGATTTTGTTATTGTGATTGTGTGATTGTGATTGCGTGATTGTGACTGTGTGATCCTGATTGTGAGATCGTTATTGTGGGATTGTGATTATGGGATTGTGACTGTGTGATTGAGTGATTGTGATTGTGTGATCGTGATTGTGTGATCGTGGTTGTGTGATCGTGATTGTGTGATTGTGTTATTGTGATTGTGTTATTGTGATTGTGTGATTGTGATTGTGTGATCGTGACTGTGTGATCGTGTTTGTGTGATCGTGATTGTGGGTTTGTGACTGTGTGATTGTGTGATTGTGATTGTGTGATTGTGATTGTGTGATTGTGATTGTGTGACTGTGATTGCGTGACTGTGATTGTGGGATTGTGATTGTGTGATTGTGTGATCATCTTTGAGTGATCGTGATTGTGTGATCGTGATTGTGCGAACGTGATTGTGTGATCGTGATTGTGTGATTGTGATTGTGATTGTGACTGTGTGATTGTGTGATTGTGGTTGTGTGATTGTGATTATGTGACTGTGATTGTGTGATTGTGATTGTGGGACTGTGATTGTGTGATTGTGTGATCGTGATTGTGTGATAGTGATTGTGTGATAGTGATTGTGTGATAGTGATTGTGTGATAGTGATTGTGTGATCGTGATTGTGTGATCGTGATTGTGTGATCGTGATTGTGTGATTGTGTTATTGTGATTGTGTGATTCTGATTGTGTGATTGTGATTGTGTGATCGTGACTGTGTGATCGTGATTGTGTGATCGTGATTGTGGGATTGTGACTGTGTGATTGTGTGATCGTGATTGTGATTGCGTGATTGTGATTGTGTGATCGTGACTGTGTGATCGTGATTATGGGTTTGTGACTGTGTGATTGTGTGATTGTGATTGTGTGATTGTGATTGTGATTGTGATTGTGTGACTGTGATTGTGTGACTGTGATTGTGTGACTGTGATTGTGGGATTGTGACTGTGTGATCGTGATTGTGTGATCGTGATTGTGGGATTGTGATTATGGGATTGTGACTATGTGATTGAGTGATTGTGACTGTGTGATTGTGATTGTGTGATTGTGATTGTGTGATTGTGATTGTGTGATTGTGATTGTGTGATTGTGATTGTGTGATTGTGATTGTGTGATTGTGATTGTGTGATTGTGATTGTGTGATTGTGATTGTGTGATTGTGATTGTGTGATTGTGATTGCGTGATTGCGATTGTGTGGTTGTGATTGTGTGATTGTGATTGTGTGATCGTGACTGTGTGATCGTATTTGTGTGATCGTGATTGTGGGTTTGTGACTGTGTGATTGTGTTATTGTGATTGTGTGATTGCGATTGTGTGATTGTGACTGTGTGATTGTGATTGTGTGACTGTGATTGTGTGACTGCGAATGTGGGATTGTGACTGTGTGATCGTGATTGTGTGATCGTGATTGTGTGATCGTGATTGTGGGATTGTGACTGTGTGATTGTGTGATCGTGATTGTGTGATCGTGATTGTGTGGCCGTGATTGTGTGATCGTGATTGTGCGATCGTGTTTGTGTGATCGTGATTGTGTGCTCGTGATTGTGTGACCGTGATTGTGTGATCCTGTTTGTGTGATCGTGATTGTGTGATAGTGATTGTGTGATAGGGATTGTGTGATCGTGATTGTGTGATTGTGTTATTGTGATTGTGTGATTCTGATTGTGTGATTGTGATTGTGTGATCGTGACTGTGTGATCGTGATTGTGTGATCGTGATTGTGGGATTGTGACTGTGAGATTGTGTGATCGTGATTGTGATTGTGTTATTGTGATTGTGTGATTGTGATTGCGTGATTGTGATTGTGTGATCGTGACTGTGTGATCGTGATTGTGTGATCGTGATTGTGCGATTGTGATTGTGATTGTGTGACTGTGTGATTGTGACTGTGTGACAGTGTGATTGTGATTGTGTGATCGTGATTGTGTGGTCGTGATTGTGTGATTGTGTTTGTGTGATTGTTGTTGTGATTGTGATTGAGTGACTGTGTGATTGTGATTGTGTGATCGTGATTGTGTGATCGTGATTGTGTGATCGTGATTGTGTGATCGTGATTGTGGGATTGTGACTGTGTGATTGTGTGATCGTGATTGTGTGATCGTGATTGTGTGATCGTGATTGTGTGATCGTGATTGTGTGGCCGTGATTGTGTGATCGTGATTGTGCGATCGTGTTTGTGTGATCGTGATTGTGTGCTCGTGATTGTGTGATCGTGATTGTGTGATCCTGTTTGTGTGATCGTGATTGTGATTGAGATTGTGTGATTGTGATTGTGTGACTGTGATTGTGTGACTGTGATTGTGTGATCGTGATTGTGTGATCGTGACTGTGTGATCGTGATTGTGCGATTGTGTTATTGTGATTGTGTTATTGTGATTGTGTTATTGTGATTGTGTTATTGTGATTGTGTTATTGTGATTGTGTTATTGTGATTGTGTGATTGTGATTGTGTGATCGTGACTGTGTGATCGTGATTGTGTGATCGTGATTGTGGGATTGTGACTGTGTGATTGTGTGATCGTGATTGTGATTGTGTGATTGTGATTATGTGATTGTGATTGTGATTGTGTGATTGTGATTGTGTGATTGTGATTGTGTGATTGTGATTGTGTGATTGTGATTGTGATTGTGATTGTGATTGTGATTGTGATTGTGATTGTGATTGTGATTGTGATTGTGATTGTGATTGTGATTGTGATTGTGATTGTGATTGTGATTGTGATTGTGTGATTGTGATGGTGTGATTGTGATGGTGTGATTGTGATTGTGTGATTGTGATTGTGTGATTGTGATTGTGTGATTGTGATTGTGTGATTGTGATTGTGTGATTGTGTTATTGTGATTGTGTTATTGTGATTGTGTGATTGTGATTGTGTGATCGTGATTGTGTGATCGTGATTGTGTGATCGTGATTGTGTGATCGTGATTGTGTGATCGTGATTGTGTGATTGTGTTATTGTGATTGTGTGATTCTGATTGTGTGATTGTGATTGTGTGATCGTGACTGTGTGATCGTGATTGTGTGATCGTGATTGTGGGATTGTGACTGTGTGATTGTGTGATCGTGATTGTGATTGCGTGATTGTGATTGTGTGATCGTGACTGTGTGATCGTGATTATGGGTTTGTGACTGTGTGATTGTGTGATTGTGATTGTGTGATTGTGATTGTGATTGTGATTGTGATTGTGTGACTGTGATTGTGTGACTGTGATTGTGTGACTGTGATTGTGGGATTGTGACTGTGTGATCGTGATTGTGTGATCGTGATTGTGGGATTGTGATTATGGGATTGTGACTGTGTGATTGAGTGATTGTGATTGTGTGATCGTGATTGTGTGATCGTGATTGTGTGATCGTGATTGTGTGATCGTGATTGTGTGATCGTGATTGTGTGATCGTGATTGTGTGATTGTGTTATTGTGATTATGTTATTGTGATTGTGTGATTGTGATTGTGTGATCGTGACTGTGTGATCGTGATTGTGTGATCGTGATTGCGGGATTGTGACTGTGTGATTGTGTGATCGTGATTGCGATTGTGTGATTGTGATTATGTGATTGTGATTGTGTGATTGTGATTGTGTGATTGTGATTGTGTGATTGTGATTGTGTGATTGTGATTGTGTGATTGTGATTGTGTGATTGTGATTGTGTGACTGTGATTGTGGGATTGTGATTGTGGGATTGTGATTGTGTGATTGTGTGATCATGATTGTGTGATCGCAAATGTGGGATTGTGACTGTGTGATTGTGTGATTGTGATTGTGATTGTGATTGTGACTGTGTGATTGTGTGATTGTGGTTGTGTGATTGTGATTGTGTGACTGTGATTGTGTGATTGTGATTGTGGGATTGTGATTGTGTGATTGTGTGGTTGTGTGATCGTGATTGTGTGATAGTGATTGTGTGATAGTGATTGTGTGATTGTGTTATTGTGATTATGTGATTCTGATTGTGCGATTGTGATTGTGTGATCGTGATTGTGGGATTGTGACTGTGTGATTGTGTGATCGTGATTGTGTGATCCTGTTTGTGTGATCTAGATTGTGATGGAGATTGTGTGACTGTGATTGTGTGACTGTGATTGTGTGATCGTGATTGTGTGATCGTGACTGTGTGATCGTGACTGTGTGATCGTGATTGTGTGATTGTGTTATTGTGATTGTGTTATTGTGATTGTGTGATTGTGATTGTGTGATCGTGATTGTGTGATCGTGATTGTGGGATTGTGACTGTGTGATTGTGTGATCGTGATTGTGATTATGTGATTGTGATTGTGATTGTGTGATTGTGATTGTGTGATTGTGATTGTGTGATTGTGATTGTGTGATTGTGATTGTGTGATTGTGATTGTGTGATTGTGATTGTGTGATTGTGATTGTGTGATTGTGATTGTGTGATTGTGATTGTGTTATTGTGATTGTGTTATTGTGATTGTGTTATTGTGATTGTGTGATCGTGACTGTGTGATCGTGATTGTGGGATTGTGACTGTGTGATTGTGTGATCGTGATTGTGATTTTGTTATTGTGATTGTGTGATTGTGATTGCGTGATTGTGACTGTGTGATCCTGATTGTGAGATCGTTATTGTGGGATTGCGATTATGGGATTGTGACTGTGTGATTGAGTGATTGTGATTGTGTGATCGTGATTGTGTGATCGTGATTGTGTGATCGTGGTTGTGTGATCGTGATTGTGTGATTGTGTTATTGTGATTGTGTTATTGTGATTGTGTGATTGTGATTGTGTGATCGTGACTGTGTGATCGTGTTTGTGTGATCGTGATTGTGGGTTTGTGACTGTGTGATTGTGTGATTGTGATTGTGTGATTGTGATTGTGTGATTGTGATTGTGTGACTGTGATTGCGTGACTGTGATTGTGGGATTGTGATTGTGTGATTGTGTGATCATCATTGAGTGATCGTGATTGTGTGATCGTGATTGTGCGAACGTGATTGTGTTATCGTGATTGTGTGATTGTGATTGTGATTGTGACTGTGTGATTGTGTGATTGTGGTTGTGTGATTGTGATTATGTGACTGTGATTGTGTGATTGTGATTGTGGGACTGTGATTGTGTGATTGTGTGATAGTGATTGTGTGATAGTGATTGTGTGATAGTGATTGTGTGATAGTGATTGTGTGATAGTGATTGTGTGATCGTGATTGTGTGATCGTGATTGTGTGATCGTGATTGTGTGATTGTGTTATTGTGATTGTGTGATTCTGATTGTGTGATTGTGATTGTGTGATCGTGACTGTGTGATCGTGATTGTGTGATCGTGATTGTGGGATTGTGACTGTGTGATTGTGTGATCGTGATTGTGATTGCGTGATTGTGATTGTGTGATCGTGACTGTGTGATCGTGATTATGGGTTTGTGACTGTGTGATTGTGTGATTGTGATTATGTGATTGTGATTGTGATTGTGATTGTGTGACTGTGATTGTGTGACTGTGATTGTGTGACTGTGATTGTGGGATTGTGACTGTGTGATCGTGATTGTGTCGTCGTGATTGTGGGATTGTGATTATGGGATTGTGACTATGTGATTGAGTGATTGTGACTGTGTGATTGTGATTGTGTGATTGTGATTGTGTGATTGTGATTGTGTGATTGTGATTGTGTGATTGTGATTGTGTGATTGTGATTGTGTGATTGTGATTGTGTGATTGTGATTGTGTGATTGTGATTGTGTGATTGTGATTGTGTGATTGTGATTGTGTGATTGTGATTGTGTGATTGTGATTGTGTGATTGTGATTGTGTGATTGTGATTGTGTGATTGTGATTGTGTGATTGTGATTGTGTGATTGTGATTGTGTGATTGTGATTGTGTGATTGTGATTGTGTGATTGTGATTGTGTGATTGCGATTGTGTGGTTGTGATTGTGTGATTGTGATTGTGTGATCGTGACTGTGTGATCGTATTTGTGTGATCGTGATTGTGGGTTTGTGACTGTGTGATTGTGTTATTGTGATTGTGTGATTGCGATTGTGTGATTGTGACTGTGTGATTGTGATTGTGTGACTGTGATTGTGTGACTGCGAATGTGGGATTGTGACTGTGTGATCGTGATTGTGTGATCGTGATTGTGTGATCGTGATTGTGTGATCGTGATTGTGGGATTGTGACTGTGTGATTGTGTGATCGTGATTGTGTGATCGTGATTGTGTGGCCGTGATTGTGTGATCGTGATTGTGCGATCGTGTTTGTGTGATCGTGATTGTGTGCTCGTGATTGTGTGATCGTGATTGTGTGATCCTCTTTGTGTGATCGTGATTGTGTGATAGTGATTGTGTGATAGGGATTGTGTGATCGTGATTGTGTGATTGTGTTATTGTTGTTTGTGTGATTCTGATTGTGTGATTGTGATTGTGTGATCGTGA
The DNA here is from genome assembly GCF_050947335.1 of Megachile rotundata. Classification (NCBI taxonomy): domain Eukaryota; kingdom Metazoa; phylum Arthropoda; class Insecta; order Hymenoptera; family Megachilidae; genus Megachile; species Megachile rotundata. The sequence goes on along the minus strand of NW_027473334.1, from coordinate 598,584 downwards.
CTGTGTGATCGTGATTGTGTGATCGTGATTGTGGGATTGTGACTGTGTGATTGTGTGATCGTGATTGTGATTGTGTTATTGTGATTGTGTGATTGTGATTGCGTGATTGTGATTGTGTGATCGTGACTGTGTGATCGTGATTGTGTGATCGTGATTGTGCGATTGTGATTGTGATTGTGTGACTGTGTGATTGTGACTGTGTGACAGTGTGATTGTGATTGTGTGATCGTGATTGTGTGGTCGTGATTGTGTGATTGTGTTTGTGTGATTGTTGTTGTGATTGTGATTGAGTGACTGTGTGATTGTGATAGTGTGATCGTGATTGTGTGATCGTGATTGTGTGATCGTGATTGTGGGATTGTGACTGTGTGATTGTGTGATCGTGATTGTGTGATCGTGATTGTGTGATCGTGATTGTGTGGCCGTGATTGTGTGATCGTGATTGTGCGATCGTGTTTGTGTGATCGTGATTGTGTGCTCGTGATTGTGTGATCGTGATTGTGTGATCCTCTTTGTGTGATCGTGATTGTGTGATAGTGATTGTGTGATAGGGATTGTGTGATCGTGATTGTGTGATTGTGTTATTGTGATTGTGTGATTCTGATTGTGTGATTGTGATTGTGTGATCGTGACTGTGTGATCGTGATTGTGTGATCGTGATTGTGGGATTGTGACTGTGTGATTGTGTGATCGTGATTGTGATTGTGTTATTGTGATTGTGTGATTGTTATTGCGTGATTGTGATTGTGTGATCGTGACTGTGTGATCGTGATTGTGTGATCGTGATTGTGCGATTGTGATTGTGATTGTGTGACTGTGTGATTGTGACTGTGTGACAGTGTGATTGTGATTGTGTGATCGTGATTGTGTGGTCGTGATTGTGTGATTGTGTTTGTGTGATTGTTGTTGTGATTGTGATTGAGTGACTGTGTGATTGTGATTGTGTGATCGTGATTGTGTGATCGTGATTGTGTGATCGTGATTGTGGGATTGTGACTGTGTGATTGTGTGATCGTGATTGTGTGATCGTGATTGTGTGATCGTGATTGTGTGGCCGTGATTGTGTGATCGTGATTGTGCGATCGTGTTTGTGTGATCGTGATTGTGTGCTCGTGATTGTGTGCTCGTGATTGTGTGATCGTGATTGTGTGATCCTGTTTGTGTGATCGTGATTGTGATTGAGATTGTGTGATTCTGATTGTGTGACTGTGACTGTGTGACTGTGATTGTGTGATCGTGATTGTGTGATCGTGACTGTGTGATCGTGATTGTGGGATTGTGACTGTGTGATTGTGTGATCGTGATTGTGATTGTGTGATTGTGATTATGTGATTGTGATTGTGATTGTGTGATTGTGATTGTGTGATTGTGATTGTGATTGTGTGATTGTGATTGTGTGATTGTGATTGTGTGATTGTGATTGTGTGATTGTGATTGTGATTGTGATTGTGATTGTGATTGTGATTGTGATTGTGATTGTGATTGTGATTGTGTGATTGTGATTGTGTGATTGTGATGGTGTGATTGTGATTGTGTGATTGTGATTGCGTGATTGTGATTATGTGATTGTGATTGTGATTGTGTGATTGTGATTGTGTGATTGTGATTGTGTGATTGTGATTGTGTGATTGTGATTGTGTGATTGTGATTGTGTGATTGTGATTGTGTGATTGTGATTGTGATTGTGATTGTGATTGTGATTGTGATTGTGATTGTGATTGTGATTGTGATTGTGATTGTGATTGTGATTGTGATTGTGATTGTGATTGTGATTGTGATTGTGATTGTGATTGTGATTGTGATTGTGTGTTTGTGATTGTGTGATTGTGATGGTGTGATTGTGATGGTGTGATTGTGATTGTGTGATTGTGATTGTGTGATTGTGATTGTGTGATTGTGATTGTGTGATTGTGATTGTGTTATTGTGATTGTGTTATTGTGATTGTGTTATTGTGATTGTGTGATCGTGACTGTGTGATCGTGATTGTGGGATTGTGACTGTGTGATTGTGTGATCGTGATTGTGATTTTGTTATTGTGATTGTGTGATTGTGATTGCGTGATTGTGACTGTGTGATCCTGATTGTGAGATCGTTATTGTGGGATTGTGATTATGGGATTGTGACTGTGTGATTGAGTGATTGTGATTGTGTGATCGTGATTGTGTGATCGTGATTGTGTGATCGTGATTGTGGGTTTGTGACTGTGTGATTGTGTGATTGTGATTGTGTGATTGTGATTGTGTGATTGTGATTGTGTGACTGTGATTGCGTGACTGTGATTGTGGGATTGTGATTGTGTGATTGTGTGATCATCTTTGAGTGATCGTGATTGTGTGATCGTGATTGTGCGAACGTGATTGTGTGATCGTGATTGTGTGATTGTGATTGTGATTGTGACTGTGTGATTGTGTGATTGTGGTTGTGTGATTGTGATTATGTGACTGTGATTGTGTGATTGTGATTGTGGGACTGTGATTGTGTGATTGTGTGATCGTGATTGTGTGATAGTGATTGTGTGATAGTGATTGTGTGATAGTGATTGTGTGATAGTGATTGTGTGATCGTGATTGTGTGATCGTGATTGTGTGATCGTGATTGTGTGATTGTGTTATTGTGATTGTGTGATTCTGATTGTGTGATTGTGATTGTGTGATCGTGACTGTGTGATCGTGATTGTGTGATCGTGATTGTGGGATTGTGACTGTGTGATTGTGTGATCGTGATTGTGATTGCGTGATTGTGATTGTGTGATCGTGACTGTGTGATCGTGATTATGGGTTTGTGACTGTGTGATTGTGTGATTGTGATTGTGTGATTGTGATTGTGATTGTGATTGTGTGACTGTGATTGTGTGACTGTGATTGTGTGACTGTGATTGTGGGATTGTGACTGTGTGATCGTGATTGTGTGATCGTGATTGTGGGATTGTGATTATGGGATTGTGACTATGTGATTGAGTGATTGTGACTGTGTGATTGTGATTGTGTGATTGTGATTGTGTGATTGTGATTGTGTGATTGTGATTGTGTGATTGTGATTGTGTGATTGTGATTGTGTGATTGTGATTGTGTGATTGTGATTGTGTGATTGTGATTGTGTGATTGTGATTGTGTGATTGTGATTGTGTGATTGTGATTGTGTGATTGTGATTGTGTGATTGTGATTGTGTGATTGTGATTGTGTGATTGTGATTGCGTGATTGCGATTGTGTGGTTGTGATTGTGTGATCGTGATTGTGCGATCGTGTTTGTGTGATCGTGATTGTGTGCTCGTGATTGTGTGATCGTGATTGTGTGATCCTGTTTGTGTGATCGTGATTGTGATTGAGATTGTGTGATTGTGATTGTGTGACTGTGATTGTGTGATTGTGATTGTGTGACTGTGATTGTGTGACTGCGAATGTGGGATTGTGACTGTGTGATCGTGATTGTGTGATCGTGATTGTGTGATCGTGATTGTGGGATTGTGACTGTGTGATTGTGTGATCGTGATTGTGTGATCGTGATTGTGTGATCGTGATTGTGTGATCCTGTTTGTGTGATCGTGATTGTGTGATAGTGATTGTGTGATAGGGATTGTGTGATCGTGATTGTGTGATTGTGTTATTGTGATTGTGTGATTCTGATTGTGTGATTGTGATTGTGTGATCGTGACTGTGTGATCGTGATTGTGTGATCGTGATTGTGGGATTGTGACTGTGAGATTGTGTGATCGTGATTGTGATTGTGTTATTGTGATTGTGTGATTGTGATTGCGTGATTGTGATTGTGTGATCGTGACTGTGTGATCGTGATTGTGTGATCGTGATTGTGCGATTGTGATTGTGATTGTGTGACTGTGTGATTGTGACTGTGTGACAGTGTGATTGTGATTGTGTGATCGTGATTGTGTGGTCGTGATTGTGTGATTGTGTTTGTGTGATTGTTGTTGTGATTGTGATTGAGTGACTGTGTGATTGTGATTGTGTGATCGTGATTGTGTGATCGTGATTGTGTGATCGTGATTGTGTGATCGTGATTGTGGGATTGTGACTGTGTGATTGTGTGATCGTGATTGTGTGATCGTGATTGTGTGATCGTGATTGTGTGATCGTGATTGTGTGGCCGTGATTGTGTGATCGTGATTGTGCGATCGTGTTTGTGTGATCGTGATTGTGTGCTCGTGATTGTGTGATCGTGATTGTGTGATCCTGTTTGTGTGATCGTGATTGTGATTGAGATTGTGTGATTGTGATTGTGTGACTGTGATTGTGTGACTGTGATTGTGTGATCGTGATTGTGTGATCGTGACTGTGTGATCGTGATTGTGCGATTGTGTTATTGTGATTGTGTTATTGTGATTGTGTTATTGTGATTGTGTTATTGTGATTGTGTTATTGTGATTGTGTTATTGTGATTGTGTGATTGTGATTGTGTGATCGTGACTGTGTGATCGTGATTGTGTGATCGTGATTGTGGGATTGTGACTGTGTGATTGTGTGATCGTGATTGTGATTGTGTGATTGTGATTATGTGATTGTGATTGTGATTGTGTGATTGTGATTGTGTGATTGTGATTGTGTGATTGTGATTGTGTGATTGTGATTGTGTGATTGTGATTGTGATTGTGATTGTGATTGTGATTGTGATTGTGATTGTGATTGTGATTGTGATTGTGATTGTGATTGTGATTGTGATTGTGATTGTGATTGTGTGATTGTGATGGTGTGATTGTGATGGTGTGATTGTGATTGTGTGATTGTGATTGTGTGATTGTGATTGTGTGATTGTGATTGTGTGATTGTGATTGTGTGATTGTGTTATTGTGATTGTGTTATTGTGATTGTGTGATTGTGATTGTGTGATCGTGATTGTGTGATCGTGATTGTGTGATCGTGATTGTGTGATCGTGATTGTGTGATCGTGATTGTGTGATTGTGTTATTGTGATTGTGTGATTCTGATTGTGTGATTGTGATTGTGTGATCGTGACTGTGTGATCGTGATTGTGTGATCGTGATTGTGGGATTGTGACTGTGTGATTGTGTGATCGTGATTGTGATTGCGTGATTGTGATTGTGTGATCGTGACTGTGTGATCGTGATTATGGGTTTGTGACTGTGTGATTGTGTGATTGTGATTGTGTGATTGTGATTGTGATTGTGATTGTGTGACTGTGATTGTGTGACTGTGATTGTGTGACTGTGATTGTGGGATTGTGACTGTGTGATCGTGATTGTGTGATCGTGATTGTGGGATTGTGATTATGGGATTGTGACTGTGTGATTGAGTGATTGTGATTGTGTGATCGTGATTGTGTGATCGTGATTGTGTGATCGTGATTGTGTGATCGTGATTGTGTGATCGTGATTGTGTGATCGTGATTGTGTGATTGTGTTATTGTGATTATGTTATTGTGATTGTGTGATTGTGATTGTGTGATCGTGACTGTGTGATCGTGATTGTGTGATCGTGATTGCGGGATTGTGACTGTGTGATTGTGTGATCGTGATTGCGATTGTGTGATTGTGATTATGTGATTGTGATTGTGTGATTGTGATTGTGTGATTGTGATTGTGTGATTGTGATTGTGTGATTGTGATTGTGTGATTGTGATTGTGTGATTGTGATTGTGTGACTGTGATTGTGGGATTGTGATTGTGGGATTGTGATTGTGTGATTGTGTGATCATGATTGTGTGATCGCAAATGTGGGATTGTGACTGTGTGATTGTGTGATTGTGATTGTGATTGTGATTGTGACTGTGTGATTGTGTGATTGTGGTTGTGTGATTGTGATTGTGTGACTGTGATTGTGTGATTGTGATTGTGGGATTGTGATTGTGTGATTGTGTGGTTGTGTGATCGTGATTGTGTGATAGTGATTGTGTGATAGTGATTGTGTGATTGTGTTATTGTGATTATGTGATTCTGATTGTGCGATTGTGATTGTGTGATCGTGATTGTGGGATTGTGACTGTGTGATTGTGTGATCGTGATTGTGTGATCCTGTTTGTGTGATCTAGATTGTGAAGGAGATTGTGTGACTGTGATTGTGTGACTGTGATTGTGTGATCGTGATTGTGTGATCGTGACTGTGTGATCGTGACTGTGTGATCGTGATTGTGTGATTGTGTTATTGTGATTGTGTTATTGTGATTGTGTGATTGTGATTGTGTGATCGTGATTGTGTGATCGTGATTGTGGGATTGTGACTGTGTGATTGTGTGATCGTGATTGTGATTATGTGATTGTGATTGTGATTGTGTGATTGTGATTGTGTGATTGTGATTGTGTGATTGTGATTGTGTGATTGTGATTGTGTGATTGTGATTGTGTGATTGTGATTGTGTGATTGTGATTGTGTGATTGTGATTGTGTGATTGTGATTGTGTGATTGTGACAGTGTGATTGTGATTGTGTGATCGTGATTGTGTGGTCGTGATTGTGTGATTGTGTTTGTGTGATTGTTGTTGTGATTGTGATTGAGTGACTGTGTGATTGTGATTGTGTGATCGTGATTGTGTGATCGTGATTGTGTGATCGTGATTGTGTGATCGTGATTGTGGGATTGTGACTGTGTGATTGTGTGATCGTGATTGTGTGATCGTGATTGTGTGATCGTGATTGTGTGGCCGTGATTTTGTGATCGTGATTGTGCGATCGTGTTTGTGTGATCGTGATTGTGTGCTCGTGATTGTGTGATCGTGATTGTGTGATCCTGTTTGTGTGATCGTGATTGTGATTGAGATTGTGTGATTGTGATTGTGTGACTGTGATTGTGTGACTGTGATTGTGTGTTCGTGATTGTGTGATCGTGACTGTGTGATCGTGATTGTGCGATTGTGTTATTGTGATTGTGTTATTGTGATTGTGTTATTGTGATTGTGTTATTGTGATTGTGTGATTGTGATTGTGTGATTGTGATTGTGTGATTGTGATTGTGTGATTGTGATTGTGTGATTGTGATTGTGTGATTGTGATTGTGTGATTGTGATTGTGTGATTGTGATTGTGTGATTGTGATTGTGTGATTGTGATTGTGTGATTGTGATTGTGTGATTGTGATTGTGTTATTGTGATTGTGTGATTGTGATTGTGTGATTGTGATTGTGTGATTGTGATTGTGTGATTGTGATTGTGTGATTGTGATTGTGTGATTGTGATTGTGTGATTGTGATTGTGTGATTGTGATTGTGTGATTGTGATTGTGTTATTGTGATTGTGTGATTGTGATTGCGTGATTGTGATTGTGTGATCGTGACTGTGTGATCGTGATTGTGTAATCGTGATTGTGCGATTGTGATTGTGATTGTGTGACTGTGTGATTGTGACTGTGTGACAGTGTGATTGTGATTGTGTGATCGTGATTGTGTGGTCGTGATTGTGTGATTGTGTTTGTGTGATTGTTGTTGTGATTGTGATTGAGTGACTGTGTGATTGTGATTGTGTGATCGTGATTGTGTGATCGTGATTGTGTGATCGTGATTGTGTGATCGTGATTGTGGGATTGTGACTGTGTGATTGTGTGATCGTGATTGTGTGATCGTGATTGTGTGGCCGTGATTTTGTGATCGTGATTGTGCGATCGTGTTTGTGTGATCGTGATTGTGTGCTCGTGATTGTGTGATCGTGATTGTGTGATCCTGTTTGTGTGATCGTGATTGTGATTGAGATTGTGTGATTGTGATTGTGTGACTGTGATTGTGTGACTGTGATTGTGTGATCGTGATTGTGTGATCGTGACTGTGTGATCGTGATTGTGCGATTGTGTTATTGTGATTGTGTTATTGTGATTGTGTTATTGTGATTGTGTGATTGTGATTGTGTGATTGTGATTGTGTGATTGTGATTGTGTGATTGTGATTGTGTGATTGTGATTGTGTGATTGTGATTGTGTGATTGTGATTGTGTGATTGTGATTGTGTGATTGTGATTGTGTGATTGTGATTGTGTGATTGTGATTGTGTTATTGTGATTGTGTTATTGTGATTGTGTGATCGTGACTGTGTGATCGTGATTGTGTGATCGTGATTGTGGGATTGTGACTGTGTGATTTTGTGATCGTGATTGTGATTTTGTTATTGTGATTGTGTAATTGTGATTGCGTGATTGTGACTGTGTGATCCTGATTGTGAGATCGTTATTGTGGGATTGTGATTATGGGATTGTGACTGTGTGATTGAGTGATTGTGATTGTGTGATCGTGATTGTGTGATCGTGATTGTGTGATCGTGATTGTGTGATCGTGATTGTGTGATCGTGATTGTGTGATCGTGATTGTGTGATTGTGTTATTGTTATTATGTTATTGTGATTGTGTGATTGTGATTGTGTGATCGTGACTGTGTGATCGTGATTGTGTGATCGTGATTGCGGGATTGTGACTGTGTGATTGTGTGATCGTGATTGCGATTGTGTGATTGTGATTATGTGATTGTGATTGTGTGATTGTGATTGTGTGATTGTGATTGTGTGATTGTGATTGTGTGATTGTGATTGTGTGATTGTGATTGTGTGATTGTGATTGTGTGACTGTGATTGTGGGATTGTGATTGTGGGATTGTGATTGTGTGATTGTGTGATCATGATTGTGTGATTGTGTGATCATGATTGTGTGATCGCAAATGTGGGATTGTGACTGTGTGATTGTGTGATTGTGATTGTGATTGTGATTGTGACTGTGTGATTGTGTGATTGTGGTTGTGTGATTGTGATTGTGTGACTGTGATTGTGTGATTGTGATTGTGGGATTGTGATTGTGTGATTGTGTGGTTGTGTGATCGTGATTGTGTGATAGTGATTGTGTGATAGTGATTGTGTGATTGTGTTATTGTGATTATGTGATTCTGATTGTGCGATTGTGATTGTGTGATCGTGATTGTGGGATTGTGACTGTGTGATTGTGTGATCGTGATTGTGTGATCCTGTTTGTGTGATCTAGATTGTGATGGAGATTGTGTGACTGTGATTGTGTGACTGTGATTGTGTGATCGTGATTGTGTGATCGTGACTGTGTGATCGTGACTGTGTGATCGTGATTGTGTGATTGTGTTATTGTGATTGTGTTATTGTGATTGTGTGATTGTGATTGTGTGATCGTGATTGTGTGATCGTGATTGTGGGATTGTGACTGTGTGATTGTGTGATCGTGATTGTGATTGTGTGATTGTGATTATGTGATTGTGATTGTGATTGTGTGATTGTGATTGTGTGATTGTGATTGTGTGATTGTGATTGTGTGATTGTGATTGTGTGATTGTGATTGTGTGATTGTGATTGTGTGATTGTGATTGTGTGATTGTGATTGTGTGATTGTGATTGTGATTGTGATTGTGATTGTGATTGTGATTGTGATTGTGATTGTGATTGTGATTGTGATTGTGATTGTGATGGTGTGATTGTGATTGTGTGATTGTGATTGTGTGATTGTGATTGTGTGATTGTGATTGTGTGATTGTGATTGTGTGATTGTGATTGTGTGACTGTGATTGTGGGATTGTGATTATGGGATTGTGACTATGTGATTGAGTGATTGTGACTGTGTGATTGTGATTGTGTGATTGTGATTGTGTGATTGTAATTGTGTGATTGTGATTGTGTGATTGTGATTGTGTGATTGTGATTGTGATTGTGATTGTGATTGTGATTGTGATTGTGATTGTGATTGTGATTGTGATTGTGATTGTGATTGTGATTGTGATTGTGATTGTGATTGTGATTGTGATTGTGATTGTGATGGTGTGATTGTGATTGTGTGATTGTGATTGTGTGATTGTGATTGTGTGATTGTGATTGTGTGACTGTGATTGTGGGATTGTGATTATGGGATTGTGACTATGTGATTGAGTGATTGTGACTGTGTGATTGTGATTGTGTGATTGTGATTGTGTGATTGTAATTGTGTGATTGTGATTGTGTGATTGGGATTGTGTGATTGTGATTGTGATTGTGACTGTGTGATTGTGTGATTGTGGTTGTGTGATTGTGATTGTGTGACTGTGATTGTGTGATTGTGATTGTGGGATTGTGATTGTGTGATTGTGTGATCGTGAATGTGTGATAGTGATTGTGTGATAGTGATTGTGTGATAGTGATTGTGTGATCGTGATTGTGTGATCGTGATTGTGTGATCGTGATTGTGTGATTGTGTTATTGTGATTGTGTGATTCTGATTGTGTGATTGTGATTGTGTGATCCTGACTGTGTGATCGTGATTGTGTGATCGTGATTGTGGGATTGTGACTGTGCGATTGTGTGATCGTGATTGTTATTGTGTTATTGTGATTGTGTGATTGTGATTGCGTGATTGTGATTGTGTGATCGTGACTGTGTGATCGTGATTGTGGGTTTGTGACTGTGTGATTGTGTGATTGTGGGTTTGTGACTGTGTGATTGTGTGATTGTGATTGTGTGATTGTGACTGTGTGATTGTGATTGTGTGATTGTGATTGTGTGATTGTGATTGTGTGATTGTGATTGTGTGATCGTGATTGTGTGATTGTGATTGTGTGACTGTGATTGTGTGATTGTGATTGTGTGATTGTGATTGTGTGATTGTGATTGTGTGATTGTGATTGTGATTGTGATTGTGTGACTGTGATTGTGTGACTGTGATTGTGGGATTGTGACTGTGTGATCGTGATTGTGTGATCATGATTGTGGGATTGTGATTATGGGATTGTGACTATGTGATTGAGTGATTGTGACTGTGTGATTGTGATTGTGTGATTGTGATTGTGATTGTGATTGTGATTGTGATTGTGATTGTGATTGTGATTGTGATTGTGATTGTGATTGTGATTGTGATTGTGATTGTGATTGTGATTGTGATTGTGATTGTGATTGTGATTGTGATTGTGATTGTGTGATTGTGATTGTGTGATTGTGATGGTGTGATTGTGATTGTGTGATTGTGATTGTGTGATTGTGATTGTGTGATTGTGATTGTGCGATTGTGATTCTGTGATTGTGATTGTGTGATTGTGATTGTGTGATTGCGATTGTGTGGTTGTGATTGTGTGATTGTGATTGTGTGATCGTGACTGTGTGATCGTATTTGTGTGATCGTGATTGTGGGTTTGTGACAGTGTGATTGTGTTATTGTGATTGTGTGATGGCGATTGTGTGATTGTGACTGTGTGATTGTGATTGTGTGACTGTGATTGTGTGACTGCGAATGTGGGATTGTGACTGTGTGATCGTGATTGTGTGATCGTGATTGTGGGATTGTGACTGTGTGATTGTGTGATCGTGATTGTGTGATCGTGATTGTGTGGCCGTGATTGTGTGATCGTGATTGTGCGATCGTGTTTGTGTGATCGTGATTGTGTGCTCGTGATTGTGTGATCGTGATTGTGTGATCCTGTTTGTGTGATCGTGATTGTGTGATAGTGATTGTGTGATAGGGATTGTGTGATCGTGATTGTGTGATTGTGTTATTGTGATTGTGTGATTCTGATTGTGTGATTGTGATTGTGTGATCGTGACTGTGTTATCGTGACTGTGTGATCGTGATTGTGTGATCGTGATTGTGGGATTGTGACTGTGTGATTGTGTGATCGTGATTGTGATTGTGTTATTGTGATTGTGTGATTGTGATTGCGTGATTGTGATTGGGTGATCGTGACTGTGTGATCGTGATTGTGTGATTGTGATTGTGTGATTGTGATTGTGTGACTGTGATTGTGGGATTGTGATTGTGGGATTGTGATTATGGGATTGTGACTATGTGATTGAGTGATTGTGACTGTGTGATTGTGATTGTGTGATTGTGATTGTGTGACTGTTATTGTGTGACTGTGATTGTGGGATTGTGACTGTGTGGTCGTGATTGTGTGATCCTGTTTGTGTGATCGTGATTGTGTGATAGTGATTGTGTGATAGGGATTGTGTGATCGTGATTGTGTGATTGTGTTATTGTGATTGTGTGATTCTGATTGTGTGATTGTGATTGTGTGATCGTGACTGTGTGATCGTGATTGTGTGATCGGGATTGTGGGATTGTGACTGTGTGATTGTGTGATCGTGATTGTGATTGTGTTATTGTGATTGTGTGATTGTGACTGCGTGATTGTGATTGTGTGATCGTGACTGTGTGATCGTGATTGTGTGATCGTGATTGTGTGATTGTGATTGTGTGATTGTGATTGTGTGATTGTGATTGTGTGATTGTGATTGTGTGATTGTGATTGTGTGATTGTGATTGTGTGATTGTGATTGTGTGATTGTGATTGTGTGATTGTGATTGTGTGATTGTGATTGTGTTATTGTGATTGTGTGATTGTGATTGTGTGATCGTGACTGTGTGATCGTGATTGTGTGATCGTGATTGTGGGATTGTGACTGTGTGATTGTGTGATCGTGATTGTGATTTTGTTATTTTGATTGTGTGATTGTGATTGCGTGATTGTGACTGTGTGATCCTGATTGTGAGATCGTTATTGGGGGATTGTGATTATGGGATTGTGACTGTGTGATTGAGTGATTGCGATTGTGTGATCGTGATTGTGTGATCGTGATTGTGTGATCGTGATTGTGTGATCGTGATTGTGTGATCGTGATTGTGTGATTGTGTTATTGTGATTGTGTTATTGTGATTGTGTGATTGTGATTGTGTGATCGTGACTGTGTGATCGTGTTTGTGTGATCGTGATTGTGGGTTTGTGACTGTGTGATTGTGTGATTGTGATTGTAAGATTGTGATTGTGTGATTGTGATTGTGTGACTGCGATTGTGTGACTATGATTGTGGGATTGTGATTGTGTGATTGTGTGATCATCATTGAGTGATCGTGATTGTGTGATCGTGATTGTGCGAACGTGATTGTGTGATCGTGATTGTGTGATTGTGATTGTGATTGTGACTGTGTGATTGTGTGATTGTGGTTGTGTGATTGTGATTGTGTGGCTGTGATTGTGTGATTGTGATTGTGGGATTGTGATTGTGTGATTGTGTGATCGTGAATGTGTGATAGTGATTGTGTGATAGTGATTGTGTGATAGTGATTGTGTGATCGTGATTGTGTGATCGTGATTGTGTGATCGTGATTGTGTGATTGTGTTATTGTGATTGTGTGATTCTGATTGTGTGATTGTGATTGTGTGATCGTGACTGTGTGATCGTGATTGTGTGATCGTGATTGTGGGATTGTGACTGTGCGATTGTGTGATCGTGATTGTTATTGTGTTATTGTGATTGTGTGATTGTGATTGCGTGATTGTGATTGTGTGATCGTGACTGTGTGATCGTGATTGTGGGTTTGTGACTGTGTGATTGTGTGATTGTGATTGTGTGATTGTGATTGTGTGATTGTGATTGTGTGATTGTGATTGTGTGATTGTGATTGTGTGATTGTAATTGTGTGATCGTGATTGTGTGATTGTGATTGTGTGATTGTGATTGTGTGATTGTGATTGTGTGATTGTGATTGTGTGATTGTGATTGTGTGATTGTGATTGTGTGATTGTGATTGTGTGATTGTGATTGTGTGATTGTGATTGTGTGATTGTGATTGTTATTGTGATTGTGTGACTGTGATTGTGTGACTGTGATTGTGGGATTGTGACTGTGTGATCGTGATTGTGTGATCATGATTGTGGGATTGTGATTATGGGATTGTGACTATGTGATTGAGTGATTGTGACTGTGTGATTGTGATTGTGTGATTGTGATTGTGATTGTGATTGTGATTGTGATTGTGATTGTGATTGTGATTGTGATTGTGATTGTGATTGTGATTGTGATTGTGATTGTGATTGTGATTGTGATTGTGATTGTGATTGTGATTGTGATTGTGATTGTGATTGTGATTGTGATTGTGATTGTGATTGTGATTGTGTGATTGTGATTGTGTGATTGTGATGGTGTGATTCTGATTGTGTGATTGTGATTGTGTGATTGTGATTGTGTGATTGTGATTGTGTGATTGTGATTGTGTGATTGTGATTGTGTGACTGTGATTGTGGGATTGTGACAGTGTGATTGTGTTATTGTGATTGTGTGATGGCGATTGTGTGATTGTGACTGTGTGATTGTGATTGTGTGACTGTGATTGTGTGACTGCGAATGTGGGATTGTGACTGTGTGATCGTGATTGTGTGATCGTGATTGTGTGATCGTGATTGTGGGATTGTGACTGTGTGATTGTGTGATCGTGATTGTGTGATCGTGATTGTGTGGCCGTGATTGTGTGATCGTGATTGTGCGATCGTGTTTGTGTGATCGTGATTGTGTGCTCGTGATTGTGTGATCGTGATTGTGTGATCCTATTTGTGTGATCGTGATTGTGTGATAGTGATTGTGTGATAGGGATTGTGTGATCGTGATTGTGTGATTGTGTTATTGTGATTGTGTGATTCTGATTGTGTGATTGTGATTGTGTGATCGTGACTGTGTGATCGTGATTGTGTGATCGTGATTGTGGGATTGTGACTGTGTGATTGTGTGATCGTGATTGTGATTGTGTTATTGTGATTGTGTGATTGTGATTGCGTGATTGTGATTGGGTGATCGTGACTGTGTGATCGTGATTGTGTGATTGTGATTGTGTGATTGTGATTGTGTGACTGTGATTGTGGGATTGTGATTGTGGGATTGTGATTATGGGATTGTGACTATGTGATTGAGTGATTGTGACTGTGTGATTGTGATTGTGTGATTGTGATTGTGTGACTGTTATTGTGTGACTGTGATTGTGGGATTGTGACTGTGTGATCGTGATTGTGTGATCCTGTTTGTGTGATCGTGATTGTGTGATAGTGATTGTGTGATAGGGATTGTGTGATCGTGATTGTGTGATTGTGTTATTGTGATTGTGTGATTCTGATTGTGTGATTGTGATTGTGTGATCGTGACTGTGTGATCGTGATTGTGTGATCGTGATTGTGGGATTGTGACTGTGTGATTGTGTGATCGTGATTGTGATTGTGTTATTGTGATTGTGTGATTGTGATTGCGTGATTGTGATTGTGTGATCGTGACTGTGTGATCGTGATTGTGTGATCGTGATTGTGTGATTGTGATTGTGTGATTGTGATTGTGTGATTGTGATTGTGTGATTGTGATTGTGTGATTGTGATTGTGTGATTGTGATTGTGTGATTGTGATTGTGTGATTGTGATTGTGTGATTGTGATTGTGTTATTGTGATTGTGTGATTGTGATTGTGTGATCGTGACTGTGTGATCGTGATTGTGTGATCGTGATTGTGGGATTGTGACTGTGTGATTGTGTGATCGTGATTGTGATTTTGTTATTTTGATTGTGTGATTGTGATTGCGTGATTGTGACTGTGTGATCCTGATTGTGAGATCGTTATTGTGGGATTGTGATTATGGGATTGTGACTGTGTGATTGAGTGATTGCGATTGTGTGATCGTGATTGTGTGATCGTGATTGTGTGATCGTGATTGTGTGATCGTGATTGTGTGATCGTGATTGTGTGATTGTGTCATTGTGATTGTGTTATTGTGATTGTGTGATTGTGATTGTGTGATCGTGACTGTGTGATCGTGTTTGTGTGATCGTGATTGTGGGTTTGTGACTGTGTGATTGTGTGATTGTGATTGTAAGATTGTGATTGTGTGATTGTGATTGTGTGACTGCGATTGTGTGACTATGATTGTGGGATTGTGATTGTGTGATTGTGTGATCATCATTGAGTGATCGTGATTGTGTGATCGTGATTGTGCGAACGTGATTGTGTGATCGTGATTGTGTGATTGTGATTGTGATTGTGACTGTGTGATTGTGTGATTGTGGTTGTGTGATTGTGATTGTGTGACTGTGATTGTGTGATTGTGATTGTGGGATTGTGATTGTGTGATTGTGTGATCGTGAATGTGTGATAGTGATTGTGTGATAGTGATTGTGTGATAGTGATTGTGTGATCGTGATTGTGTGATCGTGATTGTGTGATCGTGATTGTGTGATTGTGTTATTGTGATTGTGTGATTCTGATTGTGTGATTGTGATTGTGTGATCGTGACTGTGTGATCGTGATTGTGTGATCGTGATTGTGGGATTGTGACTGTGCGATTGTGTGATCGTGATTGTTATTGTGTTATTGTGATTGTGTGATTGTGATTGCGTGATTGTGATTGTGTGATCGTGACTGTGTGATCGTGATTGTGGGTTTGTGACTGTGTGATTGTGTGATTGTGATTGTGTGATTGTGATTGTGTGATTGTGATTGTGTGATTGTGATTGTGTGATTGTAATTGTGTGATCGTGATTGTGTGATTGTGATTGTGTGATTGTGATTGTGTGATTGTGATTGTGTGATTGTGATTGTGTGATTGTGATTGTGTGATTGTGATTGTGTGATTGTGATTGTGTGATTGTGATTGTGTGATTGTGATTGTGTGATTGTGATTGTGATTGTGATTGTGTGACTGTGATTGTGTGACTGTGATTGTGGGATTGTGACTGTGTGATCGTGATTGTGTGATCATGATTGTGGGATTGTGATTATGGGATTGTGACTATGTGATTGAGTGATTGTGACTGTGTGATTGTGATTGTGTGATTGTGATTGTGATTGTGATTGTGATTGTGATTGTGATTGTGATTGTGATTGTGATTGTGATTGTGATTGTGATTGTGATTGTGATTGTGATTGTGATTGTGATTGTGATTGTGATTGTGATTGTGATTGTGATTGTGATTGTGATTGTGATTGTGTGATTGTGATTGTGTGATTGTGATGGTGTGATTGTGATTGTGTGATTGTGATTGTGTGATTGTGATTGTGTGATTGTGATTGTGTGATTGTGATTGTGTGATTGTGATTGTGTGATTGTGATTGTGTGACTGTGATTGTGGGATTGTGATTGTGGGATTGTGATTATGGGATTGTGACTATGTGATTGAGTGATTGTGACTGTGTGATTGTGATTGTGTGATTGTGATTGTGTGATTGTGATTGTGTGATTGTGATTGTGTGATTGTGATTGTGTGATTGTGATTGTGTGATTGTGATTGTGTGACTGTGATTGTGGGATTGTGATTGTGGGATTGTGATTATGGGATTGTGAGTATGTGATTGAGTGATTGTGATTGTGTGATTGTGATTGTGTGATTGTGATTGTGTTATTGTGATTGTGTGATTGTGATTGCGTGATTGTGATTGTGTGATCGTGACTGTGTGATCGTGATTGTGTGATCGTGATTGTGCGATTGTGATTGTGATTTTGTGGCTGTGTGATTGTGACTGTGTGACAGTGTGATTGTGATTGTGTGATCGTGATTGTGTGGTCGTGATTGTGTGATTGCGTTTGTGTGATTTTTGTTGTGATTGTGATTGAGTGACTGTGTGATTGTGATTGTGTGATCGTGATTGTGTGATCGTGATTGTGGGATTGTGACTGTGTGATTGTGTGATCGTGATTGTGTGATCGTGATTGTGTGATCGTGATTGTGTGGCCGTGATTGTGTGGTCGTGATTGTGCGATCGTGTTTGTGTGATCGTGATTGTGTGCTCGTGATTGTGTGATCGTGATTGTGTGATCCTGTTTGTGTGATCGTGATTGTGATTGAGATTGTGTGATTGTGATTGTGTGACTGTGATTGTGTGACTGTGATTGTGTGACTGTGATTGTGTGATTGTGTTATCGTGATTGTGATTGTGTGATTGTGATTGTGTGATTGTGATTGTGTGATTGGGATTGTGTGATCGTGACTGTGTGATCGTGATTGTGCGATCGTGATTGTGGGATTGTGACTGTGTGATTGTGTTATCGTGATTGTGATTGTGTGATTGTGATTATGTGATTGTGATTGTGATTGTGTGATTGTGATTGTGTGATTGTGATTGTGATTGTGTGATTGTGATTGTGTGATTGTGATTGTGATTGTGATTGTGATTGTGATTGTGATTGTGATTGTGATTGTGATTGTGATTGTGATTGTGATTGTGATTGTGATTGTGATTGTGATTGTGATTGTGATTGTGATTGTGATTGTGATTGTGATTGTGATTGTGATTGTGATTGTGATTGTGTGATTGTGATTGTGTGATTGTGATTGTGTGATTGTGATTGTGTGATTGTGATTGTGTGATTGTGATTGTGTGATTGTGATTGTGTGATTGCGATTGTGTGGTTGTGATTGTGTGATTGTGATTGTGTGATCGTGACTGTGTGATCGTATTTGTGTGATCGTGATTGTGGGTTTGTGACTGTGTGATTGTGTTATTGTGATTGTGTGATTGCGATTGTGTGATTGTGACTGTGTGATTGTGATTGTGTGACTGTGATTGTGTGACTGCGAATGTGGGATTGTGACTGTGTGATCGTGATTGTGTGATCGTGATTGTGTGATCGTGATTGTGGGATTGTGACTGTGTGATTGTGTGATCGTGATTGTGTGATCGTGATTGTGTGGCCGTGATTGTGTGATCGTGATTGTGCGATCGTGTTTGTGTGATCGTGATTGTGTGCTCGTGATTGTGTGATCGTGATTGTGTGATCCTGTTTGTGTGATCGTGATTGTGTGATAGTGATTGTGTGATAGGGATTGTGTGATCGTGATTGTGTGATTGTGTTATTGTGATTGTGTGATTCTGATTGTGTGATTGTGATTGTGTGATCGTGACTGTGTGATCGTGATTGTGTGATCGTGATTGTGGGATTGTGACTGTGTGATTGTGTGATCGTGATTGTGATTGTGTTATTGTGATTGTGTGATTGTGATTGCGTGATTGTGATTGTGTGATCGTGACTGTGTGATCGTGATTGTGTGATCGTGATTGTGCGATTGTGATTGTGATTGTGTGACTGTGTGATTGTGGCTGTGTGACAGTGTGATTGTGATTGTGTGGTCGTGATTGTGTGATTGTGTTTGTGTGATTGTTGTTGTGATTGTGATTGAGTGACTGTGTGATTGTGATTGTGTGATCGTGATTGTGTGATCGTGATTGTGTGATCGTGATTGTGTGATCGTGATTGTGGGATTGTGATTGTGTGATCGTGACTGTGTGATCGTGATTGTGCGATCGTGATTGTGGGATTGTGACTGTGTGATTGTGTGATCGTGATTGTGTGATCGTGATTGTGTGATCGTGATTGTGTGGCCGTGATTGTGTGATCGTGATTGTGCGATCGTGTTTGTGTGATCGTGATTGTGTGCTCGTGATTGTGTGATCGTGATTGTGTGATCCTGTTTGTGTGATCGTGATTGTGATTGAGATTGTGTGATTGTGATTGTGTGACTGTGATTGTGTGACTGTGATTGTGTGATCGTGATTGTGTGATCGTGACTGTGTGATCGTGATTGTGCGATTGTGTTATTGTGATTGTGTTATTGTGATTGTGTTATTGTGATTGTGTGATTGTGATTGTGTGATCGTGACTGTGTGATCGTGATTGTGTGATCGTGATTGTGGGATTGTGACTGTGTGATTGTGTGATCGTGATTGTGATTGTGTGATTGTGATTATGTGATTGTGATTGTGATTGTGTGATTGTGTGATTGTGATTGTGTGATTGTGATTGTGTGATTGTGATTGTGTGATT
The DNA here is from genome assembly GCF_050947335.1 of Megachile rotundata. Lineage (NCBI taxonomy): Eukaryota > Metazoa > Arthropoda > Insecta > Hymenoptera > Megachilidae > Megachile > Megachile rotundata. The sequence goes on along the minus strand of NW_027473334.1, from coordinate 579,096 downwards.
GTGATTGTGATTGTGATTGTGATTGTGATTGTGATTGTGATTGTGATTGTGATTGTGATTGTGATTGTGATTGTGATTGTGATTGTGATTGTGATTGTGATTGTGTGATTGTGATGGTGTGATTGTGATGGTGTGATTGTGATTGTGTGATTGTGATTGTGTTATTGTGATTGTGTTATTGTGATTGTGTGATCGTGACTGTGTGATCGTGATTGTGGGATTGTGACTGTGTGATTGTGTGATCGTGATTGTGATTTTGTTATTGTGATTGTGTGATTGTGATTGCGTGATTGTGACTGTGTGATCCTGATTGTGAGATCGTTATTGTGGGATTGTGATTATGGGATTGTGACTGTGTGATTGAGTGATTGTGATTGTGTGATAGTGATTGTGTGATCGTGATTGTGTGATCGTGATTGTGTGATCGTGATTGTGTGATTGTGTTATTGTGATTGTGTTATTGTGATTGTGTGATTGTGATTGTGTGATCGTGACTGTGTGATCGTGTTTGTGTGATCGTGATTGTGGGTTTGTGACTGTGTGATTGTGTGATTGTGATTGTGTGATTGTGATTGTGTGATTGTGATTGTGTGATTGTGATTGTGTGATTGTGATTGTGTGATTGTGATTGTGTGATTGTGATTGTGTGATTGTGATTGTGTGATTGTGATTGTGTGACTGTCATTGCGTGACTGTGATTGTGGGATTGTGATTGTGTGATTGTGTGATCATCATTGAGTGATCGTGATTGTGTGATCGTGATTGTGCGAACGTGATTGTGTGATCGTGATTGTGTGATCGTGATTGCGTGATTGTGTTATTGTGATTGTGTTATTGTGATTGTGTTATTGTGATTGTGTGATTGTGATTGTGTGATCGTGACTGTGTGATCGTGTTTGAGTGATCGTGATTGTGGGTTTGTGACTGTGTTATTGTGTGATTGTGATTGTGTGATTGTGATTGTGTGATTGTGATTGTGTGATTGTGATTGTGTGACTGTGATTGCGTGACTGTGATTGTGGGATTGTGATTGTGTGATCGTGACTGTGTGATCGTGTTTGTGTGATCGTGATTGTGGGTTTGTGACTGTGTGATTGTGTGATTGTGATTGTGTGATTGTGATTGTGTGATTGTGATTGTGTGATTGTGATTGTGTGATTGTGATTGTGTGATTGTGATTGTGTGATTGTGATTGTGTGATTGTGATTGTGTGATTGTGATTGTGTGATTGTGATTGTGTGATTGTGATTGTGTGACTGTCATTGCGTGACTGTGATTGTGGGATTGTGATTGTGTGATTGTGTGATCATCATTGAGTGATCGTGATTGTGTGATCGTGATTGTGCGAACGTGATTGTGTGATCGTGATTGTGTGATTGTGATTGTGATTGTGACTGTGTGATTGTGTGATAGGGATTGTGTGATCGTGATTGTGTGATTGTGTTATTGTGATTGTGTGATTCTGATTGTGTGATTGTGATTGTGTGATCGTGATTGTGCGATCGTGTTTGTGTGATCGTGATTGTGTGCTCGTGATTGTGTGATCGTGATTGTGTGATCCTGTTTGTGTGATCGTGATTGTGATTGAGATTGTGTGATTGTGATTGTGTGACTGTGATTGTGTGACTGTGATTGTGTGATCGTGATTGTGTGATCGTGACTGTGTGATCGTGATTGTGCGATTGTGTTATTGTGATTGTGTTATTGTGATTGTGTTATTGTGATTGTGTTATTGTGATTGTGTGATTGTGATTGTGTGATTGTGATTGTGTGATTGTGATTGTGTGATTGTGATTGTGTGATTGTGATTGTGTGATTGTGATTGTGTGATTGTGATTGTGTGATTGTGATTGTGTGATTGTGATTGTGTGATTGTGATTGTGTGATTGTGATTGTGTGATTGTGATTGTGTGATTGTGATTGTGTTATTGTGATTGTGTGATTGTGATTGTGTGATTGTGATTGTGTGATTGTGATTGTGTGATTGTGATTGTGTGATTGTGATTGTGTGATTGTGATTGTGTGATTGTGATTGTGTGATTGTGATTGTGTGATTGTGATTGTGTTATTGTGATTGTGTGATTGTGATTGCGTGATTGTGATTGTGTGATCGTGACTGTGTGATCGTGATTGTGTGATCGTGATTGTGCGATTGTGATTGTGATTGTGTGACTGTGTGATTGTGACTGTGTGACAGTGTGATTGTGATTGTGTGATCGTGATTGTGTGGTCGTGATTGTGTGATTGTGTTTGTGTGATTGTTGTTGTGATTGTGATTGAGTGACTGTGTGATTGTGATTGTGTGATCGTGATTGTGTGATCGTGATTGTGTGATCGTGATTGTGTGATCGTGATTGTGGGATTGTGACTGTGTGATTGTGTGATCGTGATTGTGTGATCGTGATTGTGTGGCCGTGATTTTGTGATCGTGATTGTGCGATCGTGTTTGTGTGATCGTGATTGTGTGCTCGTGATTGTGTGATCGTGATTGTGTGATCCTGTTTGTGTGATCGTGATTGTGATTGAGATTGTGTGATTGTGATTGTGTGACTGTGATTGTGTGACTGTGATTGTGTGATCGTGATTGTGTGATCGTGACTGTGTGATCGTGATTGTGCGATTGTGTTATTGTGATTGTGTTATTGTGATTGTGTTATTGTGATTGTGTGATTGTGATTGTGTGATTGTCATTGTGTGATTGTGATTGTGTGATTGTGATTGTGTGATTGTGATTGTGTGATTGTGATTGTGTGATTGTGATTGTGTGATTGTGATTGTGTGATTGTGATTGTGTGATTGTGATTGTGTGATTGTGATTGTGTTATTGTGATTGTGTTATTGTGATTGTGTGATCGTGACTGTGTGATCGTGATTGTGTGATCGTGATTGTGGGATTGTGACTGTGTGATTTTGTGATCGTGATTGTGATTTTGTTATTGTGATTGTGTAATTGTGATTGCGTGATTGTGACTGTGTGATCCTGATTGTGAGATCGTTATTGTGGGATTGTGATTATGGGATTGTGACTGTGTGATTGAGTGATTGTGATTGTGTGATCGTGATTGTGTGATCGTGATTGTGTGATCGTGATTGTGTGATCGTGATTGTGTGATCGTGATTGTGTGATTGTGTTATTGTTATTATGTTATTGTGATTGTGTGATTGTGATTGTGTGATCGTGACTGTGTGATCGTGATTGTGTGATCGTGATTGCGGGATTGTGACTGTGTGATTGTGTGATCGTGATTGCGATTGTGTGATTGTGATTATGTGATTGTGATTGTGTGATTGTGATTGTGTGATTGTGATTGTGTGATTGTGATTGTGTGATTGTGTGATTGTGATTGTGTGATTGTGATTGTGTGATTGTGATTGTGTGACTGTGATTGTGGGATTGTGATTGTGGGATTGTGATTGTGTGATTGTGTGATCATGATTGTGTGATCGCAAATGTGGGATTGTGACTGTGTGATTGTGTGATTGTGATTGTGATTGTGATTGTGACTGTGTGATTGTGTGATTGTGGTTGTGTGATTGTGATTGTGTGACTGTGATTGTGTGATTGTGATTGTGGGATTGTGATTGTGTGATTGTGTGGTTGTGTGATCGTGATTGTGTGATAGTGATTGTGTGATAGTGATTGTGTGATTGTGTTATTGTGATTATGTGATTCTGATTGTGCGATTGTGATTGTGTGATCGTGATTGTGGGATTGTGACTGTGTGATTGTGTGATCGTGATTGTGTGATCCTGTTTGTGTGATCTAGATTGTGATGGAGATTGTGTGACTGTGATTGTGTGACTGTGATTGTGTGATCGTGATTGTGTGATCGTGACTGTGTGATCGTGACTGTGTGATCGTGATTGTGTGATTGTGTTATTGTGATTGTGTTATTGTGATTGTGTGATTGTGATTGTGTGATCGTGATTGTGTGATCGTGATTGTGGGATTGTGACTGTGTGATTGTGTGATCGTGATTGTGATTGTGTGATTGTGATTATGTGATTGTGATTGTGATTGTGTGATTGTGATTGTGTGATTGTGATTGTGTGATTGTGATTGTGTGATTGTGATTGTGTGATTGTGATTGTGTGATTGTGATTGTGTGATTGTGATTGTGTGATTGTGATTGTGTGATTGTGATTGTGGGATTGTGATTGTGTGATTGTGTGGTTGTGTGATCGTGATTGTGTGATTGTGATTGTGTGATTGTGATTGTGTGATTGTGATTGTGTGATTGTGATTGTGTGATTGTGATTGTGTGATTGTGATTGTGTGATTGTGATTGTGTGATTGTGATTGTGTGATTGTGATTGTGTGATTGTGATTGTGTGATTGTGATTGTGATTGTGATTGTGATTGTGATTGTGATTGTGATTGTGATTGTGATTGTGATTGTGATTGTGATTGTGATTGTGATTGTGATTGTGATTGTGATTGTGATGGTGTGATTGTGATTGTGTGATTGTGATTGTGTGATTGTGATTGTGTGATTGTGATTGTGTGATTGTGATTGTGTGATTGTGATTGTGTGACTGTGATTGTGGGATTGTGATTATGGGATTGTGACTATGTGATTGAGTGATTGTGACTGTGTGATTGTGATTGTGTGATTGTGATTGTGTGATTGTAATTGTGTGATTGTGATTGTGTGATTGTGATTGTGTGATTGTGATTGTGATTGTGATTGTGATTGTGATTGTGATTGTGATTGTGATTGTGATTGTGATTGTGATTGTGATTGTGATTGTGATTGTGATTGTGATTGTGATTGTGATTGTGATTGTGATTGTGATTGTGATTGTGATTGTGATTGTGATTGTGATGGTGTGATTGTGATTGTGTGATTGTGATTGTGTGATTGTGATTGTGTGATTGTGATTGTGTGACTGTGATTGTGTGATTGTGATTGTGTGATTGTGATTGTGTGATTGTGATTGTGTGATTGTGATTGTGTGATTGTGATTGTGTGATTGTGATTGTGTGATTGTGATTGTGTTATTGTGATTGTGTGATTGTGATTGCGTGATTGTGATTGTGTGATCGTGACTGTGTGATCGTGATTGTGTGATCGTGATTGTGCGATTGTGATTGTGATTGTGTGACTGTGTGATTGTGACTGTGTGACAGTGTGATTGTGATTGTGTGATCGTGATTGTGTGGTCGTGATTGTGTGATTGTGTTTGTGTGATTGTTGTTGTGATTGTGATTGAGTGACTGTGTGATTGTGATTGTGTGATCGTGATTGTGTGATCGTGATTGTGTGATCGTGATTGTGTGATCGTGATTGTGGGATTGTGACTGTGTGATTGTGTGATCGTGATTGTGTGATCGTGATTGTGTGGCCGTGATTTTGTGATCGTGATTGTGCGATCGTGTTTGTGTGATCGTGATTTTGTGCTCGTGATTGTGTGATCGTGATTGTGTGATCCTGTTTGTGTGATCGTGATTGTGATTGAGATTGTGTGATTGTGATTGTGTGACTGTGATTGTGTGACTGTGATTGTGTGATCGTGATTGTGTGATCGTGACTGTGTGATCGTGATTGTGCGATTGTGTTATTGTGATTGTGTTATTGTGATTGTGTTATTGTGATTGTGTGATTGTGATTGTGTGATTGTCATTGTGTGATTGTGATTGTGTGATTGTGATTGTGTGATTGTGATTGTGTGATTGTGATTGTGTGATTGTGATTGTGTGATTGTGATTGTGTGATTGTGATTGTGTGATTGTGATTGTGTGATTGTGATTGTGTTATTGTGATTGTGTTATTGTGATTGTGTGATCGTGACTGTGTGATCGTGATTGTGTGATCGTGATTGTGGGATTGTGACTGTGTGATTTTGTGATCGTGATTGTGATTTTGTTATTGTGATTGTGTAATTGTGATTGCGTGATTGTGACTGTGTGATCCTGATTGTGAGATCGTTATTGTGGGATTGTGATTATGGGATTGTGACTGTGTGATTGAGTGATTGTGATTGTGTGATCGTGATTGTGTGATCGTGATTGTGTGATCGTGATTGTGTGATCGTGATTGTGTGATCGTGATTGTGTGATTGTGTTATTGTTATTATGTTATTGTGATTGTGTGATTGTGATTGTGTGATCGTGACTGTGTGATCGTGATTGTGTGATCGTGATTGCGGGATTGTGACTGTGTGATTGTGTGATCGTGATTGCGATTGTGTGATTGTGATTATGTGATTGTGATTGTGTGATTGTGATTGTGTGATTGTGATTGTGTGATTGTGATTGTGTGATTGTGATTGTGTGATTGTGATTGTGTGATTGTGATTGTGTGACTGTGATTGTGGGATTGTGATTGTGGGATTGTGATTGTGTGATTGTGTGATCATGATTGTGTGATCGCAAATGTGGGATTGTGACTGTGTGATTGTGTGATTGTGATTGTGATTGTGATTGTGACTGTGTGATTGTGTGATTGTGGTTGTGTGATTGTGATTGTGTGACTGTGATTGTGTGATTGTGATTGTGGGATTGTGATTGTGTGATTGTGTGGTTGTGTGATCGTGATTGTGTGATAGTGATTGTGTGATAGTGATTGTGTGATTGTGTTATTGTGATTATGTGATTCTGATTGTGCGATTGTGATTGTGTGATCGTGATTGTGGGATTGTGACTGTGTGATTGTGTGATCGTGATTGTGTGATCCTGTTTGTGTGATCTAGATTGTGATGGAGATTGTGTGACTGTGATTGTGTGACTGTGATTGTGTGATCGTGATTGTGTGATCGTGACTGTGTGATCGTGACTGTGTGATCGTGATTGTGTGATTGTGTTATTGTGATTGTGTTATTGTGATTGTGTGATTGTGATTGTGTGATCGTGATTGTGTGATCGTGATTGTGGGATTGTGACTGTGTGATTGTGTGATCGTGATTGTGATTGTGTGATTGTGATTATGTGATTGTGATTGTGATTGTGTGATTGTGATTGTGTGATTGTGATTGTGTGATTGTGATTGTGTGATTGTGATTGTGTGATTGTGATTGTGTGATTGTGATTGTGTGATTGTGATTGTGTGATTGTGATTGTGTGATTGTGATTGTGGGATTGTGATTGTGTGATTGTGTGGTTGTGTGATCGTGATTGTGTGATTGTGATTGTGTGATTGTGATTGTGTGATTGTGATTGTGTGATTGTGATTGTGTGATTGTGATTGTGTGATTGTGATTGTGTGATTGTGATTGTGTGATTGTGATTGTGTGATTGTGATTGTGTGATTGTGATTGTGATTGTGATTGTGATTGTGATTGTGATTGTGATTGTGATTGTGATTGTGATTGTGATTGTGATTGTGATTGTGATTGTGATTGTGATTGTGATTGTGATGGTGTGATTGTGATTGTGTGATTGTGATTGTGTGATTGTGATTGTGTGATTGTGATTGTGTGATTGTGATTGTGTGATTGTGATTATGTGACTGTGATTGTGGGATTGTGATTATGGGATTGTGACTATGTGATTGAGTGATTGTGACTGTGTGATTGTGATTGTGTGATTGTGATTGTGTGATTGTAATTGTGTGATTGTGATTGTGTGATTGTGATTGTGTGATTGTGATTGTGATTGTGATTGTGATTGTGATTGTGATTGTGATTGTGATTGTGATTGTGATTGTGATTGTGATTGTGATTGTGATTGTGATTGTGATTGTGATTGTGATTGTGATTGTGATTGTGATTGTGATTGTGATTGTGATTGTGATTGTGATTGTGATGGTGTGATTGTGATTGTGTGATTGTGATTGTGTGATTGTGATTGTGTGATTGTGATTGTGTGACTGTGATTGTGGGATTGTGATTATGGGATTGTGACTATGTGATTGAGTGATTGTGACTGTGTGATTGTGATTGTGTGATTGTGATTGTGTGATTGTAATTGTGTGATTGTGATTGTGTGATTGGGATTGTGTGATTGTGATTGTGATTGTGACTGTGTGATTGTGTGATTGTGGTTGTGTGATTGTGATTGTGTGACTGTGATTGTGTGATTGTGATTGTGGGATTGTGATTGTGTGATTGTGTGATCGTGAATGTGTGATAGTGATTGTGTGATAGTGATTGTGTGATAGTGATTGTGTGATCGTGATTGTGTGATCGTGATTGTGTGATCGTGATTGTGTGATTGTGTTATTGTGATTGTGTGATTCTGATTGTGTGATTGTGATTGTGTGATCCTGACTGTGTGATCGTGATTGTGTGATCGTGATTGTGGGATTGTGACTGTGCGATTGTGTGATCGTGATTGTTATTGTGTTATTGTGATTGTGTGATTGTGATTGCGTGATTGTGATTGTGTGATCGTGACTGTGTGATCGTGATTGTGGGTTTGTGACTGTGTGATTGTGTGATTGTGGGTTTGTGACTGTGTGATTGTGTGATTGTGATTGTGTGATTGTGACTGTGTGATTGTGATTGTGTGATTGTGATTGTGTGATTGTGATTGTGTGATTGTGATTGTGTGATCGTGATTGTGTGATTGTGATTGTGTGACTGTGATTGTGTGATTGTGATTGTGTGATTGTGATTGTGTGATTGTGATTGTGTGATTGTGATTGTGATTGTGATTGTGTGACTGTGATTGTGTGACTGTGATTGTGGGATTGTGACTGTGTGATCGTGATTGTGTGATCATGATTGTGGGATTGTGATTATGGGATTGTGACTATGTGATTGAGTGATTGTGACTGTGTGATTGTGATTGTGTGATTGTGATTGTGATTGTGATTGTGATTGTGATTGTGATTGTGATTGTGATTGTGATTGTGATTGTGATTGTGATTGTGATTGTGATTGTGATTGTGATTGTGATTGTGATTGTGATTGTGATTGTGATTGTGATTGTGATTGTGATTGTGATTGTGATTGTGATTGTGTGATTGTGATTGTGTGATTGTGATGGTGTGATTGTGATTGTGTGATTGTGATTGTGTGATTGTGATTGTGTGATTGTGATTGTGCGATTGTGATTCTGTGATTGTGATTGTGTGATTGTGATTGTGTGATTGCGATTGTGTGGTTGTGATTGTGTGATTGTGATTGTGTGATCGTGACTGTGTGATCGTATTTGTGTGATCGTGATTGTGGGTTTGTGACAGTGTGATTGTGTTATTGTGATTGTGTGATGGCGATTGTGTGATTGTGACTGTGTGATTGTGATTGTGTGACTGTGATTGTGTGACTGCGAATGTGGGATTGTGACTGTGTGATCGTGATTGTGTGATCGTGATTGTGGGATTGTGACTGTGTGATTGTGTGATCGTGATTGTGTGATCGTGATTGTGTGGCCGTGATTGTGTGATCGTGATTGTGCGATCGTGTTTGTGTGATCGTGATTGTGTGCTCGTGATTGTGTGATCGTGATTGTGTGATCCTGTTTGTGTGATCGTGATTGTGTGATAGTGATTGTGTGATAGGGATTGTGTGATCGTGATTGTGTGATTGTGTTATTGTGATTGTGTGATTCTGATTGTGTGATTGTGATTGTGTGATCGTGACTGTGTTATCGTGACTGTGTGATCGTGATTGTGTGATCGTGATTGTGGGATTGTGACTGTGTGATTGTGTGATCGTGATTGTGATTGTGTTATTGTGATTGTGTGATTGTGATTGCGTGATTGTGATTGGGTGATCGTGACTGTGTGATCGTGATTGTGTGATTGTGATTGTGTGATTGTGATTGTGTGACTGTGATTGTGGGATTGTGATTGTGGGATTGTGATTATGGGATTGTGACTATGTGATTGAGTGATTGTGACTGTGTGATTGTGATTGTGTGATTGTGATTGTGTGACTGCTATTGTGTGACTGTGATTGTGGGATTGTGACTGTGTGATCGTGATTGTGTGATCCTGTTTGTGTGATCGTGATTGTGTGATAGTGATTGTGTGATAGGGATTGTGTGATCGTGATTGTGTGATTGTGTTATTGTGATTGTGTGATTCTGATTGTGTGATTGTGATTGTGTGATCGTGACTGTGTGATCGTGATTGTGTGATCGGGATTGTGGGATTGTGACTGTGTGATTGTGTGATCGTGATTGTGATTGTGTTATTGTGATTGTGTGATTGTGATTGCGTGATTGTGATTGTGTGATCGTGACTGTGTGATCGTGATTGTGTGATCGTGATTGTGTGATTGTGATTGTGTGATTGTGATTGTGTGATTGTGATTGTGTGATTGTGATTGTGTGATTGTGATTGTGTGATTGTGATTGTGTGATTGTGATTGTGTGATTGTGATTGTGTGATTGTGATTGTGTTATTGTGATTGTGTGATTGTGATTGTGTGATCGTGACTGTGTGATCGTGATTGTGTGATCGTGATTGTGGGATTGTGACTGTGTGATTGTGTGATCGTGATTGTGATTTTGTTATTTTGATTGTGTGATTGTGATTGCGTGATTGTGACTGTGTGATCCTGATTGTGAGATCGTTATTGTGGGATTGTGATTATGGGATTGTGACTGTGTGATTGAGTGATTGCGATTGTGTGATCGTGATTGTGTGATCGTGATTGTGTGATCGTGATTGTGTGATCGTGATTGTGTGATCGTGATTGTGTGATTGTGTTATTGTGATTGTGTTATTGTGATTGTGTGATTGTGATTGTGTGATCGTGACTGTGTGATCGTGTTTGTGTGATCGTGATTGTGGGTTTGTGACTGTGTGATTGTGTGATTGTGATTGTAAGATTGTGATTGTGTGATTGTGATTGTGTGACTGCGATTGTGTGACTATGATTGTGGGATTGTGATTGTGTGATTGTGTGATCATCATTGAGTGATCGTGATTGTGTGATCGTGATTGTGCGAACGTGATTGTGTGATCGTGATTGTGTGATTGTGATTGTGATTGTGACTGTGTGATTGTGTGATTGTGGTTGTGTGATTGTGATTGTGTGGCTGTGATTGTGTGATTGTGATTGTGGGATTGTGATTGTGTGATTGTGTGATCGTGAATGTGTGATAGTGATTGTGTGATAGTGATTGTGTGATAGTGATTGTGTGATCGTGATTGTGTGATCGTGATTGTGTGATCGTGATTGTGTGATTGTGTTATTGTGATTGTGTGATTCTGATTGTGTGATTGTGATTGTGTGATCGTGACTGTGTGATCGTGATTGTGTGATCGTGATTGTGGGATTGTGACTGTGCGATTGTGTGATCGTGATTGTTATTGTGTTATTGTGATTGTGTGATTGTGATTGCGTGATTGTGATTGTGTGATCGTGACTGTGTGATCGTGATTGTGGGTTTGTGACTGTGTGATTGTGTGATTGTGATTGTGTGATTGTGATTGTGTGATTGTGATTGTGTGATTGTAATTGTGTGATCGTGATTGTGTGATTGTGATTGTGTGATTGTGATTGTGTGATTGTGATTGTGTGATTGTGATTGTGTGATTGTGATTGTGTGATTGTGATTGTGTGATTGTGATTGTGTGATTGTGATTGTGTGATTGTGATTGTGTGATTGTGATTGTGTGATTGTGATTGTGATTGTGATTGTGTGACTGTGATTGTGTGACTGTGATTGTGGGATTGTGACTGTGTGATCGTGATTGTGTGATCATGATTGTGGGATTGTGATTATGGGATTGTGACTATGTGATTGAGTGATTGTGACTGTGTGATTGTGATTGTGTGATTGTGATTGTGATTGTGATTGTGATTGTGATTGTGATTGTGATTGTGATTGTGATTGTGATTGTGATTGTGATTGTGATTGTGATTGTGATTGTGATTGTGATTGTGATTGTGATTGTGATTGTGATTGTGATTGTGATTGTGATTGTGATTGTGATTGTGTGATTGTGATTGTGTGATTGTGATGGTGTGATTCTGATTGTGTGATTGTGATTGTGTGATTGTGATTGTGTGATTGTGATTGTGTGATTGTGATTGTGTGATTGTGATTGTGTGACTGTGATTGTGGGATTGTGACAGTGTGATTGTGTTATTGTGATTGTGTGATGGCGATTGTGTGATTGTGACTGTGTGATTGTGATTGTGTGACTGTGATTGTGTGACTGCGAATGTGGGATTGTGACTGTGTGATCGTGATTGTGTGATCGTGATTGTGTGATCGTGATTGTGGGATTGTGACTGTGTGATTGTGTGATCGTGATTGTGTGATCGTGATTGTGTGGCCGTGATTGTGTGATCGTGATTGTGCGATCGTGTTTGTGTGATCGTGATTGTGTGCTCGTGATTGTGTGATCGTGATTGTGTGATCCTGTTTGTGTGATCGTGATTGTGTGATAGTGATTGTGTGATAGGGATTGTGTGATCGTGATTGTGTGATTGTGTTATTGTGATTGTGTGATTCTGATTGTGTGATTGTGATTGTGTGATCGTGACTGTGTGATCGTGATTGTGTGATCGTGATTGTGGGATTGTGACTGTGTGATTGTGTGATCGTGATTGTGATTGTGTTATTGTGATTGTGTGATTGTGATTGCGTGATTGTGATTGGGTGATCGTGACTGTGTGATCGTGATTGTGTGATTGTGATTGTGTGATTGTGATTGTGTGACTGTGATTGTGGGATTGTGATTGTGGGATTGTGATTATGGGATTGTGACTATGTGATTGAGTGATTGTGACTGTGTGATTGTGATTGTGTGATTGTGATTGTGTGACTGTTATTGTGTGACTGTGATTGTGGGATTGTGACTGTGTGATCGTGATTGTGTGATCCTGTTTGTGTGATCGTGATTGTGTGATAGTGATTGTGTGATAGGGATTGTGTGATCGTGATTGTGTGATTGTGTTATTGTGATTGTGTGATTCTGATTGTGTGATTGTGATTGTGTGATCGTGACTGTGTGATCGTGATTGTGTGATCGTGATTGTGGGATTGTGACTGTGTGATTGTGTGATCGTGATTGTGATTGTGTTATTGTGATTGTGTGATTGTGATTGCGTGATTGTGATTGTGTGATCGTGACTGTGTGATCGTGATTGTGTGATCGTGATTGTGTGATTGTGATTGTGTGATTGTGATTGTGTGATTGTGATTGTGTGATTGTGATTGTGTGATTGTGATTGTGTGATTGTGATTGTGTGATTGTGATTGTGTGATTGTGATTGTGTGATTGTGATTGTGTTATTGTGATTGTGTGATTGTGATTGTGTGATCGTGACTGTGTGATCGTGATTGTGTGATCGTGATTGTGGGATTGTGACTGTGTGATTGTGTGATCGTGATTGTGATTTTGTTATTTTGATTGTGTGATTGTGATTGCGTGATTGTGACTGTGTGATCCTGATTGTGAGATCGTTATTGTGGGATTGTGATTATGGGATTGTGACTGTGTGATTGAGTGATTGCGATTGTGTGATCGTGATTGTGTGATCGTGATTGTGTGATCGTGATTGTGTGATCGTGATTGTGTGATCGTGATTGTGTGATTGTGTTATTGTGATTGTGTTATTGTGATTGTGTGATTGTGATTGTGTGATCGTGACTGTGTGATCGTGTTTGTGTGATCGTGATTGTGGGTTTGTGACTGTGTGATTGTGTGATTGTGATTGTAAGATTGTGATTGTGTGATTGTGATTGTGTGACTGCGATTGTGTGACTATGATTGTGGGATTGTGATTGTGTGATTGTGTGATCATCATTGAGTGATCGTGATTGTGTGATCGTGATTGTGCGAACGTGATTGTGTGATCGTGATTGTGTGATTGTGATTGTGATTGTGACTGTGTGATTGTGTGATTGTGGTTGTGTGATTGTGATTGTGTGACTGTGATTGTGTGATTGTGATTGTGGGATTGTGATTGTGTGATTGTGTGATCGTGAATGTGTGATAGTGATTGTGTGATAGTGATTGTGTGATAGTGATTGTGTGATCGTGATTGTGTGATCGTGATTGTGTGATCGTGATTGTGTGATTGTGTTATTGTGATTGTGTGATTCTGATTGTGTGATTGTGATTGTGTGATCGTGACTGTGTGATCGTGATTGTGTGATCGTGATTGTGGGATTGTGACTGTGCGATTGTGTGATCGTGATTGTTATTGTGTTATTGTGATTGTGTGATTGTGATTGCGTGATTGTGATTGTGTGATCGTGACTGTGTGATCGTGATTGTGGGTTTGTGACTGTGTGATTGTGTGATTGTGATTGTGTGATTGTGATTGTGTGATTGTGATTGTGTGATTGTGATTGTGTGATTGTGATTGTGTGATTGTAATTGTGTGATCGTGATTGTGTGATTGTGATTGTGTGATTGTGATTGTGTGATTGTGATTGTGTGATTGTGATTGTGTGATTGTGATTGTGTGATTGTGATTGTGTGATTGTGATTGTGTGATTGTGATTGTGTGATTGTGATTGTGTGATTGTGATTGTGTGATTGTGATTGTGATTGTGATTGTGTGACTGTGATTGTGTGACTGTGATTGTGGGATTGTGACTGTGTGATCGTGATTGTGTGATCATGATTGTGGGATTGTGATTATGGGATTGTGACTATGTGATTGAGTGATTGTGACTGTGTGATTGTGATTGTGTGATTGTGATTGTGATTGTGATTGTGATTGTGATTGTGATTGTGATTGTGATTGTGATTGTGATTGTGATTGTGATTGTGATTGTGATTGTGATTGTGATTGTGATTGTGATTGTGATTGTGATTGTGATTGTGATTGTGATTGTGATTGTGATTGTGTGATTGTGATTGTGTGATTGTGATGGTGTGATTGTGATTGTGTGATTGTGATTGTGTGATTGTGATTGTGTGATTGTGATTGTGTGATTGTGATTGTGTGATTGTGATTGTGTGACTGTGATTGTGGGATTGTGATTGTGGGATTGTGATTATGGGATCGTGACTATGTGATTGAGTGATTGTGACTGTGTGATTGTGATTGTGTGATTGTGATTGTGTGATTGTGATTGTGTGATTGTGATTGTGTGACTGTGATTGTGGGATTGTGACAGTGTGATTGTGTTATTGTGATTGTGTGATGGCGATTGTGTGATTGTGACTGTGTGATTGTGATTGTGTGACTGTGATTGTGTGACTGCGAATGTGGGATTGTGACTGTGTGATCGTGATTGTGTGATCGTGATTGTGTGATCGTGATTGTGGGATTGTGACTGTGTGATTGTGTGATCGTGATTGTGTGATCGTGATTGTGTGGCCGTGATTGTGTGATCGTGATTGTGCGATCGTGTTTGTGTGATCGTGATTGTGTGCTCGTGATTGTGTGATCGTGATTGTGTGATCCTGTTTGTGTGATCGTGATTGTGTGATAGTGATTGTGTGATAGGGATTGTGTGATCGTGATTGTGTGATTGTGTTATTGTGATTGTGTGATTCTGATTGTGTGATTGTGATTGTGTGATCGTGATTGTGTGATCGTGATTGTGTGATCGTGATTGTGGGATTGTGACTGTGTGATTGTGTGATCGTGATTGTGTGATCGTGATTGTGTGGCCGTGATTGTGTGATCGTGATTGTGCGATCGTGTTTGTGTGATCGTGATTGTGTGCTCGTGATTGTGTGATCGTGATTGTGTGATCCTGTTTGTGTGATCGTGATTGTGTGATAGTGATTGTGTGATAGGGATTGTGTGATCGTGATTGTGTGATTGTGTTATTGTGATTGTGTGATTCTGATTGTGTGATTGTGATTGTGTGATCGTGACTGTGTGATCGTGATTGTGTGATCGTGATTGTGGGATTGTGACTGTGTGATTGTGTGATCGTGATTGTGATTGTGTTATTGTGATTGTGTGATTGCGATTGCGTGATTGTGATTGTGTGATCGTGTCTGTGTGATCGTGATTGTGTGATCGTGATTGTGCGATTGTGATTGTGATTGTGTGACTGTGTGATTGTGACTGTGTGACAGTGTGATTGTGATTGTGTGGTCGTGATTGTGTGATTGTGTTTGTGTGATTGTTGTTGTGATTGTGATTGAGTGACTGTGTGATTGTGATTGTGTGATCGTGATTGTGTGATCGTGATTGTGTGATCGTGATTGTGTGATCGTGATTGTGGGATTGTGATTGTGTGATCGTGACTGTGTGATCGTGATTGTGCGATCGTGATTGTGGGATTGTGACTGTGTGATTGTGTGATCGTGATTGTGTGATCGTGATTGTGTGATCGTGATTGTGTGGCCGTGATTGTGTGATCGTGATTGTGCGATCGTGTTTGTGTGATCGTGATTGTGTGCTCGTGATTGTGTGATCGTGATTGTGTGATCCTGTTTGTGTGATCGTGATTGTGATTGAGATTGTGTGATTGTGATTGTGTGACTGTGATTGTGTGACTGTGATTGTGTGATCGTGATTGTGTGATCGTGACTGTGTGATCGTGATTGTGCGATTGTGTTATTGTGATTGTGTTATTGTGATTGTGTTATTGTGATTGTGTGATTGTGATTGTGTGATCGTGACTGTGTGATCGTGATTGTGTGATCGTGATTGTGGGATTGTGACTGTGTGATTGTGTGATCGTGATTGTGATTGTGTGATTGTGATTATGTGATTGTGATTGTGATTGTGTGATTGTGTGATTGTGATTGTGTGATTGTGATTGTGTGATTGTGATTGTGTGATTGTGATTGTGTGATTGTGATTGTGATTGTGATTGTGATTGTGATTGTGATTGTGATTGTGATTGTGATTGTGATTGTGATTGTGATTGTGATTGTGATTGTGTGATTGTGATGGTGTGATTGTGATGGTGTGATTGTGATTGTGTGATTGTGATTGTGTGGTTGTGATTGTGTGATTGTGATTGTGTGATTGTGATTGTGTGATTGTGATTGTGTGACTGTGATTGTGGGATTGTGATTGTGGGATTGTGATTATGGGATTGTGACTATGTGATTGAGTGATTGTGACTGTGTGATTGTGATTGTGTGATTGTGATTGTGTGACTGTGATTGTGTGACTGTGATTGTGTGACTGTGATTGTGGGATTGTGACTGTGTGATCGTGATTGTGTGATCGTTATTGTGGGATTGTGATTATGGGATTGTGACTATGTGATTGAGTGATTGTGACTGTGTGATTGTGATTGTGTGATTGTGATTGTGTGATCGTGATTGTGTGATTGTGATTGTGTGATTGTGATTGTGTTATTGTGATTGTGTTATTGTGATTGTGTTATTGTGATTGTGTGATCGTGACTGTGTGATCGTGATTGTGGGATTGTGACTGTGTGATTGTGTGATCGTGATTGTGATTTTGTTATTGTGATTGTGTGATTGTGATTGCGTGATTGTGACTGTGTGATCCTGATTGTGAGATCGTTATTGTGGGATTGTGATTATGGGATTGTGACTGTGTGATTGAGTGATTGTGATTGTGTGATAGTGATTGTGTGATCGTGATTGTGTGATCGTGATTGTGTGATTGTGTTATTGTGATTGTGTTATTGTGATTGTGTGATTGTGATTGTGTGATCGTGACTGTGTGATCGTGTTTGTGTGATCGTGATTGTGGGTTTGTGACTGTGTGATTGTGTGATTGTGATTGTGTGATTGTGATTGTGTGATTGTGATTGTGTGATTGTGATTGTGTGATTGTGATTGTGTGATTGTGATTGTGTGATTGTGATTGTGTGATTGTGATTGTGTGATTGTGATTGTGTGACTGTCATTGCGTGACTGTGATTGTGGGATTGTGATTGTGTGATTGTGTGATCATCATTGAGTGATCGTGATTGTGTGATCGTGATTGTGCGAACGTGATTGTGTGATCGTGATTGTGTGATCGTGATTGTGTGATTGTGTTATTGTGATTGTGTTATTGTGATTGTGTTATTGTGATTGTGTTATTGTGATTGTGTTATTGTGATTGTGTGATTGTGATTGTGTGATCGTGACTGTGTGATCGTGTTTGAGTGATCGTGATTGTGGGTTTGTGACTGTGTTATTGTGTGATTGTGATTGTGTGATTGTGATTGTGTGATTGTGATTGTGTGATTGTGATTGTGTGACTGTGATTGCGTGACTGTGATTGTGGGATTGTGATTGTGTGATCGTGACTGTGTGATCGTGTTTGTGTGATCGTGATTGTGGGTTTGTGACTGTGTGATTGTGTGATTGTGATTGTGTGATTGTGATTGTGTGATTGTGATTGTGTGATTGTGATTGTGTGATTGTGATTGTGTGATTGTGATTGTGTGATTGTGATTGTGTGATTGTGATTGTGTGATTGTGATTGTGTGACTGTCATTGCGTGACTGTGATTGTGGGATTGTGATTGTGTGATTGTGTGATCATCATTGAGTGATCGTGATTGTGTGATCGTGATTGTGCGAACGTGATTGTGTGATCGTGATTGTGTGATTGTGATTGTGATTGTGACTGTGTGATTGTGTGATAGGGATTGTGTGATCGTGATTGTGTGATTGTGTTATTGTGATTGTGTGATTCTGATTGTGTGATTGTGATTGTGTGATCGTGACTGTGTGATCGTGATTGTGTGATCGTGATTGTGGGATTGTGACTGTGTGATTGTGTGATCGTGATTGTGATTGTGTTATTGTGATTGTGTTATTGTGATTGCGTGGTTGTGATTGTGTGATCGTGACTGTGTGATCGTGATTGTGTGATCGTGATTGTGCGATTGTGATTGTGATTGTGTGACTGTGTGATTGTGACTGTGTGACAGTGTGATTGTGATTGTGTGGTCGTGATTGTGTGGTCGTGATTGTGTGATTGTGTTTGTGTGATTGTTGTTGTGATTGTGATTGAGTGACTGTGTGATTGTGATTGTGTGATCGTGATTGTGTGATCGTGATTGTGTGATCGTGATTGTGGGATTGTGACTGTGTGATTGTGTGATCGTGATTGTGTGATCGTGATTGTGTGATCGTGATTGTGTGGCCGTGATTGTGTGATCGTGATTGTGCGATCGTGTTTGTGTGATCGTGATTGTGGGATTGTGACTGTGTGATTGTGTGTTCGTGATTGTGATTGCGTGATTGTGATTGTGTGATCGTGACTGTGTGATCGTGATTGTGTGATCGTGATTGTGTGATTGTGATTGTGATTGTGACTGTGTGATTGTGTGATTGTGGTTGTGTGATTGTGATTATGTGATAGTGATTGTGTGATAGGGATTGTGTGATCGTGAATGTGTGATTGTGTTATTGTGATTGTGTGACTGTGATTGTGTGATCGTGATTGTGTGATCGTGACTGTGTGATCGTGATTGTGCGATTGTGTTATTGTGATTGTGTTATTGTGATTGTGTTATTGTGATTGTGTGATTGTGATTGTGTGATTGTGATTGTGTGATTGTGATTGTGTGATTGTGATTGTGTGATTGTGATTGTGTGATTGTGATTGTGTGATTGTGATTGTGTGATTGTGATTGTGTGATTGTGATTGTGTGATTGTGATTGTGCGATTGTGATTGTGTTATTGTGATTGTGTTATTGTGATTGTGTGATTGTGATTGTGTGATCGTGACTGTGTGATCGTGATTGTGTGATCGTGATTGTGGGATTGTGACTGTGTGATTGTGTGATCGTGATTGTGATTTTGTTATTGTGATTGTGTAATTGTGATTGCGTGATTGTGACTGTGTGATCCTGATTGTGAGATCGTTATTGTGGGATTGTGATTATGGGATTGTGACTGTGTGATTGAGTGATTGTGATTGTGTGATCGTGATTGTGTGATCGTGATTGTATGATCGTGATTGTGTGATCGTGATTGTGTGATCGTGATTGTGTGATCGTGATTGTGTGATTGTGTTATTGTGATTATGTTATTGTGATTGTGTGATTGTGATTGTGTGATCGTGACTGTGTGATCGTGATTGTGTGATCGTGATTGCGGGATTGTGACTGTGTGATTGTGTGATCGTGATTGCGATTGTGTGATTGTGATTATGTGATTGTGATTGTGTGATTGTGATTGTGTGATTGTGATTGTGTGATTGTGATTGTGTGATTGTGATTGTGTGATTGTGATTGTGTGATTGTGATTGTGTGACTGTGATTGTGGGATTGTGATTGTGGGATTGTGATTGTGTGATTGTGTGATCCTGATTGTGTGATCGCAAATGTGGGATTGTGACTGTGTGATTGTGTGATTGTGATTGTGATTGTGATTGTGACTGTGTGATTGTGTGATTGTGGTTGTGTGATTGTGATTGTGTGACTGTGATTGTGTGATTGTGATTGTGGGATTGTGATTGTGTGATTGTGTGGTTGTGTGATCGTGATTGTGTGATAGTGATTGTGTGATAGTGATTGTGTGATTGTGTTATTGTGATTATGTGATTCTGATTGTGCGATTGTGATTGTGTGATCGTGATTGTGGGATTGTGACTGTGTGATTGTGTGATCGTGATTGTGTGATCCTGTTTGTGTGATCTAGATTGTGATGGAGATTGTGTGACTGTGATTGTGTGACTGTGATTGTGTGATCGTGATTGTGTGATCGTGACTGTGTGATCGTGATTGTGTGATTGTGTTATTGTGATTGTGTTATTGTGATTGTGTGATTGTGATTGTGTGATCGTGATTGTGTGATCGTGATTGTGGGATTGTGACTGTGTGATTGTGTGATCGTGATTGTGATTGTGTGATTGTGATTATGTGATTGTGATTGTGATTGTGTGATTGTGATTGTGTGATTGTGATTGTGTGATTGTGATTGTGTGATTGTGATTGTGTGATTGTGATTGTGTGATTGTGATTGTGTGATTGTGATTGTGTGATTGTGATTGTGTGATTGTGATTGTGTGATTGTGATTGTGTGATTGTGATTGTGTGATTGTGATTGTGTGATTGTGATTGTGTGATTGTGATTGTGTGATTGTGATTGTGTGATTGTGATTGTGTGATTGTGATTGTGTGATTGTGATTGTGTGATTGTGATTGTGTGATTGCGATTGTGTGATTGTGATTGTGATTGTGATTGTGATTGTGATTGTGATTGTGATTGTGATTGTGATTGTGATTGTGATTGTGATTGTGATTGTGATTGTGATTGTGATTGTGATTGTGATTGTGATTGTGATTGTGATTGTGATTGTGATTGTGATTGTGATTGTGATTGTGATTGTGATTGTGATTGTGATTGTGATTGTGATTGTGATTGTGATTGTGATTGTGATTGTGATTGTGATTGTGATTGTGATGGTGTGATTGTGATTGTGTGATTGTGATTGTGTGATTGTGATTGTGTGATTGTGATTGTGTGATTGTGATTGTGTGATTGTGATTGTGTGATTGTGATTGTGTGACTGTGATTGTGGGATTGTGATTATGGGATTGTGACTATGTGATTGAGTGATTGTGACTGTGTGATTGTGATTGTGTGATTGTGATTGTGTGATTGTGATTGTGTGATTGTGATTGTGTGATTGTGATTGTGTGATTGTGATTGTGATTGTGATTGTGATTGTGATTGTGATTGTGATTGTGATTGTGATTGTGATTGTGATTGTGATTGTGATTGTGATTGTGATTGTGATTGTGATTGTGATTGTGATTGTGATTGTGATTGTGATTGTGATTGTGATTGTGATTGTGATTGTGATTGTGATTGTGATTGTGATTGTGATGGTGTGATTGTGATTGTGTGATTGTGATTGTGTGGTTGTGATTGTGTGATTGTGATTGTGTGATTGTGATTGTGTGTTTGAGATTGTGTGATTGTGATTGTGTGATTGTGATTGTGTGACTGTGATTGTGGGATTGTGATTATGGGATTGTGACTATGTGATTGAGTGATTGTGACTGTGTGATTGTGATTGTGTGATTGTGATTGTGTGATTGTAATTGTGTGATTGTGATTGTGTGATTGTGATTGTGATTGTGACTGTGTGATTGTGTGATTGTGGTTGTGTGATTGTGATTGTGTGACTGTGATTGTGTGATTGTGATTGTGGGATTGTGATTGTGTGATTGTGTGATCGTGAATGTGTGATAGTGATTGTGTGATAGTGATTGTGTGATAGTGATTGTGTGATCGTGATTGTGTGATCGTGATTGTGTGATCGTGATTGTGTGATTGTGTTATTGTGATTGTGTGATTCTGATTGTGTGATTGTGATTGTGTAATCCTGACTGTGTGATCGTGATTGTGTGATCGTGATTGTGGGATTGTGACTGTGCGATTGTGTGATCGTGATTGTTATTGTGTTATTGTGATTGTGTGATTGTGATTGCGTGATTGTGATTGTGTGATCGTGACTGTGTGATCGTGATTGTGGGTTTGTGACTGTGTGATTGTGTGATTGTGATTGTGTGATTGTGATTGTGTGATTGTGATTGTGTGATTGTGATTGTGTGATTGTGATTGTGTGATCGTGATTGTGTGATTGTGATTGTGTGATTGTGATTGTGTGATTGTGATTGTGTGATTGTGATTGTGTGATTGTGATTGTGTGATTGTGATTGTGATTGTGATTGTGTGACTGTGATTGTGTGACTGTGATTGTGGGATTGTGACTGTGTGATCGTGATTGTGTGATCATGATTGTGGGATTGTGATTATGGGATTGTGACTATGTGATTGAGTGATTGTGACTGTGTGATTGTGATTGTGTGATTGTGATTGTGATTGTGATTGTGATTGTGATTGTGATTGTGATTGTGATTGTGATTGTGATTGTGATTGTGATTGTGATTGTGATTGTGATTGTGATTGTGATTGTGATTGTGTGATTGTGATTGTGTGATTGTGATGGTGTGATTGTGATTGTGTGATTGTGATTGTGTGATTGTGATTGTGTGATTGTGATTGTGTGATTGTGATTGTGTGATTGTGATTGTGTGACTGTGATTGTGGGATTGTGATTGTGGGATTGTGATTATGGGATTGTGACTATGTGATTGAGTGATTGTGACTGTGTGATTGTGATTGTGTGATTGTGATTGTGTGATTGTGATTGTGTGATTGTGATTGTGTGATTGTGATTGTGTGATTGTGATTGTGTGATTGTGATTGTGTGATTGTGATTGTGTGACTGTGATTGTGGGATTGTGATTGTGGGATTGTGATTATGGGATTGTGAGTATGTGATTGAGTGATTGTGATTGTGTGATTGTGATTGTGTGATTGTGATTGTGTTATTGTGATTGTGTGATTGTGATTGCGTGATTGTGATTGTGTGATCGTGACTGTGTGATCGTGATTGTGTGATCGTGATTGTGCGATTGTGATTGTGATTTTGTGGCTGTGTGATTGTGACTGTGTGACAGTGTGATTGTGATTGTGTGATCGTGATTGTGTGGTCGTGATTGTGTGATTGTGTTTGTGCGATTGTTGTTGTGATTGTGATTGAGTGACTGTGTGATTGTGATTGTGTGATCGTGATTGTGTGATCGTGATTGTGGGATTGTGACTGTGTGATTGTGTGATCGTGATTGTGTGATCGTGATTGTGTGATCGTGATTGTGTGGCCGTGATTGTGTGGTCGTGATTGTGCGATCGTGTTTGTGTGATCGTGATTGTGTGCTCGTGATTGTGTGATTGTGATTGTGATTGTGATTGTGATTGTGATTGTGATTGTGATTGTGATTGTGATTGTGATTGTGATTGTGATTGTGATTGTGATTGTGATTGTGATTGTGATTGTGATTGTGATTGTGATTGTGATTGTGATTGTGATTGTGATTGTGATTGTGATTGTGATTGTGATTGTGATTGTGATTGTGATTGTGATTGTGATTGTGATTGTGATTGTGATTGTGTGATTGTGATTGTGTGATTGTGATTGTGTGATTGTGATTGTGTGATTGTGATTGTGTGATTGTGATTGTGTGATTGTGATTGTGTGATTGCGATTGTGTGGTTGTGATTGTGTGATTGTGATTGTGTGATCGTGACTGTGTGATCGTATTTGTGTGATCGTGATTGTGGGTTTGTGACTGTGTGATTGTGTTATTGTGATTGTGTGATTGCGATTGTGTGATTGTGACTGTGTGATTGTGATTGTGTGACTGTGATTGTGTGACTGCGAATGTGGGATTGTGACTGTGTGATCGTGATTGTGTGATCGTGATTGTGTGATCGTGATTGTGGGATTGTGACTGTGTGATTGTGTGATCGTGATTGTGTGATCGTGATTGTGTGGCCGTGATTGTGTGATCGTGATTGTGCGATCGTGTTTGTGTGATCGTGATTGTGTGCTCGTGATTGTGTGATCGTGATTGTGTGATCCTGTTTGTGTGATCGTGATTGTGTGATAGTGATTGTGTGATAGGGATTGTGTGATCGCGATTGTGTGATTGTGTTATTGTGATTGTGTGATTCTGATTGTGTGATTGTGATTGTGTGATCGTGACTGTGTGATCGTGATTGTGTGATCGTGATTGTGGGATTGTGACTGTGTGATTGTGTGATCGTGATTGTGATTGTGTTATTGTGATTGTGTGATTGTGATTGCGTGATTGTGATTGTGTGATCGTGACTGTGTGATCGTGATTGTGTGATCGTGATTGTGCGATTGTGATTGTGATTGTGTGACTGTGTGATTGTGACTGTGTGACAGTGTGATTGTGATTGTGTGGTCGTGATTGTGTGGTCGTGATTGTGTGATTGTGTTTGTGTGATTGTTGTTGTGATTGTGATTGAGTGACTGTGTGATTGTGATTGTGTGATCGTGATTGTGTGATCGTGATTGTGTGATCGTGATTGTGTGATCGTGATTGTGTGATCGTGATTGTGGGATTGTGACTGTGTGATTGTGTGATCGTGATTGTGTGATCGTGATTGTGATTTTGTTATTGTGATTGTGTGATTGTGATTGTGTGATTGTGATGGTGTGATTGTGATTGTGTGATTGTGATTGTGTGATTGTGATTGTGTGATTGTGATTGTGTGATTGTGATTGTGTGATTGTGATTGTGTGATTGTGATTGTGTGACTGTGATTGCGTGACTGTGATTGTGGGATTGTGATTGTGTGATTGTGTGATCATCATTGAGTGATCGTGATTGTGTGATCGTGATTGTGCGCACGTGATTGTGTGATCGTGATTGTGTGATTGTGATTGTGATTGTGACAGTGTGATTGTGTGATTGTGGTTGTGTGATTGTGATTATGTGACTGTGATTGTGTGATTGTGATTGTGGGACTGTGATTGTGTGATTGTGTGATCGTGATTGTGTGATCGTGATTGTGTGATTGTGTTATTGTGATTGTGTGATTCTGATTGTGTGATTGTGATTGTGTGATCGTGACTGTGTGATCGTGATTGTGTGATCGTGATTGTGGGATTGTGACTGTGTGATTGTGTGATCGTGATTGTGATTGCGTGATTGTGATTGTGTGATCGTGACTGTGTGATCGTGATTATGGGTTTGTGACTGTGTGATTGTGTGATTGTGATTGTGTGATTGTGATTGTGATTGTGATTGTGTGACTGTGATTGTGTGACTGTGATTGTGTGACTGTGATTGTGTGACTGTGATTGTGTGACTGTGATTGTGGGATTGTGACTGTGTGATCGTGATTGTGTGATCGTGATTGTGTGATCGTGATTGTGGGATTGTGATTATGGGATTGTGACTATGTGATTGAGTGATTGTGACTGTGTGATTGTGATTGTGTGATTGTGATTGTGTGATTGTGATTGTGTGATTGTGATTGTGTGATTGTGATTGTGTGATTGTGATTGTGTGATTGTGATTGTGTGATTGTGATTGTGTGATTGTGATTGTGTGATTGTGATTGTGTGATTGTGATTGTGTGATTGTGATTGTGTGATTGTGATTGTGCGATTGTGATTCTGTGATTGTGATTGTGTGATTGTGATTGTGTGATTGCGATTGTGTGGTTGTGATTGTGTGATTGTGATTGTGTGATCGTGACTGTGTGATCGTATTTGTGTGATCGTGATTGTGGGTTTGTGACAGTGTGATTGTGTGATTGCGATTGTGTGATTGTGACTGTGTGATTGTGATTGTGTGACTGTGATTGTGTGACTGCGAATGTGGGATTGTGACTGTGTGATCGTGATTGTGTGATCGTGATTGTGTGATCGTGATTGTGGGATTGTGACTGTGTGATTGTGTGATCGTGATTGTGTGATCGTGATTGTGTGGCCGTGATTGTGTGATCGTGATTGTGCGATCGTGTTTGTGTGATCGTGATTGTGTGCTCGTGATTGTGTGATCGTGATTGTGTGATCCTGTTTGTGTGATCGTGATTGTGTGATAGTGATTGTGTGATAGGGATTGTGTGATCGTGATTGTGTGATTGTGTTATTGTGATTGTGTGATTCTGGTTGTGTGATTGTGATTGTGTGATCGTGACTGTGTGATCGTGATTGTGTGATCGTGATTGTGGGATTGTGACTGTGTGATTGTGTGATCGTGATTGTGGGATTGTGATTATGGGATTGTGACTATGTGATTGAGTGATTGTGACTGTGTGATTGTGATTGTGTGATTGTGATTGTGATTGTGATTGTGATTGTGATTGTGATTGTGATTGTGATTGTGATTGTGATTGTGATTGTGATTGTGATTGTGATTGTGATTGTGATTGTGATTGTGATTGTGATTGTGATTGTGATTGTGATTGTGATTGTGATTGTGATTGTGATTGTGATTGTGATTGTGATTGTGATTGTGATTGTGATTGTGATTGTGTGATTGTGATTGTGTGATTGTGATGGTGTGATTGTGATTGTGTGATTGTGATTGTGTGATTGTGATTGTGTGATTGTGATTGTGTGATTGTGATTGTGTGATTGTGATTGTGTGATTGTGATTGTGTGATTGTGATTGTGTGACTGTGATTGTGGGATTGTGATTGTGGGATTGTGATTATGGGATTGTGACTATGTGATTGAGTGATTGTGACTGTGTGATTGTGATTGTGTGATTGTGATTGTGTGATTGTGATTGTGTGATTTTGATTGTGTGATTGTGATTGTGTGATTGTGATTGTGTGATTGTGATTGTGTGACTGTGATTGTGGGATTGTGATTGTGGGATTGTGATTATGGGATTGTGAGTATGTGATTGAGTGATTGTGATTGTGTGATTGTGATTGTGTGATTGTGATTGTGTGATTGTGATTGTGTTATTGTGATTGTGTGATTGTGATTGCGTGATTGTGATTGTGTGATCGTGACTGTGTGATCGTGATTGTGTGATCGTGATTGTGCGATTGTGATTGTGATTTTGTGGCTGTGTGATTGTGACTGTGTGACAGTGTGATTGTGATTGTGTGATCGTGATTGTGTGGTCGTGATTGTGTGATTGCGTTTGTGTGATTTTTGTTGTGATTGTGATTGAGTGACTGTGTGATTGTGATTGTGTGATCGTGATTGTGTGATCGTGATTGTGGGATTGTGACTGTGTGATTGTGTGATCGTGATTGTGTGATCGTGATTGTGTGATCGTGATTGTGTGGCCGTGATTGTGTGGTCGTGATTGTGCGATCGTGTTTGTGTGATCGTGATTGTGTGCTCGTGATTGTGTGATCGTGATTGTGTGATCCTGTTTGTGTGATCGTGATTGTGATTGAGATTGTGTGATTGTGATTGTGTGACTGTGATTGTGTGACTGTGATTGTGTGATTGTGTTATCGTGATTGTGATTGTGTGATTGTGATTGTGTGATTGTGATTGTGTGATTGTGATTGTGTGATCGTGACTGTGTGATCGTGATTGTGCGATCGTGATTGTGGGATTGTGACTGTGTGATTGTGTTATCGTGATTGTGATTGTGTGATTGTGATTATGTGATTGTGATTGTGATTGTGTGATTGTGATTGTGTGATTGTGATTGTGTGATTGTGATTGTGTGATTGTGATTGTGATTGTGATTGTGATTGTGATTGTGATTGTGATTGTGATTGTGATTGTGATTGTGATTGTGATTGTGATTGTGATTGTGATTGTGATTGTGATTGTGATTGTGATTGTGATTGTGATTGTGATTGTGATTGTGATTGTGATTGTGATTGTGTGATTGTGATTGTGTGATTGTGATTGTGTGATTGTGATTGTGTGATTGTGATTGTGTGATTGCGATTGTGTGGTTGTTATTGTGTGATTGTGATTGTGTGATCGTGACTGTGTGATCGTATTTGTGTGATCGTGATTGTGGGTTTGTGACTGTGTGATTGTGTTATTGTGATTGTGTGATTGCGATTGTGTGATTGTGACTGTGTGATTGTGATTGTGTGACTGTGATTGTGTGACTGCGAATGTGGGATTGTGACTGTGTGATCGTGATTGTGTGATCGTGATTGTGTGATCGTGATTGTGGGATTCTGACTGTGTGATTGTGTGATCGTGATTGTGTGATCGTGATTGTGTGGCCGTGATTGTGTGATCGTGATTGTGCGATCGTGTTTGTGTGATCGTGATTGTGTGCTCGTGATTGTGTGATCGTGATTGTGTGATCCTGTTTGTGTGATCGTGATTGTGTGATAGTGATTGTGTGATAGGGATTGTGTGATCGTGATTGTGTGATTGTGTTATTGTGATTGTGTGATTCTGATTGTGTGATTGTGATTGTGTGATCGTGACTGTGTGATCGTGATTGTGTGATCGTGATTGTGGGATTGTGACTGTGTGATTGTGTGATCGTGATTGTGATTGTGTTATTGTGATTGTGTGATTGTGATTGCGTGATTGTGATTGTGTGATCGTGACTGTGTGATCGTGATTGTGTGATCGTGATTGTGCGATTGTGATTGTGATTGTGTGACTGTGTGTTTGTGACTGTGTGACAGTGTGATTGTGATTGTGTGATCGTGATTGTGTGGTCGTGATTGTGTGATTGTGTTTGTGTGATTGTTGTTGTGATTGTGATTGAGTGACTGTGTGATTGTGATTGTGTGATCGTGATTGTGTGATCGTGATTGTGTGATCGTGATTGTGTGATCGTGATTGTGGGATTGTGACTGTGTGATTGTGTGATCGTGATTGTGTGATCGTGATTGTGTGATCGTGATTGTGTGGCCGTGATTGTGTGATCGTGATTGTGCGATCGTGTTTGTGTGATCGTGATTGTGGGCTCGTGATTGTGTGATCGTGATTGTGTGATCCTGTTTGTGTGATCGTGATTGTGATTGAGATTGTGTGATTGTGATTGTGTGACTGTGATTGTGTGACTGTGATTGTGTGATCGTGATTGTGTGATCGTGACTGTGTGATCGTGATTGTGCGATTGTGTTATTGTGATTGTGTTATTGTGATTGTGTTATTGTGATTGTGTGATTGTGATTGTGTGATCGTGACTGTGTGATCGTGATTGTGTGATCGTGATTGTGGGATTGTGACTGTGTGATTGTGTGATCGTGATTGTGATTGTGTGATTGTGATTATGTGATTGTGATTGTGATTGTGTGATTGTGTGATTGTGATTGTGTGATTGTGATTGTGTGATTGTGATTGTGTGATTGTGATTGTGTGATTGTGATTGTGTGATTGTGATTGTGATTGTGATTGTGATTGTGATTGTGATTGTGATTGTGATTGTGATTGTGATTGTGATTGTGATTGTGATTGTGATTGTGATTGTGATTGTGATTGTGATTGTGTGATTGTGATGGTGTGATTGTGATGGTGTGACTGTGATTGTGTGATTGTGATTGTGTGATTGTGATTGTGTGATTGTGATTGTGTGATTGTGTGATTGTGATTGTGTGATTGTGATTGTGTGATTGTGATTGTGTGACTGTGATTGTGGGATTGTGATTGTGGGATTGTGATTATGGGATTGTGACTATGTGATTGAGTGATTGTGACTGTGTGATTGTGATTGTGTGATTGTGATTGTGTGACTGTGATTGTGTGACTGTGATTGTGTGACTGTGATTGTGGGATTGTGACTGTGTGATCGTGATTGTGTGATCGTTATTGTGGGATTGTGATTATGGGATTGTGACTATGTGATTGAGTGATTGTGACTGTGTGATTGTGATTGTGTGATTGTGATTGTGTGATTGTGATTGTGTGATTGTGATTGTGTGATTGTGATTGTGTTATTGTGATTGTGTTATTGTGATTGTGTTATTGTGATTGTGTGATCGTGACTGTGTGATCGTGATTGTGGGATTGTGACTGTGTGATTGTGTGATCGTGATTGTGATTTTGTTATTGTGATTGTGTGATTGTGATTGCGTGATTGTGACTGTGTGATCCTGATTGTGAGATCGTTATTGTGGGATTGTGATTATGGGATTGTGACTGTGTGATTGAGTGATTGTGATTGTGTGATCGTGATTGTGTGATCGTGATTGTGTGATCGTGATTGTGTGATTGTGTTATTGTGATTGTGTTATTGTGATTGTGTGATTGTGATTGTGTGATCGTGACTGTGTGATCGTGTTTGTGTGATCGTGATTGTGGGTTTGTGACTGTGTGATTGTGTGATTGTGATTGTGTGATTGTGATTGTGTGATTGTGATTGTGTGATTGTGATTGTGTGATTGTGATTGTGTGATTGTGATTGTGTGATTGTGATTGTGTGATTGTGATTGTGTGACTGTGATTGCGTGACTGTGATTGTGGGATTGTGATTGTGTGATTGTGTGATCATCATTGAGTGATCGTGATTGTGTGATCGTGATTGTGCGAACGTGATTGTGTGATCGTGATTGTGTGATCGTGATTGTGTGATTGTGTTATTGTGATTGTGTTATTGTGATTGTGTTATTGTGATTGTGTGATTGTGATTGTGTGATCGTGACTGTGTGATCGTGTTTGAGTGATCGTGATTGTGGGTTTGTGACTGTGTTATTGTGTGATTGTGATTGTGTGATTGTGATTGTGTGATTGTGATTGTGTGATTGTGATTGTGTGACTGTGATTGCGTGACTGTGATTGTGGGATTGTGATTGTGTGATTGTGTGATCATCATTGAGTGATCGTGATTGTGTGATCGTGATTGTGCGAACGTGATTGTGTGATCGTGATTGTGTGATTGTGATTGTGATTGTGACTGTGTGATTGTGTGATAGGGATTGTGTGATCGTGATTGTGTGATTGTGTTATTGTGATTGTGTGATTCTGATTGTGTGATTGTGATTGTGTGATCGTGACTGTGTGATCGTGATTGTGTGATCGTGATTGTGGGATTGTGACTGTGTGATTGTGTGATCGTGATTGTGATTGTGTTATTGTGATTGTGTTATTGTGATTGCGTGGTTGTGATTGTGTGATCGTGACTGTGTGATCGTGATTGTGTGATCGTGATTGTGCGATTGTGATTGTGATTGTGTGACTGTGTGATTGTGACTGTGTGACAGTGTGATTGTGATTGTGTGGTCGTGATTGTGTGGTCGTGATTGTGTGATTGTGTTTGTGTGATTGTTGTTGTGATTGTGATTGAGTGACTGTGTGATTGTGATTGTGTGATCGTGATTGTGTGATCGTGATTGTGTGATCGTGATTGTGTGATCGTGATTGTGGGATTGTGACTGTGTGATTGTGTGATCGTGATTGTGTGATCGTGATTGTGTGGCCGTGATTGTGTGATCGTGATTGTGCGATCGTGTTTGTGTGATCGTGATTGTGGGATTGTGACTGTGTGATTGTGTGATCGTGATTGTGATTGCGTGATTGTGATTGTGTGATCGTGACTGTGTGATCGTGATTGTGTGATCGTGATTGTGTGATTGTGATTGTGATTGTGACTGTGTGATTGTGTGATTGTGGTTGTGTGATTGTGATTATGTGATAGTGATTGTGTGATAGGGATTGTGTGATCGTGAATGTGTGATTGTGTTATTGCGATTGTGTGATTCTGATTGTGTGATTGTGATTGTGTGATCGTGACTGTGTGATCGTGATTGTGTGATCGTGATTGTGGGATTGTGACTGTGTGATTGTGTGATCGTGATTGTGATTGTGTTATTGTGATTGTGTGATTGTGATTGCGTGATTGTGATTGTGTGATCGTGACTGTGTGATCGTGATTGTGTGATCGTGATTGTGCGATTGTGATTGTGATTGTGTGACTGTGTGATTGTGACTGTGTGACAGTGTGATTGTGATTGTGTGATCGTGATTGTGTGGTCGTGATTGTGTGATTGTGTTTGTGTGATTGTTGTTGTGATTGTGATTGAGTGACTGTGTGATTGTGATTGTGTGATCGTGATTGTGTGATCGTGATTGTGTGATCGTGATTGTGTGATCGTGATTGTGGGATTGTGACTGTGTGATTGTGTGATCGTGATTGTGTGATCGTGATTGTGTGGCCGTGATTGTGTGATCGTGATTGTGCGATCGTGTTTGTGTGATCGTGATTGTGTGCTCGTGATTGTGTGATCGTGATTGTGTGATCCTGTTTGTGTGATCGTGATTGTGATTGAGATTGTGTGATTGTGATTGTGTGACTGTGATTGTGTGACTGTGATTGTGTGATCGTGATTGTGTGATCGTGACTGTGTGATCGTGATTGTGCGATTGTGTTATTGTGATTGTGTTATTGTGATTGTGTTATTGTGATTGTGTTATTGTGATTGTGTGATTGTGATTGTGTGATTGTGATTGTGTGATTGTGATTGTGTGATTGTGATTGTGTGATTGTGATTGTGTGATTGTGATTGTGTGATTGTGATTGTGTGATTGTGATTGTGTGATTGTGATTGTGTGATTGTGATTGTGTGATTGTGATTGTGTTATTGTGATTGTGTTATTGTGATTGTGTGATTGTGATTGTGTGATCGTGACTGTGTGATCGTGATTGTGTGATCGTGATTGTGGGATTGTGACTGTGTGATTGTGTGATCGTGATTGTGATTTTGTTATTGTGATTGTGTAATTGTGATTGCGTGATTGTGACTGTGTGATCCTGATTGTGAGATCGTTATTGTGGGATTGTGATTATGGGATTGTGACTGTGTGATTGAGTGATTGTGATTGTGTGATCGTGATTGTGTGATCGTGATTGTATGATCGTGATTGTGTGATCGTGATTGTGTGATCGTGATTGTGTGATCGTGATTGTGTGATTGTGTTATTGTGATTATGTTATTGTGATTGTGTGATTGTGATTGTGTGATCGTGACTGTGTGATCGTGATTGTGTGATCGTGATTGCGGGATTGTGACTGTGTGATTGTGTGATCGTGATTGCGATTGTGTGATTGTGATTATGTGATTGTGATTGTGTGATTGTGATTGTGTGATTGTGATTGTGTGATTGTGATTGTGTGATTGTGATTGTGTGATTGTGATTGTGTGATTGTGATTGTGTGACTGTGATTGTGGGATTGTGATTGTGGGATTGTGATTGTGTGATTGTGTGATCCTGATTGTGTGATCGCAAATGTGGGATTGTGACTGTGTGATTGTGTGATTGTGATTGTGATTGTGATTGTGACTGTGTGATTGTGTGATTGTGGTTGTGTGATTGTGATTGTGTGACTGTGATTGTGTGATTGTGATTGTGGGATTGTGATTGTGTGATTGTGTGGTTGTGTGATCGTGATTGTGTGATAGTGATTGTGTGATAGTGATTGTGTGATTGTGTTATTGTGATTATGTGATTCTGATTGTGCGATTGTGATTGTGTGATCGTGATTGTGTGATCGTGATTGTGGGATTGTGACTGTGTGATTGTGTGATCGTGATTGTGTGATCCTGTTTGTGTGATCTAGATTGTGATGGAGATTGTGTGACTGTGATTGTGTGACTGTGATTGTGTGATCGTGATTGTGTGATCGTGACTGTGTGATCGTGATTGTGTGATTGTGTTATTGTGATTGTGTTATTGTGATTGTGTGATTGTGATTGTGTGATCGTGATTGTGTGATCGTGATTGTGGGATTGTGACTGTGTGATTGTGTGATCGTGATTGTGATTGTGTGATTGTGATTATGTGATTGTGATTGTGATTGTGTGATTGTGATTGTGTGATTGTGATTGTGTGATTGTGATTGTGTGATTGTGATTGTGTGATTGTGATTGTGTGATTGTGATTGTGTGATTGTGATTGTGTGATTGTGATTGTGTGATTGTGATTGTGTGATTGTGATTGTGTGATTGTGATTGTGTGATTGTGATTGTGTGATTGTGATTGTGTGATTGTGATTGTGTGATTGTGATTGTGTGATTGTGATTGTGTGATTGTGATTGTGTGATTGTGATTGTGTGATTGCGATTGTGTGATTGTGATTGTGATTGTGATTGTGATTGTGATTGTGATTGTGATTGTGATTGTGATTGTGATTGTGATTGTGATTGTGATTGTGATTGTGATTGTGATTGTGATGGTGTGATTGTGATTGTGTGATCGTGATTGTGTGATTGTGATTGTGTGATTGTGATTGTGTGATTGTGATTGTGTGATTGTGATTGTGTGACTGTGATTGTGGGATTGTGATTATGGGATTGTGACTATGTGATTGAGTGATTGTGACTGTGTGATTGTGATTGTGTGATTGTGATTGTGTGATTGTAATTGTGTGATTGTGATTGTGTGATTGTGATTGTGTGATTGTGATTGTGATTGTGATTGTGATTGTGATTGTGATTGTGATTGTGATTGTGATGGTGATTGTGATTGTGATTGTGATTGTGATTGTGATTGTGATTGTGATTGTGATTGTGTATGTGATTGTGATTGTGATTGTGATGGTGTGATTGTGATTGTGTGATTGTGATTGTGTGATTGTGATTGTGTGATTGTGATTGTGTGATTGTGATTGTGTGATTGTGATTGTGTGATTGAGATTGTGTGATTGTGATTGTGTGATTGTGATTGTGTGACTGTGATTGTGGGATTGTGATTATGGGATTGTGACTATGTGATTGAGTGATTGTGACTGTGTGATTGTGATTGTGTGATTGTGATTGTGTGATTGTAATTGTGTGATTGTGATTGTGTGATTGTGATTGTGTGATTGTGATTGTGATTGTGACTGTGTGATTGTGTGATTGTGGTTGTGTGATTGTGATTGTGTGACTGTGATTGTGTGATTGTGATTGTGGGATTGTGATTGTGTGATTGTGTGATCGTGAATGTGTGATAGTGATTGTGTGATAGTGATTGTGTGATAGTGATTGTGTGATCGTGATTGTGTGATCGTGATTGTGTGATCGTGATTGTGTGATTGTGTTATTGTGATTGTGTGATTCTGATTGTGCGATTGTGATTGTGTGATCCTGACTGTGCGATCGTGATTGTGTGATCGTGATTGTGGGATTGTGACTGTGCGATTGTGTGATCGTGATTGTTATTGTGTTATTGTGATTGTGTGATTGTGATTGCGTGATTGTGATTGTGTGATCGTGACTGTGTGATCGTGATTGTGGGTTTGTGACTGTGTGATTGTGTGATTGTGATTGTGTGATTGTGATTGTGTGATTGTGATTGTGTGATTGTGATTGTGTGATTGTGATTGTGTGATTGTGATTGTGTGATCGTGATTGTGTGATTGTGATTGTGTGATTGTGATTGTGTGATTGTGATTGTGTGATTGTGATTGTGTGATTGTGATTGTGTGATTGTGATTGTGATTGTGATTGTGTGACTGTGATTGTGTGACTGTGATTGTGGGATTGTGACTGTGTGATCGTGATTGTGTGATCATGATTGTGGGATTGTGATTATGGGATTGTGACTATGTGATTGAGTGATTGTGACTGTGTGATTGTGATTGTGTGATTGTGATTGTGATTGTGATTGTGATTGTGATTGTGATTGTGATTGTGATTGTGATTGTGATTGTGATTGTGATTGTGATTGTGATTGTGATTGTGATTGTGATTGTGATTGTGATTGTGATTGTGATTGTGTGATTGTGATTGAGTGATTGTGACTGTGTGATTGTGATTGTGTGATTGTGATTGTGTGATTGTGATTGTGTGATTGTGATTGTGTGATTGTGATTGTGTGACTGTGATTGTGGGATTGTGATTGTGGGATTGTGATTATGGGATTGTGAGTATGTGATTGAGTGATTGTGATTGTGTGATTGTGATTGTGTGATTGTGATTGTGTTATTGTGATTGTGTGATTGTGATTGCGTGATTGTGATTGTGTGATCGTGACTGTGTGATCGTGATTGTGTGATCGTGATTGTGCGATTGTGATTGTGATTTTGTGGCTGTGTGATTGTGACTGTGTGACAGTGTGATTGTGATTGTGTGATCGTGATTGTGTGGTCGTGATTGTGTGATTGTGTTTGTGCGATTGTTGTTGTGATTGTGATTGAGTGACTGTGTGATTGTGATTGTGTGATCGTGATTGTGTGATCGTGATTGTGGGATTGTGACTGTGTGATTGTGTGATCGTGATTGTGTGATCGTGATTGTGTGATCGTGATTGTGTGGCCGTGATTGTGTGGTCGTGATTGTGCGATCGTGTTTGTGTGATCGTGATTGTGTGCTCGTGATTGTGTGATCGTGATTGTGTGATCCTGTTTGTGTGATCGTGATTGTGATTGAGATTGTGTGATTGTGATTGTGTGACTGTGATTGTGTGACTGTGATTGTGTGATTGTGTTATCGTGATTGTGATTGTGTGATTGTGATTGTGTGATTGTGATTGTGTGATCGTGACTGTGTGATCGTGATTGTGCGATCGTGATTGTGGGATTGTGACTGTGTGATTGTGTTATCGTGATTGTGATTGTGTGATTGTGATTATGTGATTGTGATTGTGATTGTGTGATTGTGATTGTGTGATTGTGATTGTGTGATTGTGATTGTGTGATTGTGATTGTGTGATTGTGATTGTGATTGTGATTGTGATTGTGATTGTGATTGTGATTGTGATTGTGATTGTGATTGTGATTGTGATTGTGATTGTGATTGTGATTGTGATTGTGATTGTGATTGTGATTGTGATTGTGATTGTGATTGTGATTGTGATTGTGATTGTGATTGTGTGATTGTGATTGTGTGATTGTGATTGTGTGATTGTGATTGTGTGATTGTGATTGTGATTGTGTGATTGTGATTGTGTGATTGTGATTGTGTGATTGCGATTGTGTGGTTGTGATTGTGTGATTGTGATTGTGTGATCGTGACTGTGTGATCGTATTTGTGTGATCGTGATTGTGGGTTTGTGACTGTGTGATTGTGTGATTGTGATTGTGTGATTGTGATTGTGTGATTGTGATTGTGTGATTGTGATTGTGTGATTGTGATTGTGTGATTGTGATTGTGATTGTGATTGTGATTGTGATTGTGATTGTGATTGTGATTGTGATTGTGATTGTGATTGTGATTGTGATTGTGATTGTGATTGTGATTGTGATTGTGATTGTGATTGTGATTGTGATTGTGATTGTGATTGTGATTGTGATTGTGATTGTGATTGTGATTGTGATTGTGATTGTGATTGTGATTGTGATTGTGATTGTGATTGTGATTGTGATTGTGTGATTGTGATTGTGTGATTGTGATTGTGTGATTGTGATTGTGTGATTGTGATTGTGTGATTGTGATTGTGTGATTGCGATTGTGTGGTTGTGATTGTGTGATTGTGATTGTGTGATCGTGACTGTGTGATCGTATTTGTGTGATCGTGATTGTGGGTTTGTGACTGTGTGATTGTGTTATTGTGATTGTGTGATTGCGATTGTGTGATTGTGACTGTGTGATTGTGATTGTGTGACTGTGATTGTGTGACTGCGAATGTGGGATTGTGACT
Source organism: Megachile rotundata (assembly GCF_050947335.1). Classification (NCBI taxonomy): domain Eukaryota; kingdom Metazoa; phylum Arthropoda; class Insecta; order Hymenoptera; family Megachilidae; genus Megachile; species Megachile rotundata. Next base: position 541,506 of record NW_027473334.1, on the reverse strand, counting down.
GTGTGATCGTGATTGTGTGATCGTGATTGTGTGATCGTGATTGTGGGATTGTGACTGTGTGATTGTGTGATCGTGATTGTGTGATCGTGATTGTGTGGCCGTGATTGTGTGATCGTGATTGTGCGATCGTGTTTGTGTGATCGTGATTGTGTGCTCGTGATTGTGTGATCGTGATTGTGTGATCCTGTTTGTGTGATCGTGATTGTGTGATAGTGATTGTGTGATAGGGATTGTGTGATCGCGATTGTGTGATTGTGATATTGTGATTGTGTGATTCTGATTGTGTGATTGTGATTGTGTGATCGTGACTGTGTGATCGTGATTGTGTGATCGTGATTGTGGGATTGTGACTGTGTGATTGTGTGATCGTGATTGTGATTGTGTTATTGTGATTGTGTGATTGTGATTGCGTGATTGTGATTGTGTGATCGTGACTGTGTGATCGTGATTGTGCGATCGTGATTGTGCGATTGTGATTGTGATTGTGTGACTGTGTGATTGTGACTGTGTGACAGTGTGATTGTGATTGTGTGATCGTGATTGTGTGGTCGTGATTGTGTGATTGTGTTTGTGTGATTGTTGTTGTGATTGTGATTGAGTGACTGTGTCATTGTGATTGTGTGATCGTGATTGTGTGATCGTGATTGTGTGATCGTGATTGTGTGATCGTGATTGTGGGATTGTGACTGTGTGATTGTGTGATCGTGATTGTGTGATCGTGATTGTGTGATCGTGATTGTGTGGCCGTGATTGTGTGATCGTGATTGTGCGATCGTGTTTGTGTGATCGTGATTGTGTGCTCGTGATTGTGTGATCGTGATTGTGTGATCCTGTTTGTGTGATCGTGATTGTGATTGAGATTGTGTGATTGTGATTGTGTGACTGTGATTGTGTGACTGTGATTGTGTGATCGTGATTGTGTGATCGTGACTGTGTGATCGTGATTGTGCGATTGTGTTATTGTGATTGTGTTATTGTGATTGTGTGATCGTGACTGTGTGATCGTGATTGTGTGATCGTGATTGTGGGATTGTGACTGTGTGATTGTGTGATCGTGATTGTGATTGTGTGATTGTGATTATGTGATTGTGATTGTGATTGTGTGATTGTGTGATTGTGATTGTGTGATTGTGATTGTGTGATTGTGATTGTGTGATTGTGATTGTGTGATTGTGATTGTGATTGTGATTGTGATTGTGATTGTGATTGTGATTGTGATTGTGATTGTGATTGTGATTGTGATTGTGATTGTGATTGTGATTGTGATTGTGATTGTGATTGTGATTGTGATTGTGTGATTGTGATGGTGTGATTGTGATGGTGAGATTGTGATTGTGTGATTGTGATTGTGTGATTGTGATTGTGTGATTGTGATTGTGTGATTGTGATTGTGTGATTGTGATTGTGTGACTGTGATTGTGGGATTGTGATTGTGGGATTGTGATTATGGGATTGTGACTATGTGATTGAGTGATTGTGACTGTGTGATTGTGATTGTGTGATTGTGATTGTGTGACTGTGATTGTGTGACTGTGATTGTGGGATTGTGACTGTGTGATCGTGATTGTGTGATCGTGATTGTGGGATTGTGATTATGGGATTGTGACTATGTGATTGAGTGATTGTGACTGTGTGATTGTGATTGTGTGATTGTGATTGTGTGATTGTGATTGTGTGATTGTGATTGTGTGATTGTGATTGTGTGATTGTGATTGTGTGATTGTGATTGTGTTATTGTGATTGTGTTATTGTGATTGTGTTATTGTGATTGTGTGATCGTGACTGTGTGATCGTGATTGTGGGATTGTGACTGTGTGATTGTGTGATCGTGATTGTGATTTTGTTATTGTGATTGTGTGATTGTGATTGCGTGATTGTGACTGTGTGATCCTGATTGTGAGATCGTTATTGTGGGATTGTGATTATGGGATTGTGACTGTGTGATTGAGTGATTGTGATTGTGTGATCGTGATTGTGTGATCGTGATTGTGTGATCGTGATTGTGTGATCGTGATTGTGTGATTGTGTTATTGTGATTGTGTTATTGTGATTGTGTTATTGTGATTGTGTGATTGTGATTGTGTGATCGTGACTGTGTGATCGTGTTTGTGTGATCGTGATTGTGGGTTTGTGACTGTGTGATTGTGTGATTGTGATTGTGTGATTGTGATTGTGTGATTGTGATTGTGTGATTGTGATTGTGTGATTGTGATTGTGTGATTGTGATTGTGTGATTGTGATTGTGTGATTGTGATTGTGTGACTGTGATTGCGTGACTGTGATTGTGGGATTGTGATTGTGTGATTGTGTGATCATCATTGAGTGATCGTGATTGTGTGATCGTGATTGTGCGAACGTGATTGTGTGATCGTGATTGTGTGATTGTGATTGTGATTGTGACTGTGTGATTGTGTGATAGGGATTGTGTGATCGTGATTGTGTGATTGTGTTATTGTGATTGTGTGATTCTGATTGTGTGATTGTGATTGTGTGATCGTGACTGTGTGATCGTGATTGTGTGATCGTGATTGTGGGATTGTGACTGTGTGATTGTGTGATCGTGATTGTGATTGTGTTATTGTGATTGTGTGATTGTGATTGCGTGGTTGTGATTGTGTGATCGTGACTGTGTGATCGTGATTGTGTGATCGTGATTGTGCGATTGTGATTGTGATTGTGTGACTGTGTGATTGTGACTGTGTGACAGTGTGATTGTGATTGTGTGGTCGTGATTGTGTGGTCGTGATTGTGTGATTGTGTTTGTGTGATTGTTGTTGTGATTGTGATTGAGTGACTGTGTGATTGTGATTGTGTGATTGTGATTGTGTGATTGTGATTGTGTGATTGTGATTGTGTGATTGTGATTGTGTGATTGTGATTGTGTGATTGTGATTGTGTTATTGTGATTGTGTTATTGTGATTGTGTGATTGTGATTGTGTGATCGTGACTGTGTGATCGTGATTGTGTGATCGTGATTGTGGGATTGTGACTGTGTGATTGTGTGATCGTGATTGTGATTTTGTTATTGTGATTGTGTAATTGTGATTGCGTGATTGTGACTGTGTGATCCTGATTGTGAGATCGTTATTGTGGGATTGTGATTATGGGATTGTGACTGTGTGATTGAGTGATTGTGATTGTGTGATCGTGATTGTGTGATCGTGATTGTATGATCGTGATTGTGTGATCGTGATTGTGTGATCGTGATTGTGTGATCGTGATTGTGTGATTGTGTTATTGTGATTATGTTATTGTGATTGTGTGCTTGTGATTGTGTGATCGTGACTGTGTGATCGTGATTGTGTGATCGTGATTGCGGGATTGTGACTGTGTGATTGTGTGATCGTGATTGCGATTGTGTGATTGTGATTATGTGATTGTGATTGTGTGATTGTGATTGTGTGATTGTGATTGTGTGATTGTGATTGTGTGATTGTGATTGTGTGATTGTGATTGTGTGATTGTGATTGTGTGACTGTGATTGTGGGATTGTGATTGTGTGATCGTGACTGTGTGATCGTGATTGTGTGATTGTGTTATTGTGATTGTGTTATTGTGATTGTGTGATTGTGATTGTGTGATCGTGATTGTGTGATCGTGATTGTGGGATTGTGACTGTGTGATTGTGTGATCGTGATTGTGATTGTGTGATTGTGATTATGTGATTGTGATTGTGATTGTGTGATTGTGATTGTGTGATTGTGATTGTGTGATTGTGATTGTGTGATTGTGATTGTGTGATTGTGATTGTGTGATTGTGATTGTGTGATTGTGATTGTGTGATTGTGATTGTGTGATTGTGATTGTGTGATTGTGATTGTGTGATTGTGATTGTGTGATTGTGATTGTGTGATTGTGATTGTGTGATTGTGATTGTGTGATTGTGATTGTGTGATTGTGATTGTGTGATTGTGATTGTGTGATTGTGATTGTGTGATTGTGATTGTGTGATTGTGATTGTGTGATTGTGATTGTGTGATTGTGATTGTGTGATTGCGATTGTGTGATTGTGATTGTGATTGTGATTGTGATTGTGATTGTGATTGTGATTGTGATTGTGATTGTGATTGTGATTGTGATTGTGATTGTGATTGTGATTGTGATGGTGTGATTGTGATTGTGTGATCGTGATTGTGTGATTGTGATTGTGTGATTGTGATTGTGTGATTGCGATTGTGTGATTGTGATTGTGATTGTGATTGTGATTGTGATTGTGATTGTGATTGTGATTGTGATTGTGATTGTGATTGTGATTGTGATTGTGATTGTGATTGTGATTGTGATTGTGATTGTGATTGTGATGGTGTGATTGTGATTGTGTGATCGTGATTGTGTGATTGTGATTGTGTGATTGTGTGATTGTGATTGTGATTGTGATTGTGACTGTGTGATTGTGTGATTGTGGTTGTGTGATTGTGATTGTGTGACTGTGATTGTGTGATTGTGATTGTGGGATTGTGATTGTGTGATTGTGTGATCCTGATTGTGTGATCGCAAATGTGGGATTGTGACTGTGTGATTGTGTGATTGTGATTGTGATTGTGATTGTGACTGTGTGATTGTGTGATTGTGGTTGTGTGATTGTGATTGTGTGACTGTGATTGTGTGATTGTGATTGTGGGATTGTGATTGTGTGATTGTGTGGTTGTGTGATCGTGATTGTGTGATAGTGATTGTGTGATAGTGATTGTGTGATTGTGTTATTGTGATTATGTGATTCTGATTGTGCGATTGTGATTGTGTGATCGTGATTGTGGGATTGTGACTGTGTGATTGTGTGATCGTGATTGTGTGATCCTGTTTGTGTGATCTAGATTGTGATGGAGATTGTGTGACTGTGATTGTGTGACTGTGATTGTGTGATCGTGATTGTGTGATCGTGACTGTGTGATCGTGATTGTGTGATTGTGTTATTGTGATTGTGTTATTGTGATTGTGTGATTGTGATTGTGTGATCGTGATTGTGGGATTGTGACTGTGTGATTGTGTGATCGTGATTGTGATTGTGTGATTGTGATTATGTGATTGTGATTGTGATTGTGTGATTGTGATTGTGTGATTGTGATTGTGTGATTGTGATTGTGTGATTGTGATTGTGTGATTGTGATTGTGTGATTGTGATTGTGTGATTGTGATTGTGTGATTGTGATTGTGTGATTGTGATTGTGTGATTGTGATTGTGTGATTGTGATTGTGTGATTGTGATTGTGTGATTGTGATTGTGTGATTGTGATTGTGTGATTGTGATTGTGTGATTGTGATTGTGTGATTGTGATTGTGTGATTGTGATTGTGTGATTGTGATTGTGTGATTGTGATTGTGTGATTGTGATTGTGTGATTGTGATTGTGTGATTGCGATTGTGTGATTGTGATTGTGATTGTGATTGTGATTGTGATTGTGATTGTGATTGTGATTGTGATTGTGATTGTGATTGTGATTGTGATTGTGATTGTGATTGTGATTGTGATTGTGATTGTGATTGTGATTGTGATTGTGATTGTGATTGTGATTGTGATGGTGTGATTGTGATTGTGTGATCGTGATTGTGTGATCGTGATTGTGTGATTGTGATTGTGTGATTGTGATTGTGTGATTGTGATTGTGTGATTGTGATTGTGTGATTGTGATTGTGTGATTGTGATTGTGTGATTGTGATTGTGTGATTGTGATTGTGTGATTGTGATTGTGTGATTGTGATTGTGTGATTGTGATTGTGTGATTGTGATTGTGTGATTGTGATTGTGTGATTGTGATTGTGTGATTGTGATTGTGTGATTGTGATTGTGTGATTGTGATTGTGTGATTGTGATTGTGTGATTGTGATTGTGTGATTGTGATTGTGTGATTGTGATTGTGTGATTGTGATTGTGTGATTGCGATTGTGTGATTGTGATTGTGATTGTGATTGTGATTGTGATTGTGATTGTGATTGTGATTGTGATTGTGATTGTGATTGTGATTGTGATTGTGATTGTGATGGTGTGATTGTGATTGTGTGATCGTGATTGTGTGATTGTGATTGTGTGATTGTGATTGTGTGATTGCGATTGTGTGATTGTGATTGTGATTGTGATTGTGATTGTGATTGTGATTGTGATTGTGATTGTGATTGTGATTGTGATTGTGATTGTGATTGTGATTGTGATTGTGATTGTGATTGTGATTGTGATTGTGATTGTGATGGTGTGATTGTGATTGTGTGATCGTGATTGTGTGATTGTGATTGTGTGATTGTGTGATTGTGATTGTGATTGTGATTGTGACTGTGTGATTGTGTGATTGTGGTTGTGTGATTGTGATTGTGTGACTGTGATTGTGTGATTGTGATTGTGGGATTGTGATTGTGTGATTGTGTGATCCTGATTGTGTGATCGCAAATGTGGGATTGTGACTGTGTGATTGTGTGATTGTGATTGTGATTGTGATTGTGACTGTGTGATTGTGTGATTGTGGTTGTGTGATTGTGATTGTGTGACTGTGATTGTGTGATTGTGATTGTGGGATTGTGATTGTGTGATTGTGTGGTTGTGTGATCGTGATTGTGTGATAGTGATTGTGTGATAGTGATTGTGTGATTGTGTTATTGTGATTATGTGATTCTGATTGTGCGATTGTGATTGTGTGATCGTGATTGTGGGATTGTGACTGTGTGATTGTGTGATCGTGATTGTGTGATCCTGTTTGTGTGATCTAGATTGTGATGGAGATTGTGTGACTGTGATTGTGTGACTGTGATTGTGTGATCGTGATTGTGTGATCGTGACTGTGTGATCGTGATTGTGTGATTGTGTTATTGTGATTGTGTTATTGTGATTGTGTGATTGTGATTGTGTGATCGTGATTGTGTGATCGTGATTGTGTGATCGTGATTGTGGGATTGTGACTGTGTGATTGTGTGATCGTGATTGTGATTGTGTGATTGTGATTATGTGATTGTGATTGTGATTGTGTGATTGTGATTGTGTGATTGTGATTGTGTGATTGTGATTGTGTGATTGTGATTGTGTGATTGTGATTGTGTGATTGTGATTGTGTGATTGTGATTGTGTGATTGTGATTGTGTGATTGTGATTGTGTGATTGTGATTGTGTGATTGTGATTGTGTGATTGTGATTGTGTGATTGTGATTGTGTGATTGTGATTGTGTGATTGTGATTGTGTGATTGTGATTGTGTGATTGTGATTGTGTGATTGTGATTGTGTGATTGTGATTGTGTGATTGTGATTGTGTGATTGTGATTGTGTGATTGTGATTGTGTGATTGTGATTGTGTGATTGCGATTGTGTGATTGTGATTGTGATTGTGATTGTGATTGTGATTGTGATTGTGATTGTGATTGTGATTGTGATTGTGATTGTGATTGTGATTGTGATTGTGATTGTGATTGTGATTGTGATTGTGATTGTGATTGTGATTGTGATGGTGTGATTGTGATTGTGTGATCGTGATTGTGTGATTGTGATTGTGTGATTGTGATTGTGTGATTGCGATTGTGTGATTGTGATTGTGATTGTGATTGTGATTGTGATTGTGATTGTGATTGTGATTGTGATTGTGATTGTGATTGTGATTGTGATTGTGATTGTGTGATTGTGATTGTGTGATTGTGATTGTGTGATTGTGATTGTGTGATTGTGATTGTGTGATTGTGATTGTGTGATTGCGATTGTGTGGTTGTGATTGTGTGATTGTGATTGTGTGATCGTGACTGTGTGATCGTATTTGTGTGATCGTGATTGTGGGTTTGTGACTGTGTGATTGTGTGATTGTGATTGTGTGATTGTGATTGTGTGATTGTGATTGTGTGATTGTGATTGTGTGATTGTGATTGTGTGATTGTGATTGTGTGATTGTGATTGTGATTGTGATTGTGATTGTGATTGTGATTGTGATTGTGATTGTGATTGTGATTGTGATTGTGATTGTGATTGTGATTGTGATTGTGATTGTGATTGTGATTGTGATTGTGATTGTGATTGTGATTGTGATTGTGATTGTGATTGTGATTGTGATTGTGATTGTGATTGTGATTGTGATTGTGATTGTGATTGTGATTGTGATTGTGATTGTGTGATTGTGATTGTGTGATTGTGATTGTGTGATTGTGATTGTGTGATTGTGATTGTGTGATTGTGATTGTGTGATTGTGATTGTGTGATTGCGATTGTGTGGTTGTGATTGTGTGATTGTGATTGTGTGATCGTGACTGTGTGATCGTATTTGTGTGATCGTGATTGTGGGTTTGTGACTGTGTGATTGTGTTATTGTGATTGTGTGATTGCGATTGTGTGATTGTGACTGTGTGATTGTGATTGTGTGACTGTGATTGTGTGACTGCGAATGTGGGATTGTGACTGTGTGATCGTGATTGTGTGATCGTGATTGTGTGATCGTGATTGTGGGATTGTGACTGTGTGATTGTGTGATCGTGATTGTGTGATCGTGATTGTGTGGCCGTGATTGTGTGATCGTGATTGTGCGATCGTGTTTGTGTGATCGTGATTGTGTGCTCGTGATTGTGTGATCGTGATTGTGTGATCCTGTTTGTGTGATCGTGATTGTGTGATAGTGATTGTGTGATAGGGATTGTGTGATCGCGATTGTGTGATTGTGTTATTGTGATTGTGTGATTCTGATTGTGTGATTGTGATTGTGTGATCGTGACTGTGTGATCGTGATTGTGTGATCGTGATTGTGGGATTGTGACTGTGTGATTGTGTGATCGTGATTGTGATTGTGTTATTGTGATTGTGTGATTGTGATTGCGTGATTGTGATTGTGTGATCGTGACTGTGTGATCGTGATTGTGCGATCGTGATTGTGCGATTGTGATTGTGATTGTGTGACTGTGTGATTGTGACTGTGTGACAGTGTGATTGTGATTGTGTGATCGTGATTGTGTGGTCGTGATTGTGTGATTGTGTTTGTGTGATTGTTGTTGTGATTGTGATTGAGTGACTGTGTCATTGTGATTGTGTGATCGTGATTGTGTGATCGTGATTGTGTGATCGTGATTGTGTGATCGTGATTGTGGGATTGTGACTGTGTGATTGTGTGATCGTGATTGTGTGATCGTGATTGTGTGATCGTGATTGTGTGGCCGTGATTGTGTGATCGTGATTGTGCGATCGTGTTTGTGTGATCGTGATTGTGTGCTCGTGATTGTGTGATCGTGATTGTGTGGTCCTGTTTGTGTGATCGTGATTGTGATTGAGATTGTGTGATTGTGATTGTGTGACTGTGATTGTGTGACTGTGATTGTGTGATCGTGATTGTGTGATCGTGACTGTGTGATCGTGATTGTGCGATTGTGTTATTGTGATTGTGTTATTGTGATTGTGTGATCGTGACTGTGTGATCGTGATTGTGTGATCGTGATTGTGGGATTGTGACTGTGTGATTGTGTGATCGTGATTGTGATTGTGTGATTGTGATTATGTGATTGTGATTGTGATTGTGTGATTGTGAGATTGTGATTGTGTGATTGTGATTGTGTGATTGTGATTGTGTGATTGTGATTGTGATTGTGATTGTGATTGTGATTGTGATTGTGATTGTGATTGTGATTGTGATTGTGATTGTGATTGTGATTGTGATTGTGATTGTGATTGTGATTGTGATTGTGATTGTGATTGTGATTGTGATTGTGATTGTGTGATTGTGATGGTGTGATTGTGATGGTGAGATTGTGATTGTGTGATTGTGATTGTGTGATTGTGATTGTGTGATTGTGATTGTGTGACTGTGATTGTGGGATTGTGATTGTGGGATTGTGATCATGGGATTGTGACTATGTGATTGAGTGATTGTGACTGTGTGATTGTGATTGTGTGATTGTGATTGTGTGACTGTGATTGTGTGACTGTGATTGTGGGATTGTGACTGTGTGATCGTGATTGTGTGATCGTGATTGTGGGATTGTGATTATGGGATTGTGACTATGTGATTGAGTGATTGTGACTGTGTGATTGTGATTGTGTGATTGTGATTGTGTGATTGTGATTGTGTGATTGTGATTGTGTGATTGTGATTGTGTTATTGTGATTGTGTTATTGTGATTGTGTTATTGTGATTGTGTTATTGTGATTGTGTGATCGTGACTGTGTGATCGTGATTGTGGGATTGTGACTGTGTGATTGTGTGATCGTGATTGTGATTTTGTTATTGTGATTGTGTGATTGTGATTGCGTGATTGTGACTGTGTGATCCTGATTGTGAGATCGTTATTGTGGGATTGTGATTATGGGATTGTGACTGTGTGATTGAGTGATTGTGATTGTGTGATCGTGATTGTGTGATCGTGATTGTGTGATCGTGATTGTGTGATCGTGATTGTGTGATTGTGTTATTGTGATTGTGTTATTGTGATTGTGTTATTGTGATTGTGTGATTGTGATTGTGTGATCGTGACTGTGTGATCGTGTTTGTGTGATCGTGATTGTGGGTTTGTGACTGTGTGATTGTGTGATTGTGATTGTGTGATTGTGATTGTGTGATTGTGATTGTGTGATTGTGATTGTGTGATTGTGATTGTGTGATTGTGATTGTGTGATTGTGATTGTGTGACTGTGATTGCGTGACTGTGATTGTGGGATTGTGATTGTGTGATTGTGTGATCATCATTGAGTGATCGTGATTGTGTGATCGTGATTGTGCGAACGTGATTGTGTGATCGTGATTGTGTGATCGTGATTGTGTGATTGTGTTATTGTGATTGTGTTATTGTGATTGTGTTATTGTGATTGTGTGATTGTGATTGTGTGATCGTGACTGTGTGATCGTGTTTGAGTGATCGTGATTGTGGGTTTGTGACTGTGTTATTGTGTGATTGTGATTGTGTGATTGTGATTGTGTGATTGTGATTGTGTGATTGTGATTGTGTGATTGTGATTGTGTGATTGTGATTGTGTGATTGTGATTGTGTGACTGTGATTGCGTGACTGTGATTGTGGGATTGTGATTGTGTGATTGTGTGATCATCATTGAGTGATCGTGATTGTGTGATCGTGATTGTGCGAACGTGATTGTGTGATCGTGATTGTGTGATTGTGATTGTGATTGTGACTGTGTGATTGTGTGATAGGGATTGTGTGATCGTGATTGTGTGATTGTGTTATTGTGATTGTGTGATTCTGATTGTGTGATTGTGATTGTGTGATCGTGACTGTGTGATCGTGATTGTGTGATCGTGATTGTGGGATTGTGACTGTGTGAGTGTGTGATCGTGATTGTGATTGTGTGATTGTGATTATGTGATTGTGATTGTGATTGTGTGATTGTGTGATTGTGATTGTGTGATTGTGATTGTGTGATTGTGATTGTGTGATTGTGATTGTGTGATTGTGATTGTGATTGTGATTGTGATTGTGATTGTGATTGTGATTGTGATTGTGATTGTGATTGTGATTGTGATTGTGATTGTGATTGTGATTGTGATTGTGATTGTGATTGTGTGATTGTGATGGTGTGATTGTGATGGTGAGATTGTGATTGTGTGATTGTGATTGTGTGATTGTGATTGTGTGATTGTGATTGTGTGATTGTGATTGTGTGACTGTGATTGTGGGATTGTGATTGTGGGATTGTGATTATGGGATTGTGACTATGTGATTGAGTGATTGTGACTGTGTGATTGTGATTGTGTGATTGTGATTGTATGACTGTGATTGTGTGACTGTGATTGTGGGATTGTGACTGTGTGATCGTGATTGTGTGATCGTGATTGTGGGATTGTGATTATGGGATTGTGACTATGTGATTGAGTGATTGTGACTGTGTGATTGTGATTGTGTGATTGTGATTGTGTGATTGTGATTGTGTGATTGTGATTGTGTGATTGTGATTGTGTGATTGTGATTGTGTTATTGTGATTGTGTTATTGTGATTGTGTTATTGTGATTGTGTGATCGTGACTGTGTGATCGTGATTGTGGGATTGTGACTGTGTGATTGTGTGATCGTGATTGTGATTTTGTTATTGTGATTGTGTGATTGTGATTGCGTGATTGTGACTGTGTGATCCTGATTGTGAGATCGTTATTGTGGGATTGTGATTATGGGATTGTGACTGTGTGATTGAGTGATTGTGATTGTGTGATCGTGATTGTGTGATCGTGATTGTGTGATCGTGATTGTGTGATCGTGATTGTGTGATTGTGTTATTGTGATTGTGTTATTGTGATTGTGTTATTGTGATTGTGTGATTGTGATTGTGTGATCGTGACTGTGTGATCGTGTTTGTGTGATCGTGATTGTGGGTTTGTGACTGTGTGATTGTGTGATTGTGATTGTGTGATTGTGATTGTGTGATTGTGATTGTGTGATTGTGATTGTGTGATTGTGATTGTGTGATTGTGATTGTGTGACTGTGATTGCGTGACTGTGATTGTGGGATTGTGATTGTGTGATTGTGTGATCATCATTGAGTGATCGTGATTGTGTGATCGTGATTGTGCGAACGTGATTGTGTGATCGTGATTGTGTGATCGTGATTGTGTGATTGTGTTATTGTGATTGTGTTATTGTGATTGTGTTATTGTGATTGTGTGATTGTGATTGTGTGATCGTGACTGTGTGATCGTGTTTGAGTGATCGGGATTGTGGGTTTGTGACTGTGTTATTGTGTGATTGTGATTGTGTGATTGTGATTGTGTGATTGTGATTGTGTGATTGTGATTGTGTGATTGTGATTGTGTGATTGTGATTGTGTGATTGTGATTGTGTGACTGTGATTGCGTGACTGTGATTGTGGGATTGTGATTGTGTGATTGTGTGATCATCATTGAGTGATCGTGATTGTGTGATCGTGATTGTGCGAACGTGATTGTGTGATCGTGATTGTGTGATTGTGATTGTGATTGTGACTGTGTGATTGTGTGATAGGGATTGTGTGATCGTGATTGTGTGATTGTGTTATTGTGATTGTGTGATTCTGATTGTGTGATTGTGATTGTGTGATCGTGACTGTGTGATCGTGATTGTGTGATCGTGATTGTGGGATTGTGACTGTGATTGTGTGACTGTGTGATTGTGACTGTGTGACAGTGTGATTGTGATTGTGTGGTCGTGATTGTGTGGTCGTGATTGTGTGATTGTGTTTGTGTGATTGTTGTTGTGATTGTGATTGAGTGACTGTGTGATTGTGATTGTGTGATTGTGATTGTGTGATTGTGATTGTGTGATTGTGATTGTGTGATTGTGATTGTGTGATTGTGATTGTGTGATTGTGATTGTGTTATTGTGATTGTGTTATTGTGATTGTGTGATTGTGATTGTGTGATCGTGACTGTGTGATCGTGATTGTGTGATCGTGATTGTGGGATTGTGACTGTGTGATTGTGTGATCGTGATTGTGATTTTGTTATTGTGATTGTGTAATTGTGATTGCGTGATTGTGACTGTGTGATCCTGATTGTGAGATCGTTATTGTGGGATTGTGATTATGGGATTGTGACTGTGTGATTGAGTGATTGTGATTGTGTGATCGTGATTGTGTGATCGTGATTGTATGATCGTGATTGTGTGATCGTGATTGTGTGATCGTGATTGTGTGATCGTGATTGTGTGATTGTGTTATTGTGATTATGTTATTGTGATTGTGTGATTGTGATTGTGTGATCGTGACTGTGTGATCGTGATTGTGTGATCGTGATTGCGGGATTGTGACTGTGTGATTGTGTGATCGTGATTGCGATTGTGTGATTGTGATTATGTGATTGTGATTGTGTGATTGTGATTGTGTGATTGTGATTGTGTGATTGTGATTGTGTGATTGTGATTGTGTGATTGTGATTGTGTGATTGTGATTGTGTGATTGTGATTGTGTGACTGTGATTGTGGGATTGTGATTGTGGGATTGTGATTGTGGGATTGTGATTGTGTGATTGTGTGATCCTGATTGTGTGATCGCAAATGTGGGATTGTGACTGTGTGATTGTGTGATTGTGATTGTGATTGTGATTGTGACTGTGTGATTGTGTGATTGTGGTTGTGTGATTGTGATTGTGTGACTGTGATTGTGTGATTGTGATTGTGGGATTGTGATTGTGTGATTGTGTGGTTGTGTGATCGTGATTGTGTGATAGTGATTGTGTGATAGTTATTGTGTGATTGTGTTATTGTGATTATGTGATTCTGATTGTGCGATTGTGATTGTGTGATCGTGATTGTGGGATTGTGACTGTGTGATTGTGTGATCGTGATTGTGTGATCCTGTTTGTGTGATCTAGATTGTGATGGAGATTGTGTGACTGTGATTGTGTGACTGTGATTGTGTGATCGTGATTGTGTGATCGTGACTGTGTGATCGTGATTGTGTGATTGTGTTATTGTGATTGTGTTATTGTGATTGTGTGATTGTGATTGTGTGATCGTGATTGTGTGATCGTGATTGTGGGATTGTGACTGTGTGATTGTGTGATCGTGATTGTGATTGTGTGATTGTGATTATGTGATTGTGATTGTGATTGTGTGATTGTGATTGTGTGATTGTGATTGTGTGATTGTGATTGTGTGATTGTGATTGTGTGATTGTGATTGTGTGATTGTGATTGTGTGATTGTGATTGTGTGATTGTGATTGTGTGATTGTGATTGTGTGATTGTGATTGTGTGATTGTGATTGTGTGATTGTGATTGTGTGATTGTGATTGTGTGATTGTGATTGTGTGATTGTGATTGTGTGATTGTGATTGTGTGATTGTGATTGTGTGATTGTGATTGTGTGATTGTGATTGTGTGATTGTGATTGTGTGATTGTGATTGTGTGATTGTGATTGTGTGATTGTGATTGTGTGATTGTGATTGTGTGATTGTGATTGTGTGATTGCGATTGTGTGATTGTGATTGTGATTGTGTGATTGCGATTGTGTGATTGTGATTGTGATTGTGATTGTGATTGTGATTGTGATTGTGATTGTGATTGTGATTGTGATTGTGATTGTGATTGTGATTGTGATTGTGATTGTGATTGTGATTGTGATTGTGATTGTGATTGTGATGGTGTGATTGTGATTGTGTGATCGTGATTGTGTGATTGTGATTGTGTGATTGTGATTGTGTGATTGTGATTGTGTGATTGTGATTGTGTGACTGTGATTGTGGGATTGTGATTATGGGATTGTGACTATGTGATTGAGTGATTGTGACTGTGTGATTGTGATTGTGTGATTGTGATTGTGTGATTGTAATTGTGTGATTGTGATTGTGTGATTGTGATTGTGTGATTGTGATTGTGATTGTGATTGTGATTGTGATTGTGATTGTGATGGTGATTGTGATTGTGATTGTGATTGTGATTGTGATTGTGATTGTGATTGTGATTGTGATTGTGATTGTGATTGTGATGGTGTGATTGTGATTGTGTGATTGTGATTGTGTGATTGTGATTGTGTGATTGTGATTGTGTGATTGTGATTGTGTGATTGAGATTGTGTGATTGTGATTGTGTGATTGTGATTGTGTGACTGTGATTGTAGGATTGTGATTATGGGATTGTGACTATGTGATTGAGTGATTGTGACTGTGTGATTGTGATTGTGTGATTGTGATTGTGTGATTGTAATTGTGTGATTGTGATTGTGTGATTGTGATTGTGTGATTGTGATTGTGATTGTGACTGTGTGATTGTGTGATTGTGGTTGTGTGATTGTGATTGTGTGACTGTGATTGTGTGATTGTGATTGTGGGATTGTGATTGTGTGATTGTGTGATCGTGAATGTGTGATAGTGATTGTGTGATAGTGATTGTGTGATAGTGATTGTGTGATCGTGATTGTGTGATGGTGATTGTGTGATCGTGATTGTGTGATTGTGTTATTGTGATTGTGTGATTCTGATTGTGTGATTGTGATTGTGTGATCCTGACTGTGTGATCGTGATTGTGTGATCGTGATTGTGGGATTGTGACTGTGCGATTGTGTGATCGTGATTGTTATTGTGTTATTGTGATTGTGTGATTGTGATTGCGTGATTGTGATTGTGTGATCGTGACTGTGTGATCGTGATTGTGGGTTTGTGACTGTGTGATTGTGTGATTGCGATTGTGTGATTGTGATTGTGTGATTGTGATTGTGTGATTGTGATTGTGTGATTGTGATTGTGTGATCGTGATTGTGTGATTGTGATTGTGTGATTGTGATTGTGTGATTGTGATTGTGTGATTGTGATTGTGTGATTGTGATTGTGTGATTGTGATTGTGATTGTGATTGTGTGACTGTGATTGTGTGACTGTGATTGTGGGATTGTGACTGTGTGATCGTGATTGTGTGATCATGATTGTGGGATTGTGATTATGGGATTGTGACTATGTGATTGAGTGATTGTGACTGTGTGATTGTGATTGTGTGATTGTGATTGTGATTGTGATTGTGATTGTGATTGTGATTGTGATTGTGATTGTGATTGTGATTGTGATTGTGATTGTGATTGTGATTGTGATTGTGATTGTGATTGTGATTGTGATTGTGATTGTGTGATTGTGATTGTGTGATTGTGATGGTGTGATTGTGATTGTGTGATTGTGGTTGTGTGATTGTGATTGTGTGATTGTGATTGTGTGTTTGTGATTGTGTGATTGTGATTGTGTGACTGTGATTGTGGGATTGTGATTGTGGGATTGTGATTATGGGATTGTGAATATGTGATTGAGTGATTGTGACTGTGTGATTGTGATTGTGGGATTGTGATTGTGGGATTGTGATTATGGGATTGTGATTGAGATTGTGTGATTGTGATTGTGTGACTGTGATTGTGTGACTGTGATTGTGTGATTGTGTTATCGTGATTGTGATTGTGTGATTGTGATTGTGTGATTGTGATTGTGTGATCGTGACTGTGTGATCGTGATTGTGCGATCGTGATTGTGGGATTGTGACTGTGTGATTGTGTTATCGTGATTGTGATTGTGTGATTGTGATTATGTGATTGTGATTGTGATTGTGTGATTGTGATTGTGTGATTGTGATTGTGTGATTGTGATTGTGATTGTGATTGTGATTGTGATTGTGATTGTGATTGTGATTGTGATTGTGATTGTGATTGTGATTGTGATTGTGATTGTGATTGTGATTGTGATTGTGATTGTGATTGTGATTGTGATTGTGATTGTGATTGTGATTGTGATTGTGATTGTGATTGTGATTGTGATTGTGATTGTGATTGTGATTGTGATTGTGATTGTGATTGTGTGATTGTGATTGTGTGATTGTGATTGTGTGATTGTGATTGTGTGATTGTGATTGTGTGATTGCGATTGTGTGGTTGTGATTGTGTGATTGTGATTGTGTGATCGTGACTGTGTGATCGTATTTGTGTGATCGTGATTGTGGGTTTGTGACTGTGTGATTGTGTGATTGTGATTGTGTGATTGTGATTGTGTGATTGTGATTGTGATTGTGATTGTGATTGTGATTGTGATTGTGATTGTGATTGTGATTGTGATTGTGATTGTGATTGTGATTGTGATTGTGATTGTGATTGTGATTGTGATTGTGATTGTGATTGTGATTGTGATTGTGATTGTGATTGTGATTGTGATTGTGATTGTGATTGTGATTGTGATTGTGATTGTGATTGTGTGATTGTGATTGTGTGATTGTGATTGTGTGATTGTGATTGTGTGATTGTGATTGTGTGATTGTGATTGTGTGATTGCGATTGTGTGGTTGTGATTGTGTGATTGTGATTGTGTGATCGTGACTGTGTGATCGTATTTGTGTGATCGTGATTGTGGGTTTGTGACTGTGTGATTGTGTTATTGTGATTGTGTGATTGCGATTGTGTGATTGTGACTGTGTGATTGTGATTGTGTGACTGTGATTGTGTGACTGCGAATGTGGGATTGTGACTGTGTGATCGTGATTGTGTGATCGTGATTGTGTGATCGTGATTGTGGGATTGTGACTGTGTGATTGCGATTGTGTGGTTGTGATTGTGTGATTGTGATTGTGTGATCGTGACTGTGTGATCGTATTTGTGTGATCGTGATTGTGGGTTTGTGACTGTGTGATTGTGTTATTGTGATTGTGTGATTGCGATTGTGTGATTGTGACTGTGTGATTGTGATTGTGTGACTGTGATTGTGTGACTGCGAATGTGGGATTGTGACTGTGTGATCGTGATTGTGTGATCGTGATTGTGTGATCGTGATTGTGGGATTGTGACTGTGTGATTGTGTGATCGTGATTGTGTGATCGTGATTGTGTGGCCGTGATTGTGTGATCGTGATTGTGCGATCGTGTTTGTGTGATCGTGATTGTGTGCTCGTGATTGTGTGATCGTGATTGTGTGATCCTGTTTGTGTGATCGTGATTGTGTGATAGTGATTGTGTGATAGGGATTGTGTGATCGCGATTGTGTGATTGTGTTATTGTGATTGTGTGATTCTGATTGTGTGATTGTGATTGTGTGATCGTGACTGTGTGATCGTGATTGTGTGATCGTGATTGTGGGATTGTGACTGTGTGATTGTGTGATCGTGATTGTGATTGTGTTATTGTGATTGTGTGATTGTGATTGCGTGATTGTGATTGTGTGATCGTGACTGTGTGATCGTGATTGTGTGATCGTGATTGTGCGATTGTGATTGTGATTGTGTGACTGTGTGATTGTGACTGTGTGACAGTGTGATTGTGATTGTGTGATCGTGATTGTGTGGTCGTGATTGTGTGATTGTGTTTGTGTGATTGTTGTTGTGATTGTGATTGAGTGACTGTGTCATTGTGATTGTGTGATCGTGATTGTGTGATCGTGATTGTGTGATCGTGATTGTGTGATCGTGATTGTGGGATTGTGACTGTGTGATTGTGTGATCGTGATTGTGTGATCGTGATTGTGTGATCGTGATTGTGTGGCCGTGATTGTGTACTCGTGATTGTGCGATCGTGTTTGTGTGATCGTGATTGTGTGCTCGTGATTGTGTGATCGTGATTGTGTGATCCTGTTTGTGTGATCGTGATTGTGATTGAGATTGTGTGATTGTGATTGTGTGACTGTGATTGTGTGACTGTGATTGTGTGATCGTGATTGTGTGATCGTGACTGTGTGATCGTGATTGTGCGATTGTGTTATTGTGATTGTGTTATTGTGATTGTGTTATTGTGATTGTGTGATTGTGATTGTGTGATCGTGACTGTGTGATCGTGATTGTGTGATCGTGATTGTGGGATTGTGACTGTGTGATTGTGTGATCGTGATTGTGATTGTGTGATTGTGATTATGTGATTGTGATTGTGATTGTGTGATTGTGTGATTGTGATTGTGTGATTGTGATTGTGTGATTGTGATTGTGTGATTGTGATTGTGATTGTGATTGTGATTGTGATTGTGATTGTGATTGTGATTGTGATTGTGATTGTGATTGTGATTGTGATTGTGATTGTGTGATTGTGATGGTGTGATTGTGATGGTGAGATTGTGATTGTGTGATTGTGATTGTGTGATTGTGATTGTGTGATTGTGATTGTGTGATTGTGATTGTGTGACTGTGATTGTGGGATTGTGATTGTGGGATTGTGATTATGGGATTGTGACTATGTGATTGAGTGATTGTGACTGTGTGATTGTGATTGTGTGATTGTGATTGTGTGACTGTGATTGTGTGACTGTGATTGTGTGACTGTGATTGTGGGATTGTGACTGTGTGATCGTGATTGTGTGATCGTGATTGTGGGATTGTGATTATGGGATTGTGACTATGTGATTGAGTGATTGTGACTGTGTGATTGTGATTGTGTGATTGTGATTGTGTGATTGTGATTGTGTGATTGTGATTGTGTGATTGTGATTGTGTGATTGTGATTGTGTGATTGTGATTGTGTGATTGTGATTGTGTTATTGTGATTGTGTTATTGTGATTGTGTTATTGTGATTGTGTGATCGTGACTGTGTGATCGTGATTGTGGGATTGTGACTGTGTGATTGTGTGATCGTGATTGTGATTTTGTTATTGTGATTGTGTGATTGTGATTGCGTGATTGTGACTGTGTGATCCTGATTGTGAGATCGTTATTGTGGGATTGTGATTATGGGATTGTGACTGTGTGATTGAGTGATTGTGATTGTGTGATCGTGATTGTGTGATCGTGATTGTGTGATCGTGATTGTGTGATCGTGATTGTGTGATTGTGTTATTGTGATTGTGTTATTGTGATTGTGTTATTGTGATTGTGTGATTGTGATTGTGTGATCGTGTTTGTGTGATCGTGATTGTGGGTTTGTGACTGTGTGATTGTGTGATTGTGATTGTGTGATTGTGATTGTGTGATTGTGATTGTGTGATTGTGATTGTGTGATTGTGATTGTGTGATTGTGATTGTGTGATTGTGATTGTGTGATTGTGATTGTGTGATTGTGATTGTGTGACTGTGATTGCGTGACTGTGATTGTGGGATTGTGATTGTGTGATTGTGTGATCATCATTGAGTGATCGTGATTGTGTGATCGTGATTGTGCGAACGTGATTGTGTGATCGTGATTGTGTGATCGTGATTGTGTGATTGTGTTATTGTGATTGTGTTATTGTGATTGTGTTATTGTGATTGTGTGATTGTGATTGTGTGATCGTGACTGTGTGATCGTGTTTGAGTGATCGTGATTGTGGGTTTGTGACTGTGTTATTGTGTGATTGTGATTGTGTGATTGTGATTGTGTGATTGTGATTGTGTGATTGTGATTGTGTGACTGTGATTGCGTGACTGTGATTGTGGGATTGTGATTGTGTGATTGTGTGATCATCATTGAGTGATCGTGATTGTGTGATCGTGATTGTGCGAACGTGATTGTGTGATCGTGATTGTGTGATTGTGATTGTGATTGTGACTGTGTGATTGTGTGATAGGGATTGTGTGATCGTGATTGTGTGATTGTGTTATTGTGATTGTGTGATTCTGATTGTGTGATTGTGATTGTGTGATCGTGACTGTGTGATCGTGATTGTGTGATCGTGATTGTGGGATTGTGACTGTGTGATTGTGTGATCGTGATTGTGATTGTGTTATTGTGATTGTGTGATTGTGATTGCGTGGTTGTGATTGTGTGATCGTGACTGTGTGATCGTGATTGTGTGATCGTGATTGTGCGATTGTGATTGTGATTGTGTGACTGTGTGATTGTGACTGTGTGACAGTGTGATTGTGATTGTGTGGTCGTGATTGTGTGGTCGTGATTGTGTGATTGTGTTTGTGTGATTGTTGTTGTGATTGTGATTGAGTGACTGTGTGATTGTGATTGTGTGATCGTGATTGTGTGATCGTGATTGTGTGATCGTGATTGTGGGATTGTGACTGTGTGATTGTGTGATCGTGATTGTGTGATCGTGATTGTGTGATCGTGATTGTGTGGCCGTGATTGTGTGATCGTGATTGTGCGATCGTGTTTGTGTGATCGTGATTGTGGGATTGTGACTGTGTGATTGTGTGATCGTGATTGTGATTGCGTGATTGTGATTGTGTGATCGTGACTGTGTGATCGTGATTGTGTGATCGTGATTGTGTGATTGTGATTGTGATTGTGACTGTGTGATTGTGTGATTGTGGTTGTGTGATTGTGATTATGTGACTGTGATTGTGTGATTGTGATTGTGTTATTGTGATTGTGTGATCGTGATTGTGTGATCCTGTTTGTGTGATCGTGATTGTGATTGAGATTGTGTGATTGTGATTGTGTGATTGTGATTGTGTGATTGTGATGGTGTGATTGTGATTGTGTGATTGTGATTGTGTGATTGTGATTGTGTGATTGTGATTGTGTGATTGTGATTGTGTGATTGTGATTGTGTGATTGTGATTGTGTGATTGTGATTGTGTGATTGTGATTGTGTGATTGTGATTGTGTGATTGTGATTGTGTGATTGTGATTGTGTTATTGTGATTGTGTTATTGTGATTGTGTGATTGTGATTGTGTTATTGTGATTGTGTTATTGTGATTGTGTGATCGTGACTGTGTGATCGTGATTGTGGGATTGTGACTGTGTGATTGTGTGATCGTGATTGTGATTTTGTTATTGTGATTGTGTGATTGTGATTGCGTGATTGTGACTGTGTGATCCTGATTGTGAGATCGTTATTGTGGGATTGTGATTATGGGATTGTGACTGTGTGATTGAGTGATTGTGATTGTGTGATCGTGATTGTGTGATCGTGATTGTGTGATCGTGATTGTGTGATCGTGATTGTGTGATCGTGATTGTGTGATTGTGTTATTGTGATTGTGTTATTGTGATTGTGTGATTGTGATTGTGTGATCGTGACTGTGTGATCGTGTTTGTGTGATCGTGATTGTGGGTTTGTGACTGTGTGATTGTGTGATTGTGATTGTGTGATTGTGATTGTGTGATTGTGATTGTGTGACTGTGATTGCGTGACTGTGATTGTGGGATTGTGATTGTGTGATTGTGTGATCATCATTGAGTGATCGTGATTGTGTGATCGTGATTGTGCGAACGTGATTGTGTGATCGTGATTGTGTGATTGTGATTGTGATTGTGACTGTGTGATTGTGTGATTGTGGTTGTGTGATTGTGATTATGTGACTGTGATTGTGTGATTGTGATTGTGGGACTGTGATTGTGTGATTGTGTGATCGTGATTGTGTGATAGTGATTGTGTGATAGTGATTGTGTGATCGTGATTGTGTGATCGTGATTGTGTGATCGTGATTGTGTGATTGTGTTATTGTGATTGTGTGATTCTGATTGTGTGATTGTGATTGTGTGATCGTGACTGTGTGATCGTGATTGTGTGATCGTGATTGTGGGATTGTGACTGTGTGATTGTGTGATCGTGATTGTGATTGCGTGATTGTGATTGTGTGATCGTGACTGTGTGATCGTGATTATGGGTTTGTGACTGTGTGATTGTGTGATTGTGATTGTGTGATTGTGATTGTGTGATTGTGATTGTGATTGTGATTGTGTGACTGTGATTGTGTGACTGTGATTGTGTGACTGTGATTGTGGGATTGTGACTGTGTGATCGTGATTGTGTGATCGTGATTGTGTGATCGTGATTGTGGGATTGTGATTATGGGATTGTGACTATGTGATTGAGTGATTGTGACTGTGTGATTGTGATTGTGTGATTGTGATTGTGTGATTGTGATTGTGTGATTGTGATTGTGTGATTGTGATTGTGTGATTGTGATTGTGTGATTGTGATTGTGTGATTGTGATTGTGTGATTGTGATTGTGTGATTGTGATTGTGCGATTGTGATTCTGTGATTGTGATTGTGTGATTGTGATTGTGTGATTGCGATTGTGTGGTTGTGATTGTGTGATTGTGATTGTGTGATCGTGACTGTGTGATCGTATTTGTGTGATCGTGATTGTGGGTTTGTGACAGTGTGATTGTGTTATTGTGATTGTGTGATTGCGATTGTGTGATTGTGACTGTGTGATTGTGATTGTGTGACTGTGATTGTGTGACTGCGAATGTGGGATTGTGACTGTGTGATCGTGATTGTGTGATCGTGATTGTGTGATCGTGATTGTGGGATTGTGACTGTGTGATTGTGTGATCGTGATTGTGTGATCGTGATTGTGTGGCCGTGATTGTGTGATCGTGATTGTGCGATCGTGTTTGTGTGATCGTGATTGTGTGCTCGTGATTGTGTGATCGTGATTGTGTGATCCTGTTTGTGTGATCGTGATTGTGTGATAGTGATTGTGTGATAGGGATTGTGTGATCGTGATTGTGTGATTGTGTTATTGTGATTGTGTGATTCTGATTGTGTGATTGTGATTGTGTGATCGTGACTGTGTGATCGTGATTGTGTGATCGTGATTGTGGGATTGTGACTGTGTGATTGTGTGATCGTGATTGTGATTGTGTTATTGTGATTGTGTGATTGTGATTGCGTGATTGTGATTGGGTGATCGTGACTGTGTGATCGTGATTGTGTGATTGTGATTGTGTGATTGTGATTGTGTGACTGTGATTGTGGGATTGTGATTGTGGGATTGTGATTATGGGATTGTGACTATGTGATTGAGTGATTGTGACTGTGTGATTGTGATTGTGTGATTGTGATTGTGTGACTGTTATTGTGTGACTGTGATTGTGGGATTGTGACTGTGTGATCGTGATTGTGTGATCCTGTTTGTGTGATCGTGATTGTGTGATAGTGATTGTGTGATAGGGATTGTGTGATCGTGATTGTGTGATTGTGTTATTGTGATTGTGTGATTCTGATTGTGTGATTGTGATTGTGTGATCGTGACTGTGTGATCGTGATTGTGTGATCGTGATTGTGGGATTGTGACTGTGTGATTGTGTGATCGTGATTGTGATTGTGTTATTGTGATTGTGTGATTGTGATTGCGTGATTGTGATTGTGTGATCGTGACTGTGTGATCGTGATTGTGTGATCGTGATTGTGTGATCGTGATTGTGTGATCGTGATTGTGTGATTGTGATTGTGTGATTGTGATTGTGTGATTGTGATTGTGTGATTGTGATTGTGTGATTGTGATTGTGTGATTGTGATTGTGTGATTGTGATTGTGTGATTGTGATTGTGTTATTGTGATTGTGTGATTGTGATTGTGTGATCGTGAATGTGTGATCGTGATTGTGTGATCGTGATTGTGGGATTGTGACTGTGTGATTGTGTGATCGTGATTGTGATTTTGTTATTGTGATTGTGTGATTGTGATTGCGTGATTGTGACTGTGTGATCCTGATTGTGAGATCGTTATTGTGGGATTGTGATTATGGGATTGTGACTGTGTGATTGAGTGATTGCGATTGTGTGATCGTGATTGTGTGATCGTGATTGTGTGATCGTGATTGTGTGATTGTGTTATTGTGATTGTGTTATTGTGATTGTGTTATTGTGATTGTGTGATTGTGATTGTGTGATCGTGACTGTGTGATCGTGTTTGTGTGATCGTGATTGTGGGTTTGTGACTGTGTGATTGTGTGATTGTGATTGTAAGATTGTGATTGTGTGATTGTGATTGTGTGACTGTGATTGTGTGACTATGATTGTGGGATTGTGATTGTGTGATTGTGTGATCATCATTGAGTGATCGTGATTGTGTGATCGTGATTGTGCGAACGTGATTGTGTGATCGTGATTGTGTGATTGTGATTGTGATTGTGACTGTGTGATTGTGTGATTGTGGTTGTGTGATTGTGATTGTGTGACTGTGATTGTGTGATTGTGATTGTGGGATTGTGATTGTGTGATTGTGTGATCGTGAATGTGTGATAGTGATTGTGTGATAGTGATTGTGTGATAGTGATTGTGTGATCGTGATTGTGTGATCGTGATTGTGTGATCGTGATTGTGTGATTGTGTTATTGTGATTGTGTGATTCTGATTGTGTGATTGTGATTGTGTGATCGTGACTGTGTGATCGTGATTGTGTGATCGTGATTGTGGGATTGTGACTGTGCGATTGTGTGATCGTGATTGTTATTGTGTTATTGTGATTGTGTGATTGTGATTGCGTGATTGTGATTGTGTGATCGTGACTGTGTGATCGTGATTGTGGGTTTGTGACTGTGTGATTGTGTGATTGTGATTGTGTGATTGTGATTGTGTGATTGTGATTGTGTGATTGTGATTGTGTGATTGTGATTGTGTGATTGTGATTGTGTGATCGTGATTGTGTGATCGTGATTGTGTGATTGTGATTGTGTGATTGTGATTGTGTGATTGTGATTGTGTGATTGTGATTGTGTGATTGTGATTGTGTGATTGTGATTGTGTGATTGTGATTGTGATTGTGATTGTGTGACTGTGATTGTGTGACTGTGATTGTGGGATTGTGACTGTGTGATCGTGATTGTGTGATCATGATTGTGGGATTGTGATTATGGGATTGTGACTATGTGATTGAGTGATTGTGACTGTGTGATTGTGATTGTGTGATTGTGATTGTGATTGTGATTGTGATTGTGATTGTGATTGTGATTGTGATTGTGATTGTGATTGTGATTGTGATTGCGATTGTGATTGTGATTGTGATTGTGATTGTGATTGTGATTGTGATTGTGATTGTGATTGTGATTGTGATTGTGATTGTGATTGTGTGATTGTGATTGTGTGATTGTGATGGTGTGATTGTGATTGTGTGATTGTGATTGTGTGATTGTGATTGTGTGATTGTGATTGTGTGATTGTGATTGTGTGATTGTGATTGTGTGATTGTGATTGTGTGATTGTGATTGTGTGATTGTGATTGTGCGATTGTGATTCTGTGATTGTGATTGTGTGATTGTGATTGTGTGATTGCGATTGTGTGGTTGTGATTGTGTGATTGTGATTGTGTGATCGTGACTGTGTGATCGTATTTGTGTGATCGTGATTGTGGGTTTGTGACAGTGTGATTGTGTTATTGTGATTGTGTGATTGCGATTGTGTGATTGTGACTGTGTGATTGTGATTGTGTGACTGTGATTGTGTGACTGCGAATGTGGGATTGTGACTGTGTGATCGTGATTGTGTGATCGTGATTGTGTGATCGTGATTGTGGGATTGTGACTGTGTGATTGTGTGATCGTGATTGTGTGATCGTGATTGTGTGGCCGTGATTGTGTGATCGTGATTGTGCGATCGTGTTTGTGTGATCGTGATTGTGTGCTCGTGATTGTGTGATCGTGATTGTGTGATCCTGTTTGTGTGATCGTGATTGTGTGATAGTGATTGTGTGATAGGGATTGTGTGATCGTGATTGTGTGATTGTGTTATTGTGATTGTGTGATTCTGATTGTGTGATTGTGATTGTGTGATCGTGACTGTGTGATCGTGATTGTGTGATCGTGATTGTGGGATTGTGACTGTGTGATTGTGTGATCGTGATTGTGATTGTGTTATTGTGATTGTGTTATTGTGATTGTGTGATTGTGATTGCGTGATTGTGATTGGGTGATCGTGACTGTGTGATCGTGATTGTGTGATTGTGATTGTGTGATTGTGATTGTGTGACTGTGATTGTGGGATTGTGATTGTGGGATTGTGATTATGGGATTGTGACTATGTGATTGAGTGATTGTGACTGTGTGATTGTGATTGTGTGATTGTGATTGTGTGACTGTTATTGTGTGACTGTGATTGTGGGATTGTGACTGTGTGATCGTGATTGTGTGATCCTGTTTGTGTGATCGTGATTGTGTGATAGTGATTGTGTGATAGGGATTGTGTGATCGTGATTGTGTGATTGTGTTATTGTGATTGTGTGATTCTGATTGTGTGATTGTGATTGTGTGATCGTGACTGTGTGATCGTGATTGTGTGATCGTGATTGTGGGATTGTGACTGTGTGATTGTGTGATCGTGATTGTGATTGTGTTATTGTGATTGTGTGATTGTGATTGCGTGATTGTGATTGTGTGATCGTGACTGTGTGATCGTGATTGTGTGATCGTGATTGTGTGATCGTGATTGTGTGATTGTGATTGTGTGATTGTGATTGTGTGATTGTGATTGTGTGATTGTGATTGTGTGATTGTGATTGTGTGATTGTGATTGTGTGATTGTGATTGTGTGATTGTGATTGTGTTATTGTGATTGTGTGATTGTGATTGTGTGATCGTGACTGTGTGATCGTGATTGTGTGATCGTGATTGTGGGATTGTGACTGTGTGATTGTGTGATCGTGATTGTGATTTTGTTATTGTGATTGTGTGATTGTGATTGCGTGATTGTGACTGTGTGATCCTGATTGTGAGATCGTTATTGTGGGATTGTGATTATGGGATTGTGACTGTGTGATTGAGTGATTGCGATTGTGTGATCGTGATTGTGTGATCGTGATTGTGTGATCGTGATTGTGTGATTGTGTTATTGTGATTGTGTGATTGTGATTGTGTGATCGTGACTGTGTGATCGTGTTTGTGTGATCGTGATTGTGGGTTTGTGACTGTGTGATTGTGTGATTGTGATTGTAAGATTGTGATTGTGTGATTGTGATTGTGTGACTGTGATTGTGTGACTATGATTGTGGGATTGTGATTGTGTGATTGTGTGATCATCATTGAGTGATCGTGATTGTGTGATCGTGATTGTGCGAACGTGATTGTGTGATCGTGATTGTGTGGTTGTGATTGTGATTGTGACTGTGTGATTGTGTGATTGTGGTTGTGTGATTGTGATTGTGTGACTGTGATTGTGTGATTGTGATTGTGGGATTGTGATTGTGTGATTGTGTGATCGTGATTGTGCGATCGTGTTTGTGTGATCGTGATTGTGTGCTCGTGATTGTGTGATCGTGATTGTGTGATCCTGTTTGTGTGATCGTGATTGTGTGATAGTGATTGTGTGATAGGGATTGTGTGATCGCGATTGTGTGATTGTGTTATTGTGATTGTGTGATTCTGATTGTGTGATTGTGGTTGTGTGATCGTGACTGTGTGATCGTGATTGTGTGATCGTGATTGTGGGATTGTGACTGTGTGATTGTGTGATCGTGATTGTGATTGTGTTATTGTGATTGTGTGATTGTGATTGCGTGATTGTGATTGTGTGATCGTGACTGTGTGATCGTGATTGTGTGATCGTGATTGTGCGATTGTGATTGTGATTGTGTGACTGTGTGATTGTGACTGTGTGACAGTGTGATTGTGATTGTGTGATCGTGATTGTGTGGTCGTGATTGTGTGATTGTGTTTGTGTGATTGTTGTTGTGATTGTGATTGAGTGACTGTGTCATTGTGATTGTGTGATCGTGATTGTGTGATCGTGATTGTGTGATCGTGATTGTGTGATCGTGATTGTGGGATTGTGACTGTGTGATTGTGTGATCGTGATTGTGTGATCGTGATTGTGTGATCGTGATTGTGTGGCCGTGATTGTGTACTCGTGATTGTGCGATCGTGTTTGTGTGATCGTGATTGTGTGCTCGTGATTGTGTGATCGTGATTGTGTGATCCTGTTTGTGTGATCGTGATTGTGATTGAGATTGTGTGATTGTGATTGTGTGACTGTGATTGTGTGACTGTGATTGTGTGATCGTGATTGTGTGATCGTGACTGTGTGATCGTGATTGTGCGATTGTGTTATTGTGATTGTGTTATTGTGATTGTGTTATTGTGATTGTGTGATTGTGATTGTGTGATCGTGACTGTGTGATCGTGATTGTGTGATCGTGATTGTGGGATTGTGACTGTGTGATTGTGTGATCGTGATTGTGATTGTGTGATTGTGATTATGTGATTGTGATTGTGATTGTGTGATTGTGTGATTGTGATTGTGTGATTGTGATTGTGTGATTGTGATTGTGTGATTGTGATTGTGTGATTGTGATTGTGATTGTGATTGTGATTGTGATTGTGATTGTGATTGTGATTGTGATTGTGATTGTGATTGTGATTGTGATTGTGATTGTGTGATTGTGATGGTGTGATTGTGATGGTGAGATTGTGATTGTGTGATTGTGATTGTGTGATTGTGATTGTGTGATTGTGATTGTGTGATTGTGATTGTGTGACTGTGATTGTGGGATTGTGATTGTGGGATTGTGATTATGGGATTGTGACTATGTGATTGAGTGATTGTGACTGTGTGATTGTGATTGTGTGATTGTGATTGTGTGACTGTGATTGTGTGACTGTGATTGTGTGACTGTGATTGTGGGATTGTGACTGTGTGATCGTGATTGTGTGATCGTGATTGTGGGATTGTGATTATGGGATTGTGACTATGTGATTGAGTGATTGTGACTGTGTGATTGTGATTGTGTGATTGTGATTGTGTGATTGTGATTGTGTGATTGTGATTGTGTGATTGTGATTGTGTGATTGTGATTGTGTGATTGTGATTGTGTTATTGTGATTGTGTTATTGTGATTGTGTTATTGTGATTGTGTGATCGTGACTGTGTGATCGTGATTGTGGGATTGTGACTGTGTGATTGTGTGATCGTGATTGTGATTTTGTTATTGTGATTGTGTGATTGTGATTGCGTGATTGTGACTGTGTGATCCTGATTGTGAGATCGTTATTGTGGGATTGTGATTATGGGATTGTGACTGTGTGATTGAGTGATTGTGATTGTGTGATCGTGATTGTGTGATCGTGATTGTGTGATCGTGATTGTGTGATCGTGATTGTGTGATTGTGTTATTGTGATTGTGTTATTGTGATTGTGTTATTGTGATTGTGTGATTGTGATTGTGTGATCGTGACTGTGTGATCGTGTTTGTGTGATCGTGATTGTGGGTTTGTGACTGTGTGATTGTGTGATTGTGATTGTGTGATTGTGATTGTGTGATTGTGATTGTGTGATTGTGATTGTGTGATTGTGATTGTGTGATTGTGATTGTGTGATTGTGATTGTGTGATTGTGATTGTGTGATTGTGATTGTGTGACTGTGATTGCGTGACTGTGATTGTGGGATTGTGATTGTGTGATTGTGTGATCATCATTGAGTGATCGTGATTGTGTGATCGTGATTGTGCGAACGTGATTGTGTGATCGTGATTGTGTGATCGTGATTGTGTGATTGTGTTATTGTGATTGTGTTATTGTGATTGTGTTATTGTGATTGTGTGATTGTGATTGTGTGATCGTGACTGTGTGATCGTGTTTGAGTGATCGTGATTGTGGGTTTGTGACTGTGTTATTGTGTGATTGTGATTGTGTGATTGTGATTGTGTGATTGTGATTGTGTGATTGTGATTGTGTGACTGTGATTGCGTGACTGTGATTGTGGGATTGTGATTGTGTGATTGTGTGATCATCATTGAGTGATCGTGATTGTGTGATCGTGATTGTGCGAACGTGATTGTGTGATCGTGATTGTGTGATTGTGATTGTGATTGTGACTGTGTGATTGTGTGATAGGGATTGTGTGATCGTGATTGTGTGATTGTGTTATTGTGATTGTGTGATTCTGATTGTGTGATTGTGATTGTGTGATCGTGACTGTGTGATCGTGATTGTGTGATCGTGATTGTGGGATTGTGACTGTGTGATTGTGTGATCGTGATTGTGATTGTGTTATTGTGATTGTGTGATTGTGATTGCGTGGTTGTGATTGTGTGATCGTGACTGTGTGATCGTGATTGTGTGATCGTGATTGTGCGATTGTGATTGTGATTGTGTGACTGTGTGATTGTGACTGTGTGACAGTGTGATTGTGATTGTGTGGTCGTGATTGTGTGGTCGTGATTGTGTGATTGTGTTTGTGTGATTGTTGTTGTGATTGTGATTGAGTGACTGTGTGATTGTGATTGTGTGATCGTGATTGTGTGATCGTGATTGTGTGATCGTGATTGTGGGATTGTGACTGTGTGATTGTGTGATCGTGATTGTGTGATCGTGATTGTGTGATCGTGATTGTGTGGCCGTGATTGTGTGATCGTGATTGTGCGATCGTGTTTGTGTGATCGTGATTGTGGGATTGTGACTGTGTGATTGTGTGATCGTGATTGTGATTGCGTGATTGTGATTGTGTGATCGTGACTGTGTGATCGTGATTGTGTGATCGTGATTGTGTGATTGTGATTGTGATTGTGACTGTGTGATTGTGTGATTGTGGTTGTGTGATTGTGATTATGTGACTGTGATTGTGTGATTGTGATTGTGTTATTGTGATTGTGTGATCGTGATTGTGTGATCCTGTTTGTGTGATCGTGATTGTGATTGAGATTGTGTGATTGTGATTGTGTGATTGTGATTGTGTGATTGTGATGGTGTGATTGTGATTGTGTGATTGTGATTGTGTGATTGTGATTGTGTGATTGTGATTGTGTGATTGTGATTGTGTGATTGTGATTGTGTGATTGTGATTGTGTGATTGTGATTGTGTGATTGTGATTGTGTGATTGTGATTGTGTGATTGTGATTGTGTGATTGTGATTGTGTTATTGTGATTGTGTTATTGTGATTGTGTGATTGTGATTGTGTTATTGTGATTGTGTTATTGTGATTGTGTGATCGTGACTGTGTGATCGTGATTGTGGGATTGTGACTGTGTGATTGTGTGATCGTGATTGTGATTTTGTTATTGTGATTGTGTGATTGTGATTGCGTGATTGTGACTGTGTGATCCTGATTGTGAGATCGTTATTGTGGGATTGTGATTATGGGATTGTGACTGTGTGATTGAGTGATTGTGATTGTGTGATCGTGATTGTGTGATCGTGATTGTGTGATCGTGATTGTGTGATCGTGATTGTGTGATTGTGTTATTGTGATTGTGTTATTGTGATTGTGTGATTGTGATTGTGTGATCGTGACTGTGTGATCGTGTTTGTGTGATCGTGATTGTGGGTTTGTGACTGTGTGATTGTGTGATTGTGATTGTGTGATTGTGATTGTGTGATTGTGATTGTGTGACTGTGATTGCGTGACTGTGATTGTGGGATTGTGATTGTGTGATTGTGTGATCATCATTGAGTGATCGTGATTGTGTGATCGTGATTGTGCGAACGTGATTGTGTGATCGTGATTGTGTGATTGTGATTGTGATTGTGACTGTGTGATTGTGTGATTGTGGTTGTGTGATTGTGATTATGTGACTGTGATTGTGTGATTGTGATTGTGGGACTGTGATTGTGTGATTGTGTGATCGTGATTGTGTGATAGTGATTGTGTGATAGTGATTGTGTGATCGTGATTGTGTGATCGTGATTGTGTGATCGTGATTGTGTGATTGTGTTATTGTGATTGTGTGATTCTGATTGTGTGATTGTGATTGTGTGATCGTGACTGTGTGATCGTGATTGTGTGATCGTGATTGTGGGATTGTGACTGTGTGATTGTGTGATCGTGATTGAGATTGCGTGATTGTGATTGTGTGATCGTGACTGTGTGATCGTGATTATGGGTTTGTGACTGTGTGATTGTGTGATTGTGATTGTGTGATTGTGATTGTGTGATTGTGATTGTGATTGTGATTGTGTGACTGTGATTGTGTGACTGTGATTGTGTGACTGTGATTGTGGGATTGTGACTGTGTGATCGTGATTGTGTGATCGTGATTGTGTGATCGTGATTGTGGGATTGTGATTATGGGATTGTGACTATGTGATTGAGTGATTGTGACTGTGTGATTGTGATTGTGTGATTGTGATTGTGTGATTGTGATTGTGTGATTGTGATTGTGTGATTGTGATTGTGTGATTGTGATTGTGTGATTGTGATTGTGTGATTGTGATTGTGTGATTGTGATTGTGTGATTGTGATTGTGCGATTGTGATTCTGTGATTGTGATTGTGTGATTGTGATTGTGTGATTGCGATTGTGTGGTTGTGATTGTGTGATTGTGATTGTGTGATCGTGACTGTGTGATCGTATTTGTGTGATCGTGATTGTGGGTTTGTGACAGTGTGATTGTGTTATTGTGATTGTGTGATTGCGATTGTGTGATTGTGACTGTGTGATTGTGATTGTGTGACTGTGATTGTGTGACTGCGAATGTGGGATTGTGACTGTGTGATCGTGATTGTGTGATCGTGATTGTGTGATCGTGATTGTGGGATTGTGACTGTGTGATTGTGTGATCGTGATTGTGTGATCGTGATTGTGTGGCCGTGATTGTGTGATCGTGATTGTGCGATCGTGTTTGTGTGATCGTGATTGTGTGCTCGTGATTGTGTGATCGTGATTGTGTGATCCTGTTTGTGTGATCGTGATTGTGTGATAGTGATTGTGTGATAGGGATTGTGTGATCGTGATTGTGTGATTGTGTTATTGTGATTGTGTGATTCTGATTGTGTGATTGTGATTGTGTGATCGTGACTGTGTGATCGTGATTGTGTGATCGTGATTGTGGGATTGTGACTGTGTGATTGTGTGATCGTGATTGTGATTGTGTTATTGTGATTGTGTGATTGTGATTGCGTGATTGTGATTGGGTGATCGTGACTGTGTGATCGTGATTGTGTGATTGTGATTGTGTGATTGTGATTGTGTGACTGTGATTGTGGGATTGTGATTGTGGGATTGTGATTATGGGATTGTGACTATGTGATTGAGTGATTGTGACTGTGTGATTGTGATTGTGTGATTGTGATTGTGTGACTGTTATTGTGTGACTGTGATTGTGGGATTGTGACTGTGTGATCGTGATTGTGTGATCCTGTTTGTGTGATCGTGATTGTGTGATAGTGATTGTGTGATAGGGATTGTGTGATCGTGATTGTGTGATTGTGTTATTGTGATTGTGTGATTCTGATTGTGTGATTGTGATTGTGTGATCGTGACTGTGTGATCGTGATTGTGTGATCGTGATTGTGGGATTGTGACTGTGTGATTGTGTGATCGTGATTGTGATTGTGTTATTGTGATTGTGTGATTGTGATTGCGTGATTGTGATTGTGTGATCGTGACTGTGTGATCGTGATTGTGTGATCGTGATTGTGTGATCGTGATTGTGTGATTGTGATTGTGTGATTGTGATTGTGTGATTGTGATTGTGTGATTGTGATTGTGTGATTGTGATTGTGTGATTGTGATTGTGTGATTGTGATTGTGTGATTGTGATTGTGTGATTGTGATTGTGTTATTGTGATTGTGTGATTGTGATTGTGTGATCGTGAATGTGTGATCGTGATTGTGTGATCGTGATTGTGGGATTGTGACTGTGTGATTGTGTGATCGTGATTGTGATTTTGTTATTGTGATTGTGTGATTGTGATTGCGTGATTGTGACTGTGTGATCCTGATTGTGAGATCGTTATTGTGGGATTGTGATTATGGGATTGTGACTGTGTGATTGAGTGATTGCGATTGTGTGATCGTGATTGTGTGATCGTGATTGTGTGATCGTGATTGTGTGATTGTGTTATTGTGATTGTGTTATTGTGATTGTGTGATTGTGATTGTGTGATCGTGACTGTGTGATCGTGTTTGTGTGATCGTGATTGTGGGTTTGTGACTGTGTGATTGTGTGATTGTGATTGTAAGATTGTGATTGTGTGATTGTGATTGTGTGACTGTGATTGTGTGACTATGATTGTGGGATTGTGATTGTGTGATTGTGTGATCATCATTGAGTGATCGTGATTGTGTGATCGTGATTGTGCGAACGTGATTGTGTGATCGTGATTGTGTGATTGTGATTGTGATTGTGACTGTGTGATTGTGTGATTG
Organism: Megachile rotundata; assembly: GCF_050947335.1. Classification (NCBI taxonomy): domain Eukaryota; kingdom Metazoa; phylum Arthropoda; class Insecta; order Hymenoptera; family Megachilidae; genus Megachile; species Megachile rotundata. The sequence continues at coordinate 506,465 of NW_027473334.1, read as the reverse complement.
TGGTTGTGTGATTGTGATTGTGTGACTGTGATTGTGTGATTGTGATTGTGGGATTGTGATTGTGTGATTGTGTGATCGTGAATGTGTGATAGTGATTGTGTGATAGTGATTGTGTGATAGTGATTGTGTGATCGTGATTGTGTGATCGTGATTGTGTGATCGTGATTGTGTGATTGTGTTATTGTGATTGTGTGATTCTGATTGTGTGATTGTGATTGTGTGATCGTGACTGTGTGATCGTGATTGTGTGATCGTGATTGTGGGATTGTGACTGTGCGATTGTGTGATCGTGATTGTTATTGTGTTATTGTGATTGTGTGATTGTGATTGCGTGATTGTGATTGTGTGATCGTGACTGTGTGATCGTGATTGTGGGTTTGTGACTGTGTGATTGTGTGATTGTGATTGTGTGATTGTGATTGTGTGATTGTGATTGTGTGATTGTGATTGTGTGATTGTGATTGTGTGATTGTGATTGTGTGATCGTGATTGTGTGATTGTGATTGTGTGATTGTGATTGTGTGATTGTGATTGTGTGATTGTGATTGTGTGATTGTGATTGTGTGATTGTGATTGTGTGATTGTGATTGTGTGATTGTGATTGTGATTGTGATTGTGTGACTGTGATTGTGTGACTGTGATTGTGGGATTGTGACTGTGTGATCGTGATTGTGTGATCATGATTGTGGGATTGTGATTATGGGATTGTGACTATGTGATTGAGTGATTGTGACTGTGTGATTGTGATTGTGTGATTGTGATTGTGATTGTGATTGTGATTGTGATTGTGATTGTGATTGTGATTGTGATTGTGATTGTGATTGTGATTGCGATTGTGATTGTGATTGTGATTGTGATTGTGATTGTGATTGTGATTGTGATTGTGATTGTGATTGTGATTGTGATTGTGATTGTGTGATTGTGATTGTGTGATTGTGATGGTGTGATTGTGATTGTGTGATTGTGATTGTGTGATTGTGATTGTGTGATTGTGATTGTGTGATTGTGATTGTGTGATTGTGATTGTGTGATTGTGATTGTGTGATTGTGATTGTGTGATTGTGATTGTGCGATTGTGATTCTGTGATTGTGATTGTGTGATTGTGATTGTGTGATTGCGATTGTGTGGTTGTGATTGTGTGATTGTGATTGTGTGATCGTGACTGTGTGATCGTATTTGTGTGATCGTGATTGTGGGTTTGTGACAGTGTGATTGTGTTATTGTGATTGTGTGATTGCGATTGTGTGATTGTGACTGTGTGATTGTGATTGTGTGACTGTGATTGTGTGACTGCGAATGTGGGATTGTGACTGTGTGATCGTGATTGTGTGATCGTGATTGTGTGATCGTGATTGTGGGATTGTGACTGTGTGATTGTGTGATCGTGATTGTGTGATCGTGATTGTGTGGCCGTGATTGTGTGATCGTGATTGTGCGATCGTGTTTGTGTGATCGTGATTGTGTGCTCGTGATTGTGTGATCGTGATTGTGTGATCCTGTTTGTGTGATCGTGATTGTGTGATAGTGATTGTGTGATAGGGATTGTGTGATCGTGATTGTGTGATTGTGTTATTGTGATTGTGTGATTCTGATTGTGTGATTGTGATTGTGTGATCGTGACTGTGTGATCGTGATTGTGTGATCGTGATTGTGGGATTGTGACTGTGTGATTGTGTGATCGTGATTGTGATTGTGTTATTGTGATTGTGTGATTGTGATTGCGTGATTGTGATTGGGTGATCGTGACTGTGTGATCGTGATTGTGTGATTGTGATTGTGTGATTGTGATTGTGTGACTGTGATTGTGGGATTGTGATTGTGGGATTGTGATTATGGGATTGTGACTATGTGATTGAGTGATTGTGACTGTGTGATTGTGATTGTGTGATTGTGATTGTGTGACTGTTATTGTGTGACTGTGATTGTGGGATTGTGACTGTGTGATCGTGATTGTGTGATCCTGTTTGTGTGATCGTGATTGTGTGATAGTGATTGTGTGATAGGGATTGTGTGATCGTGATTGTGTGATTGTGTTATTGTGATTGTGTGATTCTGATTGTGTGATTGTGATTGTGTGATCGTGACTGTGTGATCGTGATTGTGTGATCGTGATTGTGGGATTGTGACTGTGTGATTGTGTGATCGTGATTGTGATTGTGTTATTGTGATTGTGTGATTGTGATTGCGTGATTGTGATTGTGTGATCGTGACTGTGTGATCGTGATTGTGTGATCGTGATTGTGTGATCGTGATTGTGTGATCGTGATTGTGTGATTGTGATTGTGTGATTGTGATTGTGTGATTGTGATTGTGTGATTGTGATTGTGTGATTGTGATTGTGTGATTGTGATTGTGTGATTGTGATTGTGTTATTGTGATTGTGTGATTGTGATTGTGTGATCGTGACTGTGTGATCGTGATTGTGTGATCGTGATTGTGGGATTGTGACTGTGTGATTGTGTGATCGTGATTGTGATTTTGTTATTGTGATTGTGTGATTGTGATTGCGTGATTGTGACTGTGTGATCCTGATTGTGAGATCGTTATTGTGGGATTGTGATTATGGGATTGTGACTGTGTGATTGAGTGATTGCGATTGTGTGATCGTGATTGTGTGATCGTGATTGTGTGATCGTGATTGTGTGATTGTGTTATTGTGATTGTGTGATTGTGATTGTGTGATCGTGACTGTGTGATCGTGTTTGTGTGATCGTGATTGTGGGTTTGTGACTGTGTGATTGTGTGATTGTGATTGTAAGATTGTGATTGTGTGATTGTGATTGTGTGACTGTGATTGTGTGACTATGATTGTGGGATTGTGATTGTGTGATTGTGTGATCATCATTGAGTGATCGTGATTGTGTGATCGTGATTGTGCGAACGTGATTGTGTGATCGTGATTGTGTGGTTGTGATTGTGATTGTGACTGTGTGATTGTGTGATTGTGGTTGTGTGATTGTGATTGTGTGACTGTGATTGTGTGATTGTGATTGTGGGATTGTGATTGTGTGATTGTGTGATCGTGAATGTGTGATAGTGATTGTGTGATAGTGATTGTGTGATAGTGATTGTGTGATCGTGATTGTGTGATCGTGATTGTGTGATCGTGATTGTGTGATTGTGTTATTGTGATTGTGTGATTCTGATTGTGTGATTGTGATTGTGTGATCGTGACTGTGTGATCGTGATTGTGTGATCGTGATTGTGGGATTGTGACTGTGCGATTGTGTGATCGTGATTGTTATTGTGTTATTGTGATTGTGTGATTGTGATTGCGTGATTGTGATTGTGTGATCGTGACTGTGTGATCGTGATTGTGTGATCGTGATTGTGCGATTGTGATTGTGATTGTGTGACTGTGTGATTGTGACTGTGTGACAGTGTTATTGTGATTGTGTGATTGTGATTGTGTGATCGTGACTGTGTGATCGTGTTTGTGTGATCGTGATTGTGGGTTTGTGACTGTGTGATTGTGTGATTGTGATTGTGTGATTGTGATTGTGTGACTGTGATTGCGTGACTGTGATTGTGGGATTGTGATTGTGTGATTGTGTGATCATCATTGAGTGATCGTGATTGTGTGATCGTGATTGTGCGAACGTGATTGTGTGATCGTGATTGTGTGATTGTGATTGTGATTGTGACTGTGTGATTGTGTGATTGTGGTTGTGTGATTGTGATTATGTGACTGTGATTGTGTGATTGTGATTGTGGGACTGTGATTGTGTGATTGTGTGATCGTGATTGTGTGATAGTGATTGTGTGATAGTGATTGTGTGATCGTGATTGTGTGATCGTGATTGTGTGATCGTGATTGTGTGATTGTGTTATTGTGATTGTGTGATTCTGATTGTGTGATTGTGATTGTGTGATCGTGACTGTGTGATCGTGATTGTGTGATCGTGATTGTGGGATTGTGACTGTGTGATTGTGTGATCGTGATTGTGATTGCGTGATTGTGATTGTGTGATCGTGACTGTGTGATCGTGATTATGGGTTTGTGACTGTGTGATTGTGTGATTGTGATTGTGTGATTGTGATTGTGTGATTGTGATTGTGATTGTGATTGTGTGACTGTGATTGTGTGACTGTGATTGTGTGACTGTGATTGTGGGATTGTGACTGTGTGATCGTGATTGTGTGATCGTGATTGTGTGATCGTGATTGTGGGATTGTGATTATGGGATTGTGACTATGTGATTGAGTGATTGTGACTGTGTGATTGTGATTGTGTGATTGTGATTGTGTGATTGTGATTGTGTGATTGTGATTGTGTGATTGTGATTGTGTGATTGTGATTGTGTGATTGTGATTGTGTGATTGTGATTGTGTGATTGTGATTGTGTGATTGTGATTGTGCGATTGTGATTCTGTGATTGTGATTGTGTGATTGTGATTGTGTGATTGCGATTGTGTGGTTGTGATTGTGTGATTGTGATTGTGTGATCGTGACTGTGTGATCGTATTTGTGTGATCGTGATTGTGGGTTTGTGACAGTGTGATTGTGTTATTGTGATTGTGTGATTGCGATTGTGTGATTGTGACTGTGTGATTGTGATTGTGTGACTGTGATTGTGTGACTGCGAATGTGGGATTGTGACTGTGTGATCGTGATTGTGTGATCGTGATTGTGTGATCGTGATTGTGGGATTGTGACTGTGTGATTGTGTGATCGTGATTGTGTGATCGTGATTGTGTGGCCGTGATTGTGTGATCGTGATTGTGCGATCGTGTTTGTGTGATCGTGATTGTGTGCTCGTGATTGTGTGATCGTGATTGTGTGATCCTGTTTGTGTGATCGTGATTGTGTGATAGTGATTGTGTGATAGGGATTGTGTGATCGTGATTGTGTGATTGTGTTATTGTGATTGTGTGATTCTGATTGTGTGATTGTGATTGTGTGATCGTGACTGTGTGATCGTGATTGTGTGATCGTGATTGTGGGATTGTGACTGTGTGATTGTGTGATCGTGATTGTGATTGTGTTATTGTGATTGTGTGATTGTGATTGCGTGACTGTGATTGGGTGATCGTGACTGTGTGATCGTGATTGTGTGATTGTGATTGTGTGATTGTGATTGTGTGACTGTGATTGTGGGATTGTGATTGTGGGATTGTGATTATGGGATTGTGACTATGTGATTGAGTGATTGTGACTGTGTGATTGTGATTGTGTGATTGTGATTGTGTGACTGTTATTGTGTGACTGTGATTGTGGGATTGTGACTGTGTGATCGTGATTGTGTGATCCTGTTTGTGTGATCGTGATTGTGTGATAGTGATTGTGTGATAGGGATTGTGTGATCGTGATTGTGTGATTGTGTTATTGTGATTGTGTGATTCTGATTGTGTGATTGTGATTGTGTGATCGTGACTGTGTGATCGTGATTGTGTGATCGTGATTGTGGGATTGTGACTGTGTGATTGTGTGATCGTGATTGTGATTGTGTTATTGTGATTGTGTGATTGTGATTGCGTGATTGTGATTGTGTGATCGTGACTGTGTGATCGTGATTGTGTGATCGTGATTGTGTGATCGTGATTGTGTGATTGTGATTGTGTGATTGTGATTGTGTGATTGTGATTGTGTGATTGTGATTGTGTGATTGTGATTGTGTGATTGTGATTGTGTGATTGTGATTGTGTGATTGTGATTGTGTTATTGTGATTGTGTGATTGTGATTGTGTGATCGTGAATGTGTGATCGTGATTGTGTGATCGTGATTGTGGGATTGTGACTGTGTGATTGTGTGATCGTGATTGTGATTTTGTTATTGTGATTGTGTGATTGTGATTGCGTGATTGTGACTGTGTGATCCTGATTGTGAGATCGTTATTGTGGGATTGTGATTATGGGATTGTGACTGTGTGATTGAGTGATTGCGATTGTGTGATCGTGATTGTGTGATCGTGATTGTGTGATCGTGATTGTGTGATTGTGTTATTGTGATTGTGTTATTGTGATTGTGTGATTGTGATTGTGTGATCGTGACTGTGTGATCGTGTTTGTGTGATCGTGATTGTGGGTTTGTGACTGTGTGATTGTGTGATTGTGATTGTAAGATTGTGATTGTGTGATTGTGATTGTGTGACTGTGATTGTGTGACTATGATTGTGGGATTGTGATTGTGTGATTGTGTGATCATCATTGAGTGATCGTGATTGTGTGATCGTGATTGTGCGAACGTGATTGTGTGATCGTGATTGTGTGATTGTGATTGTGATTGTGACTGTGTGATTGTGTGATTGTGGTTGTGTGATTGTGATTGTGTGACTGTGATTGTGTGATTGTGATTGTGGGATTGTGATTGTGTGATTGTGTGATCGTGAATGTGTGATAGTGATTGTGTGATAGTGATTGTGTGATAGTGATTGTGTGATCGTGATTGTGTGATCGTGATTGTGTGATCGTGATTGTGTGATTGTGTTATTGTGATTGTGTGATTCTGATTGTGTGATTGTGATTGTGTGATCGTGACTGTGTGATCGTGATTGTGTGATCGTGATTGTGGGATTGTGACTGTGCGATTGTGTGATCGTGATTGTTATTGTGTTATTGTGATTGTGTGATTGTGATTGCGTGATTGTGATTGTGTGATCGTGACTGTGTGATCGTGATTGTGGGTTTGTGACTGTGTGATTGTGTGATTGTGATTGTGTGATTGTGATTGTGTGATTGTGATTGTGTGATTGTGATTGTGTGATTGTGATTGTGTGATTGTGATTGTGTGATTGTGATTGTGTGATCGTGATTGTGTGATTGTGATTGTGTGATTGTGATTGTGTGATTGTGATTGTGTGATTGTGATTGTGTGATTGTGATTGTGTGATTGTGATTGTGTGATTGTGATTGTGTGATTGTGATTGTGATTGTGATTGTGTGACTGTGATTGTGTGACTGTGATTGTGGGATTGTGACTGTGTGATCGTGATTGTGTGATCATGATTGTGGGATTGTGATTATGGGATTGTGACTATGTGATTGAGTGATTGTGACTGTGTGATTGTGATTGTGTGATTGTGATTGTGATTGTGATTGTGATTGTGATTGTGATTGTGATTGTGATTGTGATTGTGATTGTGATTGCGATTGTGATTGTGATTGTGATTGTGATTGTGATTGTGATTGTGATTGTGATTGTGATTGTGATTGTGATTGTGATTGTGATTGTGTGATTGTGATTGTGTGATTGTGATGGTGTGATTGTGATTGTGTGATTGTGATTGTGTGATTGTGATTGTGTGATTGTGATTGTGTGATTGTGATTGTGTGATTGTGATTGTGTGATTGTGATTGTGTGATTGTGATTGTGTGATTGTGATTGTGCGATTGTGATTCTGTGATTGTGATTGTGTGATTGTGATTGTGTGATTGCGATTGTGTGGTTGTGATTGTGTGATTGTGATTGTGTGATCGTGACTGTGTGATCGTATTTGTGTGATCGTGATTGTGGGTTTGTGACAGTGTGATTGTGTTATTGTGATTGTGTGATTGCGATTGTGTGATTGTGACTGTGTGATTGTGATTGTGTGACTGTGATTGTGTGACTGCGAATGTGGGATTGTGACTGTGTGATCGTGATTGTGTGATCGTGATTGTGTGATCGTGATTGTGGGATTGTGACTGTGTGATTGTGTGATCGTGATTGTGTGATCGTGATTGTGTGGCCGTGATTGTGTGATCGTGATTGTGCGATCGTGTTTGTGTGATCGTGATTGTGTGCTCGTGATTGTGTGATCGTGATTGTGTGATCCTGTTTGTGTGATCGTGATTGTGTGATAGTGATTGTGTGATAGGGATTGTGTGATCGTGATTGTGTGATTGTGTTATTGTGATTGTGTGATTCTGATTGTGTGATTGTGATTGTGTGATCGTGACTGTGTGATCGTGATTGTGTGATCGTGATTGTGGGATTGTGACTGTGTGATTGTGTGATCGTGATTGTGATTGTGTTATTGTGATTGTGTGATTGTGATTGCGTGATTGTGATTGGGTGATCGTGACTGTGTGATCGTGATTGTGTGATTGTGATTGTGTGATTGTGATTGTGTGACTGTGATTGTGGGATTGTGATTGTGGGATTGTGATTATGGGATTGTGACTATGTGATTGAGTGATTGTGACTGTGTGATTGTGATTGTGTGATTGTGATTGTGTGACTGTTATTGTGTGACTGTGATTGTGGGATTGTGACTGTGTGATCGTGATTGTGTGATCCTGTTTGTGTGATCGTGATTGTGTGATAGTGATTGTGTGATAGGGATTGTGTGATCGTGATTGTGTGATTGTGTTATTGTGATTGTGTGATTCTGATTGTGTGATTGTGATTGTGTGATCGTGACTGTGTGATCGTGATTGTGTGATCGTGATTGTGGGATTGTGACTGTGTGATTGTGTGATCGTGATTGTGATTGTGTTATTGTGATTGTGTGATTGTGATTGTGTGATTGTGATTGCGTGATTGTGATTGTGTGATCGTGACTGTGTGATCGTGATTGTGTGATCGTGATTGTGTGATCGTGATTGTGTGATTGTGATTGTGTGATTGTGATTGTGTGATTGTGATTGTGTGATTGTGATTGTGTGATTGTGATTGTGTGATTGTGATTGTGTGATTGTGATTGTGTGATTGTGATTGTGTTATTGTGATTGTGTGATTGTGATTGTGTGATCGTGACTGTGTGATCGTGATTGTGTGATCGTGATTGTGGGATTGTGACTGTGTGATTGTGTGATCGTGATTGTGATTTTGTTATTGTGATTGTGTGATTGTGATTGCGTGATTGTGACTGTGTGATCCTGATTGTGAGATCGTTATTGTGGGATTGTGATTATGGGATTGTGACTGTGTGATTGAGTGATTGCGATTGTGTGATCGTGATTGTGTGATCGTGATTGTGTGATCGTGATTGTGTGATTGTGTTATTGTGATTGTGTGATTGTGATTGTGTGATCGTGACTGTGTGATCGTGTTTGTGTGATCGTGATTGTGGGTTTGTGACTGTGTGATTGTGTGATTGTGATTGTAAGATTGTGATTGTGTGATTGTGATTGTGTGACTGTGATTGTGTGACTATGATTGTGGGATTGTGATTGTGTGATTGTGTGATCATCATTGAGTGATCGTGATTGTGTGATCGTGATTGTGCGAACGTGATTGTGTGATCGTGATTGTGTGGTTGTGATTGTGATTGTGACTGTGTGATTGTGTGATTGTGGTTGTGTGATTGTGATTGTGTGACTGTGATTGTGTGATTGTGATTGTGGGATTGTGATTGTGTGATTGTGTGATCGTGAATGTGTGATAGTGATTGTGTGATAGTGATTGTGTGATAGTGATTGTGTGATCGTGATTGTGTGATCGTGATTGTGTGATCGTGATTGTGTGATTGTGTTATTGTGATTGTGTGATTCTGATTGTGTGATTGTGATTGTGTGATCGTGACTGTGTGATCGTGATTGTGTGATCGTGATTGTGGGATTGTGACTGTGCGATTGTGTGATCGTGATTGTTATTGTGTTATTGTGATTGTGTGATTGTGATTGCGTGATTGTGATTGTGTGATCGTGACTGTGTGATCGTGATTGTGGGTTTGTGACTGTGTGATTGTGTGATTGTGATTGTGTGATTGTGATTGTGTGATTGTGATTGTGTGATTGTGATTGTGTGATTGTGATTGTGTGATCGTGATTGTGTGATTGTGATTGTGTGATTGTGATTGTGTGATTGTGATTGTGTGATTGTGATTGTGTGATTGTGATTGTGTGATTGTGATTGTGTGATTGTGATTGTGTGATTGTGATTGTGATTGTGATTGTGTGACTGTGATTGTGTGACTGTGATTGTGGGATTGTGACTGTGTGATCGTGATTGTGTGATCATGATTGTGGGATTGTGATTATGGGATTGTGACTATGTGATTGAGTGATTGTGACTGTGTGATTGTGATTGTGTGATTGTGATTGTGATTGTGATTGTGATTGTGATTGTGATTGTGATTGTGATTGTGATTGTGATTGCGATTGTGATTGTGATTGTGATTGTGATTGTGATTGTGATTGTGATTGTGATTGTGATTGTGATTGTGATTGTGATTGTGATTGTGATTGTGTGATTGTGATTGTGTGATTGTGATGGTGTGATTGTGATTGTGTGATTGTGATTGTGTGATTGTGATTGTGTGATTGTGATTGTGTGATTGTGATTGTGTGATTGTGATTGTGTGACTGTGATTGTGGGATTGTGATTGTGGGATTGTGATTATGGGATTGTGACTATGTGATTGAGTGATTGTGACTGTGTGATTGTGATTGTGTGATTGTGATTGTGTGATTGTGATTGTGTGATTGTGATTGTGTGATTGTGATTGTGTGATTGTGATTGTGTGATTGTGATTGTGTGATTGTGATTGTGTGATTGTGATTGTGTGACTGTGATTGTGGGATTGTGATTGTGGGATTGTGATTATGGGATTGTGAGTATGTGATTGAGTGATTGTGATTGTGTGATTGTGATTGTGTGATTGTGATTGTGTTATTGTGATTGTGTGATTGTGATTGCGTGATTGTGATTGTGTGATCGTGACTGTGTGATCGTGATTGTGTGATCGTGATTGTGCGATTGTAATTGTGATTTTGTGGCTGTGTGATTGTGACTGTGTGACAGTGTGATTGTGATTGTGTGATCGTGATTGTGTGATCGTGATTGTGGGATTGTGACTGTGTGATTGTGTGATCGTGATTGTGTGATCGTGATTGTGTGATCGTGATTGTGTGGCCGTGATTGTGTGGTCGTGATTGTGCGATCGTGTTTGTGTGATCGTGATTGTGTGCTCGTGATTGTGTGATCGTGATTGTGTGATCCTGTTTGTGTGATCGTGATTGTGATTGAGATTGTGTGATTGTGATTGTGTGACTGTGATTGTGTGACTGTGATTGTGTGATTGTGTTATCGTGATTGTGATTGTGTGATTGTGATTGTGTGATTGTGATTGTGTGATTGTGATTGTGTGATTGTGATTGTGTGATCGTGACTGTGTGATCGTGATTGTGCGATCGTGATTGTGGGATTGTGACTGTGTGATTGTGTTATCGTGATTGTGATTGTGTGATTGTGATTATGTGATTGTGATTGTGATTGTGTGATTGTGATTGTGTGATTGTGATTGTGTGATTGTGATTGTGTGATTGTGATTGTGATTGTGATTGTGATTGTGATTGTGATTGTGATTGTGATTGTGATTGTGATTGTGATTGTGATTGTGATTGTGATTGTGATTGTGATTGTGATTGTGATTGTGATTGTGATTGTGATTGTGATTGTGATTGTGATTGTGATTGTGATTGTGATTGTGTGATTGTGATTGTGTGATTGTGATTGTGTGATAGGGATTGTGTGATCGTGATTGTGTGATTGTGTTATTGTGATTGTGTGATTCTGATTGTGTGATTGTGATTGTGTGATCGTGACTGTGTGATCGTGATTGTGTGATCGTGATTGAGGGATTGTGACTGTGTGATTGTGTGATCGTGATTGTGATTGTGTTATTGTGATTGTGTGATTGTGATTGCGGGATTGTGATTGTGTGATCGTGACTGTGTGATCGTGATTGTGTGATCGTGATTGTGCGATTGTGATTGTGATTGTGTGACTGTGTGATTGTGACTGTGTGACAGTGTGATTGTGATTGTGTGATCGTGATTGTGTGGTCGTGATTGTGTGATTGTGTTTGTGTGATTGTTGTTGTGATTGTGATTGAGTGACTGTGTGATTGTGATTGTGTGATCGTGATTGTGTGATCGTGATTGTGTGATCGTGATTGTGGGATTGTGACTGTGTGATTGTGTGATCGTGATTGTGTGATCGTGATTGTGTGATCGTGATTGTGTGGCCGTGATTGTGTGATCGTGATTGTGCGATCGTGTTTGTGTGATCGTGATTGTGTGCTCGTGATTGTGTGATCGTGATTGTGTGATCCTGTTTGTGTGATCGTGATTGTGATTGAGATTGTGTGATTGTGATTGTGTGACTGTGATTGTGTGACTGTGATTGTGTGATCGTGATTGTGTGATCGTGACTGTGTGATCGTGATTGTGCGATTGTGTTATTGTGATTGTGTTATTGTGATTGTGTTATTGTGATTGTGTGATTGTGATTGTGTGATCGTGACTGTGTGATCGTGATTGTGTGATCGTGATTGTGGGATTGTGACTGTGTGATTGTGTGATCGTGATTGTGATTGTGTGATTGTGATTATGTGATTGTGATTGTGATTGTGGGATTGTGATTATGGGATTGTGACTATGTGATTGAGTGATTGTGACTGTGTGATTGTGATTGTGTGATTGTGATTGTGTGATTGTGATTGTGTGATTGTGATTGTGTTATTGTGATTGTGTTATTGTGATTGTGTTATTGTGATTGTGTTATTGTGATTGTGTGATCGTGACTGTGTGATCGTGATTGTGGGATTGTGACTGTGTGATTGCGTGATCGTGATTGTGATTTTGTTATTGTGATTGTGTGATTGTGATTGCGTGATTGTGACTGTGTGGTCCTGATTGTGAGATCGTTATTGTGGGATTGTGATTATGGGATTGTGACTGTGTGATTGAGTGATTGTGATTGTGTGATCGTGATTGTGTGATCGTGATTGTGTGATCGTGATTGTGTGATTGTGTTATTGTGATTGTGTTATTGTGATTGTGTGATTGTGATTGTGTGATCGTGACTGTGTGATCGTGTTTGTGTGATCGTGATTGTGGGTTTGTGACTGTGTGATTGTGTGATTGTGATTGTGTGATTGTGATTGTGTGATTGTGATTGTGTGATTGTGATTGTGTGATTGTGATTGTGTGACTGTGATTGCGTGACTGTGATTGTGGGATTGTGATTGTGTGATTGTGTGATCATCATTGAGTGATCGTGATTGTGTGATCGTGATTGTGCGAACGTGATTGTGTGATCGTGATTGTGTGATCGTGATTGTGTGATTGTGTTATTGTGATGGTGTTATTGTGATTGTGTGATTGTGATTGTGTGATCGTGACTGTGTGATCGTGTTTGTGTGATCGTGATTGTGGGTTTGTGACTGTGTTATTGTGTGATTGTGATTGTGTGATTGTGATTGTGTGATTGTGATTGTGTGATGGTGATTGTGTGATTGTGATTGTGTGATTGTGATTGTGTGATTGTGATTGTGTGATTGTGATTGTGTGATTGTGATTGTGTGATTGTGATTGTGTGATTGTGATTGTGTGATTGTGATTGTGTGACTGTGATTGCGTGACTGTGATTGTGGGATTGTGATTGTGTGATTGTGTGATCATCATTGAGTGATCGTGATTGTGTGATCGTGATTGTGCGAACGTGATTGTGTGATCGTGATTGTGTGATTGTGATTGTGATTGTGACTGTGTGATTGTGTGATAGGGATTGTGTGATCGTGATTGTGTGATTGTGTTATTGTGATTGTGTGATTCTGATTGTGTGATTGTGATTGTGTGATCGTGACTGTGTGATCGTGATTGTGTGATCGTGATTGTGGGATTGTGATTATGGGATTGTGACTATGTGATTGAGTGATTGTGACTGTGTGATTGTGATTGTGTGATTGTGATTGTGTGATTGTGACTGTGTGATTGTGATTGTGTGATTGTGATTGTGTGATTGTGATTGTGTGATTGTGATTGTGTGATTGTGATTGTGTGATTGTGATTGTGTGATTGTGATTGTGTGATTGTGATTGTGTGATTGTGATTGTGTGATTGTGATTGTGTGGTTGTGATTGTGTGATTGTGATTGTGTGATTGTGATTGTGTGATTGCGATTGTGTGGTTGTGATTGTGTGATTGTGATTGTGTGATCGTGACTGTGTGATCGTATTTGTGTGATCGTGATTGTGGGTTTGTGACAGTGTGATTGTGTTATTGTGATTGTGTGATTGCGATTGTGTGATTGTGACTGTGTGATTGTGATTGTGTGACTGTGATTGTGTGACTGCGAATGTGGGATTGTGACTGTGTGATCGTGATTGTGTGATCGTGATTGTGTGATCGTGATTGTGGGATTGTAACTGTGTGATTGTGTGATCGTGATTGTGTGATCGTGATTGTGTGGCCGTGATTGTGTGATCGTGATTGTGCGATCGTGTTTGTGTGATCGTGATTGTGTGCTCGTGATTGTGTGATCGTGATTGTGTGATCCTGTTTGTGTGATCGTGATTGTGTGATAGTGATTGTGTGATAGGGATTGTGTGATCGTGATTGTGTGATTGTGTTATTGTGATTGTGTGATTCTGATTGTGTGATTGTGATTGTGTGATCGTGACTGTGTGATCGTGATTGTGTGATCGTGATTGTGGGATTGTGACTGTGTGATTGTGTGATCGTGATTGTGATTGTGTTATTGTGATTGTGTGATTGTGATTGCGTGATTGTGATTGTGTGATCGTGACTGTGTGATCGTGATTGTGTGATCGTGATTGTGCGATTGTGATTGTGATTGTGTGACTGTGTGATTGTGACTGTGTGACAGTGTGATTGTGATTGTGTGATCGTGATTGTGTGGTCGTGATTGTGTGATTGTGTTTGTGTGATTGTTGTTGTGATTGTGATTGAGTGACTGTGTGATTGTGATTGTGTGATCGTGATTGTGTGATCGTGATTGTGTGATCGTGATTGTGTGATCGTGATTGTGGGATTGTGACTGTGTGATTGTGTGATCGTGATTGTGTGATCGTGATTGTGTGGCCGTGATTGTGTGATCGTGATTGTGCGATCGTGTTTGTGTGATCGTGATTGTGTGCTCGTGATTGTGTGATCGTGATTGTGTGATCCTGTTTGTCTGATCGTGATTGTGATTGAGATTGTGTGATTGTGATTGTGTGACTGTGATTGTGTGACTGTGATTGTGTGATCGTGATTGTGTGATCGTGACTGTGTGATCGTGATTGTGTGGTTGTGTTATTGTGATTGTGTTATTGTGATTGTGTGATTGTGATTGAGTGATCGTGACTGTGTGATCGTGATTATGGATTTGTGACTGTGTGATTGTGTGATTGTGATTGTGTGATTGTGATTGTGATTGTGATTGTGATTGTGATTGTGTGACTGTGATTGTGTGACTGTGATTGTGTGACTGTGATTGTGGGATTGTGACTGTGTGATCGTGATTGTGTGATCGTGATTGTGGGATTGTGATTATGGGATTGTGACTATGTGATTGAGTGATTGTGACTGTGTGATTGTGATTGTGTGATTGTGATTGTGTGACTGTGATTGTGTGACTGTGATTGTGTGATCGTGATTGTGTGATCGTGACTGTGTGATCGTGATTGTGTGATTGTGTTATTGTGATTGTGTTATTGTGATTGTGTGATTGTGATTGTGTGATCGTGACTGTGTGATCGTGACTGTGTGATCGTGATTATGGATTTGTGACTGTGTGATTGTGTGATTGTGATTGTGTGATTGTGATTGTGTGATTGTGATTGTGATTGTGATTGTGTGACTGTGATTGTGTGACTGTGATTGTGTGACTGTGATTGTGTGACTGTGATTGTGTGACTGTGATTGTGGGATTGTGACTGTGTGATCGTGATTGTGTGATCGTGATTGTGGGATTGTGATTATGGGATTGTGACTATGTGATTGAGTGATTGTGACTGTGTGATTGTGATTGTGTGATTGTGATTGTGTGATTGTGATTGTGTGATTGTGATTGTGTGATTCTGATTGTGTGATTGTGATTGTGTGATCGTGACTGTGTGATCGTCATTGTGTGATCGTGATTGTGGGATTGTGACTGTGTGATTGTGTGATCGTGATTGTGATTGTGTTATTGTGATTGTGTGATTGTGATTGCGTGATTGTGATTGTGTGATCGTGACTGTGTGATCGTGATTGTGTGATCGTGATTGTGCGATTGTGATTGTGATTGTGTGACTGTGTGATTGTGACTGTGTGACAGTGTGATTGTGATTGTGTGATCGTGATTGTGTGGTCGTGATTGTGTGATTGTGTTTGTGTGATTGTTATTGTGATTGTGATTGAGTGACTGTGTGATTGTGATTGTGTGATCGTGATTGTGTGATCGTGATTGTGTGATCGTGATTGTGTGATCGTGATTGTGGGATTGTGACTTTGTGATTGTGTGATCGTGATTGTGTGGTCGTGATTGTGTGATCGTGATTGTGTGGCCGTGATTGTGTGATCGTGATTGTGCGATCGTGTTTGTGTGATCGTGATTGTGTGCTCGTGATTGTGTGATCGTGATTGTGTGATCCTGTTTGTGTGATCGTGATTGTGATTGAGATTGTGTGATTGTGATTGTGTGACTGTGATTGTGTGACTGTGATTGTGTGATCGTGATTGTGTGATCGTGACTGTGTGATCGTGATTGTGCGATTGTGTTATTGTGATTGTGTTATTGTGATTGTGTTATTGTGATTGTGTGATTGTGATTGTGTGATCGTGACTGTGTGATCGTGATTGTGTGATCGTGATTGTGGGATTGTGACTGTGTGATCGTGTGATCGTGATTGTGATTGTGTGATTGTGATTATGTGATTGTGATTGTGATTGTGTGATTGTGATTGTGTGATTGTGATTGTGTGATTGTGATTGTGTGATTGTGATTGTGTGATTGTGATTGTGTGATTGTGACTGTGATTGTGATTGTGATTGTGATTGTGATTGTGATTGTGATTGTGATTGTGATTGTGATTGTGATTGTGATTGTGATTGTGATTGTGTGATTGTGATGGTGTGATTGTGATGGTGTGATTGTGATTGTGTGATTGTGATTGTGTGATTGTGATTGTGTGATTGTGATTGTGTGATTGTGACTGTGTGATTGTGATTGTGTGATTGTGATTGTGTGACTGTGATTGTGGGATTGTGATTGTGGGATTGTGATTATGGGATTGTGACTATGTGATTGAGTGATTGTGACTGTGTGATTGTGATTGTGTGATTGTGATTGTGTGACTGTGATTGTGTGACTGTGATTGTGGGATTGTGACTGTGTGATCGTGATTGTGTGATCGTGATTGTGGGATTGTGATTATGGGATTGTGACTATGTGATTGAGTGATTGTGACTGTGTGATTGTGATTGTGTGATTGTGATTGTGTGATTGTGATTGTGTGATTGTGATTGTGTTATTGTGATTGTGTTATTGTGATTGTGTTATTGTGATTGTGTTATTGTGATTGTGTGAGCGTGACTGTGTGATCGTGATTGTGGGATTGTGACTGTGTGATTGCGTGATCGTGATTGTGATTTTGTTATTGTGATTGTGTGATTGTGATTGCGTGATTGTGACTGTGTGGTCCTGATTGTGAGATCGTTATTGTGGGATTGTGATTATGGGATTGTGACTGTGTGATTGAGTGATTGTGATTGTGTGATCGTGATTGTGTGATCGTGATTGTGTGATCGTGATTATGTGATTGTGTTATTGTGATTGTGTTATTGTGATTGTGTGATTGTGATTGTGTGATCGTGACTGTGTGATCGTGTTTGTGTGATCGTGATTGTGGGTTTGTGACTGTGTGATTGTGTGATTGTGATTGTGTGATTGTGATTGTGTGATTGTGATTGTGTGATTGTGATTGTGTGACTGTGATTGCGTGACTGTGATTGTGGGATTGTGATTGTGTGATTGTGTGATCATCATTGAGTGATCGTGATTGTGTGATCGTGATTGTGCGAACGTGATTGTGTGATCGTGATTGTGTGATCGTGATTGTGTGATTGTGTTATTGTGATGGTGTTATTGTGATTGTGTGATTGTGATTGTGTGATCGTGACTGTGTGATCGTGTTTGTGTGATCGTGATTGTGGGTTTGTGACTGTGTTATTGTGTGATTGTGATTGTGTGATTGTGATTGTGTGATGGTGATTGTGTGATTGTGATTGTGTGATTGTGATTGTGTGATTGTGATTGTGTGATTGTGATTGTGTGATTGTGATTGTGTGATTGTGATTGTGTGATTGTGATTGTGTGATTGTGATTGTGTGACTGTGATTGCGTGACTGTGATTGTGGGATTGTGATTGTGTGATTGTGTGATCATCATTGAGTGATCGTGATTGTGTGATCGTGATTGTGCGAACGTGATTGTGTGATCGTGATTGTGTGATTGTGATTGTGATTGTGACTGTGTGATTGTGTGATAGGGATTGTGTGATCGTGATTGTGTGATTGTGTTATTGTGATTGTGTGATTCTGATTGTGTGATTGTGATTGTGTGATCGTGACTGTGTGATCGTGATTGTGTGATCGTGATTGTGCGATTGTGATTGTGATTGTGTGACTGTGTGATTGTGACTGTGTGACAGTTTGATTGTGATTGTGTGATCGTGATTGTGTGGTCGTGATTGTGTGATTGTGTTTGTGTGATTGTTGTTGTGATTGTGATTGAGTGACTGTGTGATTGTGATTGTGTGATCGTGATTGTGTGATCGTGATTGTGTGATCGTGATTGTGTGATCGTGATTGTGGGATTGTGACTGTGTGATTGTGTGATCGTGATTGTGTGATCGTGATTGTGTGATCGTGATTGTGTGGCCGTGATTGTGTGATCGTGATTGTGCGATCGTGTTTGTGTGATCGTGATTGTGTGCTCGTGATTGTGTGATCGTGATTGTGTGATCCTGTTTGTGTGATCGTGATTGTGATTGAGATTGTGTGATTGTGATTGTGTGACTGTGATTGTGTGACTGTGATTGTGTGATCGTGATTGTGTGATCGTGACTGTGTGATCGTGATTGTGCGATTGTGTTATTGTGATTGTGTTATTGTGATTGTGTTATTGTGATTGTGTGATTGTGATTGTGTGATCGTGACTGTGTGATCGTGATTGTGTGATCGTGATTGTGGGATTGTGACTGTGTGATTGTGTGATCGTGATTGTGATTGTGTGATTGTGATTATGTGATTGTGATTGCGATTGTGTGATTGTGATTGTGTGATTGTGATTGTGTGATTGTGACTGTGATTGTGATTGTGATTGTGATTGTGATTGTGATTGTGATTGTGATTGTGATTGTGATTGTGATTGTGATTGTGTGATTGTGATGGTGTGATTGTGATGGTGTGATTGTGATTGTGTGATTGTGATTGTGTGATTGTGATTGTGTGATTGTGATTGTGTGATTGTGATTGTGTGATTGTGATTGTGTGATTGTGATTGTGTGACTGTGATTGTGGGATTGTGATTGTGGGATTGTGATTATGGGATTGTGACTATGTGATTGAGTGATTGTGACTGTGTGATTGTGATTGTGTGATTGTGATTGTGTGACTGTGATTGTGTGACTGTGATTGTGGGATTGTGACTGTGTGATCGTGATTGTGTGATCGTGATTGTGGGATTGTGATTATGGGATTGTGACTATGTGATTGAGTGATTGTGACTGTGTGATTGTGATTGTGTGATTGTGATTGTGTGATTGTGATTGTGTGATTGTGATTGTGTTATTGTGATTGTGTTATTGTGATTGTGTTATTGTGATTGTGTTATTGTGATTGTGTGATCGTGACTGTGTGATCGTGATTGTGGGATTGTGACTGTGTGATTGTGTGATCGTGATTGTGATTTTGTTATTGTGATTGTGTGATTGTGATTGCGTGATTGTGATTGTGTGATTGTGATTGTGTGATTGTGATTGTGTGATTGTGATTGTGTGATTGTGATTGTGTGACTGTGATTGCGTGACTGTGATTGTGGGATTGTGATTGTGTGATTGTGTGATCATCATTGAGTGATCGTGATTGTGTGATCGTGATTGTGCGAACGTGATTGTGTGATCGTGATTGTGTGATTGTGATTGTGATTGTGACTGTGTGATTGTGTGATCGTGATTGTGATTGTGTTATTGTGATTGTGTGATTGTGATTGCGTGATTGTGATTGTGTGATCGTGACTGTGTGATCGTGATTGTGTGATCGTGATTGTGCGATTGTGATTGTGATTGTGTGACTGTGTGATTGTGACTGTGTGACAGTGTGATTGTGATTGTGTGATCGTGATTGTGTGGTCGTGATTGTGTGATTGTGTTTGTGTGATTGTTGTTGTGATTGTGATTGAGTGATTGTGTGATCGTGATTGTGTGATCGTGATTGTGTGATCGTGATTGTGGGATTGTGACTGTGTGATTGTGTGATCGTGATTGTGTGATCGTGATTGTGTGGCCGTGATTGTGTGATCGTGATTGTGCGATCGTGTTTGTGTGATCGTGATTGTGTGCTCGTGATTGTGTGATCGTGATTGTGTGATCCTGTTTGTGTGATCGTGATTGTGATTGAGATTGTGTGATTGTGATTGTGTGATTGTGATTGTGTGATTGTGATGGTGTGAATGTGATTGTGTGATTGTGATTGTGTGATTGTGATTGTGTGATTGTGATTGTGTGATTGTGATTGTGTGATTGTGATTGTGTGATTGTGATTGTGTGATCGTGACTGTGTGATCGTGATTGTGTGATCGTGATTGTGGGATTGTGACTGTGTGATTGTGTGATCGTGATTGTGATTTTGTTATTGTGATTGTGTAATTGTGATTGCGTGATTGTGACTGTGTGATCCTGATTGTGAGATCGTTATTGTGGGATTGTGATTATGGGATTGTGACTGTGTGATTGAGTGATTGTGATTGTGTGATCGTGATTGTGTGATCGTGATTGTGTGATCGTGATTGTGTGATCGTGATTGTGTGATCGTGATTGTGTGATCGTAATTGTGTGATTGTGTTATTGTGATTATGTTATTGTGATTGTGTGATTGTGATTGTGTGATCGTGACTGTGTGATCGTGATTGTGTGATCGTGATTGCGGGATTGTGACTGTGTGATTGTGTGATCGTGATTGCGATTGTGTGATTGTGATTATGTGATTGTGATTGTGTGATTGTGATTGTGTGATTGTGATTGTGTGATTGTGATTGTGTGATTGTGATTGTGTGATTGTGATTGTGTGATTGTGATTGTGTGATTGTGATTGTGTGATTGTGATTGTGTGACTGTGATTGTGGGATTGTGATTGTGGGATTGTGATTGTGTGATTGTGTGATCGTGATTGTGTGATCGCAAATGTGGGATTGTGACTGTGTGATTGTGTGATTGTGATTGTGATTGTGATTGTGATTGTGACTGTGTGATTGTGTGATTGTGGTTGTGTGATTGTGATTGTGTGACTGTGATTGTGTGATTGTGATTGTGGGATTGTGATTGTGTGATTGTGTGATCGTGATTGTGTGATAGTGATTGTGTGATAGTGATTGTGTGATTGTGTTATTGTGATTATGTGATTCTGATTGTGCGATTGTGATTGTGTGATCGTGATTGTGGGATTGTGACTGTGTGATTGTGTGATCGTGATTGTGTGATCCTGTTTGTGTGATCTAGATTGTGATGGAGATTGTGTGACTGTGATTGTGTGACTGTGATTGTGTGATCGTGATTGTGTGATCGCGACTGTGTGATCGTGATTGTGTGATTGTGTTATTGTGATTGTGTTATTGTGATTGTGTGATTGTGATTGTGTGATCGTGATTGTGTGATCGTGATTGTGGGATTGTGACTGTGTGATTGTGTGATCGTGATTGTGATTGTGATGGTGTGATTGTGATTGTGTGATTGTGATTGTGTGATTGTGATTGTGTGATTGTGATTGTGTGATTGTGATTGTGTTATTGTGATTGTGTGATTGTGATTGTGTGACTGTGATTGTGGGATTGTGATTATGGGATTGTGACTATGTGATTGAGTGATTGTGACTGTGTGATTGTGATTGTGTGATTGTGATTGTGTGATTGTGATTGTGTGATTGTGATTGTGTGATTGTGATTGTGTGATTGTGATTGTGTGATTGTGATTGTGTGATTGTGATTGTGTGATTGTGATTGTGTGATTGTGATTGTGTGATTGTGATTGTGATTGTGATTGTGATTGTGATTGTGATTGTGATTGTGATTGTGATTGTGATTGTGATTGTGATTGTGATTGTGATTGTGATTGTGATTGTGATTGTGATTGTGATTGTGATTGTGATTGTGATTGTGATGGTGTGATTGTGATTGTGTGATTGTGATTGTGTGATTGTGATTGTGTGATTGTGATTGTGTGATTGTGATTGTGTGATTGTGATTGTGTGATTGTGATTGTGTGACTGTGATTGTGGGATTGTGATTATGGGATTGTGACTATGTGATTGAGTGATTGTGACTGTGTGATTGTGATTGTGTGATTGTGATTGTGTGATTGTGATTGTGTGACTGTGATTGTGGGATTGTGATTGTGGGATTGTGATTGTGTGATTGTGATTGTGTGATAGTGATTGTGATTGTGATTGTGTGATTGTGATTGTGTGATTGTAATTGTGTGATTGTGATTGTGTGATTGTGATTGTGTGATTGTGATTGTGTGATTGTGATTGTGTGATTGTGATTGTGTGATTGTGATGGTGTGAATGTGATTGTGTGATTGTGATTGTGTGATTGTGATTGTGTGATTGTGATTGTGTGATTGTGATTGTGTGATTGTGATTGTGTGATCGTGACTGTGTGATCGTGATTGTGTGATCGTGATTGTGGGATTGTGACTGTGTGATTGTGTGATCGTGATTGTGATTTTGTTATTGCGATTGTGTAATTGTGATTGCGTGATTGTGACTGTGTGATCCTGATTGTGAGATCGTTATTGTGGGATTGTGATTATGGGATTGTGACTGTGTGATTGAGTGATTGTGATTGTGTGATCGTGATTGTGTGATCGTGATTGTGTGATCGTGATTGTGTGATCGTGATTGTGTGATCGTGATTGTGTGATCGTAATTGTGTGATTGTGTTATTGTGATTATGTTATTGTGATTGTGTGATTGTGATTGTGTGATCGTGACTGTGTGATCGTGATTGTGTGATCGTGATTGCGGGATTGTGACTGTGTGATTGTGTGATCGTGATTGCGATTGTGTGATTGTGATTATGTGATTGTGATTGTGTGATTGTGATTGTGTGATTGTGATTGTGTGATTGTGATTGTGTGATTGTGATTGTGTGATTGTGATTGTGTGATTGTGATTGTGTGATTGTGATTGTGTGATTGTGATTGTGTGACTGTGATTGTGGGATTGTGATTGTGGGATTGTGATTGTGTGATTGTGTGATCGTGATTGTGTGATCGCAAATGTGGGATTGTGACTGTGTGATTGTGTGATTGTGATTGTGATTGTGATTGTGATTGTGACTGTGTGATTGTGTGATTGTGGTTGTGTGATTGTGATTGTGTGACTGTGATTGTGTGATTGTGATTGTGGGATTGTGATTGTGTGATTGTGTGATCGTGATTGTGTGATAGTGATTGTGTGATAGTGATTGTGTGATTGTGTTATTGTGATTATGTGATTCTGATTGTGCGATTGTGATTGTGTGATCGTGATTGTGGGATTGTGACTGTGTGATTGTGTGATCGTGATTGTGTGATCCTGTTTGTGTGATCTAGATTGTGATGGAGATTGTGTGACTGTGATTGTGTGACTGTGATTGTGTGATCGTGATTGTGTGATCGCGACTGTGTGATCGTGATTGTGTGATTGTGTTATTGTGATTGTGTTATTGTGATTGTGTGATTGTGATTGTGTGATCGTGATTGTGTGATCGTGATTGTGGGATTGTGACTGTGTGATTGTGTGATCGTGATTGTGATTGTGATGGTGTGATTGTGATTGTGTGATTGTGATTGTGATTGAGATTGTGTGATTGTGATTGTGTGACTGTGATTGTGTGACTGTGATTGTGTGATCGTGATTGTGTGATCGTGACTGTGTGATCGTGATTGTGCGATTGTGTTATTGTGATTGTGTTATTGTGATTGTGTTATTGTGATTGTGTGATTGTGATTGTGTGATCGTGACTGTGTGATCGTGATTGTGTGATCGTGATTGTGGGATTGTGACTGTGTGATTGTGTGATCGTGATTGTGATTGTGTGATTGTGATTATGTGATTGTGATTGTGATTGTGGGATTGTGATTATGGGATTGTGACTATGTGATTGAGTGATTGTGACTGTGTGATTGTGATTGTGTGATTGTGATTGTGTGATTGTGATTGTGTGATTGTGATTGTGTTATTGTGATTGTGTTATTGTGATTGTGTTATTGTGATTGTGTTATTGTGATTGTGTGATCGTGACTGTGTGATCGTGATTGTGGGATTGTGACTGTGTGATTGCGTGATCGTGATTGTGATTTTGTTATTGTGATTGTGTGATTGTGATTGCGTGATTGTGACTGTGTGGTCCTGATTGTGAGATCGTTATTGTGGGATTGTGATTATGGGATTGTGACTGTGTGATTGAGTGATTGTGATTGTGTGATCGTGATTGTGTGATCGTGATTGTGTGATCGTGATTGTGTGATTGTGTTATTGTGATTGTGTTATTGTGATTGTGTGATTGTGATTGTGTGATCGTGACTGTGTGATCGTGTTTGTGTGATCGTGATTGTGGGTTTGTGACTGTGTGATTGTGTGATTGTGATTGTGTGATTGTGATTGTGTGATTGTGATTGTGTGATTGTGATTGTGTGATTGTGTGATTGTGATTGTGTGACTGTGATTGCGTGACTGTGATTGTGGGATTGTGATTGTGTGATTGTGTGATCATCATTGAGTGATCGTGATTGTGTGATCGTGATTGTGCGAACGTGATTGTGTGATCGTGATTGTGTGATCGTGATTGTGTGATTGTGTTATTGTGATGGTGTTATTGTGATTGTGTGATTGTGATTGTGTGATCGTGACTGTGTGATCGTGTTTGTGTGATCGTGATTGTGGGTTTGTGACTGTGTTATTGTGTGATTGTGATTGTGTGATTGTGATTGTGTGATTGTGATTGTGTGATGGTGATTGTGTGATTGTGATTGTGTGATTGTGATTGTGTGATTGTGATTGTGTGATTGTGATTGTGTGATTGTGATTGTGTGATTGTGATTGTGTGATTGTGATTGTGTGATTGTGATTGTGTGACTGTGATTGCGTGACTGTGATTGTGGGATTGTGATTGTGTGATTGTGTGATCATCATTGAGTGATCGTGATTGTGTGATCGTGATTGTGCGAACGTGATTGTGTGATCGTGATTGTGTGATTGTGATTGTGATTGTGACTGTGTGATTGTGTGATAGGGATTGTGTGATCGTGATTGTGTGATTGTGTTATTGTGATTGTGTGATTCTGATTGTGTGATTGTGATTGTGTGATCGTGACTGTGTGATCGTGATTGTGTGATCGTGATTGTGGGATTGTGATTATGGGATTGTGACTATGTGATTGAGTGATTGTGACTGTGTGATTGTGATTGTGTGATTGTGATTGTGTGATTGTGATTGTGTGATTGTGATTGTGTGATTGTGATTGTGTGATTGTGATTGTGTGATTGTGATTGTGTGATTGTGATTGTGTGATTGTGATTGTGTGATTGTGATTGTGTGATTGTGATTGTGTGATTGTGATTGTGTGGTTGTGATTGTGTGATTGTGATTGTGTGATTGTGATTGTGTGATTGCGATTGTGTGGTTGTGATTGTGTGATTGTGATTGTGTGATCGTGACTGTGTGATCGTATTTGTGTGATCGTGATTGTGGGTTTGTGACAGTGTGATTGTGTTATTGTGATTGTGTGATTGCGATTGTGTGATTGTGACTGTGTGATTGTGATTGTGTGACTGTGATTGTGTGACTGCGAATGTGGGATTGTGACTGTGTGATCGTGATTGTGTGATCGTGATTGTGTGATCGTGATTGTGGGATTGTAACTGTGTGATTGTGTGATCGTGATTGTGTGATCGTGATTGTGTGGCCGTGATTGTGTGATCGTGATTGTGCGATCGTGTTTGTGTGATCGTGATTGTGTGCTCGTGATTGTGTGATCGTGATTGTGTGATCCTGTTTGTGTGATCGTGATTGTGTGATAGTGATTGTGTGATAGGGATTGTGTGATCGTGATTGTGTGATTGTGTTATTGTGATTGTGTGATTCTGATTGTGTGATTGTGATTGTGTGATCGTGACTGTGTGATCGTGATTGTGTGATCGTGATTGTGGGATTGTGACTGTGTGATTGTGTGATCGTGATTGTGATTGTGTTATTGTGATTGTGTGATTGTGATTGCGTGATTGTGATTGTGTGATCGTGACTGTGTGATCGTGATTGTGTGATCGTGATTGTGCGATTGTGATTGTGATTGTGTGACTGTGTGATTGTGACTGTGTGACAGTGTGATTGTGATTGTGTGATCGTGATTGTGTGGTCGTGATTGTGTGATTGTGTTTGTGTGATTGTTGTTGTGATTGTGATTGAGTGACTGTGTGATTGTGATTGTGTGATCGTGATTGTGTGATCGTGATTGTGTGATCGTGATTGTGTGATCGTGATTGTGGGATTGTGACTGTGTGATTGTGTGATCGTGATTGTGTGATCGTGATTGTGTGGCCGTGATTGTGTGATCGTGATTGTGCGATCGTGTTTGTGTGATCGTGATTGTGTGCTCGTGATTGTGTGATCGTGATTGTGTGATCCTGTTTGTCTGATCGTGATTGTGATTGAGATTGTGTGATTGTGATTGTGTGACTGTGATTGTGTGACTGTGATTGTGTGATCGTGATTGTGTGATCGTGACTGTGTGATCGTGATTGTGTGGTTGTGTTATTGTGATTGTGTTATTGTGATTGTGTGATTGTGATTGAGTGATCGTGACTGTGTGATCGTGATTATGGATTTGTGACTGTGTGATTGTGTGATTGTGATTGTGTGATTGTGATTGTGATTGTGATTGTGATTGTGTGACTGTGATTGTGTGACTGTGATTGTGTGACTGTGATTGTGGGATTGTGACTGTGTGATCGTGATTGTGTGATCGTGATTGTGGGATTGTGATTATGGGATTGTGACTATGTGATTGAGTGATTGTGACTGTGTGATTGTGATTGTGTGATTGTGATTGTGTGACTGTGATTGTGTGACTGTGATTGTGTGATCGTGATTGTGTGATCGTGACTGTGTGATCGTGATTGTGTGATTGTGTTATTGTGATTGTGTTATTGTGATTGTGTGATTGTGATTGTGTGATCGTGACTGTGTGATCGTGACTGTGTGATCGTGATTATGGATTTGTGACTGTGTGATTGTGTGATTGTGATTGTGTGATTGTGATTGTGTGATTGTGATTGTGATTGTGATTGTGTGACTGTGATTGTGTGACTGTGATTGTGTGACTGTGATTGTGTGACTGTGATTGTGTGACTGTGATTGTGGGATTGTGACTGTGTGATCGTGATTGTGTGATCGTGATTGTGGGATTGTGATTATGGGATTGTGACTATGTGATTGAGTGATTGTGACTGTGTGATTGTGATTGTGTGATTGTGATTGTGTGATTGTGATTGTGTGATTGTGATTGTGTGATTCTGATTGTGTGATTGTGATTGTGTGATCGTGACTGTGTGATCGTCATTGTGTGATCGTGATTGTGGGATTGTGACTGTGTGATTGTGTGATCGTGATTGTGATTGTGTTATTGTGATTGTGTGATTGTGATTGCGTGATTGTGATTGTGTGATCGTGACTGTGTGATCGTGATTGTGTGATCGTGATTGTGCGATTGTGATTGTGATTGTGTGACTGTGTGATTGTGACTGTGTGACAGTGTGATTGTGATTGTGTGATCGTGATTGTGTGGTCGTGATTGTGTGATTGTGTTTGTGTGATTGTTATTGTGATTGTGATTGAGTGACTGTGTGATTGTGATTGTGTGATCGTGATTGTGTGATCGTGATTGTGTGATCGTGATTGTGTGATCGTGATTGTGGGATTGTGACTTTGTGATTGTGTGATCGTGATTGTGTGGTCGTGATTGTGTGATCGTGATTGTGTGGCCGTGATTGTGTGATCGTGATTGTGCGATCGTGTTTGTGTGATCGTGATTGTGTGCTCGTGATTGTGTGATCGTGATTGTGTGATCCTGTTTGTGTGATCGTGATTGTGATTGAGATTGTGTGATTGTGATTGTGTGACTGTGATTGTGTGACTGTGATTGTGTGATCGTGATTGTGTGATCGTGACTGTGTGATCGTGATTGTGCGATTGTGTTATTGTGATTGTGTTATTGTGATTGTGTTATTGTGATTGTGTGATTGTGATTGTGTGATCGTGACTGTGTGATCGTGATTGTGTGATCGTGATTGTGGGATTGTGACTGTGTGATCGTGTGATCGTGATTGTGATTGTGTGATTGTGATTATGTGATTGTGATTGTGATTGTGTGATTGTGATTGTGTGATTGTGATTGTGTGATTGTGATTGTGTGATTGTGATTGTGTGATTGTGATTGTGTGATTGTGACTGTGATTGTGATTGTGATTGTGATTGTGATTGTGATTGTGATTGTGATTGTGATTGTGATTGTGATTGTGATTGTGATTGTGATTGTGTGATTGTGATGGTGTGATTGTGATGGTGTGATTGTGATTGTGTGATTGTGATTGTGTGATTGTGATTGTGTGATTGTGATTGTGTGATTGTGACTGTGTGATTGTGATTGTGTGATTGTGATTGTGTGACTGTGATTGTGGGATTGTGATTGTGGGATTGTGATTATGGGATTGTGACTATGTGATTGAGTGATTGTGACTGTGTGATTGTGATTGTGTGATTGTGATTGTGTGACTGTGATTGTGTGACTGTGATTGTGGGATTGTGACTGTGTGATCGTGATTGTGTGATCGTGATTGTGGGATTGTGATTATGGGATTGTGACTATGTGATTGAGTGATTGTGACTGTGTGATTGTGATTGTGTGATTGTGATTGTGTGATTGTGATTGTGTGATTGTGATTGTGTTATTGTGATTGTGTTATTGTGATTGTGTTATTGTGATTGTGTTATTGTGATTGTGTGAGCGTGACTGTGTGATCGTGATTGTGGGATTGTGACTGTGTGATTGCGTGATCGTGATTGTGATTTTGTTATTGTGATTGTGTGATTGTGATTGCGTGATTGTGACTGTGTGGTCCTGATTGTGAGATCGTTATTGTGGGATTGTGATTATGGGATTGTGACTGTGTGATTGAGTGATTGTGATTGTGTGATCGTGATTGTGTGATCGTGATTGTGTGATCGTGATTATGTGATTGTGTTATTGTGATTGTGTTATTGTGATTGTGTGATTGTGATTGTGTGATCGTGACTGTGTGATCGTGTTTGTGTGATCGTGATTGTGGGTTTGTGACTGTGTGATTGTGTGATTGTGATTGTGTGATTGTGATTGTGTGATTGTGATTGTGTGATTGTGATTGTGTGACTGTGATTGCGTGACTGTGATTGTGGGATTGTGATTGTGTGATTGTGTGATCATCATTGAGTGATCGTGATTGTGTGATCGTGATTGTGCGAACGTGATTGTGTGATCGTGATTGTGTGATCGTGATTGTGTGATTGTGTTATTGTGATGGTGTTATTGTGATTGTGTGATTGTGATTGTGTGATCGTGACTGTGTGATCGTGTTTGTGTGATCGTGATTGTGGGTTTGTGACTGTGTTATTGTGTGATTGTGATTGTGTGATTGTGATTGTGTGATGGTGATTGTGTGATTGTGATTGTGTGATTGTGATTGTGTGATTGTGATTGTGTGATTGTGATTGTGTGATTGTGATTGTGTGATTGTGATTGTGTGATTGTGATTGTGTGATTGTGATTGTGTGACTGTGATTGCGTGACTGTGATTGTGGGATTGTGATTGTGTGATTGTGTGATCATCATTGAGTGATCGTGATTGTGTGATCGTGATTGTGCGAACGTGATTGTGTGATCGTGATTGTGTGATTGTGATTGTGATTGTGACTGTGTGATTGTGTGATAGGGATTGTGTGATCGTGATTGTGTGATTGTGTTATTGTGATTGTGTGATTCTGATTGTGTGATTGTGATTGTGTGATCGTGACTGTGTGATCGTGATTGTGTGATCGTGATTGTGCGATTGTGATTGTGATTGTGTGACTGTGTGATTGTGACTGTGTGACAGTTTGATTGTGATTGTGTGATCGTGATTGTGTGGTCGTGATTGTGTGATTGTGTTTGTGTGATTGTTGTTGTGATTGTGATTGAGTGACTGTGTGATTGTGATTGTGTGATCGTGATTGTGTGATCGTGATTGTGTGATCGTGATTGTGTGATCGTGATTGTGGGATTGTGACTGTGTGATTGTGTGATCGTGATTGTGTGATCGTGATTGTGTGATCGTGATTGTGTGGCCGTGATTGTGTGATCGTGATTGTGCGATCGTGTTTGTGTGATCGTGATTGTGTGCTCGTGATTGTGTGATCGTGATTGTGTGATCCTGTTTGTGTGATCGTGATTGTGATTGAGATTGTGTGATTGTGATTGTGTGACTGTGATTGTGTGACTGTGATTGTGTGATCGTGATTGTGTGATCGTGACTGTGTGATCGTGATTGTGCGATTGTGTTATTGTGATTGTGTTATTGTGATTGTGTTATTGTGATTGTGTGATTGTGATTGTGTGATCGTGACTGTGTGATCGTGATTGTGTGATCGTGATTGTGGGATTGTGACTGTGTGATTGTGTGATCGTGATTGAGATTGTGTGATTGTGATTATGTGATTGTGATTGCGATTGTGTGATTGTGATTGTGTGATTGTGATTGTGTGATTGTGACTGTGATTGTGATTGTGATTGTGATTGTGATTGTGATTGTGATTGTGATTGTGATTGTGATTGTGATTGTGATTGTGTGATTGTGATGGTGTGATTGTGATGGTGTGATTGTGATTGTGTGATTGTGATTGTGTGATTGTGATTGTGTGATTGTGATTGTGTGATTGTGATTGTGTGATTGTGATTGTGTGATTGTGATTGTGTGACTGTGATTGTGGGATTGTGATTGTGGGATTGTGATTATGGGATTGTGACTATGTGATTGAGTGATTGTGACTGTGTGATTGTGATTGTGTGATTGTGATTGTGTGACTGTGATTGTGTGACTGTGATTGTGGGATTGTGACTGTGTGATCGTGATTGTGTGATCGTGATTGTGGGATTGTGATTATGGGATTGTGACTATGTGATTGAGTGATTGTGACTGTGTGATTGTGATTGTGTGATTGTGATTGTGTGATTGTGATTGTGTGATTGTGATTGTGTTATTGTGATTGTGTTATTGTGATTGTGTTATTGTGATTGTGTTATTGTGATTGTGTGATCGTGACTGTGTGATCGTGATTGTGGGATTGTGACTGTGTGATTGTGTGATCGTGATTGTGATTTTGTTATTGTGATTGTGTGATTGTGATTGCGTGATTGTGATTGTGTGATTGTGATTGTGTGATTGTGATTGTGTGATTGTGATTGTGTGATTGTGATTGTGTGACTGTGATTGCGTGACTGTGATTGTGGGATTGTGATTGTGTGATTGTGTGATCATCATTGAGTGATCGTGATTGTGTGATCGTGATTGTGCGAACGTGATTGTGTGATCGTGATTGTGTGATTGTGATTGTGATTGTGACTGTGTGATTGTGTGATCGTGATTGTGATTGTGTTATTGTGATTGTGTGATTGTGATTGCGTGATTGTGATTGTGTGATCGTGACTGTGTGATCGTGATTGTGTGATCGTGATTGTGCGATTGTGATTGTGATTGTGTGACTGTGTGATTGTGACTGTGTGACAGTGTGATTGTGATTGTGTGATCGTGATTGTGTGGTCGTGATTGTGTGATTGTGTTTGTGTGATTGTTGTTGTGATTGTGATTGAGTGATTGTGTGATCGTGATTGTGTGATCGTGATTGTGTGATCGTGATTGTGGGATTGTGACTGTGTGATTGTGTGATCGTGATTGTGTGATCGTGATTGTGTGGCCGTGATTGTGTGATCGTGATTGTGCGATCGTGTTTGTGTGATCGTGATTGTGTGCTCGTGATTGTGTGATCGTGATTGTGTGATCCTGTTTGTGTGATCGTGATTGTGATTGAGATTGTGTGATTGTGATTGTGTGATTGTGATTGTGTGATTGTGATGGTGTGAATGTGATTGTGTGATTGTGATTGTGTGATTGTGATTGTGTGATTGTGATTGTGTGATTGTGATTGTGTGATTGTGATTGTGTGATTGTGATTGTGTGATCGTGACTGTGTGATCGTGATTGTGTGATCGTGATTGTGGGATTGTGACTGTGTGATTGTGTGATCGTGATTGTGATTTTGTTATTGTGATTGTGTAATTGTGATTGCGTGATTGTGACTGTGTGATCCTGATTGTGAGATCGTTATTGTGGGATTGTGATTATGGGATTGTGACTGTGTGATTGAGTGATTGTGATTGTGTGATCGTGATTGTGTGATCGTGATTGTGTGATCGTGATTGTGTGATCGTGATTGTGTGATCGTGATTGTGTGATCGTAATTGTGTGATTGTGTTATTGTGATTATGTTATTGTGATTGTGTGATTGTGATTGTGTGATCGTGACTGTGTGATCGTGATTGTGTGATCGTGATTGCGGGATTGTGACTGTGTGATTGTGTGATCGTGATTGCGATTGTGTGATTGTGATTATGTGATTGTGATTGTGTGATTGTGATTGTGTGATTGTGATTGTGTGATTGTGATTGTGTGATTGTGATTGTGTGATTGTGATTGTGTGATTGTGATTGTGTGATTGTGATTGTGTGATTGTGATTGTGTGACTGTGATTGTGGGATTGTGATTGTGGGATTGTGATTGTGTGATTGTGTGATCGTGATTGTGTGATCGCAAATGTGGGATTGTGACTGTGTGATTGTGTGATTGTGATTGTGATTGTGATTGTGATTGTGACTGTGTGATTGTGTGATTGTGGTTGTGTGATTGTGATTGTGTGACTGTGATTGTGTGATTGTGATTGTGGGATTGTGATTGTGTGATTGTGTGATCGTGATTGTGTGATAGTGATTGTGTGATAGTGATTGTGTGATTGTGTTATTGTGATTATGTGATTCTGATTGTGCGATTGTGATTGTGTGATCGTGATTGTGGGATTGTGACTGTGTGATTGTGTGATCGTGATTGTGTGATCCTGTTTGTGTGATCTAGATTGTGATGGAGATTGTGTGACTGTGATTGTGTGACTGTGATTGTGTGATCGTGATTGTGTGATCGCGACTGTGTGATCGTGATTGTGTGATTGTGTTATTGTGATTGTGTTATTGTGATTGTGTGATTGTGATTGTGTGATCGTGATTGTGTGATCGTGATTGTGGGATTGTGACTGTGTGATTGTGTGATCGTGATTGTGATTGTGATGGTGTGATTGTGATTGTGTGATTGTGATTGTGTGATTGTGATTGTGTGATTGTGATTGTGTGATTGTGATTGTGTTATTGTGATTGTGTGATTGTGATTGTGTGACTGTGATTGTGGGATTGTGATTATGGGATTGTGACTATGTGATTGAGTGATTGTGACTGTGTGATTGTGATTGTGTGATTGTGATTGTGTGATTGTGATTGTGTGATTGTGATTGTGTGATTGTGATTGTGTGATTGTGATTGTGTGATTGTGATTGTGTGATTGTGATTGTGTGATTGTGATTGTGTGATTGTGATTGTGATTGTGATTGTGATTGTGATTGTGATTGTGATTGTGATTGTGATTGTGATTGTGATTGTGATTGTGATTGTGATTGTGATTGTGATTGTGATTGTGATTGTGATTGTGATTGTGATTGTGATTGTGATTGTGATGGTGTGATTGTGATTGTGTGATTGTGATTGTGTGATTGTGATTGTGTGATTGTGATTGTGTGATTGTGATTGTGTGATTGTGATTGTGTGATTGTGATTGTGTGACTGTGATTGTGGGATTGTGATTATGGGATTGTGACTATGTGATTGAGTGATTGTGACTGTGTGATTGTGATTGTGTGATTGTGATTGTGTGATTGTGATTGTGTGACTGTGATTGTGGGATTGTGATTGTGGGATTGTGATTGTGTGATTGTGATTGTGTGATAGTGATTGTGATTGTGATTGTGTGATTGTGATTGTGTGATTGTAATTGTGTGATTGTGATTGTGTGATTGTGATTGTGTGATTGTGATTGTGTGATTGTGATTGTGTGATTGTGATTGTGTGATTGTGATGGTGTGAATGTGATTGTGTGATTGTGATTGTGTGATTGTGATTGTGTGATTGTGATTGTGTGATTGTGATTGTGTGATTGTGATTGTGTGATCGTGACTGTGTGATCGTGATTGTGTGATCGTGATTGTGGGATTGTGACTGTGTGATTGTGTGATCGTGATTGTGATTTTGTTATTGCGATTGTGTAATTGTGATTGCGTGATTGTGACTGTGTGATCCTGATTGTGAGATCGTTATTGTGGGATTGTGATTATGGGATTGTGACTGTGTGATTGAGTGATTGTGATTGTGTGATCGTGATTGTGTGATCGTGATTGTGTGATCGTGATTGTGTGATCGTGATTGTGTGATCGTGATTGTGTGATCGTAATTGTGTGATTGTGTTATTGTGATTATGTTATTGTGATTGTGTGATTGTGATTGTGTGATCGTGACTGTGTGATCGTGATTGTGTGATCGTGATTGCGGGATTGTGACTGTGTGATTGTGTGATCGTGATTGCGATTGTGTGATTGTGATTATGTGATTGTGATTGTGTGATTGTGATTGTGTGATTGTGATTGTGTGATTGTGATTGTGTGATTGTGATTGTGTGATTGTGATTGTGTGATTGTGATTGTGTGATTGTGATTGTGTGATTGTGATTGTGTGACTGTGATTGTGGGATTGTGATTGTGGGATTGTGATTGTGTGATTGTGTGATCGTGATTGTGTGATCGCAAATGTGGGATTGTGACTGTGTGATTGTGTGATTGTGATTGTGATTGTGATTGTGATTGTGACTGTGTGATTGTGTGATTGTGGTTGTGTGATTGTGATTGTGTGACTGTGATTGTGTGATTGTGATTGTGGGATTGTGATTGTGTGATTGTGTGATCGTGATTGTGTGATAGTGATTGTGTGATAGTGATTGTGTGATTGTGTTATTGTGATTATGTGATTCTGATTGTGCGATTGTGATTGTGTGATCGTGATTGTGGGATTGTGACTGTGTGATTGTGTGATCGTGATTGTGTGATCCTGTTTGTGTGATCTAGATTGTGATGGAGATTGTGTGACTGTGATTGTGTGACTGTGATTGTGTGATCGTGATTGTGTGATCGCGACTGTGTGATCGTGATTGTGTGATTGTGTTATTGTGATTGTGTTATTGTGATTGTGTGATTGTGATTGTGTGATCGTGATTGTGTGATCGTGATTGTGGGATTGTGACTGTGTGATTGTGTGATCGTGATTGTGATTGTGATGGTGTGATTGTGATTGTGTGATTGTGATTGTGTGATTGTGATTGTGTGATTGTGATTGTGTGATTGTGATTGTGTGATTGTGATTGTGTGATTGTGATTGTGTGACTGTGATTGTGGGATTGTGATTATGGGATTGTGACTATGTGATTGAGTGATTGTGACTGTGTGATTGTGATTGTGTGATTGTGATTGTGTGATTGTAATTGTGTGATTGTGATTGTGTGATTGTGATTGTGTGATTGTGATTGTGATTGTGATTGTGATTGTGATTGTGATTGTGATTGTGATTGTGATTGTGATTGTGATTGTGATTGTGATTGTGATTGTGATTGTGATTGTGATTGTGATGGTGTGATTGTGATTGTGTGATTGTGATTGTGTGATTGTGATTGTGTGATTGTGATTGTGTGATTGTGATTGTGTGATTGTGATTGTGTGATTGTGATTGTGTGACTGTGATTGTGGGATTGTGATTATGGGATTGTGACTATGTGATTGAGTGATTGTGACTGTGTGATTGTGATTGTGTGATTGTGATTGTGTGATTGTAATTGTGTGATTGTGATTGTGTGATTGTGATTGTGTGATAGTGATTGTGATTGTGATTGTGTGATTGTGATTGTGTGATTGTAATTGTGTGATTGTGATTGTGTGATTGTGATTGTGTGATTGTGATTGTGTGATTGTGATTGTGTGATTGTGATTGTGTGATTGTGATTGTGTTATTGTGATTGTGTGATTGTGATTGTGTGATCGTGACTGTGTGATCGTGATTGTGTGATCGTGATTGTGGGATTGTGACTGTGTGATTGTGTGATCGTGATTGTGATTTTGTTATTGTGATTGTGTGATTGTGATTGCGTGATTGTGACTGTGTGATCCTGATTGTGAGATCGTTATTGTGGGATTGTGATTATGGGATTGTGACTGTGTGATTGAGTGATTGCGATTGTGTGATCGTGATTGTGTGATCGTGATTGTGTGATCGTGATTGTGTGATCGTGATTGTGTGATCGTGATTGTGTGATCGTGATTGTGTGATTGTGTTATTGTGATTGTGTTATTGTGATTGTGTGATTGTGATTGTGTGATCGTGACTGTGTGATCGTGTTTGTGTGATCGTGATTGTGGGTTTGTGACTGTGTGATTGTGTGATTGTGATTGTAAGATTGTGATTGCGTGATTGTGATTGTGTGATCGTGACTGTGTGATCGTGATTGTGGGTTTATGACTGTGTGATTGTGTGATTGTGATTGTGTGATTGTGATTGTGTGATTGTGATTGTGTGATTGTGATTGTGTGATTGTGATTGTGTGATTGTGATTGTGTGATTGTGATTGTGTAATTGTGATTGCGTGATTGTGACTGTGTGATCCTGATTGTGAGATCGTTATTGTGGGATTGTGATTATGGGATTGTGACTGTGTGATTGAGTGATTGTGATTGTGTGATCGTGATTGTGTGATTGTGATTGTGTGATCGTGACTGTGTGATCGTGATTGTGCGATCGTGATTGTGGGATTGTGACTGTGTGATTGTGTTATCGTGATTGTGATTGTGTGATTGTGATTGTGTGATTGTGATTGTGTGATTGTGATTGTGTGATTGTGATTGTGTGATCGTGACTGTGTGATCGTGATTGTGCGATCGTGATTGTGGGATTGTGACTGTGTGATTGTGTTATCGTGATTGTGATTGTGTGATTGTGATTATGTGATTGTGATTGTGATTGTGTGATTGTGATTGTGTGATTGTGATTGTGTGATTGTGATTGTGTGATTGTGATTGTGATTGTGATTGTGATTGTGATTGTGATTGTGATTGTGATTGTGATTGTGATTGTGATTGTGATTGTGATTGTGATTGTGATTGTGATTGTGATTGTGATTGTGATTGTGATTGTGATTGTGATTGTGATTGTGATTGTGATTGTGATTGTGATTGTGTGATTGTGATTGTGTGATTGTGATTGTGTGATAGGGATTGTGTGATCGTGATTGTGTGATTGTGTTATTGTGATTGTGTGATTCTGATTGTGTGATTGTGATTGTGTGATCGTGACTGTGTGATCGTGATTGTGTGATCGTGATTGTGGGATTGTGACTGTGTGATTGTGTGATCGTGATTGTGATTGTGTTATTGTGATTGTGTGATTGTGATTGCGGGATTGTGATTGTGTGATCGTGACTGTGTGATCGTGATTGTGTGATCGTGATTGTGCGATTGTGATTGTGATTGTGTGACTGTGTGATTGTGACTGTGTGACAGTGTGATTGTGATTGTGTGATCGTGATTGTGTGGTCGTGATTGTGTGATTGTGTTTGTGTGATTGTTGTTGTGATTGTGATTGAGTGACTGTGTGATTGTGATTGTGTGATCGTGATTGTGTGATCGTGATTGTGTGATCGTGATTGTGGGATTGTGACTGTGTGATTGTGTGATCGTGATTGTGTGATCGTGATTGTGTGATCGTGATTGTGTGGCCGTGATTGTGTGATCGTGATTGTGCGATCGTGTTTGTGTGATCGTGATTGTGTGCTCGTGATTGTGTGATCGTGATTGTGTGATCCTGTTTGTGTGATCGTGATTGTGATTGAGATTGTGTGATTGTGATTGTGTGACTGTGATTGTGTGACTGCGAATGTGGGATTGTGACTGTGTGATCGTGATTGTGTGATCGTGATTGTGTGATCGTGATTGTGGGATTGTGACTGTGTGATTGTGTGATCGTGATTGTGATTGTGTTATTGTGATTGTGTGATTGTGATTGCGTGATTGTGATTGTGTGATCGTGACTGTGTGATCGTGATTGTGTGATCGTGATTGTGCGATTGTGATTGTGATTGTGTGACTGTGTGATTGTGACTGTGTGACAGTGTGATTGTGATTGTGTGATCGTGATTGTGTGGTCGTGATTGTGTGATTGTGTTTGTGTGATTGTTGTTGTGATTGTGATTGAGTGACTGTGTGATTGTGATTGTGTGATCGTGATTGTGTGATCGTGATTGTGTGATCGTGATTGTGTGATCGTGATTGTGGGATTGTGACTGTGTGATTGTGTGATCGTGATTGTGTGATCGTGATTGTGTGGCCGTGATTGTGTGATCGTGATTGTGCGATCGTGTTTGTGTGATCGTGATTGTGTGCTCGTGATTGTGTGATCGTGATTGTGTGATCCTGTTTGTCTGATCGTGATTGTGATTGAGATTGTGTGATTGTGATTGTGTGACTGTGATTGTGTGACTGTGATTGTGTGATCGTGATTGTGTGATCGTGACTGTGTGATCGTGATTGTGTGGTTGTGTTATTGTGATTGTGTTATTGTGATTGTGTGATTGTGATTGAGTGATCGTGACTGTGTGATCGTGATTATGGATTTGTGACTGTGTGATTGTGTGATTGTGATTGTGTGATTGTGATTGTGATTGTGATTGTGATTGTGTGACTGTGATTGTGTGACTGTGATTGTGTGACTGTGATTGTGGGATTGTGACTGTGTGATCGTGATTGTGTGATCGTGATTGTGGGATTGTGATTATGGGATTGTGACTATGTGATTGAGTGATTGTGACTGTGTGATTGTGATTGTGTGATTGTGATTGTGTGACTGTGATTGTGTGACTGTGATTGTGTGATCGTGATTGTGTGATCGTGACTGTGTGATCGTGATTGTGTGATTGTGTTATTGTGATTGTGTTATTGTGATTGTGTGATTGTGATTGTGTGATCGTGACTGTGTGATCGTGACTGTGTGATCGTGATTATGGATTTGTGACTGTGTGATTGTGTGATTGTGATTGTGTGATTGTGATTGTGTGATTGTGATTGTGATTGTGATTGTGTGACTGTGATTGTGTGACTGTGATTGTGTGACTGTGATTGTGTGACTGTGATTGTGTGACTGTGATTGTGGGATTGTGACTGTGTGATCGTGATTGTGTGATCGTGATTGTGGGATTGTGATTATGGGATTGTGACTATGTGATTGAGTGATTGTGACTGTGTGATTGTGATTGTGTGATTGTGATTGTGTGATTGTGATTGTGTGATTGTGATTGTGTGATTCTGATTGTGTGATTGTGATTGTGTGATCGTGACTGTGTGATCGTCATTGTGTGATCGTGATTGTGGGATTGTGACTGTGTGATTGTGTGATCGTGATTGTGATTGTGTTATTGTGATTGTGTGATTGTGATTGCGTGATTGTGATTGTGTGATCGTGACTGTGTGATCGTGATTGTGTGATCGTGATTGTGCGATTGTGATTGTGATTGTGTGACTGTGTGATTGTGACTGTGTGACAGTGTGATTGTGATTGTGTGATCGTGATTGTGTGGTCGTGATTGTGTGATTGTGTTTGTGTGATTGTTATTGTGATTGTGATTGAGTGACTGTGTGATTGTGATTGTGTGATCGTGATTGTGTGATCGTGATTGTGTGATCGTGATTGTGTGATCGTGATTGTGGGATTGTGACTTTGTGATTGTGTGATCGTGATTGTGTGGTCGTGATTGTGTGATCGTGATTGTGTGGCCGTGATTGTGTGATCGTGATTGTGCGATCGTGTTTGTGTGATCGTGATTGTGTGCTCGTGATTGTGTGATCGTGATTGTGTGATCCTGTTTGTGTGATCGTGATTGTGATTGAGATTGTGTGATTGTGATTGTGTGACTGTGATTGTGTGACTGTGATTGTGTGATCGTGATTGTGTGATCGTGACTGTGTGATCGTGATTGTGCGATTGTGTTATTGTGATTGTGTTATTGTGATTGTGTTATTGTGATTGTGTGATTGTGATTGTGTGATCGTGACTGTGTGATCGTGATTGTGTGATCGTGATTGTGGGATTGTGACTGTGTGATCGTGTGATCGTGATTGTGATTGTGTGATTGTGATTATGTGATTGTGATTGTGATTGTGTGATTGTGATTGTGTGATTGTGATTGTGTGATTGTGATTGTGTGATTGTGATTGTGTGATTGTGATTGTGTGATTGTGACTGTGATTGTGATTGTGATTGTGATTGTGATTGTGATTGTGATTGTGATTGTGATTGTGATTGTGATTGTGATTGTGATTGTGATTGTGATTGTGTGATTGTGATGGTGTGATTGTGATGGTGTGATTGTGATTGTGTGATTGTGATTGTGTGATTGTGATTGTGTGATTGTGATTGTGTGATTGTGATTGTGTGATTGTGACTGTGTGATTGTGATTGTGTGATTGTGATTGTGTGACTGTGATTGTGGGATTGTGATTGTGGGATTGTGATTATGGGATTGTGACTATGTGATTGAGTGATTGTGACTGTGTGATTGTGATTGTGTGATTGTGATTGTGTGACTGTGATTGTGTGACTGTGATTGTGGGATTGTGACTGTGTGATCGTGATTGTGTGATCGTGATTGTGGGATTGTGATTATGGGATTGTGACTATGTGATTGAGTGATTGTGACTGTGTGATTGTGATTGTGTGATTGTGATTGTGTGATTGTGATTGTGTGATTGTGATTGTGTTATTGTGATTGTGTTATTGTGATTGTGTTATTGTGATTGTGTTATTGTGATTGTGTGAGCGTGACTGTGTGATCGTGATTGTGGGATTGTGACTGTGTGATTGCGTGATCGTGATTGTGATTTTGTTATTGTGATTGTGTGATTGTGATTGCGTGATTGTGACTGTGTGGTCCTGATTGTGAGATCGTTATTGTGGGATTGTGATTATGGGATTGTGACTGTGTGATTGAGTGATTGTGATTGTGTGATCGTGATTGTGTGATCGTGATTGTGTGATCGTGATTATGTGATTGTGTTATTGTGATTGTGTTATTGTGATTGTGTGATTGTGATTGTGTGATCGTGACTGTGTGATCGTGTTTGTGTGATCGTGATTGTGGGTTTGTGACTGTGTGATTGTGTGATTGTGATTGTGTGATTGTGATTGTGTGATTGTGATTGTGTGATTGTGATTGTGTGACTGTGATTGCGTGACTGTGATTGTGGGATTGTGATTGTGTGATTGTGTGATCATCATTGAGTGATCGTGATTGTGTGATCGTGATTGTGCGAACGTGATTGTGTGATCGTGATTGTGTGATCGTGATTGTGTGATTGTGTTATTGTGATGGTGTTATTGTGATTGTGTGATTGTGATTGTGTGATCGTGACTGTGTGATCGTGTTTGTGTGATCGTGATTGTGGGTTTGTGACTGTGTTATTGTGTGATTGTGATTGTGTGATTGTGATTGTGTGATGGTGATTGTGTGATTGTGATTGTGTGATTGTGATTGTGTGATTGTGATTGTGTGATTGTGATTGTGTGATTGTGATTGTGTGATTGTGATTGTGTGATTGTGATTGTGTGATTGTGATTGTGTGACTGTGATTGCGTGACTGTGATTGTGGGATTGTGATTGTGTGATTGTGTGATCATCATTGAGTGATCGTGATTGTGTGATCGTGATTGTGCGAACGTGATTGTGTGATCGTGATTGTGTGATTGTGATTGTGATTGTGACTGTGTGATTGTGTGATAGGGATTGTGTGATCGTGATTGTGTGATTGTGTTATTGTGATTGTGTGATTCTGATTGTGTGATTGTGATTGTGTGATCGTGACTGTGTGATCGTGATTGTGTGATCGTGATTGTGCGATTGTGATTGTGATTGTGTGACTGTGTGATTGTGACTGTGTGACAGTTTGATTGTGATTGTGTGATCGTGATTGTGTGGTCGTGATTGTGTGATTGTGTTTGTGTGATTGTTGTTGTGATTGTGATTGAGTGACTGTGTGATTGTGATTGTGTGATCGTGATTGTGTGAT
Organism: Megachile rotundata; assembly: GCF_050947335.1. Taxonomy (NCBI): domain Eukaryota; kingdom Metazoa; phylum Arthropoda; class Insecta; order Hymenoptera; family Megachilidae; genus Megachile; species Megachile rotundata. Next base: position 464,201 of record NW_027473334.1, on the reverse strand, counting down.
CGTGATTGTGTGATCGTGATTGTGTGATCGTGATTGTGGGATTGTGACTGTGTGATTGTGTGATCGTGATTGTGTGATCGTGATTGTGTGATCGTGATTGTGTGGCCGTGATTGTGTGATCGTGATTGTGCGATCGTGTTTGTGTGATCGTGATTGTGTGCTCGTGATTGTGTGATCGTGATTGTGTGATCCTGTTTGTGTGATCGTGATTGTGATTGAGATTGTGTGATTGTGATTGTGTGACTGTGATTGTGTGACTGTGATTGTGTGATCGTGATTGTGTGATCGTGACTGTGTGATCGTGATTGTGCGATTGTGTTATTGTGATTGTGTTATTGTGATTGTGTTATTGTGATTGTGTGATTGTGATTGTGTGATCGTGACTGTGTGATCGTGATTGTGTGATCGTGATTGTGGGATTGTGACTGTGTGATTGTGTGATCGTGATTGTGATTGTGTGATTGTGATTATGTGATTGTGATTGCGATTGTGTGATTGTGATTGTGTGATTGTGATTGTGTGATTGTGACTGTGATTGTGATTGTGATTGTGATTGTGATTGTGATTGTGATTGTGATTGTGATTGTGATTGTGATTGTGTGATTGTGATGGTGTGATTGTGATGGTGTGATTGTGATTGTGTGATTGTGATTGTGTGATTGTGATTGTGTGATTGTGATTGTGTGATTGTGATTGTGTGATTGTGATTGTGTGACTGTGATTGTGGGATTGTGATTGTGGGATTGTGATTATGGGATTGTGACTATGTGATTGAGTGATTGTGACTGTGTGATTGTGATTGTGTGATTGTGATTGTGTGACTGTGATTGTGTGACTGTGATTGTGGGATTGTGACTGTGTGATCGTGATTGTGTGATCGTGATTGTGGGATTGTGATTATGGGATTGTGACTATGTGATTGAGTGATTGTGACTGTGTGATTGTGATTGTGTGATTGTGATTGTGTGATTGTGATTGTGTGATTGTGATTGTGTTATTGTGATTGTGTTATTGTGATTGTGTTATTGTGATTGTGTTATTGTGATTGTGTGATCGTGACTGTGTGATCGTGATTGTGGGATTGTGACTGTGTGATTGTGTGATCGTGATTGTGATTTTGTTATTGTGATTGTGTGATTGTGATTGCGTGATTGTGATTGTGTGATTGTGATTGTGTGATTGTGATTGTGTGATTGTGATTGTGTGATTGTGATTGTGTGACTGTGATTGCGTGACTGTGATTGTGGGATTGTGATTGTGTGATTGTGTGATCATCATTGAGTGATCGTGATTGTGTGATCGTGATTGTGCGAACGTGATTGTGTGATCGTGATTGTGTGATTGTGATTGTGATTGTGACTGTGTGATTGTGTGATCGTGATTGTGATTGTGTTATTGTGATTGTGTGATTGTGATTGCGTGATTGTGATTGTGTGATCGTGACTGTGTGATCGTGATTGTGTGATCGTGATTGTGCGATTGTGATTGTGATTGTGTGACTGTGTGATTGTGACTGTGTGACAGTGTGATTGTGATTGTGTGATCGTGATTGTGTGGTCGTGATTGTGTGATTGTGTTTGTGTGATTGTTGTTGTGATTGTGATTGAGTGATTGTGTGATCGTGATTGTGTGATCGTGATTGTGTGATCGTGATTGTGGGATTGTGACTGTGTGATTGTGTGATCGTGATTGTGTGATCGTGATTGTGTGGCCGTGATTGTGTGATCGTGATTGTGCGATCGTGTTTGTGTGATCGTGATTGTGTGCTCGTGATTGTGTGATCGTGATTGTGTGATCCTGTTTGTGTGATCGTGATTGTGATTGAGATTGTGTGATTGTGATTGTGTGATTGTGATTGTGTGATTGTGATGGTGTGAATGTGATTGTGTGATTGTGATTGTGTGATTGTGATTGTGTGATTGTGATTGTGTGATTGTGATTGTGTGATTGTGATTGTGTGATTGTGATTGTGTGATCGTGACTGTGTGATCGTGATTGTGTGATCGTGATTGTGGGATTGTGACTGTGTGATTGTGTGATCGTGATTGTGATTTTGTTATTGTGATTGTGTAATTGTGATTGCGTGATTGTGACTGTGTGATCCTGATTGTGAGATCGTTATTGTGGGATTGTGATTATGGGATTGTGACTGTGTGATTGAGTGATTGTGATTGTGTGATCGTGATTGTGTGATCGTGATTGTGTGATCGTGATTGTGTGATCGTGATTGTGTGATCGTGATTGTGTGATCGTAATTGTGTGATTGTGTTATTGTGATTATGTTATTGTGATTGTGTGATTGTGATTGTGTGATCGTGACTGTGTGATCGTGATTGTGTGATCGTGATTGCGGGATTGTGACTGTGTGATTGTGTGATCGTGATTGCGATTGTGTGATTGTGATTATGTGATTGTGATTGTGTGATTGTGATTGTGTGATTGTGATTGTGTGATTGTGATTGTGTGATTGTGATTGTGTGATTGTGATTGTGTGATTGTGATTGTGTGATTGTGATTGTGTGATTGTGATTGTGTGACTGTGATTGTGGGATTGTGATTGTGGGATTGTGATTGTGTGATTGTGTGATCGTGATCGTGTGATCGCAAATGTGGGATTGTGACTGTGTGATTGTGTGATTGTGATTGTGATTGTGATTGTGATTGTGACTGTGTGATTGTGTGATTGTGGTTGTGTGATTGTGATTGTGTGACTGTGATTGTGTGATTGTGATTGTGGGATTGTGATTGTGTGATTGTGTGATCGTGATTGTGTGATAGTGATTGTGTGATAGTGATTGTGTGATTGTGTTATTGTGATTATGTGATTCTGATTGTGCGATTGTGATTGTGTGATCGTGATTGTGGGATTGTGACTGTGTGATTGTGTGATCGTGATTGTGTGATCCTGTTTGTGTGATCTAGATTGTGATGGAGATTGTGTGACTGTGATTGTGTGACTGTGATTGTGTGATCGTGATTGTGTGATCGCGACTGTGTGATCGTGATTGTGTGATTGTGTTATTGTGATTGTGTTATTGTGATTGTGTGATTGTGATTGTGTGATCGTGATTGTGTGATCGTGATTGTGGGATTGTGACTGTGTGATTGTGTGATCGTGATTGTGATTGTGATGGTGTGATTGTGATTGTGTGATTGTGATTGTGTGATTGTGATTGTGTGATTGTGATTGTGTGATTGTGATTGTGTGATTGTGATTGTGTTATTGTGATTGTGTGATTGTGATTGTGTGACTGTGATTGTGGGATTGTGATTATGGGATTGTGACTATGTGATTGAGTGATTGTGACTGTGTGATTGTGATTGTGTGATTGTGATTGTGTGATTGTGATTGTGTGATTGTGATTGTGTGATTGTGATTGTGTGATTGTGATTGTGTGATTGTGATTGTGTGATTGTGATTGTGTGATTGTGATTGTGTGATTGTGATTGTGATTGTGATTGTGATTGTGATTGTGATTGTGATTGTGATTGTGATTGTGATTGTGATTGTGATTGTGATTGTGATTGTGATTGTGATTGTGATTGTGATTGTGATGGTGTGATTGTGATTGTGTGATTGTGATTGTGTGATTGTGATTGTGTGATTGTGATTGTGTGATTGTGATTGTGTGATTGTGATTGTGTGATTGTGATTGTGTGACTGTGATTGTGGGATTGTGATTATGGGATTGTGACTATGTGATTGAGTGATTGTGACTGTGTGATTGTGATTGTGTGATTGTGATTGTGTGATTGTGATTGTGTGATTGTAATTGTGTGATTGTGATTGTGTGATTGTGATTGTGTGATAGTGATTGTGATTGTGATTGTGTGATTGTGATTGTGTGATTGTAATTGTGTGATTGTGATTGTGTGATTGTGATTGTGTGATTGTGATTGTGTGATTGTGATTGTGTGATTGTGATTGTGTGATTGTGATGGTGTGAATGTGATTGTGTGATTGTGATTGTGTGATTGTGATTGTGTGATTGTGATTGTGTGATTGTGATTGTGTGATTGTGATTGTGTGATCGTGACTGTGTGATCGTGATTGTGTGATCGTGATTGTGGGATTGTGACTGTGTGATTGTGTGATCGTGATTGTGATTTTGTTATTGCGATTGTGTAATTGTGATTGCGTGATTGTGACTGTGTGATCCTGATTGTGAGATCGTTATTGTGGGATTGTGATTATGGGATTGTGACTGTGTGATTGAGTGATTGTGATTGTGTGATCGTGATTGTGTGATCGTGATTGTGTGATCGTGATTGTGTGATCGTGATTGTGTGATCGTGATTGTGTGATCGTAATTGTGTGATTGTGTTATTGTGATTATGTTATTGTGATTGTGTGATTGTGATTGTGTGATCGTGACTGTGTGATCGTGATTGTGTGATCGTGATTGCGGGATTGTGACTGTGTGATTGTGTGATCGTGATTGCGATTGTGTGATTGTGATTATGTGATTGTGATTGTGTGATTGTGATTGTGTGATTGTGATTGTGTGATTGTGATTGTGTGATTGTGATTGTGTGATTGTGATTGTGTGATTGTGATTGTGTGATTGTGATTGTGTGATTGTGATTGTGTGACTGTGATTGTGGGATTGTGATTGTGGGATTGTGATTGTGTGATTGTGTGATCGTGATTGTGTGATCGCAAATGTGGGATTGTGACTGTGTGATTGTGTGATTGTGATTGTGATTGTGATTGTGATTGTGACTGTGTGATTGTGTGATTGTGGTTGTGTGATTGTGATTGTGTGACTGTGATTGTGTGATTGTGATTGTGGGATTGTGATTGTGTGATTGTGTGATCGTGATTGTGTGATAGTGATTGTGTGATAGTGATTGTGTGATTGTGTTATTGTGATTATGTGATTCTGATTGTGCGATTGTGATTGTGTGATCGTGATTGTGGGATTGTGACTGTGTGATTGTGTGATCGTGATTGTGTGATCCTGTTTGTGTGATCTAGATTGTGATGGAGATTGTGTGACTGTGATTGTGTGACTGTGATTGTGTGATCGTGATTGTGTGATCGCGACTGTGTGATCGTGATTGTGTGATTGTGTTATTGTGATTGTGTTATTGTGATTGTGTGATTGTGATTGTGTGATCGTGATTGTGTGATCGTGATTGTGGGATTGTGACTGTGTGATTGTGTGATCGTGATTGTGATTGTGATGGTGTGATTGTGATTGTGTGATTGTGATTGTGTGATTGTGATTGTGTGATTGTGATTGTGTGATTGTGATTGTGTGATTGTGATTGTGTGATTGTGATTGTGTGACTGTGATTGTGGGATTGTGATTATGGGATTGTGACTATGTGATTGAGTGATTGTGACTGTGTGATTGTGATTGTGTGATTGTGATTGTGTGATTGTAATTGTGTGATTGTGATTGTGTGATTGTGATTGTGTGATTGTGATTGTGATTGTGATTGTGATTGTGATTGTGATTGTGATTGTGATTGTGATTGTGATTGTGATTGTGATTGTGATTGTGATTGTGATTGTGATTGTGATTGTGATTGTGATTGTGATTGTGATGGTGTGATTGTGATTGTGTGATTGTGATTGTGTGATTGTGATTGTGTGATTGTGATTGTGTGATTGTGATTGTGTGATTGTGATTGTGTGATTGTGATTGTGTGACTGTGATTGTGGGATTGTGATTATGGGATTGTGACTATGTGATTGAGTGATTGTGACTGTGTGATTGTGATTGTGTGATTGTGATTGTGTGATTGTAATTGTGTGATTGTGATTGTGTGATTGTGATTGTGTGATAGTGATTGTGATTGTGATTGTGTGATTGTGATTGTGTGATTGTAATTGTGTGATTGTGATTGTGTGATTGTGATTGTGTGATTGTGATTGTGTGATTGTGATTGTGTGATTGTGATTGTGTGATTGTGATTGTGTTATTGTGATTGTGTGATTGTGATTGTGTGATCGTGACTGTGTGATCGTGATTGTGTGATCGTGATTGTGGGATTGTGACTGTGTGATTGTGTGATCGTGATTGTGATTTTGTTATTGTGATTGTGTGATTGTGATTGCGTGATTGTGACTGTGTGATCCTGATTGTGAGATCGTTATTGTGGGATTGTGATTATGGGATTGTGACTGTGTGATTGAGTGATTGCGATTGTGTGATCGTGATTGTGTGATCGTGATTGTGTGATCGTGATTGTGTGATCGTGATTGTGTGATCGTGATTGTGTGATCGTGATTGTGTGATTGTGTTATTGTGATTGTGTTATTGTGATTGTGTGATTGTGATTGTGTGATCGTGACTGTGTGATCGTGTTTGTGTGATCGTGATTGTGGGTTTGTGACTGTGTGATTGTGTGATTGTGATTGTAAGATTGTGATTGCGTGATTGTGATTGTGTGATCGTGACTGTGTGATCGTGATTGTGGGTTTATGACTGTGTGATTGTGTGATTGTGATTGTGTGATTGTGATTGTGTGATTGTGATTGTGTGATTGTGATTGCGTGATTGTGACTGTGTGATCCTGATTGTGAGATCGTTATTGTGGGATTGTGATTATGGGATTGTGACTGTGTGATTGAGTGATTGCGATTGTGTGATCGTGATTGTGTGATCGTGATTGTGTGATCGTGATTGTGTGATCGTGATTGTGTGATCGTGATTGTGTGATCGTGATTGTGTGATTGTGTTATTGTGATTGTGTTATTGTGATTGTGTGATTGTGATTGTGTGATCGTGACTGTGTGATCGTGTTTGTGTGATCGTGATTGTGGGTTTGTGACTGTGTGATTGTGTGATTGTGATTGTAAGATTGTGATTGCGTGATTGTGATTGTGTGATCGTGACTGTGTGATCGTGATTGTGGGTTTATGACTGTGTGATTGTGTGATTGTGATTGTGTGATTGTGATTGTGTGATTGTGATTGTGTGATTGTGATTGTGTGATTGTGATTGTGTGATTGTGATTGTGTGATTGTGATTGTGTAATTGTGATTGCGTGATTGTGACTGTGTGATCCTGATTGTGAGATCGTTATTGTGGGATTGTGATTATGGGATTGTGACTGTGTGATTGAGTGATTGTGATTGTGTGATCGTGATTGTGTGATCGTGATTGTGTGATCGTAATTGTGTGATTGTGTTATTGTGATTATGTTATTGTGATTGTGTGATTGTGATTGTGTGATCGTGACTGTGTGATCGTGATTGTGTGATCGTGATTGCGGGATTGTGACTGTGTGATTGTGTGATCGTGATTGCGATTGTGTGATTGTGATTATGTGATTGTGATTGTGTGATTGTGATTGTGTGATTGTGATTGTGTGATTGTGATTGTGTGATTGTGATTGTGTGATTGTGATTGTGTGATTGTGATTGTGTGACTGTGATTGTGGGACTGTGATTGTGGGATTGTGATTGTGTGATTGTGTGATCGTGATTGTGTGATCGCAAATGTGGGATTGTGACTGTGTGATTGTGTGATTGTGATTGTGATTGTGATTGTGACTGTGTGATTGTGTGATTGTGGTTGTGTGATTGTGATTGTGTGACTGTGATTGTGGGACTGTGATTGTGGGATTGTGATTGTGTGATTGTGTGATCGTGATTGTGTGATAGTGATTGTGTGATAGTGATTGTGTGATTGTGTTATTGTGATTATGTGATTCTGATTGTGCGATTGTGATTGTGTGATCGTGATTGTGGGATTGTGACTGTGTGATTGTGTGATCGTGATTGTGTGATCCTGTTTGTGTGATCTAGATTGTGATGGAGATTGTGTGACTGTGATTGTGTGACTGTGATTGTGTGATCGTGATTGTGTGATCGTGACTGTGTGATCGTGATTGTGTGATTGTGTTATTGTGATTGTGTTATTGTGATTGTGTGATTGTGATTGTGTGATCGTGATTGTGTGATCGTGATTGTGGGATTGTGACTGTGTGATTGTGTGATCGTGATTGTGATTGTGTGATTGTGATTATGTGATTGTGATTGTGATTGTGTGATTGTGATTGTGTGATTGTGATTGTGTGATTGTGATTGTGTGATTGTGATTGTGTGATTGTGATTGTGTGATTGTGATTGTGTGATTGTGTGATTGTGATTGTGTGATTGTGATTGTGTGATTGTGATTGTGTGATTGTGATTGTGTGATTGTGATTGTGATTGTGATTGTGATTGTGATTGTGATTGTGATTGTGATTGTGATTGTGATTGTGATTGTGATTGTGATTGTGATTGTGATTGTGATTGTGATTGTGATTGTGATTGTGATTGTGATGGTGTGATTGTGATTGTGTGATTGTGATTGTGTGATCGTGACTGTGTGATCGTGATTGTGTGATCGTGATTGCGGGATTGTGACTGTGTGATTGTGTGATCGTGATTGCGATTGTGTGATTGTGATTATGTGATTGTGATTGTGTGATTGTGATTGTGTGATTGTGATTGTGTGATTGTGATTGTGTGATTGTGATTGTGTGATTGTGATTGTGTGATTGTGATTGTGTGATTGTGATTGTGTGATTGTGATTGTGTGACTGTGATTGTGGGATTGTGATTGTGGGATTGTGATTGTGTGATTGTGTGATCGTGATTGTGTGATCGCAAATGTGGGATTGTGACTGTGTGATTGTGTGATTGTGATTGTGATTGTGATTGTGATTGTGACTGTGTGATTGTGTGATTGTGGTTGTGTGATTGTGATTGTGTGACTGTGATTGTGTGATTGTGATTGTGGGATTGTGATTGTGTGATTGTGTGATCGTGATTGTGTGATAGTGATTGTGTGATAGTGATTGTGTGATTGTGTTATTGTGATTATGTGATTCTGATTGTGCGATTGTGATTGTGTGATCGTGATTGTGGGATTGTGACTGTGTGATTGTGTGATCGTGATTGTGTGATCCTGTTTGTGTGATCTAGATTGTGATGGAGATTGTGTGACTGTGATTGTGTGACTGTGATTGTGTGATCGTGATTGTGTGATCGCGACTGTGTGATCGTGATTGTGTGATTGTGTTATTGTGATTGTGTTATTGTGATTGTGTGATTGTGATTGTGTGATCGTGATTGTGTGATCGTGATTGTGGGATTGTGACTGTGTGATTGTGTGATCGTGATTGTGATTGTGATGGTGTGATTGTGATTGTGTGATTGTGATTGTGTGATTGTGATTGTGTGATTGTGATTGTGTGATTGTGATTGTGTGATTGTGATTGTGTGATTGTGATTGTGTGACTGTGATTGTGGGATTGTGATTATGGGATTGTGACTATGTGATTGAGTGATTGTGACTGTGTGATTGTGATTGTGTGATTGTGATTGTGTGATTGTAATTGTGTGATTGTGATTGTGTGATTGTGATTGTGTGATTGTGATTGTGATTGTGATTGTGATTGTGATTGTGATTGTGATTGTGATTGTGATTGTGATTGTGATTGTGATTGTGATTGTGATTGTGATTGTGATTGTGATTGTGATTGTGATTGTGATTGTGATGGTGTGATTGTGATTGTGTGATTGTGATTGTGTGATTGTGATTGTGTGATTGTGATTGTGTGATTGTGATTGTGTGATTGTGATTGTGTGATTGTGATTGTGTGACTGTGATTGTGGGATTGTGATTATGGGATTGTGACTATGTGATTGAGTGATTGTGACTGTGTGATTGTGATTGTGTGATTGTGATTGTGTGATTGTAATTGTGTGATTGTGATTGTGTGATTGTGATTGTGTGATAGTGATTGTGATTGTGATTGTGTGATTGTGATTGTGTGATTGTAATTGTGTGATTGTGATTGTGTGATTGTGATTGTGTGATTGTGATTGTGTGATTGTGATTGTGTGATTGTGATTGTGTGATTGTGATTGTGTTATTGTGATTGTGTGATTGTGATTGTGTGATCGTGACTGTGTGATCGTGATTGTGTGATCGTGATTGTGGGATTGTGACTGTGTGATTGTGTGATCGTGATTGTGATTTTGTTATTGTGATTGTGTGATTGTGATTGCGTGATTGTGACTGTGTGATCCTGATTGTGAGATCGTTATTGTGGGATTGTGATTATGGGATTGTGACTGTGTGATTGAGTGATTGCGATTGTGTGATCGTGATTGTGTGATCGTGATTGTGTGATCGTGATTGTGTGATCGTGATTGTGTGATCGTGATTGTGTGATCGTGATTGTGTGATTGTGTTATTGTGATTGTGTTATTGTGATTGTGTGATTGTGATTGTGTGATCGTGACTGTGTGATCGTGTTTGTGTGATCGTGATTGTGGGTTTGTGACTGTGTGATTGTGTGATTGTGATTGTAAGATTGTGATTGCGTGATTGTGATTGTGTGATCGTGACTGTGTGATCGTGATTGTGGGTTTATGACTGTGTGATTGTGTGATTGTGATTGTGTGATTGTGATTGTGTGATTGTGATTGTGTGATTGTGATTGTGTGATTGTGATTGTGTGATTGTGATTGTGTGATTGTGATTGTGTAATTGTGATTGCGTGATTGTGACTGTGTGATCCTGATTGTGAGATCGTTATTGTGGGATTGTGATTATGGGATTGTGACTGTGTGATTGAGTGATTGTGATTGTGTGATCGTGATTGTGTGATCGTGATTGTGTGATCGTAATTGTGTGATTGTGTTATTGTGATTATGTTATTGTGATTGTGTGATTGTGATTGTGTGATCGTGACTGTGTGATCGTGATTGTGTGATCGTGATTGCGGGATTGTGACTGTGTGATTGTGTGATCGTGATTGCGATTGTGTGATTGTGATTATGTGATTGTGATTGTGTGATTGTGATTGTGTGATTGTGATTGTGTGATTGTGATTGTGTGATTGTGATTGTGTGATTGTGATTGTGTGATTGTGATTGTGTGACTGTGATTGTGGGACTGTGATTGTGGGATTGTGATTGTGTGATTGTGTGATCGTGATTGTGTGATCGCAAATGTGGGATTGTGACTGTGTGATTGTGTGATTGTGATTGTGATTGTGATTGTGACTGTGTGATTGTGTGATTGTGGTTGTGTGATTGTGATTGTGTGACTGTGATTGTGGGACTGTGATTGTGGGATTGTGATTGTGTGATTGTGTGATCGTGATTGTGTGATAGTGATTGTGTGATAGTGATTGTGTGATTGTGTTATTGTGATTATGTGATTCTGATTGTGCGATTGTGATTGTGTGATCGTGATTGTGGGATTGTGACTGTGTGATTGTGTGATCGTGATTGTGTGATCCTGTTTGTGTGATCTAGATTGTGATGGAGATTGTGTGACTGTGATTGTGTGACTGTGATTGTGTGATCGTGATTGTGTGATCGTGACTGTGTGATCGTGATTGTGTGATTGTGTTATTGTGATTGTGTTATTGTGATTGTGTGATTGTGATTGTGTGATCGTGATTGTGTGATCGTGATTGTGGGATTGTGACTGTGTGATTGTGTGATCGTGATTGTGATTGTGTGATTGTGATTATGTGATTGTGATTGTGATTGTGTGATTGTGATTGTGTGATTGTGATTGTGTGATTGTGATTGTGTGATTGTGATTGTGTGATTGTGATTGTGTGATTGTGTGATTGTGATTGTGTGATTGTGATTGTGTGATTGTGATTGTGTGATTGTGATTGTGTGATTGTGATTGTGATTGTGATTGTGATTGTGATTGTGATTGTGATTGTGATTGTGATTGTGATTGTGATTGTGATTGTGATTGTGATTGTGATTGTGATTGTGATTGTGATTGTGATTGTGATTGTGATGGTGTGATTGTGATTGTGTGATTGTGATTGTGTGATTGTGATTGTGTGATTGTGATTGTGTGATTGTGATTGTGTGATTGTGATTGTGTGATTGTGATTGTGTGACTGTGATTGTGGGATTGTGATTATGGGATTGTGACTATGTGATTGAGTGATTGTGACTGTGTGATTGTGATTGTGTGATTGTGATTGTGTGATTGTAATTGTGTGATTGTGATTGTGTGATTGTGATTGTGTGATAGTGATTGTGATTGTGATTGTGTGATTGTGATTGTGTGATTGTAATTGTGTGATTGTGATTGTGTGATTGTGATTGTGTGATAGTGATTGTGATTGTGATTGTGATTGTGATTGTGATTGTGATTGTGATTGTGATTGTGATTGTGATTGTGATTGTGATTGTGATTGTGATTGTGATTGTGATTGTGATTGTGATTGTGATTGTGATTGTGATTGTGATGGTGTGATTGTGATTGTGTGATTGTGATTGTGTGATTGTGATTGTGTGATTGTGATTGTGTGATTGTGATTGTGTGATTGTGATTGTGTGATTGTGATTGTGTGATTGTGATTGTGTGATTGTGATTGTGTGATTGTGATTGTGTGATTGTGATTGTGTGATTGTGATTGTGTGATTGTGATTGTGTGATTGTGATTGTGTGATTGTGATTGTGTTATTGTGATTGTGTGATTGTGATTGTGTGATCCTGACTGTGTGATCGTGATTGTGGGATTGTGACTGTGTGATTGTGTTATCGTGATTGTGATTGTGTGATTGTGATTATGTGATTGTGATTGTGATTGTGTGATTGTGATTGTGTGATTGTGATTATGTGATTGTGATTGTGTGATCGTGATTGTGTGGCCGTGATTGTGTGATCGTGATTGTGCGATCGTGTTTGTGTGATCGTGATTGTGTGCTCGTGATTGTGTGATCGTGATTGTGTGATCCTGTTTGTGTGATCGTGATTGTGTGATAGTGATTGTGTGATAGGGATTGTGTGATCGTGATTGTGTGATTGTGTTACTGTGATTGTGTGATTCTGATTGTGTGATTGTGATTGTGTGATCGTGACTGTGTGATCGTGATTGTGTGATCGTGATTGTGGGATTGTGACTGTGTGATTGTGTGATCGTGATTGTGATTGTGTTATTGTGATTGTGTGATTGTGATTGCGTGATTGTGATTGTGTGATCGTGACTGTGTGATCGTGATTGTGTGATTGTGATTGTGTGATTGTGATTGTGTGATTGTGATTGTGTGACTGTGATTGTGGGATTGTGATTGTGGGATTGTGATTGTGGGATTGTGATTATGGGATTGTGACTATGTGATTGAGTGATTGTGACTGTGTGATTGTGATTGTGTGATTGTGATTGTGTGACTGTGATTGTGTGACTGTGATTGTGGGATTGTGACTGTGTGATCGTGATTGTGTGATCGTGATTGTGGGATTGTGATTATGGGATTGTGACTATGTGATTGAGTGATTGTGACTGTGTGATTGTGATTGTGTGATTGTGATTGTGTGATTGTGATTGTGTGATTGTGATTGTGTGATTGTGATTGTGTGATTGTGATTGTGTTATTGTGATTGTGTTATTGTGATTGTGTTATTGTGATTGTGTGATCGTGACTGTGTGATCCTGATTGTGAGATCGTTATTGTGGGATTGTGATTATGGGATTGTGACTGTGTGATTGAGTGATTGTGATTGTGTGATCGTGATTGTGTGATCGTGATTGTGTGATCGTGATTGTGTGATCGTGATTGTGTGATTGTGTTATTGTGATTGTGTTATTGTGATTGTGTTATTGTGATTGTGTGATTGTGATTGTGTGATCGTGACTGTGTGATCGTGTTTGTGTGATCGTGATTGTGGGTTTGTGACTGTGTGATTGTGTGATTGTGATTGTGTGATTGTGATTGTGTGATTGTGATTGTGTGATTGTGATTGTGTGACTGTGATTGCGTGACTGTGATTGTGGGATTGTGATTGTGTGATTGTGTGATCATCATTGAGTGATCGTGATTGTGTGATCGTGATTGTGCGAACGTGATTGTGTGATCGTGATTGTGTGATCGTGATTGTGTGATTGTGTTATTGTGATTGTGTTATTGTGATTGTGTTATTGTGATTGTGTGATCGTGACTGTGTGATCGTGTTTGAGTGATCGTGATTGTGGGTTTGTGACTGTGTTATTGTGTGATTGTGATTGTGTGATTGTGATTGTGTGATTGTGATTGTGTGACTGTGATTGCGTGACTGTGATTGTGGGATTGTGATTGTGTGATTGTGTGATCATCATTGAGTGATCGTGATTGTGTGATCGTGATTGTGCGAACGTGATTGTGTGATCGTGATTGTGTGATTGTGATTGTGATTGTGACTGTGTGATTGTGTGATAGGGATTGTGTGATCGTGATTGTGTGATTGTGTTATTGTGATTGTGTGATTCTGATTGTGTGATTGTGATTGTGTGATCGTGACTGTGTGATCGTGATTGTGTGATCGTGATTGTGGGATTGTGACTGTGTGATTGTGTGATCGTGATTGTGATTGTGTTATTGTGATTGTGTGATTGTGATTGCGTGGTTGCGATTGTGTGATCGTGACTGTGTGATCGTGATTGTGTGATCGTGATTGTGCGATTGTGATTGTGATTGTGTGACTGTGTGATTGTGACTGTGTGACAGTGTGATTGTGATTGTGTGGTCGTGATTGTGTGGTCGTGATTGTGTGATTGTGTTTGTGTGATTGTTGTTGTGATTGTGATTGAGTGACTGTGTGATTGTGATTGTGTGATCGTGATTGTGTGATCGTGATTGTGTGATCGTGATTGTGTGATCGTGATTGTGTGATCGTGATTGTGGGATTGTGACTGTGTGATTGTGTGATCGTGATTGTGTGATCGTGATTGTGTGGCCGTGATTGTGTGATCGTGATTGTGCGATCGTGTTTGTGTGATCGTGATTGTGTGCTCGTGATTGTGTGATCGTGATTGTGTGATCCTGTTTGTGTGATCGTGATTGTGATTGAGATTGTGTGATTGTGATTGTGTGATTGTGATTGTGTGATTGTGATGGTGTGATTGTGATTGTGTGATTGTGATTGTGTGATTGTGATTGTGTGATTGTGATTGTGTGATTGTGATTGTGTGACTGTGATTGTGGTATTGTGATTGTGGGATTGTGATTATGGGATTGTGACTATGTGATTGAGTGATTGTGACTGTGTGATTGTGATTGTGTGATTGTGATTGCGTGATTGTGATTGTGTGATTGTGATTGTGTGATTGTGATTGTGTGATTGTGATTGTGTGATTGTGATTGTGTGATTGTGATTGTGTGATTGTGATTGTGTGATTGTGATTGTGTGATTGTGATTGTGTGATTGTGATTGTGTTATTGTGATTGTGTTATTGTGATTGTGTGATTGTGATTGTGTGATCGTGACTGTGTGATCGTGATTGTGTGATCGTGATTGTGGGATTGTGACTGTGTGATTGTGTGATCGTGATTGTGATTTTGTTATTGTGATTATGTAATTGTGATTGCGTGATTGTGACTGTGTGATCCTGATTGTGAGATCGTTATTGTGGGATTGTGATTATGGGATTGTGACTGTGTGATTGAGTGATTGTGATTGTGTGATCGTGATTGTGTGATCGTGATTGTGTGATCGTGATTGTGTGATTGTGTTATTGTGATTATGTTATTGTGATTGTGTGATTGTGATTGTGTGATCGTGACTGTGTGATCGTGATTGTGTGATCGTGATTGCGGGATTGTGACTGTGTGATTGTGTGATCGTGATTGCGATTGTGTGATTGTGATTATGTGATTGTGATTGTGATTGTGATTGTGATTGTGTGATTGTGATTGTGTGATTGTGATTGTGTGATTGTGATTGTGTGATTGTGATTGTGTGATTGTGATTGTGTGATTGTGATTGTGTGATTGTGATTGTGTGACTGTGATTGTGGGATTGTGATTGTGGGATTGTGATTGTGTGATTGTGTGATCGTGATTGTGTGATCGCAAATGTGGGATTGTGACTGTGTGATTGTGTGATTGTGATTGTGATTGTGATTGTGACTGTGTGATTGTGTGATTGAGGTTGTGTGATTGTGATTGTGTGACTGTGATTGTGTGATTGTGATTGTGGGATTGTGATTGTGTGATTGTGTGATCGTGATTGTGTGATAGTGATTGTGTGATAGTGATTGTGTGATTGTGTTATTGTGATTATGTGATTCTGATTGTGCGATTGTGATTGTGTGATCGTGATTGTGGGATTGTGACTGTGTGATTGTGTGACCGTGATTGTGTGATCGTGATTGTGTGGCCGTGATTGTGTGATCGTGATTGTGCGATCGTGTTTGTGTGATCGTGATTGTGTGCTCGTGATTGTGTGATCGTGATTGTGTGATCCTGTTTGTGTGATCTAGATTGTGATGGAGATTGTGTGACTGTGATTGTGTGACTGTGATTATGTGATCGTGATTGTGTGATCGTGACTGTGTGATCGTGATTGTGTGATTGTGTTATTGTGATTGTGTTATTGTGATTGTGTGATTGTGATTGTGTGATCGTGATTGTGTGATCGTGATTGTGGGATTGTGACTGTGTGATTGTGTGATCGTGATTGTGATTGTGTGATTGTGATTATGTGATTGTGATTGTAATTGTGTGATTGTGATTGTGTGATTGTGATTGTGTGATTGTGATTGTGTGATTGTGATTGTGTGATTGTGATTGTGATTGTGATTGTGATTGTGATTGTGATTGTGATTGTGATTGTGATTGTGATTGTGATTGTGATTGTGATTGTGATTGTGATTGTGATTGTGATTGTGATTGTGATTGTGATTGTGATTGTGATTGTGATTGTGATTGTGATTGTGATTGTGATTGTGATTGTGATTGTGATTGTGTGATTGTGATGGTGTGATTGTGATTGTGTGATTGTGATTGTGTGATTGTGATTGTGTGATTGTGATTGTGTGATTGTGATTGTGTGATTGTGATTGTGTGATTGTGATTGTGTGATTGTGATTGTGTGATTGTGATTGTGTGATTGTGATTGTGTGATTGTGATTGTGTGATTGTGATTGTGTGATTGTGATTGTGTGATTGTGATTGTGTGATTGTGATTGTGTGATTGTGATTGTGTGATTGTGATTGTGTGATTGTGATTGTGTGATTGTGATTGTGTGATTGTGATTGTGTGATTGTGATTGTGTGATTGTGATTGTGTGATTGTGATTGTGTGATTGTGATTGTGTGATTGTGATTGTGTGATTGTGATTGTGTGATTGTGATTGTGTGATTGTGATTGTGTGATTGTGATTGTGTGATTGTGATTGTGTGATTGTGATTGTGTGATTGTGATTGTGTGATTGTGATTGTGTGATTGTGATTGTGTGATTGTGATTGTGTGATTGTGATTGTGTGATTGTGATTGTGTGATTGTGATTGTGTGATTGTGATTGTGTGATTGTGATTGTGTGATTGTGATTGTGTGATTGTGATTGTGTGATTGTGATGGTGTGATTGTGATTGTGTGATTGTGATTGTGTGATTGTGATTGTGTGATTGTGATTGTGTGATTGTGATTGTGTGATTGTGATTGTGTGACTGTGATTGTGGTATTGTGATTGTGGGATTGTGATTATGGGATTGTGACTATGTGATTGAGTGATTGTGACTGTGTGATTGTGATTGCGTGATTGTGATTGCGTGATTGTGATTGTGTGATTGTGATTGTGTGATTGTGATTGTGTGATTGTGATTGTGTGATTGTGATTGTGTGATTGTGATTGTGTGATTGTGATTGTGTGATTGTGATTGTGTGATTGTGATTGTGTGATTGTGATTGTGTTATTGTGATTGTGTTATTGTGATTGTGTTATTGTGATTGTGTGATTGTGATTGTGTGATCGTGACTGTGTGATCGTGATTGTGTGATCGTGATTGTGGGATTGTGACTGTGTGATTGTGTGATCGTGATTGTGATTTTGTTATTGTGATTATGTAATTGTGATTGCGTGATTGTGACTGTGTGATCCTGATTGTGAGATCGTTATTGTGGGATTGTGATTATGGGATTGTGACTGTGTGATTGAGTGATTGTGATTGTGTGATCGTGATTGTGTGATCGTGATTGTGTGATCGTGATTGTGTGATTGTGTTATTGTGATTATGTTATTGTGATTGTGTGATTGTGATTGTGTGATCGTGACTGTGTGATCGTGATTGTGTGATCGTGATTGCGGGATTGTGACTGTGTGATTGTGTGATCGTGATTGCGATTGTGTGATTGTGATTATGTGATTGTGATTGTGATTGTGATTGTGTGATTGTGATTGTGTGATTGTGATTGTGTGATTGTGATTGTGTGATTGTGATTGTGTGATTGTGATTGTGTGATTGTGATTGTGTGACTGTGATTGTGGGATTGTGATTGTGGGATTGTGATTGTGTGATTGTGTGATCGTGATTGTGTGATCGCAAATGTGGGATTGTGACTGTGTGATTGTGTGATTGTGATTGTGATTGTTATTGTGACTGTGTGATTGTGTGATTGAGGTTGTGTGATTGTGATTGTGTGACTGTGATTGTGTGATTGTGATTGTGGGATTGTGATTGTGTGATTGTGTGATCGTGATTGTGTGATAGTGATTGTGTGATAGTGATTGTGTGATTGTGTTATTGTGATTATGTGATTCTGATTGTGCGATTGTGATTGTGTGATCGTGATTGTGGGATTGTGACTGTGTGATTGTGTGACCGTGATTGTGTGATCGTGATTGTGTGGCCGTGATTGTGTGATCGTGATTGTGCGATCGTGTTTGTGTGATCGTGATTGTGTGCTCGTGATTGTGTGATCGTGATTGTGTGATCCTGTTTGTGTGATCTAGATTGTGATGGAGATTGTGTGACTGTGATTGTGTGACTGTGATTATGTGATCGTGATTGTGTGATCGTGACTGTGTGATCGTGATTGTGTGATTGTGTTATTGTGATTGTGTTATTGTGATTGTGTGATTGTGATTGTGTGATCGTGATTGTGTGATCGTGATTGTGGGATTGTGACTGTGTGATTGTGTGATCGTGATTGTGATTGTGTGATTGTGATTATGTGATTGTGATTGTAATTGTGTGATTGTGATTGTGTGATTGTGATTGTGTGATTGTGATTGTGTGATTGTGATTGTGTGATTGTGATTGTGTGATTGTGATTGTGTGATTGTGATTGTGTGATTGTGATTGTGTGATTGTGATTGTGATTGTGATTGTGATTGTGATTGTGATTGTGATTGTGATTGTGATTGTGATTGTGATTGTGATTGTGATTGTGATTGTGATTGTGATTGTGATTGTGATTGTGATTGTGATTGTGATTGTGATTGTGATTGTGATTGTGATTGTGATTGTGATTGTGATTGTGATTGTGTGATTGTGATGGTGTGATTGTGATTGTGTGATTGTGATTGTGTGATTGTGATTGTGTGATTGTGATTGTGTGATTGTGATTGTGTGATTGTGATTGTGTGATTGTGATTCTGTGACTGTGATTGTGGGATTGTGATTATGGGATTGTGACTATGTGATTGAGTGATTGTGACTGTGTGATTGTGATTGTGTGATTGTGATTGTGTGATTGTGATTGTGTGATTGTGATTGTGTGATTGTGATTGTGTGATTGTGATTGTGTGATTGTGATTGTGTGATTGTGATTGTGTGATTGTGATTGTGTGATTGTGATTGTGTGATTGTGATTGTGTGATTGTGATTGTGTGATTGTGATTGTGTGATTGTGATTGTGTGATTGTGATTGTGTGATTGTGATTGTGTGATTGTGATTGTGTGATTGTGATTGTGTTATTGTGATTGTGTTATTGTGATTGTGTGATTGTGATTGTGTGATCGTGACTGTGTGATCGTGATTGTATGATCGTGATTGTGGGATTGTGACTGTGTGATTGTGTGATCGTGATTGTGATTTTGTTATTGTGATTGTGTGATTGTGATTGCGTGATTGTGACTGTGTGATCCTGATTGTGAGATCGTTATTGTGGGATTGTGATTATGGGATTGTGACTGTGTGATTGAGTGATTGCGATTGTGTGATCGTGATTGTGTGATCGTGATTGTGTGATCGTGATTGTGTGATCGTGATTGTGTGATCGTGATTGTGTGATAGTGTTATTGTGATTGTGTTATTGTGATTGTGTGATTGTGATTGTGTGATCGTGACTGTGTGATCGTGTTTGTGTGATCGCGATTGTGGGTTTGCGACTGTGTGATTGTGTGATTGTGATTGTGTGATTGTGATTGTGTGATTGTGATTGTGTGACTGTGATTGTGTGACTATGATTGTGGGATTGTGATTGTGTGATTGTGTGATCATCATTGAGTGATCGTGATTGTGTGATCGTGATTGTGCGAACGTGATTGTGTGATCGTGATTGTGTGATTGTGATTGTGATTGTGACTGTGTGATTGTGTGATTGTGGTTGTGTGATTGTGATTGTGTGACTGTGATTGTGTGATTGTGATTGTGGGATTGTGATTGTGTGATTGTGTGATCGTGATTGTGTGATAGTGATTGTGTGATAGTGATTGTGTGATAGTGATTGTGTGATCGTGATTGTGTGATCGTGATTGTGTGATCGTGATTGTGTGATTGTGTTATTGTGATTGTGTGATTCTGATTGTGTGATTGTATTGTGTGATCGTGACTGTGTGATCGTGATTGTGTGATCGTGATTGTGGGATTGTGACTGTGTGATTGTGTGATCGTGATTGTTATTGTGTTATTGTGATTGTGTGATTGTGATTGCGTGATTGTGATTGTGTGATCGTGACTGTGTGATCGTGATTGTGGGTTTGTGACTGTGTGATTGTGTGATTGTGATTGTGTGATTGTGATTGTGTGATTGTGATTGTGTGATTGTGATTGTGTGATTGTGATTGTGTGATTGTGATTGTGTGATTGTGATTGTGTGATTGTGATTGTGTGATTGTGATTGTGTGATTGTGATTGTGTGATTGTGATTGTGTGATTGTGATTGTGTGATTGTGATTGTGTGATTATGATTGTGTGATTGTGATTGTGTGATTGTGATTGTGTGATTGTGATTGTGTGATTGTGATTGTGTGATTGTGATTGTGTGATTGTGATTGTGTGATTGTGATTGTGTGATTGTGATTGTGTGATTGTGATTGTGTGATTGTGATTGTGTGATTGTGATTGTGTGATTGTGATTGTGTGATTGTGATTGTGATTGTGATTGTGTGACTGTGATTGTGTGACTGTGATTGTGGGATTGTGACTGTGTGATCGTGATTGTGTGATCATGATTGTGGGATTGTGATTATGGGATTGTGACTATGTGATTGAGTGATTGCGACTGTGTGATTGTGATTGTGTGATTGTGATTGTGTGATTGTGATTGTGTGATTGTGATTGTGTGATTGTGATTGTGTGATTGTGATTGTGTGATTGTGATTGTGTGATTGTGATTGTGTGATTGTGATTGTGTGATTGCGATTGTGTGGTTGTGATTGTGTGATTGTGATTGTGTGATCGTGACTGTGTGATCGTATTTGTGTGATCGTGATTGTGGGTTTGTGACTGTGTGATTGTGTTATTGTGATTGTGTGATTGCGATTGTGTGATTGTGATTGTGTGACTGTGTGATTGTGACTGTGTGACAGTGTGATTGTGATTGTGTGATCGTGATTGTGTGGTCGTGATTGTGGGATTGTGACTGTGTGATTGTGTGATCGTGATTGTGATTGTGTTATTGTGATTGTGTGATTGTGATTGCGTGATTGTGATTGTGTGATCGTGACTGTGTGATCGTGATTGTGTGATCGTGATTGTGCGATTGTGATTATGATTGTGTGACTGTGTGATTGTGCGATTGTGATTATGATTGTGTGACTGTGTGATTGTGACTGTGTGACAGTGTGATTGTGATTGTGTCATCGTGATTGTGTGGTCGTGATTGTGTGATTGTGTTTGTGTGATTGTTGTTGTGATTGTGATTGAGTGACTGTGTGATTGTGATTGTGTGATCGTGACTGTGTGATCGTAATTGTGTGATCGTGATTGTGGGATTGTGACTGTGTGATTGTGTGATCGTGATTGTGATTGTGTGATTGTGATTATGTGATTGTGATTGTGATTGTGTGATTGTGATTGTGTGATTGTGATTGTGATTGTGTGATTGTGATTGTGATTGTGATTGTGTGATTGTGATTGTGTGATTGTGATTGTGTGATTGTGATTGTGATTGTGATTGTGATTGTGATTGTGATTGTGATTGTGATTGTGATTGTGATTGTGATTGTGATTGTGATTGTGATTGTGATTGTGATTGTGATTGTGATTGTGATTGTGATTGTGATTGTGATTGTGATTGTGATTGTGATTGTGATTGTGATTGTGTGATTGTGATTGTGTGATTGTGATGGTGTGATTGTGATTGTGTGATTGCGATTGTGTGATTGTGATTGTGTGATTGTGATTGTGTGATTGTGATTGTGTGATTGTGATTGTCTGATTGTGATTGTGTGATTGTGATTGTGTGATTGTGATTGTGTGATTGTGATTGTGTGATTGTGATTTTGTGATTGTGATTGTGTGATTGTGATTGTGTGACTGTGATTGTGGGATTGTGATTGTGGGATTGTGATTGTGTGATTGTGTGATCGTGACTGTGTGATCGTGTTTGTGTGATCGTGATTGTGGGTTTGTGACTGTGTGATTGTGATTGTGTGATTGTGATTGTGTGATTGTGATTGTGTGATTGTGATTGTGTGATTGTGATTGTGTGATTGTGATTGTGTGATTGTGATTGTGTGATTGTGATTGTGTGATTGTGATTGTGTGATTGTGATTGTGTGATTATGATTGTGTGATTGTGATTGTGTGATTGTGATTGTGTGATTGTGATTGTGTGATTGTGATTGTGTGATTGTGATTGTGTGATTGTGATTGTGTGATTGTGATTGTGTGATTGTGATTGTGTGATTGTGATTGTGTGATTGTGATTGTGTGATTGTGATTGTGTGATTGTGATTGTGTGATTGTGATTGTGTGATTGTGATTGTGATTGTGATTGTGTGACTGTGATTGTGTGACTGTGATTGTGGGATTGTGACTGTGTGATCGTGATTGTGTGATCATGATTGTGGGATTGTGATTATGGGATTGTGACTATGTGATTGAGTGATTGCGACTGTGTGATTGTGATTGTGTGATTGTGATTGTGTGATTGTGATTGTGTGATTGTGATTGTGTGATTGTGATTGTGTGATTGTGATTGTGTGATTGCGATTGTGTGGTTGTGATTGTGTGATTGTGATTGTGTGATCGTGACTGTGTGATCGTATTTGTGTGATCGTGATTGTGGGTTTGTGACTGTGTGATTGTGTTATTGTGATTGTGTGATTGCGATTGTGTGATTGTGATTGTGTGACTGTGTGATTGTGACTGTGTGACAGTGTGATTGTGATTGTGTGATCGTGATTGTGTGGTCGTGATTGTGGGATTGTGACTGTGTGATTGTGTGATCGTGATTGTGATTGTGTTATTGTGATTGTGTGATTGTGATTGCGTGATTGTGATTGTGTGATCGTGACTGTGTGATCGTGATTGTGTGATCGTGATTGTGCGATTGTGATTATGATTGTGTGACTGTGTGATTGTGCGATTGTGATTATGATTGTGTGACTGTGTGATTGTGACTGTGTGACAGTGTGATTGTGATTGTGTCATCGTGATTGTGTGGTCGTGATTGTGTGATTGTGTTTGTGTGATTGTTGTTGTGATTGTGATTGAGTGACTGTGTGATTGTGATTGTGTGATCGTGACTGTGTGATCGTAATTGTGTGATCGTGATTGTGGGATTGTGACTGTGTGATTGTGTGATCGTGATTGTGATTGTGTGATTGTGATTATGTGATTGTGATTGTGATTGTGTGATTGTGATTGTGTGATTGTGATTGTGATTGTGTGATTGTGATTGTGATTGTGATTGTGTGATTGTGATTGTGTGATTGTGATTGTGTGATTGTGATTGTGATTGTGATTGTGATTGTGATTGTGATTGTGATTGTGATTGTGATTGTGATTGTGATTGTGATTGTGATTGTGATTGTGATTGTGATTGTGATTGTGATTGTGATTGTGATTGTGATTGTGATTGTGATTGTGATTGTGATTGTGTGATTGTGATTGTGTGATTGTGATGGTGTGTTTGTGATTGTGTGATTGCGATTGTGTGATTGCGATTGTGTGATTGTGATTGTGTGATTGTGATTGTGTGATTGTGATTGTCTGATTGTGATTGTGTGATTGTGATTGTGTGATTGTGATTGTGTGATTGTGATTGTGTGATTGTGATTTTGTGATTGTGATTGTGTGATTGTGATTGTGTGACTGTGATTGTGGGATTGTGATTGTGGGATTGTGATTGTGTGATTGTGTGATCGTGACTGTGTGATCGTGTTTGTGTGATCGTGATTGTGGGTTTGTGACTGTGTGATTGTGTGATTGTGATTGTGTGATTGTGATTGTGTGACTGTGATTGTGTGACTGTGATTGTGGGATTGTGATTGTGTGATTGTGTGATCATCATTGAGTGATCGTGATTGTGTGATCGTGATTGTGCGATCGTGATTGTGTGATCGTGATTGTGTGATCGCAATTGTGGGATTGTGACTGTGTGATTGTGTGATTGTGATTGTGATTGTGACTGTGTGATTGTGTGATTGTGGTTGTGTGATTGTAATTGTGCGACTGTGATTGTGTGATTCTGATTGTGGGATTGTGATTGTGTGATTGTGTGATCGTGATTGTGTGATAGTGATTGTGTGATAGTGATTGTGTGATCGTGATTGTGTGATCGTGATTGTATGATCGTGATTGTGTGATTGTGTTATTGTGATTGTGTGATTCTGATTGTGTGATTGTGATTGTGTGATCGTGACTGTGTCATCGTGATTGTGTGATCGTGATTGTGGGATTGTGATTGTGTGATTGTGTGATCGTGATTGTGATTGTGTTATTGTGATTGTGTGATTGTGATTATGTGATTGTGATTGTGTGATTGTGGTTGTGTGATTGTGATTGTGTGATTGTGATTGTGTGATTGTGCTTGTGTGATTGCGATTGTGTGGTTGTGATTGTGTGATTGTGATTGTGTGATCGTGACTGTGTAATCGTATTTGTGTGATCGTGATTGTGGGTTTGTGACTGTGTGATTGTGTTATTGTGATTGTGTGATTGCGATTGTGTGATTGTGATTGTGTGATTGAGATTGTGTGACTGTGATTGTGTGACTCTGATTGTGTGATCGTGATTGTGTGATCGTGATTGTGTGATCGTGATTGTGTGATCGTGATTGTGTGATCGTGATTGTGTGATTGTGTTATTGTGATTGTGTTATTGTGATTGTGTGATTGTGATTGTGTGATCGTGACTGTGTGATCGTGATTGTGTGATCGTGATTGCGGGATTGTGACTGTGTGATTGTGTGATCGTGATTGTGATTGTGTGATTGTGATTATGTGATTGTGATTGTGATTGTGTGATCGTGATTGTGATTGTGTGATTGTGATTATGTGATTGTGATTGTGATTGTGTGATTGTGATTGTGTGATTGTGATTGTGTGATTGTGATTGTGTGATTGTGATTGTGTGATTGTAATTTTGTGATTGTGATTGTGTGATTGTGATTGTGTGACTGTGATTGTGGGATTGTGATTGTGGGTTTGTGATTGTGTGATTGTGTGATCGTGACTGTGTGATCGTGTTTGTGTGATCGTGATTGTGGGTTTGTGACTGTGTGATTGTGTGATTGTGATTGTGTGATTGTGATTGTGTGACTGTGATTGTGTGACTGTGATTGTGGGATTGTGATTGTGTGATTGTGTGATCATCATTGAGTGATCGTGATTGTGTGATCGTGATTGTGCGATCGTGATTGTGTGATCGTGATTGTGTGATCGCAATTGTGGGATTGTGACTGTGTGATTGTGTGATTGTGATTGTGATTGTGACTGTGTGATTGTGTGATTGTGGTTGTGTGATTGTAATTGTGCGACTGTGATTGTGTGATTCTGATTGTGGGATTGTGATTGTGTGATTGTGTGATCGTGATTGTGTGATAGTGATTGTGTGATAGTGATTGTGTGATCGTGATTGTGTGATCGTGATTGTATGATCGTGATTGTGTGATTGTGTTATTGTGATTGTGTGATTCTGATTGTGTGATTGTGATTGTGTGATCGTGACTGTGTCATCGTGATTGTGTGATCGTGATTGTGGGATTGTGATTGTGTGATTGTGTGATCGTGATTGTGATTGTGTTATTGTGATTGTGTGATTGTGATTATGTGATTGTGATTGTGTGATTGTGGTTGTGTGATTGTGATTGTGTGATTGTGATTGTGTGATTGTGCTTGTGTGATTGCGATTGTGTGGTTGTGATTGTGTGATTGTGATTGTGTGATCGTGACTGTGTAATCGTATTTGTGTGATCGTGATTGTGGGTTTGTGACTGTGTGATTGTGTTATTGTGATTGTGTGATTGCGATTGTGTGATTGTGATTGTGTGATTGAGATTGTGTGACTGTGATTGTGTGACTCTGATTGTGTGATCGTGATTGTGTGATCGTGATTGTGTGATCGTGATTGTGTGATCGTGATTGTGTGATTGTGTTATTGTGATTGTGTTATTGTGATTGTGTGATTGTGATTGTGTGATCGTGATTGTGTGATCGTGATTGCGGGATTGTGACTGTGTGATTGTGTGATCGTGATTGTGATTGTGTGATTGTGATTATGTGATTGTGATTGTGATTGTGTGATCGTGATTGTGATTGTGTGATTGTGATTATGTGATTGTGATTGTGATTGTGTGATTGTGATTGTGTGATTGTGATTGTGTGATTGTGATTGTGTGATTGTGATTGTGTGATTGTGATTGTGTGATTGTGATTGTGTGATTGTGATTGTGTGATTGTGATTGTGTGACTGTGATTGTGGGATTGTGATTGTGGGATTGTGATTGTGTGATTGTGTGATCGTGATTGTGTGATAGTGATTGTGTGATAGTGATTGTGTGATTGTGTTATTGTGATTATGTGATTCTGATTGTGTGATTGTGATTGTGTGATCGTGATTGTGGGATTGTGACTGTGTGATTGTGTGATCGTGATTGTGTGATCGTGATTGTGTGGCCGTGATTGTGTGATCGTGATTGTGCGATCGTGTTTGTGTGATCGTGATTGTGTGCTCGTGATTGTGTGATCGTGATTGTGTGATCCAGTTTGTGTGATCTAGATTGTGATTGAGATTGTGTGACTGTGATTGTGTGACTGTGATTGTGTGATCGTGATTGTGTGATCGTGACTGTGTGATCGTGATTGTGTGATTGTGTTATTGTGATTGTGGTATTGTGATTGTGTGATTGTGATTGTGTGATCGTGACTGTGTGATCGTGATTGTGTGATCGTGATTGTGGGATTGTGACTGTGTGATTGTGTGATCGTGATTGTGATTGTGTGATTGTGATTATGTGATTGTGATTGTGATTGTGTGATTGTGATTGTGTGATTGTGATTGTGTGATTGTGATTGTGTGATTGTAATTGTGCGACTGTGATTGTGTGATTCTGATTGTGGGATTGTGATTGTGTGATTGTGTGATCGTGAACGTGTGATAGTGATTGTGTGATAGTGATTGTGTGATCGTGATTGTGTGATCGTGATTGTATGATCGTGATTGTGTGATTGTGTTATTGTGATTGTGTGATTCTGATTGTGTGATTGTGATTGTGTGATCGTGACTGTGTCATCGTGATTGTGTGATCGTGATTGTGGGATTGTGATTGTGTGATTGTGTGATCGTGATTGTGATTGTGTTATTGTGATTGTGTGATTGTGATTATGTGATTGTGATTGTGTGATTGTGGTTGTGTGATTGTGATTGTGTGATTGTGATTGTGTGATTGTGCTTGTGTGATTGCGATTGTGTGGTTGTGATTGTGTGATTGTGATTGTGTGATCGTGACTGTGTAATCGTATTTGTGTGATCGTGATTGTGGGTTTGTGACTGTGTGATTGTGTTATTGTGATTGTGTGATTGCGATTGTGTGATTGTGATTGTGTGATTGAGATTGTGTGACTGTGATTGTGTGACTCTGATTGTGTGATCGTGATTGTGTGATCGTGATTGTGTGATCGTGATTGTGTGATCGTGATTGTGTGATCGTGATTGTGTGATTGTGTTATTGTGATTGTGTTATTGTGATTGTGTGATTGTGATTGTGTGATCGTGATTGTGTGATCGTGATTGCGGGATTGTGACTGTGTGATTGTGTGATCGTGATTGTGATTGTGTGATTGTGATTATGTGATTGTGATTGTGATTGTGTGATCGTGATTGTGATTGTGTGATTGTGATTATGTGATTGTGATTGTGATTGTGTGATTGTGATTGTGTGATTGTGATTGTGTGATTGTGATTGTGTGATTGTGATTGTGTGATTGTGATTGTGTGATTGTGATTGTGTGATTGTGATTGTGTGATTGTGATTGTGTGATTGTGATTGTGTGACTGTGATTGTGGGATTGTGATTGTGGGATTGTGATTGTGTGATTGTGTGATCGTGATTGTGTGATCGCAAATGTGGGATTGTGACTGTGTGATTGTGTGATTGTGATTGTGATTGTGACTGTGTGATTGTGTGATTGTGGTTGTGTGATTGTGATTGTGTGACTGTGATTGTGTGATTGTGATTGTGGGATTGTGATTGTGTGATTGTGTGATCGTGATTGTGTGATCGTGATTGTGTGGCCGTGATTGTGTGATCGTGATTGTGCGATCGTGTTTGTGTGATCGTGATTGTGTGCTCGTGATTGTGTGATCGTGATTGTGTGATCCAGTTTGTGTGATCTAGATTGTGATTGAGATTGTGTGACTGTGATTGTGTGACTGTGATTGTGTGATCGTGATTGTGTGATCGTGACTGTGTGATCGTGATTGTGTGATTGTGTTATTGTGATTGTGGTATTGTGATTGTGTGATTGTGATTGTGTGATCGTGACTGTGTGATCGTGATTGTGTGATCGTGATTGTGGGATTGTGACTGTGTGATTGTGTGATCGTGATTGTGATTGTGTGATTGTGATTATGTGATTGTGATTGTGATTGTGTGATTGTGATTGTGTGATTGTGATTGTGTGATTGTGATTGTGTGATTGTGATTGTGTGATTGTGATTGTGTGATTGTGATTGTGTGACTGTGATTGTCGGATTGTGATTGTGGGATTGTGATTATGGGATTGTGACTATGTGATTGAGTGATTGTGACTGTGTGATTGTGATTGTGTGATTGTGATTGTGTGATTGTGATTGTGTGATTGTGATTGTGTGATTGTGATTGTGTGATCGTGATTGTGGGATTGTGACTGTGTGATTGTGTGATCGTGATTGTGATTTTGTTATTATGATTGTGTGATTGTGATTGCGTGATTGTGACTGTGTGATCCTGATTGTGAGATCGTGATTGTGGGATTGTGACTGTGTGATTGTGTGATCGTGATTGTGTGATCGTGATTGTGTGGCCGTGATTGTGTGATCGTGATTGTGCGATCGTGTTTGTGTGATCGTGATTGTGTGCTCGTGATTGTGTGATCGTGATTGTGTGATCCTGTTTGTGTGATCGTGATTGTGTGATAGTGATTGTGTGATAGGGATTGTGTGATCGTGATTGTGTGATTCTGATTGTGTGATTGTGATTGTGTGATCGTGACTGTGTGATCGTGATTGTGTGATCGTGATTGTGGGATTGTGACTGTGTGATTGTGTGATCGTGATTGTGATTTTGTTATTGTGATTGTGTGATTGTGATTGCGTGATTGTGATTGTGTGATCGTGACTGTGTGATCGTGATTGTGTGATCGTGATTGTGCGATTGTGATTGTGATTGTGTGACTGTGTGATTGTGACTGTGTGACAGTGTGATTGTGATTGTGTGATCGTGATTGTGTGGTCGTGATTGTGTGATTGTGTTTGTGTGATTGTTGTTGTGATTGTGATTGAGTGACTGTGTGATTGTGATTGTGATTGTGTGATCGTGATTGTGTGATCGTGATTGTGTGATCGTGATTGTGGGATTGTGACTGTGTGATTGTGTGATCGTGATTGTGTGATCGTGATTGTGTGATCGTGATTGTGTGGCCGTGATTGTGTGATCGTGATTGTGCGATCGTGTTTGTGTGATCGTGATTGTGTGCTCGTGATTGTGTGATCGTGATTGTGTGATCCTGTTTGTGTGATCGTGATTGTGATTGAGATTGTGTGATTGTGATTGTGTGACTGTGATTGTGTGACTGTGATTGTGTGATCGTGATTGTGTGATCGTGACTGTGTGATCGTGATTGTGCGATTGTGTTATTGTGATTGTGTTATTGTGATTGTGTGATTGTGATTGTGTGATCGTGACTGTCTGATCGTGATTGTGTTATCGTGATTGTGGGATTGTGACTGTGTGATTGTGTGATCGTGATTGTGATTGTGTGATTGTGATTATGTGATTGTGATTGTGATTGTGTGATTGTGATTGTGTGATTGTGATTGTGTGATTGTGATTGTGTGATTGTGATTGTGTGATTGTGATTGTGTGATTGTGATTGTGTGATTGTGATTGTGTGATTGTGATTGTGATTGTGATTGTGATTGTGATTGTGATTGTGATTGTGATTGTGTGATTGTGATTGTGTGATTGTGATGGTGTGATTGTGATTGTGTGATTGTGATTGTGTGATTGTGATTGTGTGATTGTGATTGTGTGATTGTGATTGTGTGATTGTGATTGTGTGATTGTGATTGTGTGACTGTGATTGTGGGATTGTGATTGTGGGATTGTGATTATGGGATTGTGACTATGTGATTGAGTGATTGTGACTGTGTGATTGTGATTGTGTGATTGTGATTGTGTGATTGTGAATGTGTGATTGTGATTGTGTGATTGTGATTGTGTGATTGTGATTGTGTGATTGTGATTGTGTGATTGTGATTGTGTGATTGTGATTGTGTGATTGTGATTGTGTGATTGTGATTGTGTGATTGTGATTGTGTGATTGTGATTGTGTGATTGTGAATGTGTGATTGTGATTGTGTGATTGTGATTGTGTGATTGTGATTGTGTGATTGTGATTGTGTGATTGTGATTGTGTGATTGTGATTGTGTGATTGTGATTGTGTGATTGTGATTGTGTGATTGTGATTGTGTGATTGTGATTGTGTGATTGTGATTGTGTGATTGTGATTGTGTGATTGTGATTGTGTGATTGTGATTGTGTGATTGTGATTGTGTGATTGTGATTGTGTGATTGTGATTGAGTGATTGTGATTGTGTGATTGTGATTGTGTGATTGTGATTGTGTGATTGTGATTGTGTGATTGTGATTGTGTGATTGTGATTGTGTGATTGTGATTGTGTGATTGTGATTGTGTGATTGTGATTGTGTGATTGTGATTGTGTGATTGTGATTGTGTGATTGTGATTGTGTGATTGTGATTGTGTGATTGTGATTGTGTGATTGTGATTGTGTGATTGTGATTGTGTGATTGTGATTGTGTGATTGTGATTGTGTGATTGTGATTGTGTGATTGTGATTGTGTGATTGTGATTGTGTGATTGTGATTGTGTGATTGTGATTGTGTGATTGTGATTGTGTGATTGTGATTGTGTGATTGTGATTGTGTGATTGTGATTGTGTGATTGTGATTGTGTGATTGTGATTGTGTGATTGTGATTGTGTGATTGTGATTGTGTGATTGTGATTGTGTGATTGTGATTGTGTGATTGTGATTGTGTGATTGTGATTGTGTGATTGTGATTGTGTGATTGTGATTGTGTGATTGTGATTGTGTGATTGTGATTGTGTGATTGTGATTGTGTGATTGTGATTGTGTGATTGTGATTGTGTGATTGTGATTGTGTGATTGTGATTGTGTGATTGTGATTGTGTGATTGTGATTGTGTGATTGTGATTGTGTGATTGTGATTGTGTGATTGTGATTGTGTGATTGTGATTGTGTGATTGTGATTGTGTGATTGTGATTGTGTGATTGTGATTGTGTGATTGTGATTGTGTGATTGTGATTGTGTGATTGTGATTGTGTGATTGTGATTGTGTGATTGTGATTGTGTGATTGTGATTGTGTGATTGTGATTGTGTGATTGTGATTGTGTGATTGTGATTGTGTGATTGTGATTGTGTGATTGTGATTGTGTGATTGTGATTGTGTGATTGTGATTGTGTGATTGTGATTGTGTGATTGTGATTGTGTGATTGTGATTGTGTGATTGTGATTGTGTGATTGTGATTGTGTGATTGTGATTGTGTGATTGTGATTGTGTGATTGTGATTGTGTGATTGTGATTGTGTGATTGTGATTGTGTGATTGTGATTGTGTGATTGTGATTGTGTGATTGTGATTGTGTGATTGTGATTGTGTGATTGTGATTGTGTGATTGTGATTGTGTGATTGTGATTGTGTGATTGTGATTGTGTGATTGTGATTGTGTGATTGTGATTGTGTGATTGTGATTGTGTGATTGTGATTGTGTGATTGTGATTGTGTGATTGTGATTGTGTGATTGTGATTGTGTGATTGTGATTGTGTGATTGTGATTGTGTGATTGTGATTGTGTGATTGTGATTGTGTGATTGTGATTGTGTGATTGTGATTGTGTGATTGTGATTGTGTGATTGTGATTGTGTGATTGTGATTGTGTGATTGTGATTGTGTGATTGTGATTGTGTGATTGTGATTGTGTGATTGTAATTGTGTGATTGTGATTGTGTGATTGTGATTGTGTGATTGTGATTGTGTGATTGTGATTGTGTGATTGTGATTGTGTGATTGTGATTGTGTGATTGTGATTGTGTGATTGTGATTGTGTGATTGTGATTGTGTGATTGTGATTGTGTGATTGTGATTGTGTGATTGTGATTGTGTGATTGTGATTGTGTGATTGTGATTGTGTGATTGTGATTGTGTGATTGTGATTGTGTGATTGTGATTGTGTGATTGTGATTGTGTGATTGTGATTGTGTGATTGTGATTGTGTGATTGTGATTGTGTGATTGTGATTGTGTGATTGTGATTGTGTGATTGTGATTGTGTGATTGTGATTGTGTGATTGTGATTGTGTGATTGTGATTGTGTGATTGTGATTGTGTGATTGTGATTGTGTGATTGTGATTGTGTGATTGTGATTGTGTGATTGTGATTGTGTGATTGTGATTGTGTGATTGTGATTGTGTGATTGTGATTGTGTGATTGTGATTGTGTGATTGTGATTGTGTGATTGTGATTGTGTGATTGTGATTGTGTGATTGTGATTGTGTGATTGTGATTGTGTGATTGTGATTGTGTGATTGTGATTGTGTGATTGTGATTGTGTGATTGTGATTGTGTGATTGTGATTGTGTGATTGTGATTGTCTGATTGTGATTGTGTGATTGTGATTGTGTGATTGTGATTGTGTGATTGTGATTGTGTGATTGTGATTGTGTGATTGTGATTGTGTGATTGTGATTGTGTGATCGTGATTGTGTGATTGTGTTATTGTGATTGTGTTATTGTGATTGTGTTATTGTGATTGTGTTATTGTGATTGTGTGATTGTGATTGTGTGGCCGTGACTGTGTGATCGTGATTGTGTGATCGTGATTGCGGGATTGTGACCGTGTGATTGTGTGATCGTGATTGCGATTGTGTGATTGTGATTATGTGATTGTGATTGTGATTGTGATTGTGTGATTGTGATTGTGTGATTGTGATTGTGTGATTGTGATTGTGTGATTGTGATTGTGTGATTGTGATTGTGATTGTGTGACTGTGATTGTGGGATTGTGATTGTGGGATTGTGATTGTGTGATTGTGTGATCGTGATTGTGTGATCGCAAATGTGGGATTGTGACTGTGTGATTGTGTGATTGTGATTGGGATTGTGACTGTGTGATTGTGTGATTGTGGTTGTGTGATTGTGATTGTGTGACTGTGATTGTGTGATTGTGATTGTGGGATTGTGGTTGTGTGATTGTGTGATCGTGATTGTGTGATAGTGATTGTGTGATAGTGATTGTGTGATTGTGTTATTGTGATTATGTGATTCTGATTGTGCGATTGTGATTGTGTGATCGTGATTGTGGGATTGTGACTGTGTGATTGTGTGACCGTGATTGTGTGATCGTGATTGTGTGATCGTGATTGTGTGGCCGTGATTGTGTGATCGTGATTGTGCGATCGTGTTTGTGTGATCGTGAATATGTGCTCGTGATTGTGTGATCGTGATTGTGTGATCCTGTTTGTGTGATCTAGATTGTGATTGAGATTGTGTGACTGTGATTGTGTGACTGTGATTGTGTGATCGTGATTGTGTGATCGTGACTGTGTGATCGTGATTGTGTGATTGTGTTATTGTGATTGTGTTATTGTGATTGTGTGATTGTAATTGTGTGATCGTGACTGTGTGATCGTGTTTGTGTGATCGTGATTGTGGGTTTGTGACTGTGTGACTGTGTGATTGTGATTGTGTGATTGTGATTGTGTGATTGTGATTGTGTGATTGTGATTGTGTGATTGTGATTGTGTGATTGTGATTGTGTGATTGTGATTGTGTGATTGTGATTGTGTGATTGTGATTGTGTGATTGTGATTGTGTGATTGTGATTGTGTGATTGTGATTGTGTGATTGTGATTGTGTGATTGTGATTGTGTGATTGTGATTGTGTGATTGTGATTGTGTGATTGTGATTGTGTGATTGTGATTGTGTGATTGTGATTGTGTGATTGTGATTGTGTGACTGTGATTGTGTGATTGTGATTGTGTGATTGTGATTGTGTGATTGTGATTGTGTGATTGTGATTGTGTGATTGTGATTGTGTGATCGTGACTGTGTGATCGTGTTTGTGTGATCGTGATTGTGGGTTTGTGACTGTGTGACTGTGTGATTGTGATTGTGTGATTGTGATTGTGTGATTGTGATTGTGTGATTGTGATTGTGTGATTGTGATTGTGTGATTGTGATTGTGTGATTGTGATTGTGTGATTGTGATTGTGTGATTGTGATTGTGTGATTGTGATTGTGTGATTGTGATTGTGTGATTGTGATTGTGTGATTGTGATTGTGTGATTGTGATTGTGTGATTGTGATTGTGTGATTGTGATTGTGTGATTGTGATTGTGTGATTGTGATTGTGTGATTGTGATTGTGTGATTGTGATTGTGTGATTGTGATTGTGTGATTGTGATTGTGTGATTGTGATTGTGTGATTGTGATTGTGTGATTGTGATTGTGTGATTGTGATTGTGTGATTGTGATTGTGTGATTGTGATTGTGTGATTGTGATTGTGTGATTGTGATTGTGTGATTGTGATTGTGTGATTGTGATTGTGTGATTGTGATTGTGTGATTGTGATTGTGTGATTGTGATTGTGTGATTGTGATTGTGTGATTGTGATTGTGTGATTGTGATTGTGTGATTGTGATTGTGTGATTGTGATTGTGTGATTGTGATTGTGTGATTGTGATTGTGTGATTGTGATTGTGTGATTGTGATTGTGTGATTGTGATTGTGTGATTGTGATTGTGTGATTGTGATTGTGTGATTGTGATTGTGTGATTGTGATTGTGTGATTGTGATTGTGTGATTGTGATTGTGTGATTGTGATTGTGTGATTGTGATTGTGTGATTGTGATTGTGTGATTGTGATTGTGTGATTGTGATTGTGTGATTGTGATTGTGTGATTGTGATTGTGTGATTGTGATTGTGTGATTGTGATTGTGTGATTGTGATTGTGTGATTGTGATTGTGTGATTGTGATTGTGTGATTGTGATTGTGTGATTGTGATTGTGTGATTGTGATTGTGTGATTGTGATTGTGTGATTGTGATTGTGTGATTGTGATTGTGTGATTGTGATTGTGTGATTGTGATTGTGTGATTGTGATTGTGTGATTGTGATTGTGTGATTGTGATTGTGTGATTGTGATTGTGTGATTGTGATTGTGTGATTGTGATTGTGTGATTGTGATTGTGTGATTGTGATTGTGTGATTGTGATTGTGTGATTGTGATTGTGTGATTGTGATTGTGTGATTGTGATTGTGTGATTGTGATTGTGTGATTGTGATTGTGTGATTGTGATTGTGTGATTGTGATTGTGTGATTGTGATTGTGTGATTGTGATTGTGTGATTGTGATTGTGTGATTGTGATTGTGTGATTGTGATTGTGTGATTGTGATTGTGTGATTGTGATTGTGTGATTGTGATTGTGTGATTGTGATTGTGTGATTGTGATTGTGTGATTGTGATTGTGTGATTGTGATTGTGTGATTGTGATTGTGTGATTGTGATTGTGTGATTGTGATTGTGTGATTGTGATTGTGTGATTGTGATTGTGTGATTGTGATTGTGTGATTGTGATTGTGTGATTGTGATTGTGTGATTGTGATTGTGTGATTGTGATTGTGTGATTGTGATTGTGTGATTGTGATTGTGTGATTGTGATTGTGTGATTGTGATTGTGTGATTGTGATTGTGTGATTGTGATTGTGTGATTGTGATTGTGTGATTGTGATTGTGTGATTGTGATTGTGTGATTGTGATTGTGTGATTGTGATTGTGTGATTGTGATTGTGTGATTGTGATTGTGTGATTGTGATTGTGTGATTGTGATTGTGTGATTGTGATTGTGTGATTGTGATTGTGTGATTGTGATTGTGTGATTGTGATTGTGTGATTGTGATTGTGTGATTGTGATTGTGTGATTGTGATTGTGTGATTGTGATTGTGTGATTGTGATTGTGTGATTGTGATTGTGTGATTGTGATTGTGTGATTGTGATTGTGTGATTGTGATTGTGTGATTGTGATTGTGTGATTGTGATTGTGTGATTGTGATTGTGTGATTGTGATTGTGTGACAGTGTGATTGTGATTGTGTCATCGTGATTGTGTGGTCGTGATTGTGTGATTGTGTTTGTGTGATTGTTGTTGTGATTGTGATTGAGTGACTGTGTGATTGTGATTGTGTGATCGTGATTGTG
The DNA here is from genome assembly GCF_050947335.1 of Megachile rotundata. NCBI lineage: Eukaryota > Metazoa > Arthropoda > Insecta > Hymenoptera > Megachilidae > Megachile > Megachile rotundata. Next base: position 427,270 of record NW_027473334.1, on the reverse strand, counting down.
TGATCGTGATTGTGTGATCGTGATTGTGTGACCGTGATTGTGTGATCGTGATTGTGGGATTGTGACTGTGTGATTGTGTGATCGTGATTGTGTGATCGTGATTGTGTGACTGTGATTGTGTGATCGTGATTGTGTGATCGTGACTGTGTGATCGTGATTGTGTGATTGTGTTATTGTGATTGTGTTATTGTGATTGTGTTATTGTGATTGTGTTATTGTGATTGTGTGATTGTGATTGTGTGATGGTGACTGTGTGATCGTGATTGTGTGATCGTGATTGTGGGATTGTGACTGTGTGATTGTGTGATCGTGATTGTGATTGTGTGATTGTGATTATGTGATTGTGATTGTGATTGTGTGATTGTGATTGTGTGATTGTGATTGTGTGATTGTGATTGTGTGATTGTGATTGTGTGATTGTGATTGTGTGATTGTGATTGTGTCATTGTGATTGTGATTGTGATTGTGATTGTGATTGTGATTGTGATTGTGATTGTGATTGTGATTGTGATTGTGATTGTGATTGTGATTGTGATTGTGATTGTGATTGTGTGATTGTGATTGTGTGATTGTGATGGTGTGATTGTGATTGTGTGATTGTGATTGTGTGATTGTGATTGTGTGATTGTGATTGTGTGATTGTGATTGTGTGATTGTGATTGTGTGACTGTGATTGTGGGATTGTGATTGTGGGATTGTGATTATGGGATTGTGACTATGTGATTGAGTGATTGTGATTGTGTGATTGTGATTGTGTGATTGTGATTGTGTTATTGTGATTGTGTGATTGTGATTGCGTGATTGTGATTGTGTGATCGTGACTGTGTGATCGTGATTGTGTGATCGTGATTGTGCGATTGTGATTGTGATTGTGTGGCTGTGTGATTGTGACTGTGTGACAGTGTGATTGTGATTGTGTGATCGTGATTGTGTGGTCGTGATTGTGTGGTCGTGATTGTGTGATTGTGTTTGTGTGATTGTTGTTGTGATTGTGATTGAGTGACTGTGTGATTGTGATTGTGTGATCGTGATTGTGTGATCGTGATTGTGGGATTGTGACTGTGTGATTGTGTGATCGTGATTGTGTGATCGTGATTGTGTGGCCGTGATTGTGTGATCGAGATTGTGCGATCGTGTTTGTGTGATCGTGATTGTGTGCTCGTGATTGTGTAATCGTGATTGTGTGATCCTGTTTGTGTGATCGTGATTGTGATTGAGATTGTGTGATTGTGATTGTGTGACTGTGATTGTGTGACTGTGATTGTGTGATCGTGTTATCGTGATTGTGATTGTGTGATTGTGATTATGTGATTGTGATTGTGATTGTGATTGTGATTGTGATTGTGTGATTGTGATTGTGTGATTGTGATTGTGTGATTGTGATTGTGTGATTGTGATTGTGTGATTGTGATTGTGTGATCGTGACTGTGTGATCGTGATTGTGTGATCGTGATTGTGGGATTGTGACTGTGTGATTGTGTTATCGTGATTGTGATTGTGTGATTGTGATTATGTGATTGTGATTGTGATTGTGTGATTGCGATTGTGTGATTGTGATTGTGTGATTGTGATTGTGTGATTGTGATTGTGATTGTGATTGTGATTGTGATTGTGATTGTGATTGTGATTGTGATTGTGATTGTGATTGTGATTGTGATTGTGATTGTGATTGTGATTGTGATTGTGATTGTGATTGTGATTGTGATTGTGATTGTGATTGTGATTGTGATTGTGATTGTGATTGTGACTGTGATTGTGATTGTGATTGTGATTGTGTGATTGTGATTGTGTGATTGTGATGGTGTGATTGTGATTGTGTGATTGTGATTGTGTGATTGTGATTGTGTGATTGTGATTGTGTGATTGTGATTGTGTGATTGTGATTGTGTGATTGTGATTGTGTGATTGTGATTGTGTGATTGTGATTGTGTGATTGTGATTGTGTGATTGTGATTGTGTGACTGTGATTGTGGGATTGTGATTGTGGGATTGTGATTATGGGACTGTGACTATGTGATTGAGTGATTGTGACTGTGTGATTGTGATTGTGTGATTGTGATTGTGTGATTGTGATTGTGTGATTGTGATTGTGTGATTGTGATTGTGTGATTGTGATTGTGTTATTGTGATTGTGTTATTGTGATTGTGTTATTGTGATTGTGTGATCGTGACTGTGTGATCGTGATTGTGGGATTGTGACTGTGTGATTGTGTGATCGTGATTGTGATTTTGTTATTGTGATTGTGTGATTGTGATTGCGTGATTGTGACTGTGTGATCCTGATTGTGAGATCGTTATTGTGGGATTGTGATTATGGGATTGTAACTGTGTGATTGAGTGATTGTGATTGTGTGATCGTGATTGTGTGATCGTGATTGTGTGATCGTGATTGTGTGATCGTGATTGTGTGATTGTGTTATTGTGATTGTGTTATTGTGATTGTGTGATTGTGATTGTGCGATCGTGACTGTGTGATCGTGTTTGTGTGATCGTGATTGTGGGTTTGTGACTGTGTGATTGTGTGATTGTGATTGTGTGATTGTGATTGTGTGATTGTGATTGTGTGATTGTGATTGTGTGATTGTGATTGTGTGATTGTGATTGTGTGACTGTGATTGCGTGACTGTGATTGTGGGATTGTGATTGTGTGATTGTGTGATCATCATTGAGTGATCGTGATTGTGTGATCGTGATTGTGCGAACGTGATTGTGTGATCGTGATTGTGTGATCGTGATTGTGGGATTGTGACTGTGTGATTGTGTGATCGTGATTGTGATTTTGTTATTGTGATTGTGTGATTGTGATTGCGTGATTGTGATTGTGTAATCGTGACTGTGTGATCGTATTTGTGTGATCGTGATTGTGGGTTTGTGACTGTGTGATTGTGTTATTGTGATTGTGTGATTGCGATTGTGTGATTGTGATTGTGTGACTGTGATTGTGTGATTGCGATTGTGTGGTTGTGATTGTGTGATTGTGATTGTGTGATTGTGATTGTGTGATTGTGATTGTGTGATTGTGATTGTGTGATTGTGTGATTGTGATTGTGTGATTGTGATTGTGTGATTGTGATTGTGTGATTGTGATTGTGTGATTGTGATTGTGTGATTGTGATTGTGTGATTGCGATTGTGTGGTTGTGATTGTGTGATTGTGATTGTGTGATCGTGACTGTGTGATCGTATTTGTGTGATCGTGATTGTGGGTTTGTGACTGTGTGATTATGTTATTGTGATTGTGTGATTGCGATTGTGTGATTGTGATTGTGTGATTGTGATTGTGTGACTGTGATTGTGTGACTGCGGTTGTGGGATTGTGACTGTGTGATCGTGATTGTGTGATCGTGATTGTGTGATCGTGATTGTGGGATTGTGACTGTGTGATTGTGTGATCGTGATTGTGTGATCGTGATTGTGTGGCCGTGATTGTGTGATCGTGATTGTGCGATCGTGTTTGTGTGATCGTGATTGTGTGCTCGTGATTGTGTGCTCGTGATTGTGTGATCCTGTTTGTGTGATCGTGATTGTGTGATAGTGATTGTGTGATAGGGATTGTGTGATCGTGATTGTGTGATTCTGATTGTGTGATTGTGATTGTGTGATCGTGATTGTGTGATCGTGATTGTGGGATTGTGACTGTGTGATTGTGTGATCGTGATTGTGATTTTGTTATTGTGATTGTGTGATTGTGATTGCGTGATTGTGATTGTGTGATCGTGACTGTGTGATCGTGATTGTGTGATCGTGATTGTGCGATTGTGATTGTGATTGTGTGACTGTGTGATTGTGACTGTGTGACAGTGTGATTGTGATTGTGTGATCGTGATAGTGTGGTCGTGATTGTGTGATTGTGTTTGTGTGATTGTTGTTGTGATTGTGATTGAGTGACTGTGTGATTGTGATTGTGTGATCGTGATTGTGTGATCGTGATTGTGTGATCGTGATTGTGTGATCGTGATTGTGGGATTGTGACTGTGTGATTGTGTGATCGTGATTGTGTGATCGTGATTGTGTGATCGTGATTGTGTGGCCGTGATTGTGTGATCGTGATTGTGCGATCGTGTTTGTGTGATCGTGATTTTGTGCTCGTGATTGTGTGATCGTGATTGTGTGGTCCTGTTTGTGTGATCGTGATTGTGATTGAGATTGTGTGATTGTGATTGTGTGACTGTGATTGTGTGACTGTGATTGTGTGATCGTGATTGTGTGATCGTGACTGTGTGATCGTGATTGTGCGATTGTGTTATTGTGATTGTGTTATTGTGATTGTGTGATTGTGATTGTGTGATCGTGACTGTGTGATCGTGATTGTGTGATCGTGATTGTGGGATTGTGACTGTGTGATTGTGTGATCGTGATTGTGATTGTGTGATTGTGATTATGTGATTGTGATTGTGATTGTGTGATTGTGATTGTGTGATTGTGATTGTGTGATTGTGATTGTGTGATTGTGATTGTGTGATTGTGATTGTGTGATTGTGATTGTGTGATTGTGATTGTGATTGTGATTGTGATTGTGATTGTGATTGTGATTGTGATTGTGATTGTGATTGTGATTGTGATTGTGATTGTGATTGTGTGATTGTGATTGCGTGATTGTGATTGTGTGATCGTTACTGTGTGATCGTGATTGTGTGATCGTGATTGTGCGATTGTGATTGTGATTGTGTGACTGTGTGATTGTGACTGTGTGACAGTGTGATTTTGATTGTGTGATCGTGATTGTGTGGTCGTGATTGTGTGATTGTGTTTGTGTGATTGTTGTTGTGATTGTGATTGAGTGACTGTGTGATTGTGATTGTGTGATCGTGATTGTGTGATCGTGATTGTGTGATCGTGATTGTGTGATCGTGATTGTGGGATTGTGACTGTGTGATTGTGTGATCGTGATTGTGTGATCGTGATTGTGTGATCGTGATTGTGTGATCGTGATTGTGTGGCCGTGATTGTGTGATCGTGATTGTGCGATCGTGTTTGTGTGATCGTGATTGTGTGCTCGTGATTGTGTGATCGTGATTGTGTGATCCTGTTTGTGTGATCGTGATTGTGATTGAGATTGTGTGATTGTGATTGTGTGACTGTGATTGTGTGACTGTGATTGTGTGATCGTGATTGTGTGATCGTGACTGTGTGATCGTGATTGTGTGATTGTGTTATTGTGATTGTGTTATTGTGATTGTGTTATTGTGATTGTGTTATTGTGATTGTGTGATTGTGATTGTGTGATCGTGACTGTGTGATCGTGATTGTGTGATCGTGATTGTGGGATTGTGACTGTGTGATTGTGTGATCGTGATTGTGATTGTGTGATTGTGATTATGTGATTGTGATAGTGATAGTGTGATTGTGATTGTGTGATTGTGATTGTGTGATTGTGATTGTGTCATTGTGATTGTGATTGTGATTGTGATTGTGATTGTGATTGTGATTGTGATTGTGATTGTGATTGTGATTGTGATTGTGATTGTGTGATTGTGTGATTGTGATTGTGTGATTGTGATGGTGTGATTGTGATTGTGTGATTGTGATTGTGTGATTGTGATTGTGTGATTGTGATTGTGTGATTGTGATTGTGTGATTGTGATTGTGTGATTGTGATTGTGTGATTGTGATTGTGTGACTGTGATTGTGGGATTGTGATTGTGGGATTGTGATTATGGGATTGTGACTATGTGATTGAGTGATTGTGATTGTGTGATTGTGATTGTGTGATTGTGATTGTGTGATTGTGTGATTGTGATTGTGTGATTGTGATTGTGTTATTGTGATTGTGTGATTGTGATTGCGTGATTGTGATTGTGTGATCGTGACTGTGTGATCGTGATTGTGTGATCGTGATTGTGCGATTGTGATTGTGATTGTGTGGCTGTGTGATTGTGACTGTGTGACAGTGTGATTGTGATTGTGTGATCGTGATTGTGTGGTCGTGATTGTGGGATTGTGACTGTGTGATTGTGTGATCGTGATTGTGTGATCGTGATTGTGTGATCGTGATTGTGTGGCCGTGATTGTGTGATCGTGATTGTGCGATCGTGTTTGTGTGATCGTGATTGTGTGCTCGTGATTGTGTAATCGTGATTGTGTGATCCTGTTTGTGTGATCGCGATTGTGATTGAGATTGTGTGATTGTGATTGTGTGACTGTGATTGTGTGACTGTGATTGTGTGATTGTGTTATCGTGATTGTGATTGTGTGATTGTGATTATGTGATTGTGATTGTGATTGTGTGATTGTGATTGTGTGATTGTGATTGTGTGATTGTGATTGTGTGATTGTGATTGTGATTGTGTGATTGTGATTGTGAGATCGTGACTGTGTGATCGTGAATGTGTGATCGTGATTGTGGGATTGTGACTGTGTGATTGTGTTATCGTGATTGTGATTGTGTGATTGTGATTATGTGATTGTGATTGTGATTGTGTGATTGTGATTGTGTGATTGTGATTGTGTGATTGTGATTGTGTGATTGTGATTGTGTGATTGTGATTGTGTGATTGTGATTGTGTGATTGTGATGGTGTGATTGTGATTGTGTGATTGTGATTGTGTGATTGTGATTGTGTGATTGTGATTGTGTGAATGTGATTGTGTGATTGTGATTGTGTGATTGTGATTGTGTGACTGTAATTGTGGGATTGTGATTGTGGGATTGTGATTATGGGATTGTGACTATGTGATTGAGTGATTGTGACTGTGTGATTGTGATTGTGTGATTGTGATTGTGTGATTGTGATTGTGTGATTGTGATTGTGTGATTGTGATTGTGTGATTGTGATTGTGTTATTGTGATTGTGTTATTGTGATTGTGTGATCGTGACTGTGTGATCGTGATTGTGGGATTGTGACTGTGTGATTGTGTGATCGTGATTGTGATTTTGTTATTGTGATTGTGTGATTGTGATTGCGTGATTGTGACTGTGTGATCCTGATTGTGAGATCGTTATTGTGGGATTGTGATTATGGGATTGTGACTGTGTGATTGAGTGATTGTGATTGTGTGATCGTGATTGTGTGATCGTGATTGTGTGATCGTGATTGTGTGATCGTGATTGTGTGATTGTGTTATTGTGATTGTGTTATTGTGATTGTGTGATTGTGATTGTGTGATCGTGACTGTGTGATCGTGTTTGTGTGATCGTGATTGTGGGTTTGTGACTGTGTGATTGTGTGATTGTGATTGTGTGATTGTGATTGTGTGACTGTGATTGTGTGATTGTGATTGTGTGACTGTGATTGCGTGGCTGTGATTGTGGGATTGTGATTGTGTGGTTGTGTGATCATCATTGAGTGATCGTGATTGTGTGATCGTGATTGTGCGAACGTGATTGTGTGATCGTGATTGTGTGATTGTGATTGTGATTGTGACTGTGTGATTGTGTGATTGTGGTTGTGTGATCGTGATTGTGTGGTCGTGATTGTGTGATTGTGTTTGTGTGATTAGTGTTGTGATTGTGATTGAGTGACTGTGTGATTGTGATTGTGTGATCGTGATTGTGTGATCGTGATTGTGGGATTGTGACTGTGTGATTGTGTGATCGTGATTGTGTGATCGTGATTGTGTGATCGTGATTGTGTGGCCGTCATTGTGTGATCGTGATTGTGCGATCGTGTTTGTGTGATCGTGATTGTGTGCTCGTGATTGTGTAATCGTGATTGTGTGATCCTGTTTGTGTAATCGTGATTGTGATTGAGATTGTGTGATTGTGATTGTGTGACTGTGATTGTGTGACTGTGATTGTGTGATTGTGTTATCGTGATTGTGATTGTGTGATTGTGATTATGTGATTGTGATTGTGATTGTGTGATTGTGATTGTGTGATTGTGATTGTGTGATTGTGATTGTGTGATTGTGATTGTGTGATTGTGATTGTGTGATTGTGATTGTGTGATTGTGATTGTGTGATTGTGATTGTGTGATCGTGACTGTGTGATCGTGAATGTGTGATCGTGATTGTGGGATTGTGACTGTGTGATTGTGTTATCGTGATTGTGATTGTGTGATTGTGATTATGTGATTGTGATTGTGATTGTGTGATTGTGATTGTGTGATTGTGATTGTGTGATTGTGATTGTGTGATTGTGATTGTGTGATTGTGATTGTGTGATTGTGATTGTGATTGTGATTGTGATTGTGATTGTGATTGTGATTGTGATTGTGATTGTGATTGTGATTGTGATTGTGATTGTGATTGTGATTGTGATTGTGATTGTGATTGAGTGACTGTGTGATTGTGATTGTGTGATCGTGATTGTGTGATCGTGATTGTGTGATCGTGATTGTGGGATTGTGACTGTGTGATTGTGTGATCGTGATTGTGTGATCGTGATTGTGTGATCGTGATTGTGTGGCCGTGATTGTGTGATCGTGATTGTGCGATCGTGTTTGTGTGATCGTGATTGTGTGCTCGTGATTGTGTGATCGTGATTGTGTGATCCTGTTTGTGTGATCGTGATTGTGATTGAGATTGTGTGATTGTGATTGAGTGACTGTGTGATTGTGATTGTGTGATCGTGATTGTGTGATCGTGATTGTGTGATCGTGATTGTGTGATCGTGATTGTGTGATCGTGATTGTGGGATTGTGACTGTGTGATTGTGTGATCGTGATTGTGTGATCGTGATTGTGTGATCGTGATTGTGTGATCGTGATTGTGTGGCCGTGATTGTGTGATCGTGATTGTGCGATCGTGTTTGTGTGATCGTGATTGTGTGCTCGTGATTGTGTGATCGTGATTGTGTGATCCTGTTTGTGTGATCGTGATAGTGATTGAGATTGTGTGATTGTGATTGTGTGACTGTGATTGTGTGACTGTGATTGTGTGATCGTGATTGTGTGATCGTGACTGTGTGATCGTGATTGTGTGATTGTGTTATTGTGATTGTGTTATTGTGATTGTGTTATTGTGATTGTGTTATTGTGATTGTGTGATTGTATTTGTGTGATCGTGACTGTGTGATCGTGATTGTGTGATCGTGATTGTGGGATTGTGACTGTGTGATTGTGTGATCGTGATTGTGATTGTGTGATTGTGATTGTGTGATTGTGATTGTGTGATTGTGATTGTGTGATTGTGATTGTGTGATTGTGATTGTGTGATTGTGATTGTGTGATTGTGATTGTGTGATTGTGATTGTGTGATTGTGATTGTGTGATTGTGATTGTGTGATTGTGATTGTGTGATTGTGATTGTGTGATTGTGATTGTGTGATTGTGATTGTGCGATTGTGATTGTGCGATTGTGATTGTGCGATTGTGATTGTGTGATTGTGATTGTGTGATTGTGATTGTGTGATTGTGATTGTGTGATTGTGATTGTGTGATTGTGATTGTGTGATTGTGATTGTGTGATTGTGATTGTGTGATTGTGATTGTGTGATTGTGTGATTGTGATTGTGTGATTGTGATTGTGTTATTGTGATTGTGTGATTGTGATTGCGTGATTGTGATTGTGTGATCGTGACTGTGTGATCGTGATTGTGTGATCGTGATTGTGCGATTGTGATTGTGATTGTGTGGCTGTGTGATTGTGACTGTGTGACAGTGTGATTGTGATTGTGTGATCGTGATTGTGTGGTCGTGATTGTGTGATTGTGTTTGTGTGATTAGTGTTGTGATTGTGATTGAGTGACTGTGTGATTGTGATTGTGTGATCGTGATTGTGTGATCGTGATTGTGGGATTGTGACTGTGTGATTGTGTGATCGTGATTGTGATTGTGTGATTGTGATTATGTGATTGTGATTGTGATTGTGTGATTGTGATTGTGTGATTGTGATGGTGTGATTGTGATTGTGTGATTGTGATTGTGTGATTGTGATTGTGTGATTGTGATTGTGTTATTGTGATTGTGTGATCGTGACGGTGTGATCGTGATTGTGGGATTGTGACTGTGTGATTGTGTGATCGTGATTGTGATTTTGTTATTGTGATTGTGTGATTGTGATTGTGTGATTGTGATTGTGTGATCGTGACTGTGTGATCGTGATTGTGTGATCGTGATTGTGGGATTGTGACTGTGTGATTGTGTGATCGTGATTGTGATTGTGTGATTGTGATTATGTGATTGTGATAGTGATAGTGTGATTGTGATTGTGTGATTGTGATTGTGTGATTGTGATTGTGTCATTGTGATTGTGATTGTGATTGTGATTGTGATTGTGATTGTGATTGTGATTGTGATTGTGATTGTGATTGTGATTGTGATTGTGTGATTGTGTGATTGTGATTGTGTGATTGTGATGGTGTGATTGTGATTGTGTGATTGTGATTGTGTGATTGTGATTGTGTGATTGTGATTGTGTGATTGTGATTGTGTGATTGTGATTGTGTGATTGTGATTGTGTGATTGTGATTGTGTGACTGTGATTGTGGGATTGTGATTGTGGGATTGTGATTATGGGATTGTGACTATGTGATTGAGTGATTGTGATTGTGTGATTGTGATTGTGTGATTGTGATTGTGTGATTGTGTGATTGTGATTGTGTGATTGTGATTGTGTTATTGTGATTGTGTGATTGTGATTGCGTGATTGTGATTGTGTGATCGTGACTGTGTGATCGTGATTGTGTGATCGTGATTGTGCGATTGTGATTGTGATTGTGTGGCTGTGTGATTGTGACTGTGTGACAGTGTGATTGTGATTGTGTGATCGTGATTGTGTGGTCGTGATTGTGTGATTGTGTTTGTGTGATTAGTGTTGTGATTGTGATTGAGTGACTGTGTGATTGTGATTGTGTGATCGTGATTGTGTGATCGTGATTGTGGGATTGTGACTGTGTGATTGTGTGATCGTGATTGTGTGATCGTGATTGTGTGATCGTGATTGTGTGGCCGTGATTGTGTGATCGTGATTGTGCGATCGTGTTTGTGTGATCGTGATTGTGTGCTCGTGATTGTGTAATCGTGATTGTGTGATCCTGTTTGTGTGATCGCGATTGTGATTGAGATTGTGTGATTGTGATTGTGTGACTGTGATTGTGTGACTGTGATTGTGTGATTGTGTTATCGTGATTGTGATTGTGTGATTGTGATTATGTGATTGTGATTGTGATTGTGTGATTGTGATTGTGTGATTGTGATTGTGTGATTGTGATTGTGTGATTGTGATTGTGATTGTGTGATTGTGATTGTGAGATCGTGACTGTGTGATCGTGAATGTGTGATCGTGATTGTGGGATTGTGACTGTGTGATTGTGTTATCGTGATTGTGATTGTGTGATTGTGATTATGTGATTGTGATTGTGATTGTGTGATTGTGATTGTGTGATTGTGATTGTGTGATTGTGATTGTGTGATTGTGATTGTGTGATTGTGATTGTGTGATTGTGATTGTGTGATTGTGATGGTGTGATTGTGATTGTGTGATTGTGATTGTGTGATTGTGATTGTGTGATTGTGATTGTGTGAATGTGATTGTGTGATTGTGATTGTGTGATTGTGATTGTGTGACTGTAATTGTGGGATTGTGATTGTGGGATTGTGATTATGGGATTGTGACTATGTGATTGAGTGATTGTGACTGTGTGATTGTGATTGTGTGATTGTGATTGTGTGATTGTGATTGTGTGATTGTGATTGTGTGATTGTGATTGTGTGATTGTGATTGTGTTATTGTGATTGTGTTATTGTGATTGTGTGATCGTGACTGTGTGATCGTGATTGTGGGATTGTGACTGTGTGATTGTGTGATCGTGATTGTGATTTTGTTATTGTGATTGTGTGATTGTGATTGCGTGATTGTGACTGTGTGATCCTGATTGTGAGATCGTTATTGTGGGATTGTGATTATGGGATTGTGACTGTGTGATTGAGTGATTGTGATTGTGTGATCGTGATTGTGTGATCGTGATTGTGTGATCGTGATTGTGTGATCGTGATTGTGTGATTGTGTTATTGTGATTGTGTTATTGTGATTGTGTGATTGTGATTGTGTGATCGTGACTGTGTGATCGTGTTTGTGTGATCGTGATTGTGGGTTTGTGACTGTGTGATTGTGTGATTGTGATTGTGTGATTGTGATTGTGTGACTGTGATTGTGTGATTGTGATTGTGTGACTGTGATTGCGTGGCTGTGATTGTGGGATTGTGATTGTGTGGTTGTGTGATCATCATTGAGTGATCGTGATTGTGTGATCGTGATTGTGCGAACGTGATTGTGTGATCGTGATTGTGTGATTGTGATTGTGATTGTGACTGTGTGATTGTGTGATTGTGGTTGTGTGATCGTGATTGTGTGGTCGTGATTGTGTGATTGTGTTTGTGTGATTAGTGTTGTGATTGTGATTGAGTGACTGTGTGATTGTGATTGTGTGATCGTGATTGTGTGATCGTGATTGTGGGATTGTGACTGTGTGATTGTGTGATCGTGATTGTGTGATCGTGATTGTGTGATCGTGATTGTGTGGCCGTCATTGTGTGATCGTGATTGTGCGATCGTGTTTGTGTGATCGTGATTGTGTGCTCGTGATTGTGTAATCGTGATTGTGTGATCCTGTTTGTGTAATCGTGATTGTGATTGAGATTGTGTGATTGTGATTGTGTGACTGTGATTGTGTGACTGTGATTGTGTGATTGTGTTATCGTGATTGTGATTGTGTGATTGTGATTATGTGATTGTGATTGTGATTGTGTGATTGTGATTGTGTGATTGTGATTGTGTGATTGTGATTGTGTGATTGTGATTGTGTGATTGTGATTGTGTGATTGTGATTGTGTGATTGTGATTGTGTGATTGTGATTGTGTGATCGTGACTGTGTGATCGTGAATGTGTGATCGTGATTGTGGGATTGTGACTGTGTGATTGTGTTATCGTGATTGTGATTGTGTGATTGTGATTATGTGATTGTGATTGTGATTGTGTGATTGTGATTGTGTGATTGTGATTGTGTGATTGTGATTGTGTGATTGTGATTGTGTGATTGTGATTGTGTGATTGTGATTGTGATTGTGATTGTGATTGTGATTGTGATTGTGATTGTGATTGTGATTGTGATTGTGATTGTGATTGTGATTGTGATTGTGATTGTGATTGTGATTGTGATTGAGTGACTGTGTGATTGTGATTGTGTGATCGTGATTGTGTGATCGTGATTGTGTGATCGTGATTGTGGGATTGTGACTGTGTGATTGTGTGATCGTGATTGTGTGATCGTGATTGTGTGATCGTGATTGTGTGGCCGTGATTGTGTGATCGTGATTGTGCGATCGTGTTTGTGTGATCGTGATTGTGTGCTCGTGATTGTGTGATCGTGATTGTGTGATCCTGTTTGTGTGATCGTGATTGTGATTGAGATTGTGTGATTGTGATTGAGTGACTGTGTGATTGTGATTGTGTGATCGTGATTGTGTGATCGTGATTGTGTGATCGTGATTGTGTGATCGTGATTGTGTGATCGTGATTGTGGGATTGTGACTGTGTGATTGTGTGATCGTGATTGTGTGATCGTGATTGTGTGATCGTGATTGTGTGATCGTGATTGTGTGGCCGTGATTGTGTGATCGTGATTGTGCGATCGTGTTTGTGTGATCGCGATTGTGTGCTCGTGATTGTGTGATCGTGATTGTGTGATCCTGTTTGTGTGATCGTGATAGTGATTGAGATTGTGTGATTGTGATTGTGTGACTGTGATTGTGTGACTGTGATTGTGTGATCGTGATTGTGTGATCGTGACTGTGTGATCGTGATTGTGTGATTGTGTTATTGTGATTGTGTTATTGTGATTGTGTTATTGTGATTGTGTTATTGTGATTGTGTTATTGTGATTGTGTGATTGTATTTGTGTGATCGTGACTGTGTGATCGTGATTGTGTGATCGTGATTGTGGGATTGTGACTGTGTGATTGTGTGATCGTGATTGTGATTGTGTGATTGTGATTGTGTGATTGTGATTGTGTGATTGTGATTGTGTGATTGTGATTGTGTGATTGTGATTGTGTGATTGTGATTGTGTGATTGTGATTGTGTGATTGTGATTGTGTGATTGTGATTGTGTGATTGTGATTGTGTGATTGTGATTGTGTGATTGTGATTGTGCGATTGTGATTGTGCGATTGTGATTGTGCGATTGTGATTGTGCGATTGTGATTGTGTGATTGTGATTGTGTGATTGTGATTGTGTGATTGTGATTGTGTGATTGTGATTGTGTGATTGTGATTGTGTGATTGTGATTGTGTGATTGTGATTGTGTGATTGTGATTGTGTGATTGTGTGATTGTGATTGTGTGATTGTGATTGTGTTATTGTGATTGTGTGATTGTGATTGCGTGATTGTGATTGTGTGATCGTGACTGTGTGATCGTGATTGTGTGATCGTGATTGTGCGATTGTGATTGTGATTGTGTGGCTGTGTGATTGTGACTGTGTGACAGTGTGATTGTGATTGTGTGATCGTGATTGTGTGGTCGTGATTGTGTGATTGTGTTTGTGTGATTAGTGTTGTGATTGTGATTGAGTGACTGTGTGATTGTGATTGTGTGATCGTGATTGTGTGATCGTGATTGTGGGATTGTGACTGTGTGATTGTGTGATCGTGATTGTGATTGTGTGATTGTGATTATGTGATTGTGATTGTGATTGTGTGATTGTGATTGTGTGATTGTGATGGTGTGATTGTGATTGTGTGATTGTGATTGTGTGATTGTGATTGTGTGATTGTGATTGTGTTATTGTGATTGTGTGATCGTGACGGTGTGATCGTGATTGTGGGATTGTGACTGTGTGATTGTGTGATCGTGATTGTGATTTTGTTATTGTGATTGTGTGATTGTGATTGTGTGATTGTGATTGTGTGATCGTGACTGTGTGATCGTGATTGTGTGATCGTGATTGTGGGATTGTGACTGTGTGATTGTGTGATCGTGATTGTGATTGTGTGATTGTAATTATGTGATTGTGATTGTGATTGTGTGATTGTGATTGTGTGATTGTGATTGTGTGATTGTGATTGTGTCATTGTGATTGTGATTGTGATTGTGATTGTGATTGTGATTGTGATTGTGATTGTGATTGTGATTGTGATTGTGATTGTCATTGTGATTGAGATTGTGATTGTGTGATTGTGATTGTGTGATTGTGATGGTGTGATTGTGATTGTGTGATTGTGATTGTGTGATTGTGATTGTGTGATTGTGATTGTGTGATTGTGATTGTGTGATTGTGATTGTGTGACTGTGATTGTGGGATTGTGATTGTGGGATTGTGAGTATGGGATTGTGACTATGTGATTGAGTGATTGTGATTGTGTGATTGTGATTGTGTGATTGTGATTGTGTGATTGTGATTGTGTGATTGTGATTGTGTGATTGTGATTGTGTGATTGTGATTGTGTGATTGTGATTGTGTGATTGTGATTGTGTGATTGTGATTGTGTGATTGTGATTGTGTGATTGTGATTGTGTGATTGTGATTGTGTGATTGTGATTGTGTGATTGTGATTGTGTGATTGTGATTGTGTGATTGTGATTGTGTGATTGTGATTGTGTGATTGTGATTGTGTGATTGTGATTGTGTGATTGTGATTGTGTGATTGTGATTGTGTGATTGTGATTGTGTGATTGTGATTGTGTGATTGTGATTGTGTGATTGTGATTGTGATTGTGATTGTGATTGTGATTGTGATTGTGATTGTGATTGTGATTGTGATTGTGATTGTGATTGTGATTGTGATTGTGATTGTGATTGTGATTGTGATTGTGATTGTGATTGTGATTGTGATTGTGATTGTGATTGTGATTGAGTGACTGTGTGATTGTGATTGTGTGATCGTGATTGTGTGATCGTGATTGTGTGATCGTGATTGTGGGATTGTGACTGTGTGATTGTGTGATCGTGATTGTGTGATCGTGATTGTGTGATCGTGATTGTGTGGCCGTGATTGTGTAATCGTGATTGTGTGATCCTGTTTGTGTAATCGTGATTGTGATTGAGATTGTGTGATTGTGATTGTGTGACTGTGATTGTGTGACTGTGATTGTGTGATTGTGTTATCGTGATTGTGATTGTGTGATTGTGATTATGTGATTGTGATTGTGATTGTGTGATTGTGATTGTGTGATTGTGATTGTGTGATTGTGATTGTGTGATTGTGATTGTGTGATTGTGATTGTGTGATTGTGATTGTGTGATTGTGATTGTGTGATTGTGATTGTGTGATCGTGACTGTGTGATCGTGAATGTGTGATCGTGATTGTGGGATTGTGACTGTGTGATTGTGTTATCGTGATTGTGATTGTGTGATTGTGATTATGTGATTGTGATTGTGATTGTGTGATTGTGATTGTGTGATTGTGATTGTGTGATTGTGATTGTGTGATTGTGATTGTGTGATTGTGATTGTGTGATTGTGATTGTGATTGTGATTGTGATTGTGATTGTGATTGTGATTGTGATTGTGATTGTGATTGTGATTGTGATTGTGATTGTGATTGTGATTGTGATTGTGATTGTGATTGAGTGACTGTGTGATTGTGATTGTGTGATCGTGATTGTGTGATCGTGATTGTGTGATCGTGATTGTGGGATTGTGACTGTGTGATTGTGTGATCGTGATTGTGTGATCGTGATTGTGTGATCGTGATTGTGTGGCCGTGATTGTGTGATCGTGATTGTGCGATCGTGTTTGTGTGATCGTGATTGTGTGCTCGTGATTGTGTGATCGTGATTGTGTGATCCTGTTTGTGTGATCGTGATTGTGATTGAGATTGTGTGATTGTGATTGAGTGACTGTGTGATTGTGATTGTGTGATCGTGATTGTGTGATCGTGATTGTGTGATCGTGATTGTGTGATCGTGATTGTGTGATCGTGATTGTGGGATTGTGACTGTGTGATTGTGTGATCGTGATTGTGTGATCGTGATTGTGTGATCGTGATTGTGTGATCGTGATTGTGTGGCCGTGATTGTGTGATCGTGATTGTGCGATCGTGTTTGTGTGATCGTGATTGTGTGCTCGTGATTGTGTGATCGTGATTGTGTGATCCTGTTTGTGTGATCGTGATAGTGATTGAGATTGTGTGATTGTGATTGTGTGACTGTGATTGTGTGACTGTGATTGTGTGATCGTGATTGTGTGATCGTGACTGTGTGATCGTGATTGTGTGATTGTGTTATTGTGATTGTGTTATTGTGATTGTGTTATTGTGATTGTGTTATTGTGATTGTGTTATTGTGATTGTGTGATTGTATTTGTGTGATCGTGACTGTGTGATCGTGATTGTGTGATCGTGATTGTGGGATTGTGACTGTGTGATTGTGTGATCGTGATTGTGATTGTGTGATTGTGATTGTGTGATTGTGATTGTGTGATTGTGATTGTGTGATTGTGATTGTGTGATTGTGATTGTGTGATTGTGATTGTGTGATTGTGATTGTGTGATTGTGATTGTGTGATTGTGATTGTGTGATTGTGATTGTGTGATTGTGATTGTGTGATTGTGATTGTGTGATTGTGATTGTGTGATTGTGATTGTGCGATTGTGATTGTGCGATTGTGATTGTGTGATTGTGATTGTGTGATTGTGATTGTGTGATTGTGATTGTGTGATTGTGATTGTGTGATTGTGATTGTGTGATTGTGATTGTGTGATTGTGATTGTGTGATTGTGATTGTGTGATTGTGATTGTGTGATTGTGATTGTGTGATTGTGTGATTGTGATTGTGTGATTGTGATTGTGTTATTGTGATTGTGTGATTGTGATTGCGTGATTGTGATTGTGTGATCGTGACTGTGTGATCGTGATTGTGTGATCGTGATTGTGCGATTGTGATTGTGATTGTGTGGCTGTGTGATTGTGACTGTGTGACAGTGTGATTGTGATTGTGTGATCGTGATTGTGTGGTCGTGATTGTGTGATTGTGTTTGTGTGATTAGTGTTGTGATTGTGATTGAGTGACTGTGTGATTGTGATTGTGTGATCGTGATTGTGTGATCGTGATTGTGGGATTGTGACTGTGTGATTGTGTGATCGTGATTGTGATTGTGTGATTGTGATTATGTGATTGTGATTGTGATTGTGTGATTGTGATTGTGTGATTGTGATGGTGTGATTGTGATTGTGTGATTGTGATTGTGTGATTGTGATTGTGTGATTGTGATTGTGTTATTGTGATTGTGTGATCGTGACGGTGTGATCGTGATTGTGGGATTGTGACTGTGTGATTGTGTGATCGTGATTGTGATTTTGTTATTGTGATTGTGTGATTGTGATTGTGTGATTGTGATTGTGTGATCGTGACTGTGTGATCGTGATTGTGTGATCGTGATTGTGGGATTGTGACTGTGTGATTGTGTGATCGTGATTGTGATTGTGTGATTGTAATTATGTGATTGTGATTGTGATTGTGTGATTGTGATTGTGTGATTGTGATTGTGTGATTGTGATTGTGTCATTGTGATTGTGATTGTGATTGTGATTGTGATTGTGATTGTGATTGTGATTGTGATTGTGATTGTGATTGTGATTGTCATTGTGATTGAGATTGTGATTGTGTGATTGTGATTGTGTGATTGTGATGGTGTGATTGTGATTGTGTGATTGTGATTGTGTGATTGTGATTGTGTGATTGTGATTGTGTGATTGTGATTGTGTGATTGTGATTGTGTGACTGTGATTGTGGGATTGTGATTGTGGGATTGTGATTATGGGATTGTGACTATGTGATTGAGTGATTGTGATTGTGTGATTGTGATTGTGTGATTGTGATTGTGTGATTGTGATTGTGTGATTGTGATTGTGTGATTGTGATTGTGTGATTGTGATTGTGTGATTGTGATTGTGTGATTGTGATTGTGTGATTGTGATTGTGTGATTGTGATTGTGTGATTGTGATTGTGTGATTGTGATTGTGTGATTGTGATTGTGTGATTGTGATTGTGTGATTGTGATTGTGTGATTGTGATTGTGTGATTGTGATTGTGTGATTGTGATTGTGTGATTGTGATTGTGTGATTGTGATTGTGTGATTGTGATTGTGTGATTGTGATTGTGTGATTGTGATTGTGTGATTGTGATTGTGTGATTGTGATTGTGTGATTGTGATTGTGTGATTGTGATTGTGATTGTGATTGTGATTGTGATTGTGATTGTGATTGTGATTGTGATTGTGATTGTGATTGTGATTGTGATTGTGATTGTGATTGTGATTGTGATTGTGATTGTGATTGTGATTGTGATTGAGTGACTGTGTGATTGTGATTGTGTGATCGTGATTGTGTGATCGTGATTGTGTGATCGTGATTGTGGGATTGTGACTGTGTGATTGTGTGATCGTGATTGTGTGATCGTGATTGTGTGATCGTGATTGTGTGGCCGTGATTGTGTGATCGTGATTGTGCGATCGTGTTTGTGTGATCGTGATTGTGTGCTCGTGATTGTGTGATCGTGATTGTGTGATCCTGTTTGTGTGATCGTGATTGTGATTGAGATTGTGTGATTGTGATTGAGTGACTGTGTGATTGTGATTGTGTGATCGTGATTGTGTGATCGTGATTGTGTGATCGTGATTGTGTGATCGTGATTGTGTGATCGTGATTGTGGGATTGTGACTGTGTGATTGTGTGATCGTGATTGTGTGATCGTGATTGTGTGATCGTGATTGTGTGATCGTGATTGTGTGGCCGTGATTGTGTGATCGTGATTGTGCGATCGTGTTTGTGTGATCGTGATTGTGTGCTCGTGATTGTGTGATCGTGATTGTGTGATCCTGTTTGTGTGATCGTGATAGTGATTGAGATTGTGTGATTGTGATTGTGTGACTGTGATTGTGTGACTGTGATTGTGTGATCGTGATTGTGTGATCGTGACTGTGTGATCGTGATTGTGTGATTGTGTTATTGTGATTGTGTTATTGTGATTGTGTTATTGTGATTGTGTTATTGTGATTGTGTTATTGTGATTGTGTGATTGTATTTGTGTGATCGTGACTGTGTGATCGTGATTGTGTGATCGTGATTGTGGGATTGTGACTGTGTGATTGTGTGATCGTGATTGTGATTGTGTGATTGTGATTGTGTGATTGTGATTGTGTGATTGTGATTGTGTGATTGTGATTGTGTGATTGTGATTGTGTGATTGTGATTGTGTGATTGTGATTGTGTGATTGTGATTGTGTGATTGTGATTGTGTGATTGTGATTGTGTGATTGTGATTGTGTGATTGTGATTGTGTGATTGTGATTGTGTGATTGTGATTGTGTGATTGTGATTGTGTGATTGTGATTGTGTGATTGTGATTGTGTGATTGTGATTGTGTGATTGTGATTGTGTGATTGTGTGATTGTGATTGTGATTGTGTGATTGTGATTGTGTTATTGTGATTGTGTGATTGTGATTGCGTGATTGTGATTGTGTGATCGTGACTGTGTGATCGTGATTGTGTGATCGTGATTGTGCGATTGTGATTGTGATTGTGTGGCTGTGTGATTGTGACTGTGTGACAGTGTGATTGTGATTGTGTGATCGTGATTGTGTGGTCGTGATTGTGTGATTGTGTTTGTGTGATTAGTGTTGTGATTGTGATTGAGTGACTGTGTGATTGTGATTGTGTGATCGTGATTGTGTGATCGTGATTGTGGGATTGTGACTGTGTGATTGTGTGATCGTGATTGTGATTGTGTGATTGTGATTATGTGATTGTGATTGTGATTGTGTGATTGTGATTGTGTGATTGTGATTGTGTGATTGTGATTGTGTGATTGTGATTGTGTGATTGTGATTGTGTTATTGTGATTGTGTGATCGTGACTGTGTGATCGTGATTGTGGGATTGTGACTGTGTGATTGTGTGATCGTGATTGTGATTTTGTTATTGTGATTGTGTGATTGTGATTGTGTGATTGTGATTGTGTGATCGTGACTGTGTGATCGTGATTGTGTGATCGTGATTGTGGGATTGTGACTGTGTGATTGTGTGATCGTGATTGTGATTGTGTGATTGTGATTATGTGATTGTGATTGTGATTGTGTGATTGTGATTGTGTGATTGTGATTGTGTGATTGTGATTGTGTCATTGTGATTGTGATTGTGATTGTGATTGTGATTGTGATTGTGATTGTGATTGTGATTGTGATTGTGATTGTGATTGTGATTGTGATTGAGATTGTGATTGTGTGATTGTGATTGTGTGATTGTGATGGTGTGATTGTGATTGTGTGATTGTGATTGTGTGATTGTGATTGTGTGATTGTGATTGTGTGATTGTGATTGTGTGATTGTGATTGTGTGATTGTGATTGTGTGATTGTGATTGTGTTATTGTGATTGTGTTATTGTGATTGTGTTATTGTGATTGTGTGATTGTGATTGTGTGATTGTGATTGTGTGATTGTGATTGTGTGGTTGTGATTGTGTCATTGTGATTGTGATTGTGATTGTGATTGTGATTGTGATTGTGATTGTGATTGTGATTGTGATTGTGATTGTGATTGTGATTGTCATTGTGATTGTGATTGTGATTGTGTGATTGTGATTGTGTGATTGTGATGGTGTGATTGTGATTGTGTGATTGTGATTGTGTGATTGTGATTGTGTGATTGTGATTGTGTGATTGTGATTGTGTGATTGTGATTGTGTGATTGTGATTGTGTGACTGTGATTGTGGGATTGTGATTATGGGATTGTGACTATGTGATTGAGTGATTGTGATTGTGTGATTGTGATTGTGTGATTGTGATTGTGTGATTGTGATTGTGTTATTGTGATTGTGTGATTGTGATTGCGTGATTGTGACTGTGTGATCGTGACTGTGTGATCGTGATTGTGTGATCGTGATTGTGCGATTGTGATTGTGATTGTGTGGCTGTGTGATTGTGACTGTGTGACAGTGTGATTGTGATTGTGTGATCGTGATTGTGTGGTCGTGATTGTGTGATTGTGTTTGTGTGATTAGTGTTGTGATTGTGATTGAGTGACTGTGTGATTGTGATTGTGTGATCGTGATTGTGTGATCGTGATTGTGGGATTGTGACTGTGTGATTGTGTGATCGTGATTGTGTGATCGTAATTGTGTGATCGTGATTGTGTGGCCGTGATTGTGTGATCGTGATTGTGCGATCGTGTTTGTGTGATCGTGATTGTGGGATTGTGACTGTGTGATTGTGTTATCGTGATTGTGATTGTGTGATTGTGATTATGTGATTGTGATTGTGATTGTGTGATTGTGATTGTGTGATTGTGATTGTGTGATTGTGATTGTGTGATTGTGATTGTGTGATTGTGATTGTGTGATTGTGATTGTGTGATTGTGATTGTGTGATTGTGATTGTGTGATTGTGATTGTGTGATTGTGATTGTGTGATTGTGATTGTGTGATTGTGATTATGATTGTGATTGTGATTGTGATTGTGATTGTGATTGTGATTGTGATTGTGATTGTGATTGTGATTGTGATTGTGATTGTGATTGTGATTGTGATTGTGATTGTGATTGTGATTGTGATTGTGATTGTGATTGTGATTGTGATTGTGATTGTGATTGTGATTGTGATTGTGATTGTGATTGTGATTGTGATTGTGTGATTGTGATTGTGTGATTGTGATTGTGTGATTGTGATGGTGTGATTGTGATTGTGTGATTGTGATTGTGTGATTGTGATTGTGTGATTGTGATTGTGTGAATGTGATTGTGTGATTGTGATTGTGTGATTGTGATTGTGTGACTGTGATTGTGGGATTGTGATTGTGGGATTGTGATTATGGGATTGTGACTATGTGATTGAGTGATTGTGACTGTGTGATTGTGATTGTGTGATTGTGATTGTGTGATTGTGATTGTGTGATTGTGATTGTGTGATTGTGATTGTGTTATTGTGATTGTGTTATTGTGATTGTGTTATTGTGATTGTGTGATCGTGACTGTGTGATCGTGATTGTGGGATTGTGACTGTGTGATTGTGTGATCGTGATTGTGATTTTGTTATTGTGATTGTGTGATTGTGATTGCGTGATTGTGACTGTGTGATCCTGATTGTGAGATCGTTATTGTGGGATTGTGATTATGGGATTGTGACTGTGTGATTGAGTGATTGTGATTGTGTGATCGTGATTGTGTGATCGTGATTGTGTGATCGTGATTGTGTGATCGTGATTGTGTGATTGTGTTATTGTGATTGTGTTATTGTGATTGTGTGATTGTGATTGTGTGATCGTGACTGTGTGATCGTGTTTGTGTGATCGTGATTGTGGGTTTGTGACTGTGTGATTGTGTGATTGTGATTGTGTGACTGTGATTGTGTGGTCGTGATTGTGTGATTGTGTTTGTGTTATTAGTGTTGTGATTGTGATTGAGTGACTGTGTGATTGTGATTGTGTGATCGTGATTGTGTGATCGTGATTGTGGGATTGTGACTGTGTGATTGTGTGATCGTGATTGTGTGACCGTGATTGTGTGATCGTGATTGTGTGGCCGTCATTGTGTGATCGTGATTGTGCGATCGTGTTTGTGTGATCGTGATTGTGTGCTCGTGATTGTGTAATCGTGATTGTGTGATCCTGTTTGTGTGATCGTGATTGTGATTGAGATTGTGTGATTGTGATTGTGTGACTGTGATTGTGTGACTGTGATTGTGTGATTGTGTTATCGTGATTGTGATTGTGTGATTGTGATTATGTGATTGTGATTGTGATTGTGTGATTGTGATTGTGTGATTGTGATTGTGTGATTGTGATTGTGTGATTGTGATTGTGTGATTGTGATTGTGTGATTGTGATTGTGTGATTGTGATTGTGTGATTGTGATTGTGTGATTGTGATTGTGTGATTGTGATTGTGTGATCGTGACTGTGTGATCGTGAATGTGTGATCGTGATTGTGGGATTGTGACTGTGTGATTGTGTTATCGTGATTGTGATTGTGTGATTGTGATTATGTGATTGTGATTGTGATTGTGTGATTGTGATTGTGTGATTGTGATTGTGTGATTGTGATTGTGTGATTGTGATTGTGTGATTGTGATTGTGTGATTGTGATTGTGTGATTGTGATTGTGTGATTGTGATTGTGTGATTGTGATTGTGATTGTGATTGTGATTGTGATTGTGATTGTGATTGTGATTGTGATTGTGATTGTGATTGTGATTGTGATTGTGATTGTGATTGTGATTGTGATTGTGATTGTGATTGTGATTGTGATTGTGATTGTGTGATTGTGATTGTGTGATTGTGATTGTGTGATTGTGATTGTGTGATTGTGATTGTGTGATTGTGATGGTGTGATTGTGACTGTGTGATTGTGATTGTGATTGTGATTGTGATTGTGATTGTGATTGTGATTGTGATTGAGTGACTGTGTGATTGTGATTGTGTGATCGTGATTGTGTGATCGTGATTGTGTGATCGTGATTGTGGGATTGTGACTGTGTGATTGTGTGATCGTGATTGTGTGATCGTGATTGTGTGATCGTGATTGTGTGGCCGTGATTGTGTGATCGTGATTGTGCGATCGTGTTTGTGTGATCGTGATTGTGTGCTCGTGATTGTGTGATCGTGATTGTGTGATCCTGTTTGTGTGATCGTGATTGTGATTGAGATTGTGTGATTGTGATTGAGTGACTGTGTGATTGTGATTGTGTGATCGTGATTGTGTGATCGTGATTGTGTGATCGTGATTGTGTGATCGTGATTGTGTGATCGTGATTGTGGGATTGTGACTGTGTGATTGTGTGATCGTGATTGTGTGATCGTGATTGTGTGATCGTGATTGTGTGATCGTGATTGTGTGGCCGTGATTGTGTGATCGTGATTGTGCGATCGTGTTTGTGTGATCGTGATTGTGTGCTCGTGATTGTGTGATCGTGATTGTGTGATCCTGTTTGTGTGATCGTGATAGTGATTGAGATTGTGTGATTGTGATTGTGTGACTGTGATTGTGTGACTGTGATTGTGTGATCGTGATTGTGTGATCGTGACTGTGTGATCGTGATTGTGTGATTGTGTTATTGTGATTGTGTTATTGTGATTGTGTTATTGTGATTGTGTTATTGTGATTGTGTTATTGTGATTGTGTGATTGTATTTGTGTGATCGTGACTGTGTGATCGTGATTGTGTGATCGTGATTGTGGGATTGTGACTGTGTGATTGTGTGATCGTGATTGTGATTGTGTGATTGTGATTGTGTGATTGTGATTGTGTGATTGTGATTGTGTGATTGTGATTGTGTGATTGTGATTGTGTGATTGTGATTGTGTGATTGTGATTGTGTGATTGTGATTGTGTGATTGTGATTGTGTGATTGTGATTGTGTGATTGTGATTGTGTGATTGTGATTGTGTGATTGTGATTGTGTGATTGTGATTGTGTGATTGTGATTGTGTGATTGTGATTGTGTGATTGTGATTGTGTGATTGTGATTGTGTGATTGTGATTGTGTGATTGTGATTGTGTGATTGTGATTGTGTGATTGTGATTGTGTGATTGTGATTGTGTGATTGTGATTGTGTGATTGTGATTGTGTGATTGTGTGATTGTGATTGTGATTGTGTGATTGTGATTGTGTTATTGTGATTGTGTGATTGTGATTGCGTGATTGTGATTGTGTGATCGTGACTGTGTGATCGTGATTGTGTGATCGTGATTGTGCGATTGTGATTGTGATTGTGTGGCTGTGTGATTGTGACTGTGTGACAGTGTGATTGTGATTGTGTGATCGTGATTGTGTGGTCGTGATTGTGTGATTGTGTTTGTGTGATTAGTGTTGTGATTGTGATTGAGTGACTGTGTGATTGTGATTGTGTGATCGTGATTGTGTGATCGTGATTGTGGGATTGTGACTGTGTGATTGTGTGATCGTGATTGTGATTGTGTGATTGTGATTATGTGATTGTGATTGTGATTGTGTGATTGTGATTGTGTGATTGTGATTGTGTGATTGTGATTGTGTGATTGTGATTGTGTGATTGTGATTGTGTTATTGTGATTGTGTGATCGTGACTGTGTGATCGTGATTGTGGGATTGTGACTGTGTGATTGTGTGATCGTGATTGTGATTTTGTTATTGTGATTGTGTGATTGTGATTGTGTGATTGTGATTGTGTGATCGTGACTGTGTGATCGTGATTGTGTGATCGTGATTGTGGGATTGTGACTGTGTGATTGTGTGATCGTGATTGTGATTGTGTGATTGTGATTATGTGATTGTGATTGTGATTGTGTGATTGTGATTGTGTGATTGTGATTGTGTGATTGTGATTGTGTCATTGTGATTGTGATTGTGATTGTGATTGTGATTGTGATTGTGATTGTGATTGTGATTGTGATTGTGATTGTGATTGTGATTGTGATTGAGATTGTGATTGTGTGATTGTGATTGTGTGATTGTGATGGTGTGATTGTGATTGTGTGATTGTGATTGTGTGATTGTGATTGTGTGATTGTGATTGTGTGATTGTGATTGTGTGATTGTGATTGTGTGATTGTGATTGTGTGATTGTGATTGTGTTATTGTGATTGTGTTATTGTGATTGTGTTATTGTGATTGTGTGATTGTGATTGTGTGATTGTGATTGTGTGATTGTGATTGTGTGGTTGTGATTGTGTCATTGTGATTGTGATTGTGATTGTGATTGTGATTGTGATTGTGATTGTGATTGTGATTGTGATTGTGATTGTGATTGTGATTGTGATTGTCATTGTGATTGTGATTGTGATTGTGTGATTGTGATTGTGTGATTGTGATGGTGTGATTGTGATTGTGTGATTGTGATTGTGTGATTGTGATTGTGTGATTGTGATTGTGTGATTGTGATTGTGTGATTGTGATTGTGTGATTGTGATTGTGTGACTGTGATTGTGGGATTGTGATTATGGGATTGTGACTATGTGATTGAGTGATTGTGATTGTGTGATTGTGATTGTGTGATTGTGATTGTGTGATTGTGATTGTGTTATTGTGATTGTGTGATTGTGATTGCGTGATTGTGACTGTGTGATCGTGACTGTGTGATCGTGATTGTGTGATCGTGATTGTGCGATTGTGATTGTGATTGTGTGGCTGTGTGATTGTGACTGTGTGACAGTGTGATTGTGATTGTGTGATCGTGATTGTGTGGTCGTGATTGTGTGATTGTGTTTGTGTGATTAGTGTTGTGATTGTGATTGAGTGACTGTGTGATTGTGATTGTGTGATCGTGATTGTGTGATCGTGATTGTGGGATTGTGACTGTGTGATTGTGTGATCGTGATTGTGTGATCGTAATTGTGTGATCGTGATTGTGTGGCCGTGATTGTGTGATCGTGATTGTGCGATCGTGTTTGTGTGATCGTGATTGTGGGATTGTGACAGTGTGATTGTGTTATCGTGATTGTGATTGTGTGATTGTGATTATGTGATTGTGATTGTGATTGTGTGATTGTGATTGTGTGATTGTGATTGTGTGATTGTGATTGTGTGATTGTGATTGTGTGATTGTGATTGTGTGATTGTGATTGTGTGATTGTGATTGTGTGATTGTGATTGTGTGATTGTGATTGTGTGATTGTGATTGTGTGATTGTGATTGTGTGATTGTGATTGTGTGATTGTGATTATGATTGTGATTGTGATTGTGATTGTGATTGTGATTGTGATTGTGATTGTGATTGTGATTGTGATTGTGATTGTGATTGTGATTGTGATTGTGATTGTGATTGTGATTGTGATTGTGATTGTGATTGTGATTGTGATTGTGATTGTGATTGTGATTGTGATTGTGATTGTGATTGTGATTGTGATTGTGATTGTGATTGTGATTGTGTGATTGTGATTGTGTGATTGTGATTGTGTGATTGTGATTGTGTGATTGTGATGGTGTGATTGTGATTGTGTGATTGTGATTGTGTGATTGTGATTGTGTGATTGTGATTGTGTGAATGTGATTGTGTGATTGTGATTGTGTGATTGTGATTGTGTGACTGTGATTGTGGGATTGTGATTGTGGGATTGTGATTATGGGATTGTGACTATGTGATTGAGTGATTGTGACTGTGTGATTGTGATTGTGTGATTGTGATTGTGTGATTGTGATTGTGTGATTGTGATTGTGTGATTGTGATTGTGTTATTGTGATTGTGTTATTGTGATTGTGTTATTGTGATTGTGTGATCGTGACTGTGTGATCGTGATTGTGGGATTGTGACTGTGTGATTGTGTGATCGTGATTGTGATTTTGTTATTGTGATTGTGTGATTGTGATTGCGTGATTGTGACTGTGTGATCCTGATTGTGAGATCGTTATTGTGGGATTGTGATTATGGGATTGTGACTGTGTGATTGAGTGATTGTGATTGTGTGATCGTGATTGTGTGATCGTGATTGTGTGATCGTGATTGTGTGATCGTGATTGTGTGATTGTGTTATTGTGATTGTGTTATTGTGATTGTGTGATTGTGATTGTGTGATCGTGACTGTGTGATCGTGTTTGTGTGATCGTGATTGTGGGTTTGTGACTGTGTGATTGTGTGATTGTGATTGTGTGACTGTGATTGTGTGGTCGTGATTGTGTGATTGTGTTTGTGTTATTAGTGTTGTGATTGTGATTGAGTGACTGTGTGATTGTGATTGTGTGATCGTGATTGTGTGATCGTGATTGTGGGATTGTGACTGTGTGATTGTGTGATCGTGATTGTGTGACCGTGATTGTGTGATCGTGATTGTGTGGCCGTCATTGTGTGATCGTGATTGTGCGATCGTGTTTGTGTGATCGTGATTGTGTGCTCGTGATTGTGTAATCGTGATTGTGTGATCCTGTTTGTGTGATCGTGATTGTGATTGAGATTGTGTGATTGTGATTGTGTGACTGTGATTGTGTGACTGTGATTGTGTGATTGTGTTATCGTGATTGTGATTGTGTGATTGTGATTATGTGATTGTGATTGTGATTGTGTGATTGTGATTGTGTGATTGTGATTGTGTGATTGTGATTGTGTGATTGTGATTGTGTGATTGTGATTGTGTGATTGTGATTGTGTGATTGTGATTGTGTGATTGTGATTGTGTGATTGTGATTGTGTGATCGTGACTGTGTGATCGTGAATGTGTGATCGTGATTGTGGGATTGTGACTGTGTGATTGTGTTATCGTGATTGTGATTGTGTGATTGTGATTATGTGATTGTGATTGTGATTGTGTGATTGTGATTGTGTGATTGTGATTGTGTGATTGTGATTGTGTGATTGTGATTGTGTGATTGTGATTGTGTGATTGTGATTGTGTGATTGTGATTGTGTGATTGTGATTGTGATTGTGATTGTGATTGTGATTGTGATTGTGATTGTGATTGTGATTGTGATTGTGATTGTGATTGTGATTGTGATTGTGATTGTGATTGTGATTGTGATTGTGATTGTGATTGTGATTGTGTGATTGTGATTGTGTGATTGTGATTGTGTGATTGTGATTGTGTGATTGTGATTGTGTGATTGTGATGGTGTGATTGTGACTGTGTGATTGTGATTGTGTGATTGTGATTGTGTGATTGTGATTGTGTGAATGTGATTGTGTGATTGTGATTGTGTGATTGTGATTGTGTGACTGTGATTGTGGGATTGTGATTGTGGGATTGTGATTATGGGATTGTGACTATGTGATTGAGTGATTGTGACTGTGTGATTGTGATTGTGTGATTGTGATTGTGTGATTGTGATTGTGTGATTGTGATTGTGTGATTGTGATTGTGTTATTGTGATTGTGTTATTGTGATTGTGTTATTGTGATTGTGTGATCGTGACTGTGTGATCGTGATTGTGGGATTGTGACTGTGTGATTGTGTGATCGTGATTGTGATTTTGTTATTGTGATTGTGTGATTGTGATTGTGTGATTGTGATTGCGTGATTGTGACTGTGTGATCCTGATTGTGAGATCGTTATTGTGGGATTGTGATTATGGGATTGTGACTGTGTGATTGAGTGATTGCGATTGTGTGATCGTGATTGTGTGATCGTGATTGTGTGATCGTGATTGTGTGATCGTGATTGTGTGATTGTGTTATTGTGATTGTGTTATTGTGATTGTGTGATTGTGATTGTGTGATCGTGACTGTGTGATCGTGTTTGTGTGATCGTGATTGTGGGTTTGTGACTGTGTGATTGTGTGATTGTGATTGTGTGATTGTGATTGTGTGACTGTGATTGTGTGATTGTGATTGTGTGACTGTGATTGCGTGGCTGTGATTGTGGGATTGTGATTGTGTGATTGTGTGATCATCATTGAGTGATCGTGATTGTGTGATCGTGATTGTGCGAACGTGATTGTGTGATCGTGATTGTGTGATTGTGATTGTGATTGTGACTGTGTGATTGTGTGATTGTGGTTGTGTGATCGTGACTGTGTGATCGTGATTATGGGTTTGTGACTGTGTGATTGTGTGATTGTGATTGTGTGATTGTGATTGTGTGATTGTGATTGTGTGATTGTGATTGTGTGATTGTGATTGTGTGATTGTGATTGTGATTGTGATTGTGATTGTGATTGTGTGACTGTGATTGTGTGACTGTGATTGTGTGACTGTGATTGTGGGATTGTGATTGTGTGATCGTGATTGTGTGATCGTGATTGTGTGATCGTGATTGTGTGATTGTGTTATTGTGATTGTGTGATTCTGATTGTGTGATTGTGATTGTGTGATTGTGATTGTGTGATTGTGATTGTGTGATTGTGATTGTGTGATTGTGATTGTGTGACTGTGATTGTGTGACTGCGATTGTGGGATTGTGACTGTGTGATCGTGATTGTGTGATCGTGATTGTGTGATCGTGATTGTGGGATTGTGACTGTGTGATTGTGTGATCGTGATTGTGTGATTGTGATTGTGTGATTGTGATTTTGATTGTGATTGTGATTGTGATTGTGATTGTGATTGTGATTGTGATTGTGATTGTGATTGTGATTGTGTGATTGTGATTGTGTGATTGTGATTGTGTGATTGTGATTGTGTGATTGTGATTGTGATTGTGTGATTGTGATTGTGTGATTGTGATTGTGTGATTGTGATTGTGTGATTGTGATTGTGTGATTGTGATTGTGTGATTGTGATTGTGTGATTGTGATTGTGTGATTGTGATTGTGTGATTGTGATTGTGTGATTGTGATTGTGTGATTGTGATTGTGTGATTGTGATTGTGTGACTGTGATTGTGGGATTGTGATTGTGGGATTGTGATTATGGGGTTGTGACTATGTGATTGAGTGATTGTGACTGTGTGATTGTGATTGTGTGATTGTGATTGTGTGATCGTGACTGTGTGATCGTGATTGTGTGATCGTGATTGCGGGATTGTGACTGTGTGATTGTGTGATCGTGATTGCGATTGTGTGATTGTGATTATGTGATTGTGATTGTGATTGTGATTGTGTGATTGTGATTGTGTGATTGTGATTGTGTGATTGTGTGATTGTGATTGTGTGATTGTGATTGTGTGATTGTGATTGTGTGAATGTGATTGTGTGATTGTGATTGTGTGATTGTGATTGTGTGACTGTGATTGTGGGATTGTGATTGTGGGATTGTGATTATGGGGTTGTGACTATGTGATTGAGTGATTGTGACTGTGTGATTGTGATTGTGTGATTGTGATTGTGTGATTGTGATTGTGTGATTGTGATTGTGTGATTGTGATTGTGTTATTGTGATTGTGTTATTGTGATTGTGTTATTGTGATTGTGTGATTGTGATTGTGTGATCGTGACTGTGTGATCGTGTTTGTGTGATCGTGATTGTGGGTTTGTGTCTGTGTGATTGTGTGATTGTGATTGTGTGATTGTGATTGTGTGGCTGTGATTGTGTGATTGTGATTGTGTGACTGTGATTGCGTGGCTGTGATTGTGGGATTGTGATTGTGTGATTGTGTGATCATCATTGAGTGATCGTGATTGTGTGATCGTGATTGTGCGAACGTGATTGTGTGATCGTGATTGTGTGATTGTGATTGTGATTGTGACTGTGTGATTGTGTGATTGTGGTTGTGTGATCGTGACTGTGTGATCGTGATTATGGGTTTGTGACTGTGTGATTGTGTGATTGTGATTGTGTGATTGTGATTGTGTGATTGTGATTGTGTGATTGTGATTGTGTGATTGTGATTGTGATTGTGATTGTGATTGTGATTGTGATTGTGTGACTGTGATTGTGTGACTGTGATTGTGTGACTGTGATTGTGGGATTTAGATTGTGTGATCGTGATTGTGTGATCGTGATTGTGTGATTGTGATTGTGTGATTGTGATTGTGTGATTGTGATTGTGTGATTGTGATTGTGTGATTGTGATTGTGTGATTGTGATTGTGTGATTGTGATTGTGTGATTGTGATTGTGTGATTGTGATTGTGTGATTGTGATTGTGTGATTGTGATTGTGTGATTGTGATTGTGTGATTGTGATTGTGTGATTGCGATTGTGTGATTGTGATTGTGTGATTGTGATTGTGTGACTGTGATTGTGTGACTGCGATTGTGGGATTGTCACTGTGTGATCGTGATTGTGTGATCGTGATTGTGTGATCGTGATTGTGGGATTGTGACTGTGTGATTGTGTGATCGTGATTGTGTGATCGTGATTGTGTGGCCGTGATTGTGTGATCGTGATTGTGCGATCGTGTTTGTGTGATCGTGATTGTGTGCTCGTGATTGTGTGATCGTGATTGTGTGATCCTGTTTGTGTGATCGTTATTGTGTGATAGTGATTGTGTGATAGGGATTGTGTGATCGTGATTGTGTGATTGTGTTATTGTTATTGTGTGATTCTGATTGTGTGATTGTGATTGTGTGATTGTGATTGTGTGATCGTGACTGTGTGATCGTGATTGTGTGATCGTGATTGTGGGATTGTGACTGTGTGATTGTGTGATCGTGATTGTGATTGTGTTATTGTGATTGTGTGATTGTGATTGCGTGATTGTGATTGTGTGATTGTGATTGTGTGATTGTGATTGTGTGATTGTGATTGTGTTATTGTGATTGTGTTATTGTGATTGTGTTATTGTGATTGTGTGATTGTGATTGTGTGATCGTGACTGTGTGATCGTGTTTGTGTGATCGTGATTGTGGGTTTGTGTCTGTGTGATTGTGTGATTGTGATTGTGTGATTGTGATTGTGTGGCTGTGATTGTGTGATTGTGATTGTGTGACTGTGATTGCGTGGCTGTGATTGTGGGATTGTGATTGTGTGATTGTGTGATCATCATTGAGTGATCGTGATTGTGTGATCGTGATTGTGCGAACGTGATTGTGTGATCGTGATTGTGTGATTGTGATTGTGATTGTGACTGTGTGATTGTGTGATTGTGGTTGTGTGATCGTGACTGTGTGATCGTGATTATGGGTTTGTGACTGTGTGATTGTGTGATTGTGATTGTGTGATTGTGATTGTGTGATTGTGATTGTGTGATTGTGATTGTGTGATTGTGATTGTGATTGTGATTGTGATTGTGATTGTGATTGTGTGACTGTGATTGTGTGACTGTGATTGTGTGACTGTGATTGTGGGATTTAGATTGTGTGATCGTGATTGTGTGATCGTGATTGTGTGATTGTGATTGTGTGATTGTGATTGTGTGATTGTGATTGTGTGATTGTGATTGTGTGATTGTGATTGTGTGATTGTGATTGTGTGATTGTGATTGTGTGATTGTGATTGTGTGATTGTGATTGTGTGATTGTGATTGTGTGATTGTGATTGTGTGATTGTGATTGTGTGATTGTGATTGTGTGATTGCGATTGTGTGATTGTGATTGTGTGATTGTGATTGTGTGACTGTGATTGTGTGACTGCGATTGTGGGATTGTCACTGTGTGATCGTGATTGTGTGATCGTGATTGTGTGATCGTGATTGTGGGATTGTGACTGTGTGATTGTGTGATCGTGATTGTGTGATCGTGATTGTGTGGCCGTGATTGTGTGATCGTGATTGTGCGATCGTGTTTGTGTGATCGTGATTGTGTGCTCGTGATTGTGTGATCGTGATTGTGTGATCCTGTTTGTGTGATCGTTATTGTGTGATAGTGATTGTGTGATAGGGATTGTGTGATCGTGATTGTGTGATTGTGTTATTGTTATTGTGTGATTCTGATTGTGTGATTGTGATTGTGTGATCGTGACTGTGTGATCGTGATTGTGTGATCGTGATTGTGGGATTGTGACTGTGTGATTGTGTGATCGTGATTGTGATTGTGTTATTGTGATTGTGTGATTGTGATTGCGTGATTGTGATTGTGTGATTGTGATTGTGTGATTGTGATTGTGTGATTGTGATTGTGTGATTGTGATTGTGTGATTGTGATTGTGTGATTGTGATTGTGTGATTGTGATTGTGTGATTGTGATTGTGTGATTGTGATTGAGTGACTGTGCGATTGTGATTGTGTGATCGTGAGTGTGTGATCGTGATTGTGTGATCGTGATTGTGTGATCGTGATTGTGCGATTGTGACTGTGTGATTGTGTGATCGTGATTGTGTGATCGTGATTGTGTGATCGTGATTGTGTGGCCGTGATTGTGTGATCGTGATTGTGCGATCGTGTTTGTGTGATCGTGATTGTGTGCTCGTGATTGTGTGATCGTGATTGTGTGATCCTGTTTGTGTGATCGTGATTGTGATTGAGAGTGTGTGATTGTGATTGTGTGACTGTGATTGTGTGACTGTGATTGTGTGATCGTGATTGTGTGATCGTGACTGTGTGATCGTGATTGTGCGATTGTGTTATTGTGATTGTGTTATTGTGATTGTGTTATTGTGATTGTGTGATTGTGATTGTGTGATCGTGACTGTGTGATCGTGATTGTGGGATTGTGACTGTGTGATTGTGTGATCGTGATTGTGATTGTGTGATTGTGATTATGTGATTGTGATTGTGATTGTGTGATTGTGATTGTGTGATTGTGATTGTGTGATTGTGATTGTGTGATTGTGATTGTGTGATTGTGATTGTGTGATTGTGATTGTGTGATTGTGATTTTGATTGTGATTGTGATTGTGATTGTGATTGTGATTGTGATTGTGATTGTGATTGTGATTGTGATTGTGATTGTGATTGTGATTGTGATTGTGTGATTGTGATTGTGTGATTGTGATTGTGTGATTGTGATTGTGTGATTGTGATTGTGTGATTGTGATTGTGTGATTGTGATTGTGTGATTGTGATTGTGTGATTGTGATTGTGTGATTGTGATTGTGTGATTGTGATTGTGTGATTGTGATTGTGTGATTGTGATTGTGTGATTGTGATTGTGTGATTGTGATTGTGTGATTGTGATTGTGTGATTGTGATTGTGTGATTGTGATTGTGTGATTGTGATTGTGTGATTGTGATTGTGTGATTGTGATTGTGTGATTGTGATTGTGTTATTGTGATTGTGTTATTGTGATTGTGTGATTGTGATTGTGTGATCGTGACTGTGTGATCGTGATTGTGTGATCGTGATTGTGGGATTGTGACTGTGTGATTGTGTGATCGTGATTGTGATTTTGTTATTGTGATTGTGTAATTGTGATTGCGTGATTGTGACTGTGTGATCCTGATTGTGAGATCGTTATTGTGGGATTGTGATTATGGGATTGTGACTGTGTGATTGAGTGATTGTGATTGTGTGATCGTGATTGTGTGATCGTGATTGTGTGATCGTGATTGTGTGATCGTGATTGTGTGATCGTGATTGTGTGATCGTGATTGTGTGATCGTGATTGTGTGATTGTGTTATTGTGATTATGTTATTGTGATTGTGTGATTGTGATTGTGTGATCGTGACTGTGTGATCGTGATTGTGTGATCGTGATTGCGGGATTGTGACTGTGTGATTGTGTGATCGTGATTGCGATTGTGTGATTGTGATTATGTGATTGTGATTGTGATTGTGATTGTGTGATTGTGATTGTGTGATTGTGATTGTGTGATTGTGATTGTGTGATTGTGATTGTGTGATTGTGATTGTGTGAATGTGATTGTGTGATTGTGATTGTGTGATTGTGATTGTGTGACTGTGATTGTGGGATTGTGATTGTGGGATTGTGATTATGGGGTTGTGACTATGTGATTGAGTGATTGTGACTGTGTGATTGTGATTGTGTGATTGTGATTGTGTGATTGTGATTGTGTGATTGTGATTGTGTGATTGTGATTGTGTGATTGTGATTGTGTTATTGTGATTGTGTTATTGTGATTGTGTTATTGTGATTGTGTGATCGTGACTGTGTGATCGTGATTGTGGGATTGTGACTGTGTGATTGTGTGATCGTGATTGTGATTTCGTTATTGTGATTGTGTGATTGTGATTGTGTGATTGTGATTGCGTGATTGTGACTGTGTGATCCTGATTGTGTGATCGGTATTGTGGGATTGTGATTATGGGATTGTGACTGTGTGATTGAGTGATTGCGATTGTGTGATCGTGATTGTGTGATCGTGATTGTGTGATCGTGATTGTGTGATCGTGATTGTGTGATCGTGATTGTGTGATTGTGTTATTGTGATTGTGTTATTGTTATTGTGTGATTGTGATTGTGTGATCGTGACTGTGTGATCGTGTTTGTGTGATCGTGATTGTGGGTTTGTGACTATGTGATTGTGTGATTGTGATTGTGTGATTGTGATTGTGTGGCTGTGATTGTGTGATTGTGATTGTGTGACTGTGATTGCGTGGCTGTGATTGTGGGATTGTGATTGTGTGATTGTGTGATCATCATTGAGTGATCGTGATTGTGTGATCGTGATTGTGCGAACGTGATTGTGTGATCGTGATTGTGTGATTGTGATTGTGATTGTGACTGTGTGATTGTGTGATTGTGGTTGTGTGATCGCGACTGTGTGATCGTGATTATGGGTTTGTGACTGTGTGATTGTGTGATTGTGATTGTGTGATTGTGATTGTGTGATTGTGATTGTGATTGTGATTGTGATTGTGATTGTGATTGTGTGACTGTGATTGTGTGACTGTGATTGTGTGACTGTGATTGTGGGATTTAGATTGTGTGATCGTGATTGTGTGATCGTGATTGTGTGATCGTGATTGTGTGATTGTGATTGTGTGATTGTGATTGTGTGATTGTGATTGTGTGATTGTGATTGTGTGATTGTGATTGTGTGATTGTGATTGTGTGATTGTGATTGTGTGATTGTGATTGTGTGATTGTGATTGTGTGATTGTGATTGTGTGATTGTGATTGTGTGATTGTGATTGTGTGATTGTGATTGTGTGATTGTGATTGTGTGATTGTGATTGTGTGATTGTGATTGTGTGATTGTGATTGTGTGATTGTGATTGTGTGATTGTGATTGTGTGATTGTGATTGTGTGATTGTGATTGTGTGATTGTGATTGTGTGATTGTGATTGTGTGATTGTGATTGTGTGATTGTGATTGTGTGATTGTGATTGTGTGATTGTGATTGTGTGATTGTGATTGTGTGATTGTGATTGTGTGATTGTGATTGTGTGATTGTGATTGTGTGATTGTGATTGTGTGATTGTGATTGTGTGATTGTGATTGTGTGATTGTGATTGTGTTATTGTGATTGTGTGATTGCGATTGTGTGATTGTGATTGTGTGATTGTGATTGTGTGACTGTGATTGTGTGACTGCGATTGTGGGATTGTGACTGTGTGATCGTGATTGTGTGATCGTGATTGTGTGATCGTGATTGTGGGATTGTGAATCTGTGATTGTGTGATCGTGATTGTGTGATCGTGATTGTGTGGCCGTGATTGTGTGATCGTGATTGTGCGATCGTGTTTGTGTGATCGTGATTGTGTGCTCGTGATTGTGTGATCGTGATTGTGTGATCCTGTTTGTGTGATCGTGATTGTGTGATAGTGATTGTGTGATAGGGATTGTGTGATCGTGATTGTGTGATTGTGTTATTGTTATTGTGTGATTCTTATTGTGTTATTGTGATTGTGTGATCGTGACTGTGTGATCGTGATTGTGTGATCGTGATTGTGGGATTGTGACTGTGTGATTGTGTGATCGTGATTGTGATTGTGTTATTGTGATTGTGTGATTGTGATTGCGTGATTGTGATTGTGTGATCGTGACTGTGTGATCGTGATTGTGTGATCGTGATTGTGCGATTGTGATTGTGATTGTGTGACTGTGTGATTGTGACTGTGTGACAGTGTGATTGTGATTGTGTGATCGTGATTGTGTGGTCGTGATTGTGTGATTGTGTTTGTGTGATTGTTGTTGTGATTGTGATTGAGTGACTGTGTGATTGTGATTGTGTGATCGTGAGTGTGTGATCGTGATTGTGTGATCGTGATTGTGTGATCGTGATTGTGCGATTGTGACTGTGTGATTGTGTGATCGTGATTGTGTGATCGTG
The DNA here is from genome assembly GCF_050947335.1 of Megachile rotundata. Taxonomy (NCBI): domain Eukaryota; kingdom Metazoa; phylum Arthropoda; class Insecta; order Hymenoptera; family Megachilidae; genus Megachile; species Megachile rotundata. The sequence continues at coordinate 389,000 of NW_027473334.1, read as the reverse complement.
ATTGTGTGATCGTGATTGTGTGGCCGTGATTGTGTGATCGTGATTGTGCGATCGTGTTTGTGTGATCGTGATTGTGTGCTCGTGATTGTGTGATCGTGATTGTGTGATCCTGTTTGTGTGATCGTGATTGTGATTGAGATTGTGTGATTGTGATTGTGTGACTGTGATTGTGTGACTGTGATTGTGTGATCGTGATTGTGTGGCCGTGATTGTGTGATCGTGATTGTGCGATCGTGTTTGTGTGATCGTGATTGTGTGCTCGTGATTGTGTGATCGTGATTGTGTGATCCTGTTTGTGTGATCGTGATTGTGTGATAGTGATTGTGTGATAGGGATTGTGTGATCGTGATTGTGTGATTGTGTTATTGTTATTGTGTGATTCTGATTGTGTGATTGTGATTGTGTGATCGTGACTGTGTGATCGTGATTGTGTGATCGTGATTGTGGGATTGTGACTGTGTGATTGTGTGATCGTGATTGTGATTGTGTTATTGTGATTGTGTGATTGTGATTGCGTGATTGTGATTGTGTGATCGTGACTGTGTGATCGTGATTGTGTGATCGTGATTGTACGATTGTGATTGTGATTGTGTGACTGTGTGATTGTGACTGTGTGACAGTGTGATTGTGATTGTGTGATCGTGATTGTGTGGTCGTGATTGTGTGATTGTGTTTGTGTGATTGTTGTTGTGATTGTGATTGAGTGACTGTGTGATTGTGATTGTGTGATCGTGATTGTGTGATTGTGATTGTGTGATTGTGATTGTGTGATTGTGATTGTGTGATTGTGATTGTGTGATTGTGATTGTGTGATTGTGATTGTGTGATTGTGATTGTGTGATCGTGACTGTGTGATCGTGAATGTGTGATCGTGATTGTGGGATTGTGACTGTGTGATTGTGTTATCGTGATTGTGATTGTGTGATTGTGATTATGTGATTGTGATTGTGATTGTGTGATTGTGATTGTGTGATTGTGATTGTGTGATTGTGATTGTGTGATTGTGATTGTGTGATTGTGATTGTGTGATTGTGATTGTGTGATTGTGATTGTGTGATTGTGATTGTGTGATTGTGATTGTGATTGTGATTGTGATTGTGATTGTGATTGTGATTGTGATTGTGATTGTGATTGTGATTGTGATTGTGATTGTGATTGTGATTGTGATTGTGATTGTGATTGTGATTGTGATTGTGTGATTGTGATTGTGTGATTGTGATTGTGTGATTGTGATTGTGTGATTGTGATTGTGTGATTGTGATGGTGTGATTGTGACTGTGTGATTGTGATTGTGTGATTGTGATTGTGTGATTGTGATTGTGTGAATGTGATTGTGTGATTGTGATTGTGTGATTGTGATTGTGTGACTGTGATTGTGGGATTGTGATTGTGGGATTGTGATTATGGGATTGTGACTATGTGATTGAGTGATTGTGACTGTGTGATTGTGATTGTGTGATTGTGATTGTGTGATTGTGATTGTGTGATTGTGATTGTGTGATTGTGATTGTGTTATTGTGATTGTGTTATTGTGATTGTGTTATTGTGATTGTGTGATCGTGACTGTGTGATCGTGATTGTGGGATTGTGACTGTGTGATTGTGTGATCGTGATTGTGATTTTGTTATTGTGATTGTGTGATTGTGATTGTGTGATTGTGATTGCGTGATTGTGACTGTGTGATCCTGATTGTGAGATCGTTATTGTGGGATTGTGATTATGGGATTGTGACTGTGTGATTGAGTGATTGCGATTGTGTGATCGTGATTGTGTGATCGTGATTGTGTGATCGTGATTGTGTGATCGTGATTGTGTGATTGTGTTATTGTGATTGTGTTATTGTGATTGTGTGATTGTGATTGTGTGATCGTGACTGTGTGATCGTGTTTGTGTGATCGTGATTGTGGGTTTGTGACTGTGTGATTGTGTGATTGTGATTGTGTGATTGTGATTGTGTGACTGTGATTGTGTGATTGTGATTGTGTGACTGTGATTGCGTGGCTGTGATTGTGGGATTGTGATTGTGTGATTGTGTGATCATCATTGAGTGATCGTGATTGTGTGATCGTGATTGTGCGAACGTGATTGTGTGATCGTGATTGTGTGATTGTGATTGTGATTGTGACTGTGTGATTGTGTGATTGTGGTTGTGTGATCGTGACTGTGTGATCGTGATTATGGGTTTGTGACTGTGTGATTGTGTGATTGTGATTGTGTGATTGTGATTGTGTGATTGTGATTGTGTGATTGTGATTGTGTGATTGTGATTGTGTGATTGTGATTGTGATTGTGATTGTGATTGTGTGACTGTGATTGTGTGACTGTGATTGTGTGACTGTGATTGTGGGATTGTGATTGTGTGATCGTGATTGTGTGATCGTGATTGTGTGATCGTGATTGTGTGATTGTGTTATTGTGATTGTGTGATTCTGATTGTGTGATTGTGATTGTGTGATTGTGATTGTGTGATTGTGATTGTGTGATTGTGATTGTGTGATTGTGATTGTGTGATTGTGATTGTGTGACTGTGATTGTGTGACTGCGATTGTGGGATTGTGACTGTGTGATCGTGATTGTGTGATCGTGATTGTGTGATCGTGATTGTGGGATTGTGACTGTGTGATTGTGTGATCGTGATTGTGTGATTGTGATTGTGTGATTGTGATTTTGATTGTGATTGTGATTGTGATTGTGATTGTGATTGTGATTGTGATTGTGATTGTGATTGTGATTGTGATTGTGTGATTGTGATTGTGTGATTGTGATTGTGTGATTGTGATTGTGTGATTGTGATTGTGTGATTGTGATTGTGTGATTGTGATTGTGTGATTGTGATTGTGTGATTGTGATTGTGTGATTGTGATTGTGTGATTGTGATTGTGTGATTGTGATTGTGTGATTGTGATTGTGTGATTGTGATTGTGTGATTGTGATTGTGTGATTGTGATTGTGTGATTGTGATTGTGTGATTGTGATTGTGTGATTGTGATTGTGTGATTGTGATTGTGTGATTGTGATTGTGTGATTGTGATTGTGTGATTGTGATTGTGTGATTGTGATTGTGTGATTGTGATTGTGTGATTGTGATTGTGTGATTGTGATTGTGTGATTGTGATTGTGTGATTGTGATTGTGTGATTGTGATTGTGTGATTGTGATTGTGTGATTGTGATTGTGTGATTGTGATTGTGTGATTGTGATTGTGTGATTGTGATTGTGTGATTGTGATTGTGTGATTGTGATTGTGTGATTGTGATTGTGTGATTGTGATTGTGTGATTGTGATTGTGTGATTGTGATTGTGTGATTGTGATTGTGTGATTGTGATTGTGTGATTGTGATTGTGTGATTGTGATTGTGTTATTGTGATTGTGTGATTGTGATTGTGTGATTGTGATTGTGTGATTGTGATTGTGTGATTGTGATTGTGTGATTGTGATTGTGTGATTGTGATTGTGTGATTGTGATTGTGTGATTGTGATTGTGTGATTGTGATTGTGTGATTGTGATTGTGTTATTGTGATTGTGTTATTGTGATTGTGTGATTGTGATTGTGTGATCGTGACTGTGTGATCGTGATTGTGTGATCGTGATTGTGGGATTGTGACTGTGTGATTGTGTGATCGTGATTGTGATTTTGTTATTGTGATTGTGTAATTGTGGTTGCGTGATTGTGACTGTGTGATCCTGATTGTGAGATCGTTATTGTGGGATTGTGATTATGGGATTGTGACTGTGTGATTGAGTGATTGTGATTGTGTGATCGTGATTGTGTGATCGTGATTGTGTGATCGTGATTGTGTGATCGTGATTGTGTGATCGTGATTGTGTGATTGTGTTATTGTGATTATGTTATTGTGATTGTGTGATTGTGATTGTGTGATCGTGACTGTGTGATCGTGATTGTGTGATCGTGATTGCGGGATTGTGACTGTGTGATTGTGTGATCGTGATTGCGATTGTGTGATTGTGATTATGTGATTGTGATTGTGATTGTGATTGTGTGATTGTGATTGTGTGATTGTGATTGTGTGATTGTGTGATTGTGATTGTGTGATTGTGATTGTGTGATTGTGATTGTGTGAATGTGATTGTGTGATTGTGATTGTGTGATTGTGATTGTGTGACTGTGATTGTGGGATTGTGATTGTGGGATTGTGATTATGGGGTTGTGACTATGTGATTGAGTGATTGTGACTGTGTGATTGTGATTGTGTGATTGTGATTGTGTGATTGTGATTGTGTGATTGTGATTGTGTGATTGTGATTGTGTTATTGTGATTGTGTTATTGTGATTGTGTTATTGTGATTGTGTGATTGTGATTGTGTGATCGTGACTGTGTGATCGTGTTTGTGTGATCGTGATTGTGGGTTTGTGTCTGTGTGATTGTGTGATTGTGATTGTGTGATTGTGATTGTGTGGCTGTGATTGTGTGATTGTGATTGTGTGACTGTGATTGCGTGGCTGTGATTGTGGGATTGTGATTGTGTGATTGTGTGATCATCATTGAGTGATCGTGATTGTGTGATCGTGATTGTGCGAACGTGATTGTGTGATCGTGATTGTGTGATTGTGATTGTGACTGTGTGATTGTGTGATTGTGGTTGTGTGATCGTGACTGTGTGATCGTGATTATGGGTTTGTGACTGTGTGATTGTGTGATTGTGATTGTGTGATTGTGATTGTGTGATTGTGATTGTGTGATTGTGATTGTGTGATTGTGATTGTGATTGTGATTGTGATTGTGATTGTGATTGTGTGACTGTGATTGTGTGACTGTGATTGTGTGACTGTGATTGTGGGATTTAGATTGTGTGATCGTGATTGTGTGATCGTGATTGTGTGATTGTGATTGTGTGATTGTGATTGTGTGATTGTGATTGTGTGATTGTGATTGTGTGATTGTGATTGTGTGATTGTGATTGTGTGATTGTGATTGTGTGATTGTGATTGTGTGATTGTGATTGTGTGATTGTGATTGTGTGATGGTGATTGTGTGATTGTGATTGTGTGATTGTGATTGTGTGATTGCGATTGTGTGATTGTGATTGTGTGATTGTGATTGTGTGACTGTGATTGTGTGACTGCGATTGTGGGATTGTCACTGTGTGATCGTGATTGTGTGATCGTGATTGTGTGATCGTGATTGTGGGATTGTGACTGTGTGATTGTGTGATCGTGATTGTGTGATCGTGATTGTGTGGCCGTGATTGTGTGATCGTGATTGTGCGATCGTGTTTGTGTGATCGTGATTGTGTGCTCGTGATTGTGTGATCGTGATTGTGTGATCCTGTTTGTGTGATCGTTATTGTGTGATAGTGATTGTGTGATAGGGATTGTGTGATCGTGATTGTGTGATTGTGTTATTGTTATTGTGTGATTCTGATTGTGTGATTGTGATTGTGTGATCGTGACTGTGTGATCGTGATTGTGTGATCGTGATTGTGGGATTGTGACTGTGTGATTGTGTGATCGTGATTGTGATTGTGTTATTGTGATTGTGTGATTGTGATTGCGTGATTGTGATTGTGTGATTGTGATTGTGTGATTGTGATTGTGTGATTGTGATTGTGTGATTGTGATTGTGTGATTGTGATTGTGTGATTGTGATTGTGTGATTGTGATTGTGTGATTGTGATTGTGTGATTGTGATTGTGTGATTGTGATTGTGTGATTGTGATTGTGTGATTGTGATTGAGTGACTGTGCGATTGTGATTGTGTGATCGTGAGTGTGTGATCGTGATTGTGTGATCGTGATTGTGTGATCGTGATTGTGCGATTGTGACTGTGTGATTGTGTGATCGTGATTGTGTGATCGTGATTGTGTGATCGTGATTGTGTGGCCGTGATTGTGTGATCGTGATTGTGCGATCGTGTTTGTGTGATCGTGATTGTGTGCTCGTGATTGTGTGATCGTGATTGTGTGATCCTGTTTGTGTGATCGTGATTGTGATTGAGAGTGTGTGATTGTGATTGTGTGACTGTGATTGTGTGACTGTGATTGTGTGATCGTGATTGTGTGATCGTGACTGTGTGATCGTGATTGTGCGATTGTGTTATTGTGATTGTGTTATTGTGATTGTGTTATTGTGATTGTGTGATTGTGATTGTGTGATCGTGACTGTGTGATCGTGATTGTGGGATTGTGACTGTGTGATTGTGTGATCGTGATTGTGATTGTGTGATTGTGATTATGTGATTGTGATTGTGATTGTGTGATTGTGATTGTGTGATTGTGATTGTGTGATTGTGATTGTGTGATTGTGATTGTGTGATTGTGATTGTGTGATTGTGATTGTGTGATTGTGATTTTGATTGTGATTGTGATTGTGATTGTGATTGTGATTGTGATTGTGATTGTGATTGTGATTGTGATTGTGATTGTGATTGTGATTGTGATTGTGTGATTGTGATTGTGTGATTGTGATTGTGTGATTGTGATTGTGTGATTGTGATTGTGTGATTGTGATTGTGTGATTGTGATTGTGTGATTGTGATTGTGTGATTGTGATTGTGTGATTGTGATTGTGTGATTGTGATTGTGTGATTGTGATTGTGTGATTGTGATTGTGTGATTGTGATTGTGTGATTGTGATTGTGTGATTGTGATTGTGTGATTGTGATTGTGTGATTGTGATTGTGTGATTGTGATTGTGTGATTGTGATTGTGTGATTGTGATTGTGTGATTGTGATTGTGTTATTGTGATTGTGTTATTGTGATTGTGTGATTGTGATTGTGTGATCGTGACTGTGTGATCGTGATTGTGTGATCGTGATTGTGGGATTGTGACTGTGTGATTGTGTGATCGTGATTGTGATTTTGTTATTGTGATTGTGTAATTGTGATTGCGTGATTGTGACTGTGTGATTGTGATTGTGTGATTGTGATTGTGTGATTGTGATTGTGTGATTGTGATTGTGTGATTGTGATTGTGTGATTGTGATTGTGTGATTGTGATTGTGTGATTGTGATTGTGTGATTGTGATTGTGTGATTGTGATTGTGTGATTGTGATTGTGTGATTGTGATTGTGTTATTGTGATTGTGTTATTGTGATTGTGTTATTGTGATTGTGTGATCGTGACTGTGTGATCGTGATTGTGGGATTGTGACTGTGTGATTGTGTGATCGTGATTGTGATTTCGTTATTGTGATTGTGTGATTGTGATTGTGTGATTGTGATTGCGTGATTGTGACTGTGTGATCCTGATTGTGTGATCGGTATTGTGGGATTGTGATTATGGGATTGTGACTGTGTGATTGAGTGATTGCGATTGTGTGATCGTGATTGTGTGATCGTGATTGTGTGATCGTGATTGTGTGATCGTGATTGTGTGATCGTGATTGTGTGATTGTGTTATTGTGATTGTGTTATTGTGATTGTGTGATTGTGATTGTGTGATCGTGACTGTGTGATCGTGTTTGTGTGATCGTGATTGTGGGTTTGTGACTATGTGATTGTGTGATTGTGATTGTGTGATTGTGATTGTGTGGCTGTGATTGTGTGATTGTGATTGTGTGACTGTGATTGCGTGGCTGTGATTGTGGGATTGTGATTGTGTGATTGTGTGATCATCATTGAGTGATCGTGATTGTGTGATCGTGATTGTGCGAACGTGATTGTGTGATCGTGATTGTGTGATTGTGATTGTGATTGTGACTGTGTGATTGTGTGATTGTGGTTGTGTGATCGCGACTGTGTGATCGTGATTATGGGTTTGTGACTGTGTGATTGTGTGATTGTGATTGTGTGATTGTGATTGTGTGATTGTGATTGTGATTGTGATTGTGATTGTGATTGTGATTGTGTGACTGTGATTGTGTGACTGTGATTGTGTGACTGTGATTGTGGGATTTAGATTGTGTGATCGTGATTGTGTGATCGTGATTGTGTGATCGTGATTGTGTGATTGTGATTGTGTGATTGTGATTGTGTGATTGTGATTGTGTGATTGTGATTGTGTGATTGTGATTGTGTGATTGTGATTGTGTGATTGTGATTGTGTGATTGTGATTGTGTGATTGTGATTGTGTGATTGTGATTGTGTGATTGTGATTGTGTGATTGTGATTGTGTGATTGTGATTGTGTGATTGTGATTGTGTGATTGTGATTGTGTGATTGTGATTGTGTGATTGTGATTGTGTGATTGTGATTGTGTGATTGTGATTGTGTGATTGTGATTGTGTGATTGTGATTGTGTGATTGTGATTGTGTGATTGTGATTGTGTGATTGTGATTGTGTGATTGTGATTGTGTGATTGTGATTGTGTGATTGTGATTGTGTGATTGTGATTGTGTGATTGTGATTGTGTGATTGTGATTGTGTGATTGTGATTGTGTGATTGTGATTGTGTGATTGTGATTGTGTTATTGTGATTGTGTGATTGCGATTGTGTGATTGTGATTGTGTGATTGTGATTGTGTGACTGTGATTGTGTGACTGCGATTGTGGGATTGTGACTGTGTGATCGTGATTGTGTGATCGTGATTGTGTGATCGTGATTGTGGGATTGTGAATCTGTGATTGTGTGATCGTGATTGTGTGATCGTGATTGTGTGGCCGTGATTGTGTGATCGTGATTGTGCGATCGTGTTTGTGTGATCGTGATTGTGTGCTCGTGATTGTGTGATCGTGATTGTGTGATCCTGTTTGTGTGATCGTGATTGTGTGATAGTGATTGTGTGATAGGGATTGTGTGATCGTGATTGTGTGATTGTGTTATTGTTATTGTGTGATTCTTATTGTGTGATTGTGATTGTGTGATCGTGACTGTGTGATCGTGATTGTGTGATCGTGATTGTGGGATTGTGACTGTGTGATTGTGTGATCGTGATTGTGATTGTGTTATTGTGATTGTGTGATTGTGATTGCGTGATTGTGATTGTGTGATCGTGACTGTGTGATCGTGATTGTGTGATCGTGATTGTGCGATTGTGATTGTGATTGTGTGACTGTGTGATTGTGACTGTGTGACAGTGTGATTGTGATTGTGTGATCGTGATTGTGTGGTCGTGATTGTGTGATTGTGTTTGTGTGATTGTTGTTGTGATTGTGATTGAGTGACTGTGTGATTGTGATTGTGTGATCGTGAGTGTGTGATCGTGATTGTGTGATCGTGATTGTGTGATCGTGATTGTGCGATTGTGACTGTGTGATTGTGTGATCGTGATTGTGTGATCGTGATTGTGTGATCGTGATTGTGTGGCCGTGATTGTGTGATCGTGATTGTGCGATCGTGTTTGTGTGATCGTGATTGTGTGCTCGTGATTGTGTGATCGTGATTGTGTGATCCTGTTTGTGTGATCGTGATTGTGATTGAGATTGTGTGATTGTGATTGTGTGACTGTGATTGTGTGACTGTGATTGTGTGATCGTGATTGTGTGGCCGTGATTGTGTGATCGTGATTGTGCGATCGTGTTTGTGTGATCGTGATTGTGTGCTCGTGATTGTGTGATCGTGATTGTGTGATCCTGTTTGTGTGATCGTGATTGTGTGATAGTGATTGTGTGATAGGGATTGTGTGATCGTGATTGTGTGATTGTGTTATTGTTATTGTGTGATTCTGATTGTGTGATTGTGATTGTGTGATCGTGACTGTGTGATCGTGATTGTGTGATCGTGATTGTGGGATTGTGACTGTGTGATTGTGTGATCGTGATTGTGATTGTGTTATTGTGATTGTGTGATTGTGATTGCGTGATTGTGATTGTGTGATCGTGACTGTGTGATCGTGATTGTGTGATCGTGATTGTACGATTGTGATTGTGATTGTGTGACTGTGTGATTGTGACTGTGTGACAGTGTGATTGTGATTGTGTGATCGTGATTGTGTGGTCGTGATTGTGTGATTGTGTTTGTGTGATTGTTGTTGTGATTGTGATTGAGTGACTGTGTGATTGTGATTGTGTGATCGTGATTGTGTGATTGTGATTGTGTGATTGTGATTGTGTGATTGTGATTGTGTGATTGTGATTGTGTGATTGTGATTGTGTGATTGTGATTGTGTGATTGTGATTGTGTGATCGTGACTGTGTGATCGTGAATGTGTGATCGTGATTGTGGGATTGTGACTGTGTGATTGTGTTATCGTGATTGTGATTGTGTGATTGTGATTATGTGATTGTGATTGTGATTGTGTGATTGTGATTGTGTGATTGTGATTGTGTGATTGTGATTGTGTGATTGTGATTGTGTGATTGTGATTGTGTGATTGTGATTGTGTGATTGTGATTGTGTGATTGTGATTGTGATTGTGATTGTGATTGTGATTGTGATTGTGATTGTGATTGTGATTGTGATTGTGATTGTGATTGTGATTGTGATTGTGATTGTGATTGTGATTGTGATTGTGATTGTGATTGTGTGATTGTGATTGTGTGATTGTGATTGTGTGATTGTGATTGTGTGATTGTGATTGTGTGATTGTGATGGTGTGATTGTGACTGTGTGATTGTGATTGTGTGATTGTGATTGTGTGATTGTGATTGTGTGAATGTGATTGTGTGATTGTGATTGTGTGATTGTGATTGTGTGACTGTGATTGTGGGATTGTGATTGTGGGATTGTGATTATGGGATTGTGACTATGTGATTGAGTGATTGTGACTGTGTGATTGTGATTGTGTGATTGTGATTGTGTGATTGTGATTGTGTGATTGTGATTGTGTGATTGTGATTGTGTTATTGTGATTGTGTTATTGTGATTGTGTTATTGTGATTGTGTGATCGTGACTGTGTGATCGTGATTGTGGGATTGTGACTGTGTGATTGTGTGATCGTGATTGTGATTTTGTTATTGTGATTGTGTGATTGTGATTGTGTGATTGTGATTGCGTGATTGTGACTGTGTGATCCTGATTGTGAGATCGTTATTGTGGGATTGTGATTATGGGATTGTGACTGTGTGATTGAGTGATTGCGATTGTGTGATCGTGATTGTGTGATCGTGATTGTGTGATCGTGATTGTGTGATCGTGATTGTGTGATTGTGTTATTGTGATTGTGTTATTGTGATTGTGTGATTGTGATTGTGTGATCGTGACTGTGTGATCGTGTTTGTGTGATCGTGATTGTGGGTTTGTGACTGTGTGATTGTGTGATTGTGATTGTGTGATTGTGATTGTGTGACTGTGATTGTGTGATTGTGATTGTGTGACTGTGATTGCGTGGCTGTGATTGTGGGATTGTGATTGTGTGATTGTGTGATCATCATTGAGTGATCGTGATTGTGTGATCGTGATTGTGCGAACGTGATTGTGTGATCGTGATTGTGTGATTGTGATTGTGATTGTGACTGTGTGATTGTGTGATTGTGGTTGTGTGATCGTGACTGTGTGATCGTGATTATGGGTTTGTGACTGTGTGATTGTGTGATTGTGATTGTGTGATTGTGATTGTGTGATTGTGATTGTGTGATTGTGATTGTGTGATTGTGATTGTGTGATTGTGATTGTGATTGTGATTGTGATTGTGTGACTGTGATTGTGTGACTGTGATTGTGTGACTGTGATTGTGGGATTGTGATTGTGTGATCGTGATTGTGTGATCGTGATTGTGTGATCGTGATTGTGTGATTGTGTTATTGTGATTGTGTGATTCTGATTGTGTGATTGTGATTGTGTGATTGTGATTGTGTGATTGTGATTGTGTGATTGTGATTGTGTGATTGTGATTGTGTGACTGTGATTGTGTGACTGCGATTGTGGGATTGTGACTGTGTGATCGTGATTGTGTGATCGTGATTGTGTGATCGTGATTGTGGGATTGTGACTGTGTGATTGTGTGATCGTGATTGTGTGATTGTGATTGTGTGATTGTGATTTTGATTGTGATTGTGATTGTGATTGTGATTGTGATTGTGATTGTGATTGTGATTGTGTGATTGTGATTGTGTGATTGTGATTGTGTGATTGTGATTGTGTGATTGTGATTGTGTGATTGTGATTGTGTGATTGTGATTGTGTGATTGTGATTGTGTGATTGTGATTGTGTGATTGTGATTGTGTGATTGTGATTGTGTGATTGTGATTGTGTGATTGTGATTGTGTGATTGTGATTGTGTGATTGTGATTGTGTGATTGTGATTGTGTGATTGTGATTGTGTGATTGTGATTGTGTGATTGTGATTGTGTGATTGTGATTGTGTGATTGTGATTGTGTGATTGTGATTGTGTGATTGTGATTGTGTGATTGTGATTGTGTGATTGTGATTGTGTGATTGTGATTGTGTGATTGTGATTGTGTGATTGTGATTGTGTGATTGTGATTGTGTGATTGTGATTGTGTGATTGTGATTGTGTGATTGTGATTGTGTGATTGTGATTGTGTGATTGTGATTGTGTGATTGTGATTGTGTGATTGTGATTGTGTGATTGTGATTGTGTGATTGTGATTGTGTGATTGTGATTGTGTGATTGTGATTGTGTGATTGTGATTGTGTGATTGTGATTGTGTGATTGTGATTGTGTTATTGTGATTGTGTGATTGTGATTGTGTGATTGTGATTGTGTGATTGTGATTGTGTGATTGTGATTGTGTGATTGTGATTGTGTGATTGTGATTGTGTGATTGTGATTGTGTGATTGTGATTGTGTGATTGTGATTGTGTGATTGTGATTGTGTTATTGTGATTGTGTTATTGTGATTGTGTGATTGTGATTGTGTGATCGTGACTGTGTGATCGTGATTGTGTGATCGTGATTGTGGGATTGTGACTGTGTGATTGTGTGATCGTGATTGTGATTTTGTTATTGTGATTGTGTAATTGTGGTTGCGTGATTGTGACTGTGTGATCCTGATTGTGAGATCGTTATTGTGGGATTGTGATTATGGGATTGTGACTGTGTGATTGAGTGATTGTGATTGTGTGATCGTGATTGTGTGATCGTGATTGTGTGATCGTGATTGTGTGATCGTGATTGTGTGATCGTGATTGTGTGATTGTGTTATTGTGATTATGTTATTGTGATTGTGTGATTGTGATTGTGTGATCGTGACTGTGTGATCGTGATTGTGTGATCGTGATTGCGGGATTGTGACTGTGTGATTGTGTGATCGTGATTGCGATTGTGTGATTGTGATTATGTGATTGTGATTGTGATTGTGATTGTGTGATTGTGATTGTGTGATTGTGATTGTGTGATTGTGTGATTGTGATTGTGTGATTGTGATTGTGTGATTGTGATTGTGTGAATGTGATTGTGTGATTGTGATTGTGTGATTGTGATTGTGTGACTGTGATTGTGGGATTGTGATTGTGGGATTGTGATTATGGGGTTGTGACTATGTGATTGAGTGATTGTGACTGTGTGATTGTGATTGTGTGATTGTGATTGTGTGATTGTGATTGTGTGATTGTGATTGTGTGATTGTGATTGTGTTATTGTGATTGTGTTATTGTGATTGTGTTATTGTGATTGTGTGATTGTGATTGTGTGATCGTGACTGTGTGATCGTGTTTGTGTGATCGTGATTGTGGGTTTGTGTCTGTGTGATTGTGTGATTGTGATTGTGTGATTGTGATTGTGTGGCTGTGATTGTGTGATTGTGATTGTGTGACTGTGATTGCGTGGCTGTGATTGTGGGATTGTGATTGTGTGATTGTGTGATCATCATTGAGTGATCGTGATTGTGTGATCGTGATTGTGCGAACGTGATTGTGTGATCGTGATTGTGTGATTGTGATTGTGATTGTGACTGTGTGATTGTGTGATTGTGGTTGTGTGATCGTGACTGTGTGATCGTGATTATGGGTTTGTGACTGTGTGATTGTGTGATTGTGATTGTGTGATTGTGATTGTGTGATTGTGATTGTGTGATTGTGATTGTGTGATTGTGATTGTGATTGTGATTGTGATTGTGATTGTGATTGTGTGACTGTGATTGTGTGACTGTGATTGTGTGACTGTGATTGTGGGATTTAGATTGTGTGATCGTGATTGTGTGATCGTGATTGTGTGATTGTGATTGTGTGATTGTGATTGTGTGATTGTGATTGTGTGATTGTGATTGTGTGATTGTGATTGTGTGATTGTGATTGTGTGATTGTGATTGTGTGATTGTGATTGTGTGATTGTGATTGTGTGATTGTGATTGTGTGATTGTGATTGTGTGATTGTGATTGTGTGATTGTGATTGTGTGATTGCGATTGTGTGATTGTGATTGTGTGATTGTGATTGTGTGACTGTGATTGTGTGACTGCGATTGTGGGATTGTCACTGTGTGATCGTGATTGTGTGATCGTGATTGTGTGATCGTGATTGTGGGATTGTGACTGTGTGATTGTGTGATCGTGATTGTGTGATCGTGATTGTGTGGCCGTGATTGTGTGATCGTGATTGTGCGATCGTGTTTGTGTGATCGTGATTGTGTGCTCGTGATTGTGTGATCGTGATTGTGTGATCCTGTTTGTGTGATCGTTATTGTGTGATAGTGATTGTGTGATAGGGATTGTGTGATCGTGATTGTGTGATTGTGTTATTGTTATTGTGTGATTCTGATTGTGTGATTGTGATTGTGTGATCGTGACTGTGTGATCGTGATTGTGTGATCGTGATTGTGGGATTGTGACTGTGTGATTGTGTGATCGTGATTGTGATTGTGTTATTGTGATTGTGTGATTGTGATTGCGTGATTGTGATTGTGTGATTGTGATTGTGTGATTGTGATTGTGTGATTGTGATTGTGTGATTGTGATTGTGTGATTGTGATTGTGTGATTGTGATTGTGTGATTGTGATTGTGTGATTGTGATTGTGTGATTGTGATTGTGTGATTGTGATTGTGTGATTGTGATTGTGTGATTGTGATTGTGTGATTGTGATTGTGTGATTGTGATTGAGTGACTGTGCGATTGTGATTGTGTGATCGTGAGTGTGTGATCGTGATTGTGTGATCGTGATTGTGTGATCGTGATTGTGCGATTGTGACTGTGTGATTGTGTGATCGTGATTGTGTGATCGTGATTGTGTGATCGTGATTGTGTGGCCGTGATTGTGTGATCGTGATTGTGCGATCGTGTTTGTGTGATCGTGATTGTGTGCTCGTGATTGTGTGATCGTGATTGTGTGATCCTGTTTGTGTGATCGTGATTGTGATTGAGAGTGTGTGATTGTGATTGTGTGACTGTGATTGTGTGACTGTGATTGTGTGATCGTGATTGTGTGATCGTGACTGTGTGATCGTGATTGTGCGATTGTGTTATTGTGATTGTGTTATTGTGATTGTGTTATTGTGATTGTGTGATTGTGATTGTGTGATCGTGACTGTGTGATCGTGATTGTGGGATTGTGACTGTGTGATTGTGTGATCGTGATTGTGATTGTGTGATTGTGATTATGTGATTGTGATTGTGATTGTGTGATTGTGATTGTGTGATTGTGATTGTGTGATTGTGATTGTGTGATTGTGATTGTGTGATTGTGATTGTGTGATTGTGATTGTGTGATTGTGATTTTGATTGTGATTGTGATTGTGATTGTGATTGTGATTGTGATTGTGATTGTGATTGTGATTGTGATTGTGATTGTGATTGTGATTGTGATTGTGTGATTGTGATTGTGTGATTGTGATTGTGTGATTGTGATTGTGTGATTGTGATTGTGTGATTGTGATTGTGTGATTGTGATTGTGTGATTGTGATTGTGTGATTGTGATTGTGTGATTGTGATTGTGTGATTGTGATTGTGTGATTGTGATTGTGTGATTGTGATTGTGTGATTGTGATTGTGTGATTGTGATTGTGTGATTGTGATTGTGTGATTGTGATTGTGTGATTGTGATTGTGTGATTGTGATTGTGTGATTGTGATTGTGTGATTGTGATTGTGTGATTGTGATTGTGTTATTGTGATTGTGTTATTGTGATTGTGTGATTGTGATTGTGTGATCGTGACTGTGTGATCGTGATTGTGTGATCGTGATTGTGGGATTGTGACTGTGTGATTGTGTGATCGTGATTGTGATTTTGTTATTGTGATTGTGTAATTGTGATTGCGTGATTGTGACTGTGTGATCCTGATTGTGAGATCGTTATTGTGGGATTGTGATTATGGGATTGTGACTGTGTGATTGAGTGATTGTGATTGTGTGATCGTGATTGTGTGATCGTGATTGTGTGATCGTGATTGTGTGATCGTGATTGTGTGATCGTGATTGTGTGATCGTGATTGTGTGATCGTGATTGTGTGATTGTGTTATTGTGATTATGTTATTGTGATTGTGTGATTGTGATTGTGTGATCGTGACTGTGTGATCGTGATTGTGTGATCGTGATTGCGGGATTGTGACTGTGTGATTGTGTGATCGTGATTGCGATTGTGTGATTGTGATTATGTGATTGTGATTGTGATTGTGATTGTGTGATTGTGATTGTGTGATTGTGATTGTGTGATTGTGATTGTGTGATTGTGATTGTGTGATTGTGATTGTGTGAATGTGATTGTGTGATTGTGATTGTGTGATTGTGATTGTGTGACTGTGATTGTGGGATTGTGATTGTGGGATTGTGATTATGGGGTTGTGACTATGTGATTGAGTGATTGTGACTGTGTGATTGTGATTGTGTGATTGTGATTGTGTGATTGTGATTGTGTGATTGTGATTGTGTGATTGTGATTGTGTGATTGTGATTGTGTTATTGTGATTGTGTTATTGTGATTGTGTTATTGTGATTGTGTGATCGTGACTGTGTGATCGTGATTGTGGGATTGTGACTGTGTGATTGTGTGATCGTGATTGTGATTTCGTTATTGTGATTGTGTGATTGTGATTGTGTGATTGTGATTGCGTGATTGTGACTGTGTGATCCTGATTGTGTGATCGGTATTGTGGGATTGTGATTATGGGATTGTGACTGTGTGATTGAGTGATTGCGATTGTGTGATCGTGATTGTGTGATCGTGATTGTGTGATCGTGATTGTGTGATCGTGATTGTGTGATCGTGATTGTGTGATTGTGTTATTGTGATTGTGTTATTGTGATTGTGTGATTGTGATTGTGTGATCGTGACTGTGTGATCGTGTTTGTGTGATCGTGATTGTGGGTTTGTGACTATGTGATTGTGTGATTGTGATTGTGTGATTGTGATTGTGTGGCTGTGATTGTGTGATTGTGATTGTGTGACTGTGATTGCGTGGCTGTGATTGTGGGATTGTGATTGTGTGATTGTGTGATCATCATTGAGTGATCGTGATTGTGTGATCGTGATTGTGCGAACGTGATTGTGTGATCGTGATTGTGTGATTGTGATTGTGATTGTGACTGTGTGATTGTGTGATTGTGGTTGTGTGATCGCGACTGTGTGATCGTGATTATGGGTTTGTGACTGTGTGATTGTGTGATTGTGATTGTGTGATTGTGATTGTGTGATTGTGATTGTGATTGTGATTGTGATTGTGATTGTGATTGTGTGACTGTGATTGTGTGACTGTGATTGTGTGACTGTGATTGTGGGATTTAGATTGTGTGATCGTGATTGTGTGATCGTGATTGTGTGATCGTGATTGTGTGATTGTGATTGTGTGATTGTGATTGTGTGATTGTGATTGTGTGATTGTGATTGTGTGATTGTGATTGTGTGATTGTGATTGTGTGATTGTGATTGTGTGATTGTGATTGTGTGATTGTGATTGTGTGATTGTGATTGTGTGATTGTGATTGTGTGATTGTGATTGTGTGATTGTGATTGTGTGATTGTGATTGTGTGATTGTGATTGTGTGATTGTGATTGTGTGATTGTGATTGTGTGATTGTGATTGTGTGATTGTGATTGTGTGATTGTGATTGTGTGATTGTGATTGTGTGATTGTGATTGTGTGATTGTGATTGTGTGATTGTGATTGTGTGATTGTGATTGTGTGATTGTGATTGTGTGATTGTGATTGTGTGATTGTGATTGTGTGATTGTGATTGTGTGATTGTGATTGTGTGATTGTGATTGTGTGATTGTGATTGTGTTATTGTGATTGTGTGATTGCGATTGTGTGATTGTGATTGTGTGATTGTGATTGTGTGACTGTGATTGTGTGACTGCGATTGTGGGATTGTGACTGTGTGATCGTGATTGTGTGATCGTGATTGTGTGATCGTG
The DNA here is from genome assembly GCF_050947335.1 of Megachile rotundata. Classification (NCBI taxonomy): domain Eukaryota; kingdom Metazoa; phylum Arthropoda; class Insecta; order Hymenoptera; family Megachilidae; genus Megachile; species Megachile rotundata. The sequence continues at coordinate 370,908 of NW_027473334.1, read as the reverse complement.
ATTGTGGGATTGTGAATCTGTGATTGTGTGATCGTGATTGTGTGATCGTGATTGTGTGGCCGTGATTGTGTGATCGTGATTGTGCGATCGTGTTTGTGTGATCGTGATTGTGTGCTCGTGATTGTGTGATCGTGATTGTGTGATCCTGTTTGTGTGATCGTGATTGTGTGATAGTGATTGTGTGATAGGGATTGTGTGATCGTGATTGTGTGATTGTGTTATTGTTATTGTGTGATTCTTATTGTGTGATTGTGATTGTGTGATCGTGACTGTGTGATCGTGATTGTGTGATCGTGATTGTGGGATTGTGACTGTGTGATTGTGTGATCGTGATTGTGATTGTGTTATTGTGATTGTGTGATTGTGATTGCGTGATTGTGATTGTGTGATCGTGACTGTGTGATCGTGATTGTGTGATCGTGATTGTGCGATTGTGATTGTGATTGTGTGACTGTGTGATTGTGACTGTGTGACAGTGTGATTGTGATTGTGTGATCGTGATTGTGTGGTCGTGATTGTGTGATTGTGTTTGTGTGATTGTTGTTGTGATTGTGATTGAGTGACTGTGTGATTGTGATTGTGTGATCGTGAGTGTGTGATCGTGATTGTGTGATCGTGATTGTGTGATCGTGATTGTGCGATTGTGACTGTGTGATTGTGTGATCGTGATTGTGTGATCGTGATTGTGTGATCGTGATTGTGTGGCCGTGATTGTGTGATCGTGATTGTGCGATCGTGTTTGTGTGATCGTGATTGTGTGCTCGTGATTGTGTGATCGTGATTGTGTGATCCTGTTTGTGTGATCGTGATTGTGATTGAGATTGTGTGATTGTGATTGTGTGACTGTGATTGTGTGACTGTGATTGTGTGATCGTGATTGTGTGGCCGTGATTGTGTGATCGTGATTGTGCGATCGTGTTTGTGTGATCGTGATTGTGTGCTCGTGATTGTGTGATCGTGATTGTGTGATCCTGTTTGTGTGATCGTGATTGTGTGATAGTGATTGTGTGATAGGGATTGTGTGATCGTGATTGTGTGATTGTGTTATTGTTATTGTGTGATTCTGATTGTGTGATTGTGATTGTGTGATCGTGACTGTGTGATCGTGATTGTGTGATCGTGATTGTGGGATTGTGACTGTGTGATTGTGTGATCGTGATTGTGATTGTGTTATTGTGATTGTGTGATTGTGATTGCGTGATTGTGATTGTGTGATCGTGACTGTGTGATCGTGATTGTGTGATCGTGATTGTACGATTGTGATTGTGATTGTGTGACTGTGTGATTGTGACTGTGTGACAGTGTGATTGTGATTGTGTGATCGTGATTGTGTGGTCGTGATTGTGTGATTGTGTTTGTGTGATTGTTGTTGTGATTGTGATTGAGTGACTGTGTGATTGTGATTGTGTGATCGTGATTGTGTGATCGTGATTGTGTGATCGTGATTGTGTGATCGTGATTGTGGGATTGTGACTGTGTGATTGTGTGATCGTGATTGTGTGATCGTGATTGTGTGATCGTGATTGTGTGGCCGTGATTGTGTGATCGCGATTGTGTGATCGCGATTGTGCGATCGTGTTTGTGTGATCGTGATTGTGTGCTCGTGATTGTGTGATCGTGATTGTGTGATCCTGTTTGTGTGATCGTGATTGTGATTGAGATTGTGTGATTGTGATTGTGTGACTGTGATTGTGTGACTGTGATTGTGTGATCGAGATTGTGTGCTCGTGACTGTGTGATCGTGATTGTGCGATTGTGTTATTGTGATTGTGTTATTGTGATTGTGTTATTGTGATTGTGTTATTGTGATTGTGTGATTGTGATTGTGTGATCGTGACTGTGTGATCGTGATTGTGTGATCGTGATTGTGGGATTGTGACTGTGTGATTGTGTGATCGTGATTGTGATTGTGTGATTGTGATTATGTGATTGTGATTGTGATTGTGTGATTGTGATTGTGTGATTGTGATTGTGTGATTGTGATTGTGTGATTGTGATTGTGTGATTGTGATTGTGTGATTGTGATTGTGTGATTGTGATTGTGTGATTGTGATTGTGTGATTGTGATTGTGTGATTGTGATTGTGTGATTGTGATTGTGTGATTGTGATTGTGTGATTGTGATTGTGTGACTGTGATTGTGGGATTGTGATTGTGGGATTGTGATTATGGGATTGTGACTATGTGATTGAGTGATTGTGACTGTGTGATTGTGATTGTGTGATTGTGATTGTGTGATTGTGATTGTGTGATTGTGATTGTGTGATTGTGATTGTGTGATTGTGATTGTGTGATTGTGATTGTGTGATTGTGATTGTGTGATTGTGATTGTGTGATTGTGATTGTGTGATTGTGATTGTGTGATTGTGATTGTGTTATTGTGATTGTGTTATTGTGATTGTGTGATTGTGATTGTGTGATCGTGACTGTGTGATCGTGATTGTGTGATCGTGATTGTGGGATTGTGACTGTGTGATTGTGTGATCGTGATTGTGATTTTGTTATTGTGATTGTGTAATTGTGATTGCGTGATTGTGACTGTGTGATCCTGATTGTGAGATCGTTATTGTGGGATTGTGATTATGGGATTGTGACTGTGTGATTGAGTGATTGTGATTGTGTGATCGTGATTGTGTGATCGTGATTGTGTGATCGTGATTGTGTGATCGTGATTGTGTGATCGTGATTGTGTGATTGTGTTATTGTGATTATGTTATTGTGATTGTGTGATTGTGATTGTGTGATCGTGACTGTGTGATCGTGATTGTGTGATCGTGATTGCGGGATTGTGACTGTGTGATTGTGTGATCGTGATTGCGATTGTGTGATTGTGATTATGTGATTGTGATTGTGATTGTGATTGTGTGATTGTGATTGTGTGATTGTGATTGTGTGATTGTGATTGTGTGATTATGATTGTGTGATTGTGATTGTGTGACTGTGATTGTGGGATTGTGATTGTGGGATTGTGATTGTGTGATTGTGTGATCGTGATTGTGTGATCGCAAATGTGGGATTGTGACTGTGTGATTGTGTGATTGTGATTGTGATTGTGACTGTGTGATTGTGTGATTGTGGTTGTGTGATTGTGATCGTGTGACTGTGATTGTGTGATTGTGATTGTGATTGTGATTGTGATTGTGATTGAGTGACTGTGTGACTGTGATTGTGTGATCGTGATTGTGTGATCGTGACTGTGTGATCGTGATTGTGTGATTGTGTTATTGTGATTGTGTTATTGTGATTGTGTGATTGTGATTGTGTGATCGTGATTGTGTGATCGTGATTGTGGGATTGTGACTGTGTGATTGTGTGATCGTGATTGTGATTGTGTGATTGTGATTATGTGATTGTGATTGTGATTGTGTGATTGTGATTGTGTGATTGTGATTGTGTGATTGTGATTGTGTGATTGTGATTGAGTGATTGTGATTGTGTGATTGTGATTGTGATTGTGATTGTGATTGTGATTGTGATTGTGATTGTGATTGTGATTGTGATTGTGTGATTGTGATGGTGTGATTGTGATTATGTGATTGTGATTGTGATTGTGTGATTGTGATTGTGTGATTGTGATTGTGTGATTGTGATTGTGTGATTGTGATTGTGTGATTGTGATTGTGTGATTGTGATTGTGTGATTGTGATTGTGTGATTGTGATTGTGTGATTGTGATTGTGATTGTGATTGAGTGATTGTGACTGTGTGATTGTGATTGTGCGATTGTGATTGTGTGATTGTGATTGTGTGATTGTGATTGTGTGATTGTGATTGTGATTGTGTGATTGTGATTGTGTGATTGTGATTGTGTGATTGTGATTGTGTGATTGTGATTGTGTGATTGTGATTGTGTGATTGTGATTGTGTGATTGTGATTGTGTGATTGTGATTGTGTGATTGTGATTGTGTGATTGTGATTGTGTGATTGTGATTGTGTGATTGTGATTGTGTGATTGTGATTGTGTGATTGTGATTGTGTGATTGTGATTGTGTGATTGTGATTGTGTGATTGTGATTGTGTTATTGTGATTGTGTTATTGTGATTGTGTGATTGTGATTGTGTGATCGTGACTGTGTGATCGTGATTGTGTGATCGTGATTGTGGGATTGTGACTGTGTGATTGTGTGATCGTGATTGTGATTTTGTTATTGTGATTGTGTGATTGTGATTGCGTGATTGTGACTGTGTGATCCTGATTGTGAGATCGTTATTGTGGGATTGTGATTATGGGATTGTGACTGTGTGATTGAGTGATTGCGATTGTGTGATCGTGATTGTGTGATCGTGATTGTGTGATCGTGATTGTGTGATCGTGATTGTGTGATCGTGATTGTGTGACTGTGATTGTGTGATTGTGATTGTGGGATTGTGATTGTGTGATTGTGTGATCGTGATTGTGTGATAGTGATTGTGTGATAGTGATTGTGTGATAGTGATTGTGTGATCGTGATTGTGTGATCGTGATTGTGTGATCGTGATTGTGTGATTGTGTTATTGTGATTGTGTGATTCTGTCTGTGTGATTGTGATTGTGTGATCGTGACTGTGTGATCGTGATTGTGTGATCGTGATTGTGGGATTGTGACTGTGTGATTGTGTGATCGTGATTGTTATTGTGTTATTGTGATTGTGTGATTGTGATTGCGTGATTGTGATTGTGTGATCGTGACTGTGTGATCGTGATTGTGGGTTTGTGACTGTGTGATTGTGTGATTGTGATTGTGTGATTGTGATTGTGTGATTGTGATTGTGTGATTGTGATTGTGTGATTGTGATTGTGTGATTGTGATTGTGTGATTGTGATTGTGTGATTGTGATTTTGTGATTGTGATTGTGTGATTGTGATTGTGTGATTGTGATTGTGATTGTGATTGTGTGACTGTGATTGTGTGACTGTGATTGTGGGTTTGTGACTGTGTGACCGTGATTGTGTGATCATGATTGTGGGATTGTGATTATGGGATTGTGACTATGTGATTGAGTGATTGTGACTGTGTGATTGTGATTGTGTGATTGTGATTGTGTGATTGTGATTGTGTGATTGTGATTGTGTGATTGTGATTGTGTGATTGTGATTGTGTGATTGTGATTGTGTGATTGTGATTGTGTGATTGTGATTGTGTGATTGCGATTGTGTGGTTGTGATTGTGTGATTGTGATTGTGTGATCGTGACTGTGTGATCGTATTTGTGTGATCGTGATTGTGGGTTTGTGACTGTGTGATTGTGTTATTGTGATTGTGTGATTGCGATTGTGTGATTGTGATTGTGTGACTGTGTGATTCTGACTGTGTGACAGTGTGATTGTGATTGTGTGATCGTGATTGTGTGGTCGTGATTGTGGGATTGTGACTGTGTGATTGTGTGATCGTGATTGTGATTGTGTTATTGTGATTGTGTGATCGTGATTGCGTGATTGTGATTGTGTGATCGTGACTGTGTGATCGTGATTGTGTGATCGTGATTGTGCGATTGTGATTATGATTGTGTGACTGTGTGATTGTGACTGTGTGACAGTGTGATTGTGATTGTGTCATCGTGACTGTGTAGTCGTGATTGTGTGATTGTGTTTGTGTGATTGTTGTTGTGATTGTGATTGAGTGACTGTGTGATTGTGATTGTGTGATCGTGATTGTGTGATCGTGATTGTGTGATCGTGATTGTGTGATCGGGATTGTGGGATTGTGACTGTGTGATTGTGTGATCGTGATTGTGTGATCGTGATTGTGTGATCGTGATTGTGTGGCCGTGATTGTGTGATCGTGATTGTGCGATCGTGTTTGTGTGATCGTGATTGTGTGCTCGTGATTGTGTGATCGTGATTGTGTGATCCTGTTTGTGTGATCGTGATTGTGATTGAGATTGTGTGATTGTGATTGTGTGACTGTGATTGTGTGACTGTGATTGTGTGATCGTGATTGTGTGATCGTGACTGTGTGATCGTGATTGTGTGATTGTGTTATTGTGGTTGTGTTATTGTGATTGTGTGATTGTGATTGTGTGATCGTGACTGTGTGATCGTGATTCTGTGATCGTGATTGTGGGATTGTGACTGTGTGATTGTGTGATCGTGATTGTGATTGTGTGATTGTGATTATGTGATTGTGATTGTGATTGTGTGATTGTGATTGTGTGATTGTGATTGTGTGATTGTGATTGTGATTGTGTGATTGTAATTGTGTGATTGTGATTGTGTGATTGTGATTGTGTGATTGTGATTGTGTGATTGTGATTGTGATTGTGATTGTGATTGTGATTGTGATTGTGATTGTGATTGTGATTGTGATTGTGATTGTGATTGTGATTGTGATTGTGATTGTGATTGTGATTGTGATTGTGATTGTGATTGTGATTGTGATTGTGATTGTGATTGTGATTGTGATTGTGATTGTGATTGTGTGATTGTGATTGTGTGATTGTGATTGTGTGATTGTGACTGTGTGATTGTGTGATCGTGATTGTGATTATATGATTGTGATTGTGATTGTGTGATTGTGATTGTGTGATTGTGATTGTGTGATTGTGATTGTGTGATTGTGATTGTGTGATTGTGATTGTGTGATTGTGATTGTGTGATTGTGATTGTGTGATTGTGATTGTGTGATTGTGATTGTGTGATTGTGATTGTGTGATTGTGATTGTGTGATTGTGATTGTGTGATTGTGATTGTGTGATTGTGATTGTGATTGTGATTGTGATTGTGATTGTGATTGTGATTGTGATTGTGATTGTGATTGTGATTGTGATTGTGATTGTGATTGTGTGATTGTGATTGTGTGATTGTGATGGTGTGATTGTGATTGTGTGATTGTGATTGTGTGATTGTGATTGTGTGATTGTGATTGTGTGATTGTGATTGTGTGATTGTGATTGTGTGATTGTGATTGTGTGATTGTGATTGTGTGATTGTGATTGTGTGACTGTGATTGTGGGATTGTGATTGTGGGATTGTGATTATGGGATTGTGACTATGTGATTGAGTGATTGTGACTGTGTGATTGTGATTGTGTGATTGTGATTGTGTGATTGTGATTGTGTGATTGTGATTGTGTGATTGTGATTGTGTGATTGTGATTGTGTGATTGTGATTGTGTGATTGTGATTGTGTGATTGTGATTGTGTGATTGTGATTGTGTGATTGTGATTGTGTGATTGTGATTGTGTGATTGTGATTGTGTGATTGTGATTGTGTGATTGTGATTGTGTGATTGTGATTGTGTGATTGTGATTGTGTGATTGTGATTGTGTGATTGTGATTGTGTGATTGTGATTGTGTGATTGTGATTGTGTGATTGTGATTGTGTGATTGTGATTGTGTGATTGTGATTGTGTGATTGTGATTGTGTGATTGTGATTGTGTGATTGTGATTGTGTGATTGTGATTGTGTGATTGTGATTGTGTGATTGTGATTGTGTGATTGTGATTGTGTGATTGTGATTGTGTGATTGTGATTGTGTGATTGTGATTGTGTGATTGTGATTGTGTGATTGTGATTGTGTGATTGTGATTGTGTGATTGTGATTGTGTGATTGTGATTGTGTGATTGTGATTGTGTGATTGTGATTGTGTGATTGTGATTGTGTTATTGTGATTGTGTTATTGTGATTGTGTGATTGTGATTGTGTGATCGTGACTGTGTGATCGTGATTGTGTGATCGTGATTGTGGGATTGTGACTGTGTGATTGTGTGATCGTGATTGTGATTTTGTTATTGTGATTGTGTGATTGTGATTGCGTGATTGTGACTGTGTGATCCTGATTGTGAGATCGTTATTGTGGGATTGTGATTATGGGATTGTGACTGTGTGATTGAGTGATTGCGATTGTGTGATCGTGATTGTGTGATCGTGATTGTGTGACTGTGATTGTGTGATTGTGATTGTGGGATTGTGATTGTGTGATTGTGTGATCGTGATTGTGTGATAGTGATTGTGTGATAGTGATTGTGTGATAGTGATTGTGTGATCGTGATTGTGTGATCGTGATTGTGTGATCGTGATTGTGTGATTGTGTTATTGTGATTGTGTGATTCTGATTGTGTGATTGTGATTGTGTGATCGTGACTGTGTGATCGTGATTGTGTGATCGTGATTGTGGGATTGTGACTGTGTGATTGTGTGATCGTGATTGTTATTGTGTTATTGTGATTGTGTGATTGTGATTGCGTGATTGTGATTGTGTGATCGTGACTGTGTGATCGTGATTGTGGGTTTGTGACTGTGTGATTGTGTGATTGTGATTGTGTGATTGTGATTGTGTGATTGTGATTGTGTGATTGTGATTGTGTGATTGTGATTGTGTGATTGTGATTGTGTGATTGTGATTGTGTGATTGTGATTGTGTGATTGTGATTGTGTGATTGTGATTGTGTGATTGTGATTGTGTGATTGTGATTGTGATTGTGATTGTGTGACTGTGATTGTGTGACTGTGATTGTGGGATTGTGACTGTGTGACCGTGATTGTGTGATCATGATTGTGGGATTGTGATTATGGGATTGTGACTATGTGATTGAGTGATTGTGACTGTGTGATTGTGATTGTGTGATTGTGATTGTGTGATTGTGATTGTGTGATTGTGATTGTGTGATTGTGATTGTGTGATTGTGATTGTGTGATTGTGATTGTGTGATTGCGATTGTGTGATTGTGATTGTGTGATTGCGATTGTGTGGTTGTGATTGTGTGATTGTGATTGTGTGATCGTGACTGTGTGATCGTATTTGTGTGATCGTGATTGTGGGTTTGTGACTGTGTGATTGTGTTATTGTGATTGTGTGATTGCGATTGTGTGATTGTGATTGTGTGACTGTGTGATTCTGACTGTGTGACAGTGTGATTGTGATTGTGTGATCGTGATTGTGTGGTCGTGATTGTGGGATTGTGACTGTGTGATTGTGTGATCGTGATTGTGATTGTGTTATTGTGATTGTGTGATCGTGATTGCGTGATTGTGATTGTGTGATCGTGACTGTGTGATCGTGATTGTGTGATCGTGATTGTGCGATTGTGATTATGATTGTGTGACTGTGTGATTGTGACTGTGTGACAGTGTGATTGTGATTGTGTCATCGTGACTGTGTGGTCGTGATTGTGTGATTGTGTTTGTGTGATTGTTGTTGTGATTGTGATTGGGTGACTGTGTGATTGTGATTGTGTGATCGTGATTGTGTGATCGTGATTGTGTGATCGTGATTGTGTGATCGTGATTGTGTGATCGGGATTGTGGGATTGTGACTGTGTGATTGTGTGATCGTGATTGTGTGATCGTGATTGTGTGATCGTGATTGTGTGGCCGTGATTGTGTGATCGTGATTGTGCGATCGTGTTTGTGTGATCGTGATTGTGTGCTCGTGATTGTGTGATCGTGATTGTGTGATCCTGTTTGTGTGATCGTGATTGTGATTGAGATTGTGTGATTGTGATTGTGTGACTGTGATTGTGTGACTGTGATTGTGTGATCGTGATTGTGTGATCGTGACTGTGTGATCGTGATTGTGTGATTGTGTTATTGTGATTGTGTTATTGTGATTGTGTGATTGTGATTGTGTGATCGTGACTGTGTGATCGTGATTGTGTGATCGTGATTGTGGGATTGTGACTGTGTGATTGTGTGATCGTGATTGTGATTGTGTGATTGTGATTATGTGATTGTGATTGTGCATGTGTGATTGTGATTGTGTGATTGTGATTGTGTGATTGTGATTGTGATTGTGTGATTGTAATTGTGTGATTGTGATTGTGTGATTGTGATTGTGTGATTGTGATTGTGTGATTGTGATTGTGATTGTGATTGTGATTGTGATTGTGATTGTGATTGTGATTGTGATTGTGATTGTGATTGTGATTGTGATTGTGATTGTGATTGTGATTGTGATTGTGATTGTGATTGTGATTGTGATTGTGATTGTGATTGTGATTGTGATTGTGATTGTGATTGTGATTGTGTGATTGTGATTGTGTGATTGTGATTGTGTGATTGTGACTGTGTGATTGTGTGATCGTGATTGTGATTATGTGATTGTGATTATGTGATTGTGATTGTGATTGTGTGATTGTGATTGTGTGATTGTGATTGTGTGATTGTGATTGTGTGATTGTGATTGTGTGATTGTGATTGTGTGATTGTGATTGTGTGATTGTGATTGTGTGATTGTGATTGTGTGATTGTGATTGTGTGATTGTGATTGTGTGATTGTGATTGTGTGATTGTGATTGTGATTGTGATTGTGATTGTGATTGTGATTGTGATTGTGATTGTGATTGTGATTGTGATTGTGATTGTGTGATTGTGATTGTGTGATTGTGATGGTGTGATTGTGATTGTGTGATCGTGATTGTGGGATTGTGACTGTGTGATTGTGTGATCGTGATAGTGATTTTGTTATTGTGATTGTGTAATTATGATTGCGTGATTGTGACTGTGTGATCCTGATTGTGAGATCGTTATTGTGGGATTGTGATTATGGGATTGTGACTGTGTGATTGAGTGATTGTGATTGTGTGATCGTGATTGTGTGATCGTGATTGTGTGATCGTGATTGTGTGATCGTGATTGTGTGATCGTGATTGTGTGATTGTGTTATTGTGATTATGTTATTGTGATTGTGTGATTGTGATTGTGTGATCGTGACTGTGTGATCGTGATTGTGTGATCGTGATTGCGGGATTGTGACTGTGTGATTGTGTGATCGTGATTGCGATTGTGTGATTGTGATTATGTGATTGTGATTGTGATTGTGATTGTGTGATTGTGATTGTGTGATTGTGATTGTGTGATTGTGATTGTGTGATTATGATTGTGTGATTGTGATTGTGTGACTGTGATTGTGGGATTGTGATTGTGGGATTGTGATTGTGGGATTGTGATTGTGTGATTGTGTGATCGTGATTGTGTGATCGCAAATGTGGGATTGTGACTGTGTGATTGTGTGATTGTGATTGTGATTGTGACTGTGTGATTGTGTGATTGTGGTTGTGTGATTGTGATTGTGTGACTGTGATTGTGTGATTGTGATTGTGTGACTGTGATTGTGTGACTGCGATTGTGGGATTGTGACTGTGTGATCGTGATTGTGTGATCGTGATTGTGTGATCGTGATTGTGGGATTGTGACTGTGTGATTGTGTGATCGTGACTGTGTGATCGTGATTGTGTGGCCGTGATTGTGTGATCGTGATTGTGCGATCGTGTTTGTGTGATCGTGATTGTGTGATAGGGATTGTGTGATCGTGATTGTGTGATTGTGTTATTGTTATTGTGTGATTCTGATTGTGTGATTGTGATTGTGTGATCGTGACTGTGTGATCGTGATTGTGTGATCGTGATTGTGGGATTGTGACTGTGTGATTGTGTGATCGTGATTGTTATTGTGTTATTGTGATTGTGTGATTGTGATTGCGTGATTGTGATTGTGTGATCGTGACTGTGTGATCGTGATTGTGGGTTTGTGACTGTGTGATTGTGTGATTGTGATTGTGTGATTGTGATTGTGTGATTGTGATTGTGATTGTGATTGTGTGATTGTGATTGTGTGATTGTGATTGTGTGATTGTGATTGTGTGATTGTGATTGTGTGATTGTGATTGTGTGATTGTGATTGTGTGATTGTGATTGTGTGATTGTGATTGTGATTGTGATTGTGTGACTGTGATTGTGTGACTGTGATTGTGGGATTGTGACTGTGTGACCGTGATTGTGTGATCATGATTGTGGGATTGTGATTATGGGATTGTGACTATGTGATTGAGTGATTGTGACTGTGTGATTGTGATTGTGTGATTGTGATTGTGTGATTGTGATTGTGTGATTGTGATTGTGTGATTGTGATTGTGTGATTGTGATTGTGTGATTGTGATTGTGTGATTGTGATTGTGTGATTGTGATTGTGTGATTGTGATTGTGTGATTGTGATTGTGTGATTGCGATTGTGTGGTTGTGATTGTGTGATTGTGATTGTGTGATCGTGACTGTGTGATCGTATTTGTGTGATCGTGATTGTGGGTTTGTGACTGTGTGATTGTGTTATTGTGATTGTGTGATTGCGATTGTGTGATTGTGATTGTGTGACTGTGTGATTCTGACTGTGTGACAGTGTGATTGTGATTGTGTGATCGTGATTGTGTGGTCGTGATTGTGGGATTGTGACTGTGTGATTGTGTGATCGTGATTGTGATTGTGTTATTGTGATTGTGTGATCGTGATTGCGTGATTGTGATTGTGTGATCGTGACTGTGTGATCGTGATTGTGTGATCGTGATTGTGCGATTGTGATTATGATTGTGTGACTGTGTGATTGTGACTGTGTGACAGTGTGATTGTGATTGTGTCATCGTGACTGTGTGGTCGTGATTGTGTGATTGTGTTTGTGTGATTGTTGTTGTGATTGTGATTGGGTGACTGTGTGATTGTGATTGTGTGATCGTGATTGTGTGATCGTGATTGTGTGATCGTGATTGTGTGATCGTGATTGTGTGATCGGGATTGTGGGATTGTGACTGTGTGATTGTGTGATCGTGATTGTGTGATCGTGATTGTGTGATCGTGATTGTGTGGCCGTGATTGTGTGATCGTGATTGTGCGATCGTGTTTGTGTGATCGTGATTGTGTGCTCGTGATTGTGTGATCGTGATTGTGTGATCCTGTTTGTGTGATCGTGATTGTGATTGAGATTGTGTGATTGTGATTGTGTGACTGTGATTGTGTGACTGTGATTGTGTGATCGTGATTGTGTGATCGTGACTGTGTGATCGTGATTGTGTGATTGTGTTATTGTGATTGTGTTATTGTGATTGTGTGATTGTGATTGTGTGATCGTGACTGTGTGATCGTGATTGTGTGATCGTGATTGTGGGATTGTGACTGTGTGATTGTGTGATCGTGATTGTGATTGTGTGATTGTGATTATGTGATTGTGATTGTGCATGTGTGATTGTGATTGTGTGATTGTGATTGTGTGATTGTGATTGTGATTGTGTGATTGTAATTGTGTGATTGTGATTGTGTGATTGTGATTGTGTGATTGTGATTGTGTGATTGTGATTGTGATTGTGATTGTGATTGTGATTGTGATTGTGATTGTGATTGTGATTGTGATTGTGATTGTGATTGTGATTGTGATTGTGATTGTGATTGTGATTGTGATTGTGATTGTGATTGTGATTGTGATTGTGATTGTGATTGTGATTGTGATTGTGATTGTGATTGTGATTGTGATTGTGATTGTGATTGTGATTGTGATTGTGATTGTGATTGTGATTGTGATTGTGATTGTGATTGTGTGATTGTGATTGTGTGATTGTGATTGTGTGATTGTGACTGTGTGATTGTGTGATCGTGATTGTGATTATGTGATTGTGATTATGTGATTGTGATTGTGATTGTGTGATTGTGATTGTGTGATTGTGATTGTGTGATTGTGATTGTGTGATTGTGATTGTGTGATTGTGATTGTGTGATTGTGATTGTGTGATTGTGATTGTGTGATTGTGATTGTGTGATTGTGATTGTGTGATTGTGATTGTGTGATTGTGATTGTGTGATTGTGATTGTGTGATTGTGATTGTGTGATTGCGATTGTGTGGTTGTGATTGTGTGATTGTGATTGTGTGATCGTGACTGTGTGATCGTATTTGTGTGATCGTGATTGTGGGTTTGTGACTGTGTGATTGTGTTATTGTGATTGTGTGATTGCGATTGTGTGATTGTGATTGTGTGACTGTGTGATTCTGACTGTGTGACAGTGTGATTGTGATTGTGTGATCGTGATTGTGTGGTCGTGATTGTGGGATTGTGACTGTGTGATTGTGTGATCGTGATTGTGATTGTGTTATTGTGATTGTGTGATCGTGATTGCGTGATTGTGATTGTGTGATCGTGACTGTGTGATCGTGATTGTGTGATCGTGATTGTGCGATTGTGATTATGATTGTGTGACTGTGTGATTGTGACTGTGTGACAGTGTGATTGTGATTGTGTCATCGTGACTGTGTGGTCGTGATTGTGTGATTGTGTTTGTGTGATTGTTGTTGTGATTGTGATTGGGTGACTGTGTGATTGTGATTGTGTGATCGTGATTGTGTGATCGTGATTGTGTGATCGTGATTGTGTGATCGTGATTGTGTGATCGGGATTGTGGGATTGTGACTGTGTGATTGTGTGATCGTGATTGTGTGATCGTGATTGTGTGATCGTGATTGTGTGGCCGTGATTGTGTGATCGTGATTGTGCGATCGTGTTTGTGTGATCGTGATTGTGTGCTCGTGATTGTGTGATCGTGATTGTGTGATCCTGTTTGTGTGATCGTGATTGTGATTGAGATTGTGTGATTGTGATTGTGTGACTGTGATTGTGTGACTGTGATTGTGTGATCGTGATTGTGTGATCGTGACTGTGTGATCGTGATTGTGTGATTGTGTTATTGTGATTGTGTTATTGTGATTGTGTGATTGTGATTGTGTGATCGTGACTGTGTGATCGTGATTGTGTGATCGTGATTGTGGGATTGTGACTGTGTGATTGTGTGATCGTGATTGTGATTGTGTGATTGTGATTATGTGATTGTGATTGTGCATGTGTGATTGTGATTGTGTGATTGTGATTGTGTGATTGTGATTGTGATTGTGTGATTGTAATTGTGTGATTGTGATTGTGTGATTGTGATTGTGTGATTGTGATTGTGTGATTGTGATTGTGATTGTGATTGTGATTGTGATTGTGATTGTGATTGTGATTGTGATTGTGATTGTGATTGTGATTGTGATTGTGATTGTGATTGTGATTGTGATTGTGATTGTGATTGTGATTGTGATTGTGATTGTGATTGTGATTGTGATTGTGATTGTGATTGTGATTGTGATTGTGATTGTGATTGTGATTGTGATTGTGATTGTGATTGTGATTGTGATTGTGATTGTGATTGTGATTGTGTGATTGTGATTGTGTGATTGTGATTGTGTGATTGTGACTGTGTGATTGTGTGATCGTGATTGTGATTATGTGATTGTGATTATGTGATTGTGATTGTGATTGTGTGATTGTGATTGTGTGATTGTGATTGTGTGATTGTGATTGTGTGATTGTGATTGTGTGATTGTGATTGTGTGATTGTGATTGTGTGATTGTGATTGTGTGATTGTGATTGTGTGATTGTGATTGTGATTGTGATTGTGATTGTGATTGTGATTGTGATTGTGATTGTGATTGTGATTGTGATTGTGATTGTGATTGTGTGATTGTGATTGTGTGATTGTGATGGTGTGATTGTGATTGTGTGATCGTGATTGTGGGATTGTGACTGTGTGATTGTGTGATCGTGATAGTGATTTTGTTATTGTGATTGTGTAATTATGATTGCGTGATTGTGACTGTGTGATCCTGATTGTGAGATCGTTATTGTGGGATTGTGATTATGGGATTGTGACTGTGTGATTGAGTGATTGTGATTGTGTGATCGTGATTGTGTGATCGTGATTGTGTGATCGTGATTGTGTGATCGTGATTGTGTGATCGTGATTGTGTGATTGTGTTATTGTGATTATGTTATTGTGATTGTGTGATTGTGATTGTGTGATCGTGACTGTGTGATCGTGATTGTGTGATCGTGATTGCGGGATTGTGACTGTGTGATTGTGTGATCGTGATTGCGATTGTGTGATTGTGATTATGTGATTGTGATTGTGATTGTGATTGTGTGATTGTGATTGTGTGATTGTGATTGTGTGATTGTGATTGTGTGATTATGATTGTGTGATTGTGATTGTGTGACTGTGATTGTGGGATTGTGATTGTGGGATTGTGATTGTGGGATTGTGATTGTGGGATTGTGTGATCGTGATTGTGTGATCGCAAATGTGGGATTGTGACTGTGTGATTGTGTGATTGTGATTGTGATTGTGACTGTGTGATTGTGTGATTGTGGTTGTGTGATTGTGATTGTGTGACTGTGATTGTGTGATTGTGATTGTGTGACTGTGATTGTGTGACTGCGATTGTGGGATTGTGACTGTGTGATCGTGATTGTGTGATCGTGATTGTGTGATCGTGATTGTGGGATTGTGACTGTGTGATTGTGTGATCGTGACTGTGTGATCGTGATTGTGTGGCCGTGATTGTGTGATCGTGATTGTGCGATCGTGTTTGTGTGATCGTGATTGTGTGATAGGGATTGTGTGATCGTGATTGTGTGATTGTGTGATTGTGTTATTGTTATTGTGTGATTCTGATTGTGTGATTGCGATTGTGTGATCGTGACTGTGTGATCGTGATTGTGTGATCGTGATTGTGGGATTGTGACTGTGTGATTGTGTGATCGTGATTGTGATTGTGTTATTGTGATTGTGTGATTGTGATTGCGTGATTGTGATTGTGTGATCGTGACTGTGTGATCGTGATTGTGTGATCGTGATTGTGGGATTGTGACTGTGTGATTGTGTGATCGTGATTGTGATTGTGTGATTGTGATTATGTGATTGTGATTGTGATTGTGATTGTGTGATTGTGATTGTGTGATTGAGATTGTGTGATTGTGATTGTGTGACTGTGATTGTGTGACTGTGATTGTGTGACTGTGATTGTGTGACTGTGATTGTGGGATTGTGACTGTGTGACCGTGATTGTGTGATCATGATTGTGGGATTGTGATTATGGGATTGTGACTATGTGATTGAGTGATTGTGACTGTGTGATTGTGATTGTGTGATTGTGATTGTGTGATTGTGATTGTGTGATTGTGATTGTGTGATTGTGATTGTGTGATTGTGATTGTGTGATTGTGATTGTGTGATTGTGATTGTGTGATTGTGATTGTGTGATTGTGATTGTGTGATTGTGTGATTGTGATTGTGTGATTGCGATTGTGTGGTTGTGATTGTGTGATTGTGATTGTGTGATCGTGACTGTGTGATCGTATTTGTGTGATCGTGATTGTGGGTTTGTGACTGTGTGATTGTGTTATTGTGATTGTGTGATTGCGATTGTGTGATTGTGATTGTGTGACTGTGTGATTCTGACTGTGTGACAGTGTGATTGTGATTGTGTGATCGTGATTGTGTGGTCGTGATTGTGGGATTGTGACTGTGTGATTGTGTGATCGTGATTGTGATTGTGTTATTGTGATTGTGTGATCGTGATTGCGTGATTGTGATTGTGTGATCGTGACTGTGTGATCGTGATTGTGTGATCGTGATTGTGCGATTGTGATTATGATTGTGTGACTGTGTGATTGTGACTGTGTGACAGTGTGATTGTGATTGTGTCATCGTGACTGTGTGGTCGTGATTGTGTGATTGTGTTTGTGTGATTGTTGTTGTGATTGTGATTGAGTGACTGTGTGATTGTGATTGTGTGATCGTGATTGTGTGATCGTGATTGTGTGATCGTGATTGTGTGATCGTGATTGTGTGAACGGGATTGTGGGATTGTGACTGTGTGATTGTGTGATCGTGATTGTGTGATCGTGATTGTGTGATCGTGATTGTGTGGCCGTGATTGTGTGATCGTGATTGTGCGATCGTGTTTGTGTGATCGTGATTGTTTGCTCGTGATTGTGTGATCGTGATTGTGTCATCCTGTTTGTGTGATCGTGATTGTGATTGAGATTGTGTGATTGTGATTGTGTGACTGTGATTGTGTGACTGTGATTGTGTGACTGTGATTGTGTGATCGTGATTGTGTGATCGTGACTGTGTGATCGTGAGTGTGTGATTGTGTTATTGTGATTGTGTTATTGTGATTGTGTGATTGTGATTGTGTGATCGTGACTGTGTGATCGTGATTGTGTGATCGTGATTGTGGGATTGTGACTGTGTGATTGTGTGATCGTGATTGTGATTGTGTGATTGTGATTATGTGATTGTGATTGTGATTGTGTGATTGTGATTGTGTGATTGTGATTGTGTGATTGTGATTGTGTGATTGTGATTGTGTGATTGTGATTGTGTGATTGTGATTGTGTGATTGTGATTGTGTGATTGTGATTGTGTGATTGTGATTGTGTGATTGTGATTGTGTGATTGTGATTGTGTGATTGTGATTGTGTGATTGTGATTGTGTGATTGTGATTGTGTGATTGTGATTGTGTGATTGTGATTGTGATTGTGATTGTGATTGTGATTGTGATTGTGATTGTGATTGTGATTGTGATTGTGATTGTGATTGTGATTGTGATTGTGATTGTGATTGTGATTGTGATTGTGATTGTGATTGTGATTGTGATTGTGATTGTGATTGTGATTGTGATTGTGATTGTGATTGTGATTGTGACTGTGATTGTGTGATTGTGATTGTGTGATTGTGACTGTGTGATTGTGTGATCGTGATTGTGATTGTGTGATTGTGATTGTGTGATTGTGATTGTGTGATTGTGATTGTGTGATTGTGATTGTGATTGTGTGATTGTGATTGTGTGATTGTGATTGTGTGATTGTGATTGTGTGATTGTGATTGTGTGATTGTGATTGTGTGATTGTGATTGTGTGATTGTGATTGTGTGATTGTGATTGTGTGATTGTGATTGTGTGATTGTGATTGTGTGATTGTGATTGTGTGATTGTGATTGTGTGATTGTGATTGTGTGATTGTGTGATTGTGATTGTGTGATTGCGATTGTGTGGTTGTGATTGTGTGATTGTGATTGTGTGATCGTGACTGTGTGATCGTATTTGTGTGATCGTGATTGTGGGTTTGTGACTGTGTGATTGTGTTATTGTGATTGTGTGATTGCGATTGTGTGATTGTGATTGTGTGACTGTGTGATTCTGACTGTGTGACAGTGTGATTGTGATTGTGTGATCGTGATTGTGTGGTCGTGATTGTGGGATTGTGACTGTGTGATTGTGTGATCGTGATTGTGATTGTGTTATTGTGATTGTGTGATCGTGATTGCGTGATTGTGATTGTGTGATCGTGACTGTGTGATCGTGATTGTGTGATCGTGATTGTGCGATTGTGATTATGATTGTGTGACTGTGTGATTGTGACTGTGTGACAGTGTGATTGTGATTGTGTCATCGTGACTGTGTGGTCGTGATTGTGTGATTGTGTTTGTGTGATTGTTGTTGTGATTGTGATTGAGTGACTGTGTGATTGTGATTGTGTGATCGTGATTGTGTGATCGTGATTGTGTGATCGTGATTGTGTGATCGTGATTGTGTGAACGGGATTGTGGGATTGTGACTGTGTGATTGTGTGATCGTGATTGTGTGATCGTGATTGTGTGATCGTGATTGTGTGGCCGTGATTGTGTGATCGTGATTGTGCGATCGTGTTTGTGTGATCGTGATTGTTTGCTCGTGATTGTGTGATCGTGATTGTGTCATCCTGTTTGTGTGATCGTGATTGTGATTGAGATTGTGTGATTGTGATTGTGTGACTGTGATTGTGTGACTGTGATTGTGTGACTGTGATTGTGTGATCGTGATTGTGTGATCGTGACTGTGTGATCGTGAGTGTGTGATTGTGTTATTGTGATTGTGTTATTGTGATTGTGTGATTGTGATTGTGTGATCGTGACTGTGTGATCGTGATTGTGTGATCGTGATTGTGGGATTGTGACTGTGTGATTGTGTGATCGTGATTGTGATTGTGTGATTGTGATTATGTGATTGTGATTGTGATTGTGTGATTGTGATTGTGTGATTGTGATTGTGTGATTGTGATTGTGTGATTGTGATTGTGTGATTGTGATTGTGTGATTGTGATTGTGTGATTGTGATTGTGTGATTGTGATTGTGTGATTGTGATTGTGTGATTGTGATTGTGTGATTGTGATTGTGTGATTGTGATTGTGTGATTGTGATTGTGTGATTGTGATTGTGATTGTGATTGTGATTGTGATTGTGATTGTGATTGTGATTGTGATTGTGATTGTGATTGTGATTGTGATTGTGATTGTGATTGTGATTGTGATTGTGATTGTCATTGTGATTGTGATTGTGATTGTGATTGTGATTGTGATTGTGATTGTGATTGTGATTGTGATTGTGATTGTGATTGTGATTGTGACTGTGATTGTGTGATTGTGATTGTGTGATTGTGACTGTGTGATTGTGTGATCGTGATTGTGATTGTGTGATTGTGATTGTGTGATTGTGATTGTGTGATTGTGATTGTGTGATTGTGATTGTGATTGTGTGATTGTGATTGTGTGATTGTGATTGTGTGATTGTGATTGTGTGATTGTGATTGTGTGATTGTGATTGTGTGATTGTGATTGTGTGATTGTGATTGTGTGATTGTGATTGTGATTGTGATTGTGATTGTGATTGTGATTGTGATTGTGATTGTGATTGTGATTGTGATTGTGATTGTGATTGTGATTGTGATTGTGATTGTGATTGTGTGATTGTGATTGCGTGATTGTGATGGTGTGATTGTGATTGTGTGATTGTGATTGTGTGATTGTGATTGTGATTGTGTGATTGTGATTGTGTGATTGTGATTGTGTGATTGTGATTGTGTGACTGTGATTGTGGGATTGTGATTGTGGGATTGTGATTATGGGATTGTGACTATGTGATTGAGTGATTGTGACTGTGTGATTGTGACTGTGTGATTGTGATTGTGTGATTGTGATTGTGTGATTGTGATTGTGTGATTGTGATTGTGTGATTGTGATTGTGTGATTGTAATTGTGTGATTGTGATTGTGTGATTGTGATTGTGTGATTGTGATTGTGTGATTGTGATTGTGTGATTGTGATTGTGTGATTGTGATTGTGTGATTGTGATTGTGTGATTGTGATTGTGTAATTGTGATTGTGTGATTGTGATTGTGTGATTGTGATTGTGTTATTGTGATTGTGTTATTGTGATTGTGTTATTGTGATTGTGTGATTGTGATTGTGTGATCGTGACTGTGTGATCGTGATTGTGTGATCGTGATTGTGGGATTGTGACTGTGTGATTGTGTGATCGTGATTGTGATTTTGTTATTGTGATTGTGTAATTGTGATTGCGTGATTGTGACTGTGTGATCCTGATTGTGAGATCGTTATTGTGGGATTGTGATTATGGGATTGTGACTGTGTGATTGAGTGATTGTGATTGTGTGAACGTGATTGTGTGATCGTGATTGTGTGATCGTGATTGTGTGATCGTGATTGTGTGATCGTGATTGTGTGATTGTGTTATTGTGATTATGTTATTGTGATTGTGTGATTGTGATTGTGTGATCGTGACTGTGTGATCGTGATTGTGTGTTCGTGATTGCGGGATTGTGACTGTGTGATTGTGTGATCGTGATTGCGATTGTGTGATTGTGATTATGGGATTGTGATTGTGATTGTGATTGTGTGATTGTGATTGTGTGATTGTGATTGTGTGATTGTGATTGTGTGATTATGATTGTGTGATTGTGATTGTGTGACTGTGATTGTGGGATTGTGAATGTGGGATTGTGATTGTGGGATTGTGATTGTGTGATTGTGTGATCGTGATTGTGTGATCGCAAATGTGGGATTGTGACTGTGTGATTGTGTGATTGTGATTGTGATTGTGACTGTGTGATTGTGTGATTGTGGTTGTGTGATTGTGATTGTGTGACTGTGATTGTGTGATTGTGATTGTGTGACTGTGATTGTGTGACTGCGATTGTGGGATTGTGACTGTGTGATCGTGATTGTGTGATCGTGATTGTGTGATCGTGATTGTGGGATTGTGACTGTGTGATTGTGTGATCGTGATTGTGTGATCGTGATTGTGTGGCCGTGATTGTGTGATCGTGATTGTGCGATCGTGTTTGTGTGATCGTGATTGTGTGCTCGTGATTGTGTGATCGTGATTGTGTGATCCTGTTTGTGTGATCGTGATTGTGTGATAGTGATTGTGTGATAGGGATTGTGTGATCGTGATCGTGTGATTGTGTTATTGTTATTGTGTGATTCTGATTGTGTGATTGTGATTGTGTGATCGTGACTGTGTGATCGTGATTGTGTGATCGTGATTGTGGGATTGTGACTGTGTGATTGTGTGATCGTGATTGTGATTGTGTTATTGTGATTGTGTGATTGCGATTGCGTGATTGTGATTGTGTGATCGTGACTGTGTGATCGTGATTGTGTGATCGTGATTATGCGATTGTGATTGTGATTGTGTGACTGTGTGATTGTGACTGTGTGACAGTGTGATTGTGATTGTGTGATCGTGATTGTGTGATTGTGATTGTGTGATTGTGATTGTGATTGGGATTGTGATTGTGATTGTGATTGTGATTGTGATTGTGATTGTGATTGTGATTGTGTGATTGTGATTGTGTGATTGTGATGGTGTGATTGTGATTGTGTGATTGTGATTGTGTGATTGTGATTGTGTGATTGTGATTGTGTGATTGTGATTGTGTGATTGTGATTGTGTGATCGTGATTGTGTGATCGTGACTGTGTGATCGTGATTGTGCGATTGTGTTATTGTGATTGTGTTATTGTGATTGTGTTATTGTGATTGTGTTATTGTGATTGTGTTATTGTGATTGTGTGATTGTGATTGTGTGATCGTGACTGTGTGATCGTGATTGTGTGATCGTGATTGTGGGATTGTGACTGTGTGATTGTGTGATCGTGATTGTGATTGTGTGATCGTGATTGTGGGATTGTGACTGTGTGATTGTGTGATCGTGATTGTGTGATCGTGATTGTGTGATCGTGATTGTGTGGCCGTGATTGTGTGATCGTGATTGTGCGATCGTGTTTGTGTGATCGTGATTGTGTGCTCTTGATTGTGTGATCGTGATTGTGTGATCCTGTTTGTGTGATCGTGATTGTGATTGAGATTGTGTGATTGTGATTGTGTGACTGTGATTGTGTGACTGTGATTGTGTGATCGTGATTGTGTGATCGTGACTGTGTGATCGTGATTGTGCGATTGTGTTATTGTGATTGTGTTATTGTGATTGTGTTATTGTGATTGTGTTATTGTGATTGTGTTATTGTGATTGTGTGATTGTGATTGTGTGATCGTGACTGTGTGATCGTGATTGTGTGATCGTGATTGTGGGATTGTGACTGTGTGATTGTGTGATCGTGATTGTGATTGTGTGATTGTGATTATGTGATTGTGATTGTGATTGTGTGATTGTGATTGTGTGATTGTGATTGTGTGATTGTGATTGTGTGATTGTGATTGTGTGATTGTGATTGTGTGATTGTGATTGTGATTGGGATTGTGATTGTGATTGTGATTGTGATTGTGATTGTGATTGTGATTGTGATTGTGTGATTGTGATTGTGTGATTGTGATGGTGTGATTGTGATTGTGTGATTGTGATTGTGTGATTGTGATTGTGTGATTGTGATTGTGTGATTGTGATTGTGTGATTGTGATTGTGTGATTGTGATTGTGTGACTGTGATTGTGGGATTGTGATTGTGGGATTGTGATTATGGGATTGTGACTATGTGATTGAGTGATTGTGACTGTGTGATTGTGATTGTGTGATTGTGATTGTGTGATTGTGATTGTGTGATTGTGATTGTGTGATTGTGATTGTGTGATTGTGATTGTGTGATTGTGATTGTGTGATTGTGATTGTGTGATTGTGATCGTGTGATTGTGATTGTGTGATTGTGATTGTGTGATTATGATTGTGTGATTGTGATTGTGTGACTGTGATTGTGGGATTGTGATTGTGGGATTGTGATTGTGTGATTGTGTGATCGTGATTGTGTGATCGCAAATGTGGGATTGTGACTGTGTGATTGTGTGATTGTGATTGTGATTGTGACTGTGTGATTGTGTGATTGTGGTTGTGTGATTGTGATTGTGTGACTGTGATTGTGTGATTGTGATTGTGATTGTGATTGTGATTGAGTGACTGTGTGACTGTGATTGTGTGATCGTGATTGTGTGATCGTGACTGTGTGATCGTGATTGTGTGATTGTGTTATTGTGATTGTGTTATTGTGATTGTGTTATTGTGATTGTGTGATTGTGATTGTGTGATCGTGATTGTGTGATCGTGATTGTGGGATTGTGACTGTGTGATTGTGTGATCGTGATTGTGATTGTGTGATTGTGATTATGTGATTGTGATTGTGATTGTGTGATTGTGATTGTGTGATTGTGATTGTGTGATTGTGATTGTGTGATTGTGATTGTGTGATTGTGATTGTGTGATTGTGATTGTGTGATTGTGATTGTGTGATTGTGATTGTGTGATTGTGATTGTGTGATTGTGATTGTGTGATTGTGATTGTGTGATTGTGATTGTGTGATTGTGATTGTGTGATTGTGATTGTGTGATTGTGATTGTGTGATTGTGATTGTGTGATTGTGATTGTGTGATTGTGATTGTGTGATTGTGATTGTGTGATTGTGATTGTGTGATTGTGATTGTGTGATTGTGATTGTGTGATTGTGATTGTGTGATTGTGATTGTGTGATTGTGATTGTGTGATTGTGATTGTGTGATTGTGATTGTGTGATTGTGATTGTGTGATTGTGATTGTGTGATTGTGATTGTGTGATTGTGATTGTGTGATTGTGATTGTGTGATTGTGATTGTGTGATTGTGATTGTGTGATTGTGATTGTGTGATTGTGATTGTGTGATTGTGATTGTGTGATTGTGATTGTGTGATTGTGATTGTGTGATTGTGATTGTGTGATTGTGATTGTGTGATTGTGATTGTGTGATTGTGATTGTGTGATTGTGATTGTGTGATTGTGATTGTGTGATTGTGATTGTGTGATTGTGATTGTGTGATTGCGATTGTGTGGTTGTGATTGTGTGATTGTGATTGTGTGATCGTGACTGTGTGATCGTATTTGTGTGATCGTGATTGTGGGTTTGTGACTGTGTGATTGTGTTATTGTGATTGTGTGATTGCGATTGTGTGATTGTGATTGTGTGACTGTGTGATTCTGACTGTGTGACAGTGTGATTGTGATTGTGTGATCGTGATTGTGTTGTCGTGATTGTGGGATTGTGACTGTGTGATTGTGTGATCGTGATTGTGATTGTGTTATTGTGATTGTGTGATCGTGATTGCGTGATTGTGATTGTGTGATCGTGACTGTGTGATCGTGATTGTGTGATCGTGATTGTGCGATTGTGATTATGATTGTGTGACTGTGTGATTGTGACTGTGTGACAGTGTGATTGTGATTGTGTCATCGTGACTGTGTGGTCGTGATTGTGTGATTGTGTTTGTGTGATTGTTGTTGTGATTGTGATTGAGTGACTGTGTGATTGTGATTGTGTGATCGTGATTGTGTGATCGTGATTGTGTGATCGTGATTGTGTGATCGGGATTGTGGGATTGTGACTGTGTGATTGTGTGATCGTGATTGTGTGATCGTGATTGTGTGATCGTGATTGTGTGGCCGTGATTGTGTGATCGTGATTGTGTGATCGTGATTGTGCGATCGTGTTTGTGTGATCGTGATTGTGTGCTCGTGATTGTGTGATCGTGATTGTGTGATCCTGTTTGTGTGATTGTGATTGTGTGATTGTGATTGTGTGATTGTGATTGTGTGATTGTGATTGTGTGATTGTGATTGTGTGATTGTGATTGTGTTATTGTGATTGTGTTATTGTGATTGTGTGATTGTGATTGTGTGATCGTGACTGTGTGATCGTGGTTGTGTGATCGTGATTGTGGGATTGTAACTGTGTGATTGTGTGATCGTGATTGTGATTTTGTTATTGTGATTGTGTAATTGTGATTGCGTGATTGTGACTGTGTGATCCTGATTGTGAGATCGTTATTGTGGGATTGTGATTATGGGATTGTGACTGTGTGATTGAGTGATTGTGATTGTGTGATCGTGATTGTGTGATCGTGATTGTGTGATCGTGATTGTGTGATCGTGATTGTGTGATTGTGTTATTGTGATTATGTTATTGTGATTGTGTGATTGTGATTGTGTGATCGTGACTGTGTGATCGTGATTGTGTGATCGTGATTGCGGGATTGTGACTGTGTGATTGTGTGATCGTGATTGCGATTGTGTGATTGTGATTATGTGATTGTGATTGTGATTGTGATTGTGTGATTGTGATTGTGTGATTGTGATTGTGTGATTGTGATTGTGTGATTATGATTGTGTGATTGTGATTGTGTGACTGTGATTGTGGGATTGTGATTGTGGGATTGTGATTGTGGGATTGTGATTGTGTGATTGTGTGATCGTGATTGTGTGATCGCAAATGTGGGATTGTGACTGTGTGATTGTGTGATTGTGATTGTGATTGTGACTGTGTGATTGTGTGATTGTGGTTGTGTGATTGTGATTGTGTGACTGTGATTGTGTGATTGTGATTGTGTGACTGTGATTGTGTGACTGCGATTGTGGGATTGTGACTGTGTGATCGTGATTGTGTGATCGTGATTGTGGGATTGTGACTGTGTGATTGTGTGATCGTGATTGTGTGATCGTGATTGTGTGGCCGTGATTGTGTGATCGTGATTGTGCGATCGTGTTTGTGTGATCGTGATTGTGTGCTCGTGATTGTGTGATCGTGATTGTGTGATCCTGTTTGTGTGATCGTGATTGTGTGATAGTGATTGTGTGATAGGGATTGTGTGATCGTGATTGTGTGATTGTGTTATTGTTATTGTGTGATTCTGATTGTGTGATTGTGATTGTGTGATCGTGACTGTGTGATCGTGATTGTGTGATCGTGATTGTGGGATTGTGACTGTGTGATTGTGTGATCGTGATTGTGATTGTGTTATTGTGATTGTGTGATTGTGATTGCGTGATTGTGATTGTGTGATCGTGACTGTGTGATCGTGATTGTGTGATCGTGATTGTGCGATTGTGATTGTGATTGTGTGACTGTGTGATTGTGACTGTGTGACAGTGTGATTGTGATTGTGTGATCGTGATTGTGTGGTCGTGATTGTGTGATTGTGTTTGTGTGATTGTTGTTGTGATTGTGATTGAGTGACTGTGTGATTGTGATTGTGTGATCGTGATTGTGTGATCGTGATTGTGTGATCGTGATTGTGTGATCGTGATTGTGTGATCGTGATTATGTGATCGTGATTGTGGGATTGTGACTGTGTGATTGTGTGATCGTGATTGTGATTGTGTGATTGTGATTATGTAATTGTGATTGTGATTGTGTGATTGTGATTGTGTGGTTGTGATTGTGTGATTGTGATTGTGTGATTGTGATTGTGTGATTGTGATTGTGATTGGGATTGTGATTGTGATTGTGATTGTGATTGTGATTGTGATTGTGATTGTGATTGTGATTGTGTGATTGTGATTGTGTGATTGTGATGGTGTGATTG
This sequence comes from Megachile rotundata, assembly GCF_050947335.1. Taxonomy (NCBI): domain Eukaryota; kingdom Metazoa; phylum Arthropoda; class Insecta; order Hymenoptera; family Megachilidae; genus Megachile; species Megachile rotundata. Next base: position 343,680 of record NW_027473334.1, on the reverse strand, counting down.
TGATTGTGTGATTGTGATTGTGTGATTGTGATTGTGTGATTGTGATTGTGTGATTGTGATTGTGTGATTGTGATTGTGTGATTGTGATTGTGTGACTGTGATTGTGGGATTGTGATTGTGGGATTGTGATTATGGGATTGTGACTATGTGATTGAGTGATTGTGACTGTGTGATTGTGATTGTGTGATTGTGATTGTGTGATTGTGATTGTGTGATTGTGATTGTGTGATTGTGATTGTGTGATTGTGATTGTGTGATTGTGATTGTGTGATTGTGATTGTGTGATTGTGATTGTGTGATTGTGATTGTGTGATTGTGATTGTGTGATTGTGATTGTGTGATTGTGATTGTGTGATTGTGATTGTGTGATTGTGATTGTGTGATTGTGATTGTGTGATTGTGATTGTGTGATTGTGATTGTGTGATTGTGATTGTGTGATTGTGATTGTGTGATTGTGATTGTGTGATTGTGATTGTGTGATTGTGATTGTGTGATTGTGATTGTGTGATTGTGATTGTGTGATTGTGATTGTGTGATTGTGATTGTGTGATTGTGATTGTGTGATTGTGATTGTGTGATTGTGATTGTGTGATTGTGATTGTGTGATTGTGATTGTGTGATTGTGATTGTGTGATTGTGATTGTGTTATTGTGATTGTGTTATTGTGATTGTGTTATTGTGATTGTGTGATTGTGATTGTGTGATCGTGACTGTGTGATCGTGATTGTGTGATCGTGATTGTGGGATTGTGACTGTGTGATTGTGTGATCGTGATTGTGATTTTGTTATTGTGATTGTGTAATTGTGATTGCGTGATTGTGACTGTGTGATCCTGATTGTGAGATCGTTATTGTGGGATTGTGATTATGGGATTGTGACTGTGTGATTGAGTGATTGTGATTGTGTGATCGTGATTGTTTGATCGTGATTGTGTGATCGTGATTGTGTGATCGTGATTGTGTGATCGTGATTGTGTGATTGTGTTATTGTGATTATGTTATTGTGATTGTGTGATTGTGATTGTGTGATCGCGACTGTGTGATCGTGATTGTGTGATCGTGATTGCGGGATTGTGACTGTGTGATTGTGTGATCGTGATAGCGATTGTGTGATTGTGATTATGTGATTGTGATTGTGATTGTGATTGTGTGATTGTGATTGTGTGATTGTGATTGTGTGATTGCGATTGTGTGATTATGATTGTGTGATTGTGATTGTGTGACTGTGATTGTGGGATTGTGATTGTGGGATTGTGATTGTGTGATTGTGTGATCGTGATTGTGTGATCGCAAATGTGGGATTGTGACTGTGTGATTGTGTGATTGTGATTGTGATTGTGACTGTGTGATTGTGTGATTGTGTGATTGTGGTTGTGTGATTGTGATTGTGTGACTGTGATTGTGTGATTGTGATTGTGATTGTGATTGTGATTGAGTGACTGTGTGACTGTGATTGTGTGATCGTGATTGTGTGATCGTGACTGTGTGATCGTGATTGTGTGATTGTGTTATTGTGATTGTGTTATTGTGATTGTGTGATTGTGATTGTGTGATCGTGATTGTGTGATCGTGATTGTGGGATTGTGACTGTGTGATTGTGTGATCGTGATTGTGATTGTGTGATTGTGATTATGTGATTGTGATTGTGATTGTGTGATTGTGATTGTGTGATTGTGATTGTGTGATTGTGATTGTGTGATTGTGATTGTGTGATTGTGATTGTGTGATTGTGATTGTGTGATTGTGATTGTGTGATTGTGATTGTGTGATTGTGATTGTGTGATTGTGATTGTGTGATTGTGATTGTGATTGTGGTTGTGATTGTGATTGTGATTGTGATTGTGATTGTGATTGTGATTGTGATTGTGATTGTGATTGTGATTGTGATTGTGATTGTGTGATTGTGATGGTGTGATTGTGATTGTGTGATTGTGGTTGTGTGATTGTGATTGTGTGATTGTGATTGTGTGATTGTGATTGTGTGACTGTGATTGTGGGATTGTGTTTATGGGATTGTGACTATGTGATTGAGTGATTGTGACTGTGTGATTGTGATTGTGTGATTGTGATTGTGTGATTGTGATTGTGTGATTGTGATTGTGATTGTGTGATTGTGATTGTGTGATTGTGATTGTGTGATTGTGATTGTGTGATTGTGATTGTGTGATTGTGATTGTGTGATTGTGATTGTGTGATTGTGATTGTGTGATTGCGATTGTGTGATTGTGATTGTGTGATTGTGATTGTGTGATTGTGATTGTGTGATTGTGATTGTGTGATTGTGATTGTGTGATTGTGATTGTGTGATTGTGATTGTGTGATTGTGATTGTGTGATTGTGATTGTGTTATTGTGATTGTGTTATTGTGATTGTGTGATTGTGATTGTGTGATCGTGACTGTGTGATCGTGATTGTGTGATCGTGATTGTGGGATTGTGACTGTGTGATTGTGTGATCGTGATTGTGGTTTTGTTATTGTGATTGTGTGATTTTGATTGCGTGATTGTGACTGTGTGATCCTGATTGTGAGATCGTTATTGTGGGATTGTGATTATGGGATTGTGACTGTGTGATTGAGTGATTGCGATTGTGTGATCGTGATTGTGTGATCGTGATTGTGTGATCGTGATTGTGTGATCTCGATTGTGTGATTGTGTTATTGTGATTGTGTTATTGTGATTGTGTTATTGTGATTGTGTGATTGTGATTGTGTGATCGTGACTGTGTGATCGTGTTTGTGTGATCGTGATTGTGGGGTTGTGACTGTGTGATTGTGTGATTGTGATTGTGTGATTGTGATTGTGTGATTGTGATTGTGTGACTGTGATTGTGTGACTGTGATTGTGGGATTGTGATTGTGTGATTGTGTGATCATCATTGAGTGATCGTGATTGTGTGATCGTGATTGTGCGAACGTGATTGTGTGATCGTGATTGTGTGATTGTGATTGTGATTGTGACTGTGTGATTGTGTGATTGTGGTTGTGTGATTGTGATTGTGTGACTGTGATTGTGTGATTGTGATTGTGGGATTGTGATTGTGTGATTGTGTGATCGTGATTGTGTGATAGTGATTGTGTGATAGTGATTGTGTGATAGTGATTGTGTGATCGTGATTGTGTGATCGTGATTGTGTGATCGTGATTGTGTGATTGTGTTATTGTGATTGTGTGATTCTGATTGTGTGATTGTGATTGTGTGATCGTGACTGTGTGATCGTGATTGTGTGATCGTGATTGTGGGATTGTGACTGTGTGATTGTGTGATCGTGATTGTTATTGTGTTATTGTGATTGTGTGATTGTGATTGCGTGATTGTGATTGTGTGATCGTGACTGTGTGATCGTGATTGTGGGTTTGTGACTGTGTGATTGTGTGATTGTGATTGTGTGATTGTGATTGTGTGATTGTGATTGTGTGATTGTGATTGTGTGATTGTGATTGTGTGATTGTGATTGTGTGATTGTGATTGTGTGATTGTGATTGTGATTGTGATTGTGATTGTGTGACTGTGATTGTGTGACTGTGATTGTGGGATTGTGACTGTGTGATCGTGATTGTGTGATCATGATTGTGGGATTGTGATTATGGGATTGTGACTATGTGATTGAGTGATTGTGACTGTGTGATTGTGATTGTGTGATTGTGATTGTGTGATTGTGATTGTGTGATTGTGATTGTGTGATTGTGATTGTGTGATTGTGATTGTGGGATTGTGATTGTGTGATTGTGATTGTGTGATTGCGATTGTGTGGTTGTGATTGTGTGATTGTGATTGTGTGATCGTGACTGTGTGATCGTATTTGTGTGATCGTGATTGTGGGTTTGTGACTGTGTGATTGTGTTATTGTGATTGTGTGATTGCGATTGTGTGATTGTGATTGTGTGACTGTGTGATTCTGACTGTGTGACAGTGTGATTGTGATTGTGTGATCGTGATTGTGTGGTCGTGATTGTGGGATTGTGACTGTGTGATTGTGTGATCGTGATTGTGATTGTGTTATTGTGATTGTGTGATTGTGTTATTGTGATTGTGTGATTGTGATTGCGTGATTGTGATTGTGTGATCGTGACTGTGTGATCGTGATTGTGTGATCGTGATTGTGCGATTGTGATTATGATTGTGTGACTGTGTGATTGTGACTGTGTGACAGTGTGATTGTGATTGTGTCATCGTGACTGTGTGGTCGTGATTGTGTGATTGTGTTTGTGTGATTGTTGTTGTGATTGTGATTGAGTGACTGTGTGATTGTGATTGTGTGATCGTGATTGTGTGATCGTGATTGTGTGATCGTGATTGTGTGATTGTGTTATTGTGATTGTGTGATTCTGATTGTGTGATTGTGATTGTGTGATCGTGACTGTGTGATCGTGATTGTGTGATCGTGATTGTGGGATTGTGACTGTGTGATTGTGTGATCGTGATTGTTATTGTGTTATTGTGATTGTGTGATTGTGATTGCGTGATTGTGATTGTGTGATCGTGACTGTGTGATCGTGATTGTGGGTTTGTGACTGTGTGATTGTGTGATTGTGATTGTGTGATTGTGATTGTGTGATTGTGATTGTGTGATTGTGATTGTGTGATTGTGATTGTGTGATTGTGATTGTGTGATTGTGATTGTGATTGTGATTGTGTGACTGTGATTGTGTGACTGTGATTGTGGGATTGTGACTGTGTGATCGTGATTGTGTGATCATGATTGTGGGATTGTGATTATGGGATTGTGACTATGTGATTGAGTGATTGTGACTGTGTGATTGTGATTGTGTGATTGTGATTGTGTGATTGTGATTGTGTGATTGTGATTGTGTGATTGTGATTGTGTGATTGTGATTGTGGGATTGTGATTGTGTGATTGTGATTGTGTGATTGCGATTGTGTGGTTGTGATTGTGTGATTGTGATTGTGTGATCGTGACTGTGTGATCGTATTTGTGTGATCGTGATTGTGGGTTTGTGACTGTGTGATTGTGTTATTGTGATTGTGTGATTGCGATTGTGTGATTGTGATTGTGTGACTGTGTGATTCTGACTGTGTGACAGTGTGATTGTGATTGTGTGATCGTGATTGTGTGGTCGTGATTGTGGGATTGTGACTGTGTGATTGTGTGATCGTGATTGTGATTGTGTTATTGTGATTGTGTGATTGTGATTGCGTGATTGTGATTGTGTGATCGTGACTGTGTGATCGTGATTGTGTGATCGTGATTGTGCGATTGTGATTATGATTGTGTGACTGTGTGATTGTGACTGTGTGACAGTGTGATTGTGATTGTGTCATCGTGACTGTGTGGTCGTGATTGTGTGATTGTGTTTGTGTGATTGTTGTTGTGATTGTGATTGAGTGACTGTGTGATTGTGATTGTGTGATCGTGATTGTGTGATCGTGATTGTGTGATCGTGATTGTGTGATCGTGATTGTGTGGCCGTGATTGTGTGATCGTGATTGTGCGATCGTGTTTGTGTGATCGTGATTGTGTGCTCGTGATTGTGTGATCGTGATTGTGTGATCCTGTTTGTGTGATCGTGATTGTGATTGAGATTGTGTGATTGTGACTGTGTGACTGTGATTGTGTGACTGTGATTGTGTGATCGTGATTGTGTGATCGTGACTGTGTGATCGTGATTGTGTGATTGTGTTATTGTGATTGTGTTATTGTGATTGTGTGATTGTGATTGTGTGATCGTGACTGTGTGATCGTGATTGTGTGATCGTGATTGTGGGATTGTGACTGTGTGATTGTGTGATCGTGATTGTGATTGTGTGATTGTGATTATGTGATTGTGATTGTGATTGTGTGATTGTGATTGTGTGATTGTGATTGTGTGATTGTGATTGTGTGATTGTGATTGTGTGATTGTGATTGTGTGATTGTGATTGTGATTGTGTGATTGTGATTGTGTGATTGTGATTGTGTGATTGTGATTGTGTGATTGTGATTGTGTGATTGTGATTGTGTGATTGTGATTGTGATTGTGATTGTGATTGTGATTGTGATTGTGATTGTGATTGTGATTGTGATTGTGATTGTGATTGTGATTGTGATTGTGATTGTGATTGTGATTGTGATTGTGATTGTGATTGTGATTGTGTGATTGTGATTGTGTGATTGTGATTGTGTGATTGTGATGGTGTGATTGTGATTGTGTGATTGTGATTGTGTGATTGTGATTGTGTGATTGTGATTGTGTGATTGTGATTGTGTGATTATGATTGTGTGACTGTGATTGAGGGATTGTGATTGTGGGATTGTGATTATGGGATTGTGACTATGTGATTGAGTGATTGTGACTGTGTGATTGTGATTGTGTGATTGTGATTGTGTTATTGTGATTGTGTGATTGTGATTGCGTGATTGTGATTGTGTGATCGTGACTGTGTGATCGTGATTGTGTGATCGTGATTGTGCGATTGTGATTGTGATTGTGTGACTGTGTGATTGTGACTGTGTGACAGTGTGATTGTGATTGTGTGATCGTGATTGTGTGGTCGTGATTGTGTGATTGTGCTTGTGTGATTGTTTTTGTGATTGTGATTGAGTGACTGTGTGATTGTGATTGTGTGATCGTGATTGTGTGATCGTGATTGTGTGATCGTGATTGTGTGATCGTGATTGTGTGATCGTGATTGTGGGATTGTGACAGTGTGATTGTGTGATCGTGATTGTGTGATCGTGATTGTGTGATCGTGATTGTGTGGCCGTGATTGTGTGATCGTGATTGTGCGATCGTGTTTGTGTGATCGTGATTGTGTGATCCTGTTTGTGTGATCGTGATTGTGATTGAGATTGTGTGATTGTGATTGTGTGACTGTGATTGTGTGACGGTGATTGTGTGATCGTGATTGTGTGATCGTGACTGTGTGATCGTGATTGTGTGATTGTGTTATTGTGATTGTGTGATTGTGATTGTGTGATTGTGATTGTGTGATTGTGATTGTGTGATTGTGATTGTGATTGTGATTGTGATTGTGATTGTGATTGTGATTGTGATTGTGATTGTGATTGTGATTGTGATTGTGATTGTGATTGTGATTGTGATTGTGATTGTGTGATTGTGATTGTGTGATTGTGATGGTGTGATTGTGATTGTGTGATTGTGATTGTGTGATTGTGATTGTGTGATTGTGATTGTGTGATTGTGATTGTGTGATTGTGATTGTGTGACTGTGATTGTGGGATTGTGATTGTGAGATTGTGATTGTGTGATTGTGATTGTGTGATTGTGATTGTGTGATCGTGACTGTGTGATCGTGATTGTGTGATCGTGATTGTGCGATTGTGATTATGATTGTGTGACTGTGTGATTGTGACTGTGTGACAGTGTGATTGTGATTGTGTCATCGTGACTGTGTGGTCGTGATTGTGTGATTGTGTTTGTGTGATTGTTGTTGTGATTGTGATTGAGTGACTGTGTGATTGTGATTGTGTGATCGTGATTGTGTGATCGTGATTGTGTGATCGTGATTGTGTGATTGTGTTATTGTGATTGTGTGATTCTGATTGTGTGATTTTGATTGTGTGATCGTGACTGTGTGATCGTGATTGTGTGATCGTGATTGTGGGATTGTGACTGTGTGATTGTGTGATCGTGATTGTTATTGTGTTATTGTGATTGTGTGATTGTGATTGCGTGATTGTGATTGTGTGATCGTGACTGTGTGATCGTGATTGTGGGTTTGTGACTGTGTGATTGTGTGATTGTGATTGTGTGATTGTGATTGTGTGATTGTGATTGTGTGATTGTGATTGTGTGATTGTGATTGTGTGATTGTGATTGTGTGATTGTGATTGTGTGATTGTGATTGTGATTGTGATTGTGTGACTGTGATTGTGTGACTGTGATTGTGGGATTGTGACTGTGTGATCGTGATTGTGTGATCATGATTGTGGGATTGTGATTATGGGATTGTGACTATGTGATTGAGTGATTGTGACTGTGTGATTGTGATTGTGTGATTGTGATTGTGTGATTGTGATTGTGTGATTGTGATTGTGTGATTGTGATTGTGGGATTGTGATTGTGTGATTGTGATTGTGTGATTGCGATTGTGTGGTTGTGATTGTGTGATTGTGATTGTGTGATCGTGACTGTGTGATCGTATTTGTGTGATCGTGATTGTGGGTTTGTGACTGTGTGATTGTGTTATTGTGATTGTGTGATTGCGATTGTGTGATTGTGATTGTGTGACTGTGTGATTCTGACTGTGTGACAGTGTGATTGTGATTGTGTGATCGTGATTGTGTGGTCGTGATTGTGGGATTGTGACTGTGTGATTGTGTGATCGTGATTGTGATTGTGTTATTGTGATTGTGTGATTGTGATTGCGTGATTGTGATTGTGTGATCGTGACTGTGTGATCGTGATTGTGTGATCGTGATTGTGCGATTGTGATTGTGATTGTGTGACTGTGTGATTGTGACTGTGTGACAGTGTGATTGTGATTGTGTGATCGTGATTGTGTGGTCGTGATTGTGTGATTGTGCTTGTGTGATTGTTTTTGTGATTGTGATTGAGTGACTGTGTGATTGTGATTGTGTGATCGTGATTGTGTGATCGTGATTGTGTGATCGTGATTGTGTGATCGTGATTGTGTGATCGTGATTGTGGGATTGTGACAGTGTGATTGTGTGATCGTGATTGTGTGATCGTGATTGTGTGATCGTGATTGTGTGGCCGTGATTGTGTGATCGTGATTGTGCGATCGTGTTTGTGTGATCGTGATTGTGTGATCCTGTTTGTGTGATCGTGATTGTGATTGAGATTGTGTGATTGTGATTGTGTGACTGTGATTGTGGGATTGTGATTGTGAGATTGTGATTGTGTGATTGTGATTGTGTGATTGTGATTGTGTGATTGTGATTGTGTGATTGTGATTGTGTGATTGTGATTGTGTGATTGTGATTGTGTGATTGTGATTGTGTGATTGTGATTGTGTGATTGTGATTGTGTGATTGTGATTGTGTGATTGTGATTGTGTGATTGTGATTGTGTGATTGTGATTGTGTGATTGTGATTGTGTGATTGTGATTGTGTGATTGTGATTGTGATTGTGATTGTGTGACTGTGATTGTGTGACTGTGATTGTGGGATTGTGACTGTGTGATCGTGATTGTGTGATCGTGATTGTGGGATTGTGATTATGGGATTGTGACTATGTGATTGAGTGATTGTGACTGTGTGATTGTGATTGTGTGATTGTGATTGTGTGATTGTGATTGTGTGATTGTGATTGTGTGATTGTGATTGTGTGATTGTGATTGTGTGATTGTGATTGTGTGATTGTGATTGTGTGATTGTGATTGTGTGATTGTGATTGTGTGATTGTGATTGTGTGATTGTGATTGTGTGATTGTGATTGTGTGATTGTGATTGTGTGATTGTGATTGTGTGATTGTGATTGTGTGATTGTGATTGTGTGATTGTGATTGTGTGATTGTGATTGTGTGATTGTGATTGTGTGATTGTGATTGTGTGATTGTGATTGTGTGATTGTGATTGTGTGATTGTGATTGTGTGATTGTGATTGTGTGATTGTGATTGTGTGATTGTGATTGTGTGATTGTGATTGTGTGATTGTGATTGTGTGATTGTGATTGTGTGATTGTGCTTGTGTGATTGTGATTGTGTGATTGTGATTGTGTGATTGTGATTGTGTGATTGTGATTGTGTGATTGTGATTGTGTGATTGTGATTGTGTGATTGTGATTGTGTGATTGTGATTGTGTGATTGTGATTGTGTGATTGTGATTGTGTGATTGTGATTGTGTGATTGTGATTGTGTGATTGTGATTGTGTGATTGTGATTGTGTGATTGTGATTGTGTGATTGTGATTGTGTGATTGTGATTGTGTGATTGTGATTGTGTGATTGTGATTGTGTGATTGTGATTGTGTGATTGTGATTGTGTGATTGTGATTGTGTGATTGTGATTGTGTGATTGTGATTGTGTGATTGTGATTGTGTGATTGTGATTGTGTGATTGTGATTGTGTGATTGTGATTGTGTGATTGTGATTGTGTAATGGTGATTGTGTGATCGTGATTGTGTGATCGTGATTGTGTGATCGTGATTGTGTGATCGTGATTGTGTGATTGTGATTGTGTGATTGTGATTGTGTGATTGTGATTGTGTGATTGTGATTGTGTGATTGTGATTGTGTGATTGTGATTGTGTGATTGTGATTGTGTGATTGTGATTGTGCGATTGCGATTGTGTGGTTGTGATTGTGTGATTGTGATTGTGTGATCGTGACTGTGTGATCGTATTTGTGGGATCGTGATTGTGGGTTTGTGACTGTGTGATTGTGTTATTGTGATTGTGTGATTGCGATTGTGTGATTGTGATTGTGTGACTGTGTGATTGTGACTGTGTGACAGTGTGATTGTGATTCTGTGATCGTGATTGTGTGGTCGTGATTGTGGGATTGTGACTGTGTGATTGTGTGATCGTGATTGTGATTGTGTTATTGTGATTGTGTGATTGTGATTGCGTGATTGTGATTGTGTGATCGTGACTGTGTGATCGTGACTGTGTGATCGTGATTGTGCGATTGTGATTGTGATTGTGTGACTGTGTGATTGTGACTGTGTGACAGTGTGATTGTGATTGTGTGATCGTGATTGTGTGGTCGTGGTTGTGTGATTGTGTTTGTGTGATTGTTGTTGTGATTGTGATTGAGTGACTGTGTGATTGTGATTGTGTGATCGTGATTGTGTGATCGTGATTGTGTGATCGTGATTGTGTGATCGTGATTGTGGGATTGTGACTGTGTGATTGTGTGATCGTGATTGTGTGATCGTGATTGTGTGATCGTGATTGTGTGGCCGTGATTGTGTGATCGTGATTGTGCGATCGTGTTTGTGTGATCGTGATTGTGTGCTCGTGATTGTGTGATCGTGATTGTGTGATCCTGTTTGTGTGATCGTGATTGTGATTGAGATTGTGTGATTGTGATTGTGTGATTGTGATTGCGTGATTGTGATTGTGTGACTGTGATTGTGATTGTGATTGTGATTGTGATTGTGATTGTGATTGTGATTGTGATTGTGATTGTGATTGTGATTGTGATTGTGATTGTGATTGTGATTGTGATTGTGTGATTGTGATTGTGATTGTGTGATTGTGATTGTGTGATTGTGATTGTGTGATTGTGATTGTGTGATTGTGATTGTGTGACTGTGATTGTGTGATTGTGATTGTGTGACTGTGATTGTGGGATTGTGATTGTGGGATTGTGATTATGGGATTGTGACTATGTGATTGAGTGATTGTGACTGTGTGATTGTGATTGTGTGATTGTGATTGTGTGATTGTGATTGTGTGATTGTGATTGTGTGATTGTGATTGTGTGATTGTGATTGTGTGATTGTGATTGTGTGATTGTGATTGTGTGATTGTGATTGTGTGATTGTGATTGTGTGATTGTGATTGTGTGATTGTGATTGTGTGATTGTGATTGTGTGATTGTGATTGTGTGATTGTGATTGTGTGATTGTGATTGTGTGATTGTGATTGTGTGATTGTGATTGTGTGATTGTGATTGTGTGATTGTGATTGTGTGATTGTGATTGTGTGATTGTGATTGTGTGATTGTGATTGTGTGATTGTGATTGTGTGATTGTGATTGTGTGATTGTGATTGTGTGATTGTGATTGTGTGATTGTGATTGTGTGATTGTGATTGTGTGATTGTGATTGTGTGATTGTGATTGTGTGATTGTGATTGTGTGATTGTGATTGTGTGATTGTGATTGTGTGATTGTGATTGTGTGATAGTGATTGTGTGATTGTGATTGTGTGATTGTGATTGTGTGATTGTGATTGTGTGACTGTGATTGTGTGACTGTGATTGTGGGATTGTGACTGTGTGATCGTGATTGTGTGATCGTGATTGTGGGATTGTGATTATGGGATTGTGACTATGTGATTGAGTGATTGTGACTGTGTGATTGTGATTGTGTGATTGTGATTGTGTGATTGTGATTGTGTGATTGTGATTGTGTGATTGTGATTGTGTGATTGTGATTGTGTGATTGTGATTGTGTGATTGTGATTGTGTGATTGTGATTGTGTGATTGTGATTGTGTGATTGTGATTGTGTGATTGTGATTGTGTGATTGTGATTGTGTGATTGTGATTGTGTGATTGTGATTGTGTGATTGTGATTGTGATTGTGATTGTGATTGTGATTGTGATTGTGATTGTGATTGTGATTGTGATTGTGATTGTGATTGTGATTGTGATTGTGATTGTGATTGTGATTGTGATTGTGATTGTGATTGTGTGATTGTGATTGTGTGATTGTGATGGTGTGATTGTGATTGTGTGATTGTGATTGTGTGATTGTGATTGTGTGATTGTGATTGTGTGATTGTGATTGTGTGATTGTGATTGTGTGACTGTGATTGTGGGATTGTGATTGTGAGATTGTGATTGTGTGATTGTGATTGTGTGATTGTGATTGTGTGATCGTGACTGTGTGATCGTGATTGTGTGATCGTGATTGTGCGATTGTGATTATGATTGTGTGACTGTGTGATTGTGACTGTGTGACAGTGTGATTGTGATTGTGTCATCGTGACTGTGTGGTCGTGATTGTGTGATTGTGTTTGTGTGATTGTTGTTGTGATTGTGATTGAGTGACTGTGTGATTGTGATTGTGTGATCGTGATTGTGTGATCGTGATTGTGTGATCGTGATTGTGTGATTGTGTTATTGTGATTGTGTGATTCTGATTGTGTGATTTTGATTGTGTGATCGTGACTGTGTGATCGTGATTGTGTGATCGTGATTGTGGGATTGTGACTGTGTGATTGTGTGATCGTGATTGTTATTGTGTTATTGTGATTGTGTGATTGTGATTGCGTGATTGTGATTGTGTGATCGTGACTGTGTGATCGTGATTGTGGGTTTGTGACTGTGTGATTGTGTGATTGTGATTGTGTGATTGTGATTGTGTGATTGTGATTGTGTGATTGTGATTGTGTGATTGTGATTGTGTGATTGTGATTGTGTGATTGTGATTGTGTGATTGTGATTGTGATTGTGATTGTGTGACTGTGATTGTGTGACTGTGATTGTGGGATTGTGACTGTGTGATCGTGATTGTGTGATCATGATTGTGGGATTGTGATTATGGGATTGTGACTATGTGATTGAGTGATTGTGACTGTGTGATTGTGATTGTGTGATTGTGATTGTGTGATTGTGATTGTGTGATTGTGATTGTGTGATTGTGATTGTGGGATTGTGATTGTGTGATTGTGATTGTGTGATTGCGATTGTGTGGTTGTGATTGTGTGATTGTGATTGTGTGATCGTGACTGTGTGATCGTATTTGTGTGATCGTGATTGTGGGTTTGTGACTGTGTGATTGTGTTATTGTGATTGTGTGATTGCGATTGTGTGATTGTGATTGTGTGACTGTGTGATTCTGACTGTGTGACAGTGTGATTGTGATTGTGTGATCGTGATTGTGTGGTCGTGATTGTGGGATTGTGACTGTGTGATTGTGTGATCGTGATTGTGATTGTGTTATTGTGATTGTGTGATTGTGATTGCGTGATTGTGATTGTGTGATCGTGACTGTGTGATCGTGATTGTGTGATCGTGATTGTGCGATTGTGATTGTGATTGTGTGACTGTGTGATTGTGACTGTGTGACAGTGTGATTGTGATTGTGTGATCGTGATTGTGTGGTCGTGATTGTGTGATTGTGCTTGTGTGATTGTTTTTGTGATTGTGATTGAGTGACTGTGTGATTGTGATTGTGTGATCGTGATTGTGTGATCGTGATTGTGTGATCGTGATTGTGTGATCGTGATTGTGTGATCGTGATTGTGGGATTGTGACAGTGTGATTGTGTGATCGTGATTGTGTGATCGTGATTGTGTGATCGTGATTGTGTGGCCGTGATTGTGTGATCGTGATTGTGCGATCGTGTTTGTGTGATCGTGATTGTGTGATCCTGTTTGTGTGATCGTGATTGTGATTGAGATTGTGTGATTGTGATTGTGTGACTGTGATTGTGGGATTGTGATTGTGAGATTGTGATTGTGTGATTGTGATTGTGTGATTGTGATTGTGTGATTGTGATTGTGTGATTGTGATTGTGTGATTGTGATTGTGTGATTGTGATTGTGTGATTGTGATTGTGTGATTGTGATTGTGTGATTGTGATTGTGTGATTGTGATTGTGTGATTGTGATTGTGTGATTGTGATTGTGTGATTGTGATTGTGTGATTGTGATTGTGTGATTGTGATTGTGTGATTGTGATTGTGATTGTGATTGTGTGACTGTGATTGTGTGACTGTGATTGTGGGATTGTGACTGTGTGATCGTGATTGTGTGATCGTGATTGTGGGATTGTGATTATGGGATTGTGACTATGTGATTGAGTGATTGTGACTGTGTGATTGTGATTGTGTGATTGTGATTGTGTGATTGTGATTGTGTGATTGTGATTGTGTGATTGTGATTGTGTGATTGTGATTGTGTGATTGTGATTGTGTGATTGTGATTGTGTGATTGTGATTGTGTGATTGTGATTGTGTGATTGTGATTGTGTGATTGTGATTGTGTGATTGTGATTGTGTGATTGTGATTGTGTGATTGTGATTGTGTGATTGTGATTGTGTGATTGTGATTGTGTGATTGTGATTGTGTGATTGTGATTGTGTGATTGTGATTGTGTGATTGTGATTGTGTGATTGTGATTGTGTGATTGTGATTGTGTGATTGTGATTGTGTGATTGTGATTGTGTGATTGTGATTGTGTGATTGTGATTGTGTGATTGTGATTGTGTGATTGTGATTGTGTGATTGTGATTGTGTGATTGTGATTGTGTGATTGTGATTGTGTGATTGTGATTGTGTGATTGTGATTGTGTGATTGTGATTGTGTGATTGTGATTGTGTGATTGTGATTGTGTGATTGTGATTGTGTGATTGTGATTGTGTGATTGTGATTGTGTGATTGTGATTGTGTGATTGTGATTGTGTGATTGTGATTGTGTGATTGTGATTGTGTGATTGTGATTGTGTGATTGTGATTGTGTGATTGTGATTGTGTGATTGTGATTGTGTGATTGTGATTGTGTGATTGTGATTGTGTGATTGTGATTGTGTGATTGTGATTGTGTGATTGTGATTGTGTGATTGTGATTGTGTGATTGTGATTGTGTAATGGTGATTGTGTGATCGTGATTGTGTGATCGTGATTGTGTGATCGTGATTGTGTGATCGTGATTGTGTGATTGTGATTGTGTGATTGTGATTGTGTGATTGTGATTGTGTGATTGTGATTGTGTGATTGTGATTGTGTGATTGTGATTGTGTGATTGTGATTGTGTGATTGTGATTGTGCGATTGCGATTGTGTGGTTGTGATTGTGTGATTGTGATTGTGTGATCGTGACTGTGTGATCGTATTTGTGGGATCGTGATTGTGGGTTTGTGACTGTGTGATTGTGTTATTGTGATTGTGTGATTGCGATTGTGTGATTGTGATTGTGTGACTGTGTGATTGTGACTGTGTGACAGTGTGATTGTGATTCTGTGATCGTGATTGTGTGGTCGTGATTGTGGGATTGTGACTGTGTGATTGTGTGATCGTGATTGTGATTGTGTTATTGTGATTGTGTGATTGTGATTGCGTGATTGTGATTGTGTGATCGTGACTGTGTGATCGTGACTGTGTGATCGTGATTGTGCGATTGTGATTGTGATTGTGTGACTGTGTGATTGTGACTGTGTGACAGTGTGATTGTGATTGTGTGATCGTGATTGTGTGGTCGTGGTTGTGTGATTGTGTTTGTGTGATTGTTGTTGTGATTGTGATTGAGTGACTGTGTGATTGTGATTGTGTGATCGTGATTGTGTGATCGTGATTGTGTGATCGTGATTGTGTGATCGTGATTGTGGGATTGTGACTGTGTGATTGTGTGATCGTGATTGTGTGATCGTGATTGTGTGATCGTGATTGTGTGGCCGTGATTGTGTGATCGTGATTGTGCGATCGTGTTTGTGTGATCGTGATTGTGTGCTCGTGATTGTGTGATCGTGATTGTGTGATCCTGTTTGTGTGATCGTGATTGTGATTGAGATTGTGTGATTGTGATTGTGTGATTGTGATTGCGTGATTGTGATTGTGTGACTGTGATTGTGATTGTGATTGTGATTGTGATTGTGATTGTGATTGTGATTGTGATTGTGATTGTGATTGTGATTGTGATTGTGATTGTGATTGTGATTGTGATTGTGTGATTGTGATTGTGATTGTGTGATTGTGATTGTGTGATTGTGATTGTGTGATTGTGATTGTGTGATTGTGATTGTGTGATTGTGATTGTGTGACTGTGATTGTGTGATTGTGATTGTGTGACTGTGATTGTGGGATTGTGATTGTGGGATTGTGATTATGGGATTGTGACTATGTGATTGAGTGATTGTGACTGTGTGATTGTGATTGTGTGATTGTGATTGTGTGATTGTGATTGTGTGATTGTGATTGTGTGATTGTGATTGTGTGATTGTGATTGTGTGATTGTGATTGTGTGATTGTGATTGTGTGATTGTGATTGTGTGATTGTGATTGTGTGATTGTGATTGTGTGATTGTGATTGTGTGATTGTGATTGTGTGATTGTGATTGTGTGATTGTGATTGTGTGATTGTGATTGTGTGATTGTGATTGTGTGATTGTGATTGTGTGATTGTGATTGTGTGATTGTGATTGTGTGATTGTGATTGTGTGATTGTGATTGTGTGATTGTGATTGTGTGATTGTGATTGTGTGATTGTGATTGTGTGATTGTGATTGTGTGATTGTGATTGTGTGATTGTGATTGTGTGATTGTGATTGTGTGATTGTGATTGTGTGATTGTGATTGTGTGATTGTGATTGTGTGATTGTGATTGTGTGATTGTGATTGTGTGATTGTGATTGTGTGATTGTGATTGTGTGATTGTGATTGTGTGATAGTGATTGTGTGATTGTGATTGTGTGATTGTGATTGTGTGATTGTGATTGTGTGACTGTGATTGTGTGACTGTGATTGTGGGATTGTGACTGTGTGATCGTGATTGTGTGATCGTGATTGTGGGATTGTGATTATGGGATTGTGACTATGTGATTGAGTGATTGTGACTGTGTGATTGTGATTGTGTGATTGTGATTGTGTGATTGTGATTGTGTGATTGTGATTGTGTGATTGTGATTGTGTGATTGTGATTGTGTGATTGTGATTGTGTGATTGTGATTGTGTGATTGTGATTGTGTGATTGTGATTGTGTGATTGTGATTGTGTGATTGTGATTGTGTGATTGTGATTGTGTGATTGTGATTGTGTGATTGTGATTGTGTGATTGTGATTGTGTGATTGTGATTGTGTGATTGTGATTGTGTGATTGTGATTGTGTGATTGTGATTGTGTGATTGTGATTGTGTGATTGTGATTGTGTGATTGTGATTGTGTGATTGTGATTGTGTGATTGTGATTGTGTGATTGTGATTGTGTGATTGTGATTGTGTGATTGTGATTGTGTGATTGTGATTGTGTGATTGTGATTGTGTGATTGTGATTGTGTGATTGTGATTGTGTGATTGTGATTGTGTGATTGTGATTGTGTGATTGTGATTGTGTGATTGTGATTGTGTGATTGTGATTGTGTGATTGTGATTGTGTGATTGTGATTGTGTGATTGTGATTGTGTGATTGTGATTGTGTGATTGTGATTGTGTGATTGTGATTGTGTGATTGTGATTGTGTGATTGTGATTGTGTGATTGTGATTGTGTGATTGTGATTGTGTGATTGTGATTGTGTGATTGTGATTGTGTGATTGTGATTGTGTGATTGTGATTGTGTGATTGTGATTGTGTGATTGTGATTGTGTGATTGTGATTGTGTGATTGTGATTGTGTGATTGTGATTGTGTGATTGTGATTGTGTGATTGTGATTGTGTGATTGTGATTGTGTGATTGTGATTGTGTGATTGTGATTGTGTGATTGTGATTGTGTGATTGTGATTGTGTGATTGTGATTGTGTGATTGTGATTGTGTGATTGTGATTGTGTGATTGTGTGATTGTGATTGTGTGATTGTGATTGTGTGATTGTGATTGTGTGATTGTGATTGTGTGATTGTGATTGTGTGATTGTGATTGTGTGATTGTGATTGTGTGATTGTGATTGTGTGATTGTGATTGTGTGATTGTGATTGTGTGATTGTGATTGTGTGATTGTGATTGTGTGATTGTGATTGTGTGATTGTGATTGTGTGATTGTGATTGTGTGATTGTGATTGTGTGATTGTGATTGTGTGATTGTGATTGTGTGATTGTGATTGTGTGATTGTGATTGTGTGATTGTGATTGTGTGATTGTGATTGTGTGATTGTGATTGTGTGATTGTGATTGTGTGATTGTGATTGTGTGATTGTGATTGTGTGATTGTGATTGTGTGATTGTGATTGTGTGATTGTGATTGTGTGATTGTGATTGTGTGATTGTGATTGTGTGATTGTGATTGTGTGATTGTGATTGTGTGATTGTGATTGTGTGATTGTGATTGTGTGATTGTGATTGTGTGATTGTGATTGTGTGATTGTGATTGTGTGATTGTGATTGTGTGATTGTGATTGTGTGATTGTGATTGTGTGATTGTGATTGTGTGATTGTGATTGTGTGATTGTGATTGTGTGATTGTGATTGTGTGATTGTGATTGTGTGATTGTGATTGTGTGATTGTGATTGTGTGATTGTGATTGTGTGATTGTGATTGTGTGATTGTGATTGTGTGATTGTGATTGTGTGATTGTGATTGTGTGATTGTGATTGTGTGATTGTGATTGTGTGATTGTGATTGTGTGATTGTGATTGTGTGATTGTGATTGTGTGATTGTGATTGTGTGATTGTGATTGTGTGATTGTGATTGTGTGATTGTGATTGTGTGATTGTGATTGTGTGATTGTGATTGTGTGATTGTGATTGTGTGATGGTGATTGTGTGATCGTGATTGTGTGATCGTGATTGTGTGATCGTGATTGTGTGATCGTGATTGTGTGATTGTGATTGTGTGATTGTGATTGTGTGATTGTGATTGTGTGATTGTGATTGTGTGATTGTGATTGTGTGATTGTGATTGTGTGATTGTGATTGTGTGATTGTGATTGTGCGATTGCGATTGTGTGGTTGTGATTGTGTGATTGTGATTGTGTGATCGTGACTGTGTGATCGTATTTGTGGGATCGTGATTGTGGGTTTGTGACTGTGTGATTGTGTTATTGTGATTGTGTGATTGCGATTGTGTGATTGTGATTGTGTGACTGTGTGATTGTGACTGTGTGACAGTGTGATTGTGATTCTGTGATCGTGATTGTGTGGTCGTGATTGTGGGATTGTGACTGTGTGATTGTGTGATCGTGATTGTGATTGTGTTATTGTGATTGTGTGATTGTGATTGCGTGATTGTGATTGTGTGATCGTGACTGTGTGATCGTGACTGTGTGATCGTGATTGTGCGATTGTGATTGTGATTGTGTGACTGTGTGATTGTGACTGTGTGACAGTGTGATTGTGATTGTGTGATCGTGATTGTGTGGTCGTGGTTGTGTGATTGTGTTTGTGTGATTGTTGTTGTGATTGTGATTGAGTGACTGTGTGATTGTGATTGTGTGATCGTGATTGTGTGATCGTGATTGTGTGATCGTGATTGTGTGATCGTGATTGTGGGATTGTGACTGTGTGATTGTGTGATCGTGATTGTGTGATCGTGATTGTGTGATCGTGATTGTGTGGCCGTGATTGTGTGATCGTGATTGTGCGATCGTGTTTGTGTGATCGTGATTGTGTGCTCGTGATTGTGTGATCGTGATTGTGTGATCCTGTTTGTGTGATCGTGATTGTGATTGAGATTGTGTGATTGTGATTGTGTGATTGTGATTGCGTGATTGTGATTGTGTGACTGTGATTGTGATTGTGATTGTGATTGTGATTGTGATTGTGATTGTGATTGTGATTGTGATTGTGATTGTGATTGTGATTGTGATTGTGATTGTGATTGTGTGATTGTGATTGTGATTGTGTGATTGTGATTGTGTGATTGTGATTGTGTGATTGTGATTGTGTGATTGTGATTGTGTGACTGTGATTGTGTGATTGTGATTGTGTGACTGTGATTGTGGGATTGTGATTGTGGGATTGTGATTATGGGATTGTGACTATGTGATTGAGTGATTGTGACTGTGTGATTGTGATTGTGTGATTGTGATTGTGTGATTGTGATTGTGTGATTGTGATTGTGTGATTGTGATTGTGTGATTGTGATTGTGTGATTGTGATTGTGTGATTGTGATTGTGTGATTGTGATTGTGTGATTGTGATTGTGTGATTGTGATTGTGTGATTGTGATTGTGTGATTGTGATTGTGTGATTGTGATTGTGTGATTGTGATTGTGTGATTGTGATTGTGTGATTGTGATTGTGTGATTGTGATTGTGTGATTGTGATTGTGTGATTGTGATTGTGTGATTGTGATTGTGTGATTGTGATTGTGTGATTGTGATTGTGTGATTGTGATTGTGTGATTGTGATTGTGTGATTGTGATTGTGTGATTGTGATTGTGTGATTGTGATTGTGTGATTGTGATTGTGTGATTGTGATTGTGTGATTGTGATTGTGTGATTGTGATTGTGTGATTGTGATTGTGTGATAGTGATTGTGTGATTGTGATTGTGTGATTGTGATTGTGTGATTGTGATTGTGTGACTGTGATTGTGTGACTGTGATTGTGGGATTGTGACTGTGTGATCGTGATTGTGTGATCGTGATTGTGGGATTGTGATTATGGGATTGTGACTATGTGATTGAGTGATTGTGACTGTGTGATTGTGATTGTGTGATTGTGATTGTGTGATTGTGATTGTGTGATTGTGATTGTGTGATTGTGATTGTGTGATTGTGATTGTGTGATTGTGATTGTGTGATTGTGATTGTGTGATTGTGATTGTGTGATTGTGATTGTGTGATTGTGATTGTGTGATTGTGATTGTGTGATTGTGATTGTGTGATTGTGATTGTGTGATTGTGATTGTGTGATTGTGATTGTGTGATTGTGATTGTGTGATTGTGATTGTGTGATTGTGATTGTGTGATTGTGATTGTGTGATTGTGATTGTGTGATTGTGATTGTGTGATTGTGATTGTGTGATTGTGATTGTGTGATTGTGATTGTGTGATTGTGATTGTGTGATTGTGATTGTGTGATTGTGATTGTGTGATTGTGATTGTGTGATTGTGATTGTGTGATTGTGATTGTGTGATTGTGATTGTGTGATTGTGATTGTGTGATTGTGATTGTGTGATTGTGATTGTGTGATTGTGATTGTGTGATTGTGATTGTGTGATTGTGATTGTGTGATTGTGATTGTGTGATTGTGATTGTGTGATTGTGATTGTGTGATTGTGATTGTGTGATTGTGATTGTGTGATTGTGATTGTGTGATTGTGATTGTGTGATTGTGATTGTGTGATTGTGATTGTGTGATTGTGATTGTGTGATTGTGATTGTGTGATTGTGATTGTGTGATTGTGATTGTGTGATTGTGATTGTGTGATTGTGATTGTGTGATTGTGATTGTGTGATTGTGATTGTGTGATTGTGATTGTGTGATTGTGATTGTGTGATTGTGATTGTGTGATTGTGTGATTGTGATTGTGTGATTGTGATTGTGTGATTGTGATTGTGTGATTGTGATTGTGTGATTGTGATTGTGTGATTGTGATTGTGTGATTGTGATTGTGTGATTGTGATTGTGTGATTGTGATTGTGTGATTGTGATTGTGTGATTGTGATTGTGTGATTGTGATTGTGTGATTGTGATTGTGTGATTGTGATTGTGTGATTGTGATTGTGTGATTGTGATTGTGTGATTGTGATTGTGTGATTGTGATTGTGTGATTGTGATTGTGTGATTGTGATTGTGTGATTGCGATTGTGTGATTGTGATTGTGTGATTGTGATTGTGTGATTGTGATTGTGTGATTGTGATTGTGTGATTGTGATTGTGTGATTGTGATTGTGTGATTGTGATTGTGTGATTGTGATTGTGTGATTGTGATTGTGTGATTGTGATTGTGTGATTGTGATTGTGTGATTGTGATTGTGTGATTGTGATTGTGTGATTGTGATTGTGTGATTGTGATTGTGTGATTGTGATTGTGTGATTGTGATTGTGTGATTGTGATTGTGTGATTGTGATTGTGTGATTGTGATTGTGTGATTGTGATTGTGTGATTGTGATTGTGTGATTGTGATTGTGTGATTGTGATTGTGTGATTGTGATTGTGTGATTGTGATTGTGTGATTGTGATTGTGTGATTGTGATTGTGTGATTGTGATTGTGTGATTGTGATTGTGTGATTGTGATTGTGTGATTGTGATTGTGTGATTGTGATTGTGTGATTGTGATTGTGTGATTGTGATTGTGTGATTGTGATTGTGTGATTGTGATTGTGTGATTGTGATTGTGTGATTGTGATTGTGTGATTGTGATTGTGTGATTGTGATTGTGTGATTGTGATTGTGTGATTGTGATTGTGTGATTGTGATTGTGTGATTGTGATTGTGTGATTGTGATTGTGTGATTGTGATTGTGTGATTGTGATTGTGTGATTGTGATTGTGTGATTGTGATTGTGTGATTGTGATTGTGTGATTGTGATTGTGATTGTGTGATTGTGATTGTGTGATTGTGATTGTGTGATTGTGATTGTGTGATTGTGATTGTGTGATTGTGATTGTGTGATAGTGATTGTGTGATTGTGATTGTGTGATTGCGATTGTGTGGTTGTGATTGTGTGATTGTGATTGTGTGATCGTGACTGTGTGATCGTATTTGTGTGATCGTGATTGTGGGTTTGTGACTGTGTGATTGTGTTATTGTGATTGTGTGATTGCGATTGTGTGATTGTGATTGTGTGACTGTGTGATTGTGACTGTGTGACAGTGTGATTGTGATTGTGTGATCGTGATTGTGTGGTCGTGGTTGTGTGATTGTGTTTGTGTGATTGTTGTTGTGATTGTGATTGAGTGACTGTGTGATTGTGATTGTGTGATCGTGATTGTGTGATCGTGATTGTGTGATCGTGATTGTGTGATCGTGATTGTGTGATCGTGATTGTGTGATCGTGATTGTGGGATTGTGACTGTGTGATTGTGTGATCGTGATTGTGTGAACGTGATTGTGTGATCGTGATTGTGTGGCCGTGATTGTGTGATCGTGATTGTGCGATCGTGTTTGTGTGATCGTGATTGTGTGCTCGTGATTGTGTGATCGTGATTGTGTGATCCTGTTTGTGTGATCGTGATTGTGATTGAGATTGTGTGATTGTGATTGTGTGATTGTGATTGCGTGATTGTGATTGTGTGATTGTGATTGTGATTGTGATTGTGATTGTGATTGTGATTGTGATTGTGATTGTGATTGTGATTGTGATTGTGATTGTGATTGTGATTGTGTGATTGTGATTGTGTGATTGTGATGGTGTGATTGTGATTGTGTGATTGTGATTGTGTGATTGTGATTGTGTGATTGTGATTGTGTGATTGTGATTGTGTGATTGTGATTGTGTGACTGTGATTGTGGGATTGTGATTGTGGGATTGTGATTATGGGATTGTGACTATGTGATTGAGTGATTGTGACTGTGTGATTGTGATTGTGTGATTGTGATTGTATGATTGTGATTGTGTGATTGTGATTGTGTGATTGTGATTGTGTGATTGTGATTGTGTGATTGTGATTGTGTGATTGTGATTGTGTGATTGTGATTGTGTGATTGTGATTGTGTGATTGTGATTGTGTGATTGTGATTGTGTGATTGTGATTGTGTGATTGTGATTGTGTGATTGTGATTGTGTGATTGTGATTGTGTGATTGTGATTGTGTGATTGTGATTGTGTGATTGTGATTGTGTGATTGTGATTGTGTGATTGTGATTGTGTGATTGTGATTGTGTGATTGTGATTGTGTGATTGTGATTGTGTGATTGTGATTGTGTGATTGTGATTGTGTGATTGTGATTGTGTGATTGTGATTGTGTGATTGTGATTGTGTGATTGTGATTGTGTGATTGTGATTGTGTGATTGTGATTGTGTGATTGTGATTGTGTGATTGTGATTGTGTGATTGTGATTGTGTGATTGTGATTGTGTGATTGTGATTGTGTGATTGTGATTGTGTGATTGTGATTGTGTGATTGTGATTGTGTGATTGTGATTGTGTGATTGTGATTGTGTGATTGTGATTGTGTGATTGTGATTGTGTGATAGTGATTGTGTGATTGTGATTGTGTGATTGTGATTGTGTGATTGTGATTGTGTGACTGTGATTGTGTGACTGTGATTGTGGGATTGTGACTGTGTGATCGTGATTGTGTGATCGTGATTGTGGGATTGTGATTATGGGATTGTGACTATGTGATTGAGTGATTGTGACTGTGTGATTGTGATTGTGTGATTGTGATTGTGTGATTGTGATTGTGTGATTGTGATTGTGTGATTGTGATTGTGTGATTGTGATTGTGTGATTGTGATTGTGTGATTGTGATTGTGTGATTGTGATTGTGTGATTGTGATTGTGTGATTGTGATTGTGTGATTGTGATTGTGTGATTGTGATTGTGTGATTGTGATTGTGTGATTGTGATTGTGTGATTGTGATTGTGTGATTGTGATTGTGTGATTGTGATTGTGTGATTGTGATTGTGTGATTGTGATTGTGTGATTGTGATTGTGTGATTGTGATTGTGTGATTGTGATTGTGTGATTGTGATTGTGTGATTGTGATTGTGTGATTGTGATTGTGTGATTGTGATTGTGTGATTGTGATTGTGTGATTGTGATTGTGTGATTGTGATTGTGTGATTGTGATTGTGTGATTGTGATTGTGTGATTGTGATTGTGTGATTGTGATTGTGTGATTGTGATTGTGTGATTGTGATTGTGTGATTGTGATTGTGTGATTGTGATTGTGTGATTGTGATTGTGTGATTGTGATTGTGTGATTGTGATTGTGTGATTGTGATTGTGTGATTGTGATTGTGTGATTGTGATTGTGTGATTGTGATTGTGTGATTGTGATTGTGTGATTGTGATTGTGTGATTGTGATTGTGTGATTGTGATTGTGTGATTGTGATTGTGTGATTGTGATTGTGTGATTGTGATTGTGTGATTGTGATTGTGTGATTGTGATTGTGTGATTGTGATTGTGTGATTGTGATTGTGTGATTGTGATTGTGTGATTGTGATTGTGTGATTGTGATTGTGTGATTGTGATTGTGTGATTGTGATTGTGTGATTGTGATTGTGTGATTGTGATTGTGTGATTGTGATTGTGTGATTGTGATTGTGTGATTGTGATTGTGTGATTGTGATTGTGTGATTGTGATTGTGTGATTGTGATTGTGTGATTGTGATTGTGTGATTGTGATTGTGTGATTGTGATTGTGTGATTGTGATTGTGTGATTGTGATTGTGTGATTGTGATTGTGTGATTGTGATTGTGTGATTGTGATTGTGTGATTGTGATTGTGTGATTGTGATTGTGTGATTGTGATTGTGTGATTGTGATTGTGTGATTGTGATTGTGTGATTGTGATTGTGTGATTGTGATTGTGTGATTGTGATTGTGTGATTGTGATTGTGTGATTGTGATTGTGTGATTGTGATTGTGTGATTGTGATTGTGTGATTGTGATTGTGTGATTGTGATTGTGTGATTGTGATTGTGTGATTGTGATTGTGTGATTGTGATTGTGTGATTGTGATTGTGTGATTGTGATTGTGTGATTGTGATTGTGTGATTGTGATTGTGTGATTGTGATTGTGTGATTGTGATTGTGTGATTGTGATTGTGTGATTGTGATTGTGTGATTGTGATTGTGTGATTGTGATTGTGTGATTGTGATTGTGTGATTGTGATTGTGTGATTGTGATTGTGTGATTGTGATTGTGTGATTGTGATTGTGTGATTGTGATTGTGTGATTGTGATTGTGTGATTGTGATTGTGTGATTGTGATTGTGTGATTGTGATTGTGTGATTGTGATTGTGTGATTGTGATTGTGTGATTGTGATTGTGTGATTGTGATTGTGTGATTGTGATTGTGTGATTGTGATTGTGTGATTGTGATTGTGTGATTGTGATTGTGTGATTGTGATTGTGTGATTGTGATTGTGTGATTGTGATTGTGTGATTGTGATTGTGATTGTGTGATTGTGATTGTGTGATTGTGATTGTGTGATTGTGATTGTGTGATTGTGATTGTGTGATTGTGATTGTGTGATTGTGATTGTGTGATTGTGATTGTGTGATAGTGATTGTGTGATTGTGATTGTGTGATTGCGATTGTGTGGTTGTGATTGTGTGATTGTGATTGTGTGATCGTGACTGTGTGATCGTATTTGTGTGATCGTGATTGTGGGTTTGTGACTGTGTGATTGTGTTATTGTGATTGTGTGATTGCGATTGTGTGATTGTGATTGTGTGACTGTGTGATTGTGACTGTGTGACAGTGTGATTGTGATTGTGTGATCGTGATTGTGTGGTCGTGGTTGTGTGATTGTGTTTGTGTGATTGTTGTTGTGATTGTGATTGAGTGACTGTGTGATTGTGATTGTGTGATCGTGATTGTGTGATCGTGATTGTGTGATCGTGATTGTGTGATCGTGATTGTGTGATCGTGATTGTGTGATCGTGATTGTGGGATTGTGACTGTGTGATTGTGTGATCGTGATTGTGTGAACGTGATTGTGTGATCGTGATTGTGTGGCCGTGATTGTGTGATCGTGATTGTGCGATCGTGTTTGTGTGATCGTGATTGTGTGCTCGTGATTGTGTGATCGTGATTGTGTGATCCTGTTTGTGTGATCGTGATTGTGATTGAGATTGTGTGATTGTGATTGTGTGATTGTGATTGCGTGATTGTGATTGTGTGATTGTGATTGTGATTGTGATTGTGATTGTGATTGTGATTGTGATTGTGATTGTGATTGTGATTGTGATTGTGATTGTGATTGTGATTGTGATTGTGATTGTGTGATTGTGATTGTGTGATTGTGATGGTGTGATTGTGATTGTGTGATTGTGATTGTGTGATTGTGATTGTGTGATTGTGATTGTGTGATTGTGATTGTGTGATTGTGATTGTGTGACTGTGATTGTGGGATTGTGATTGTGGGATTGTGATTATGGGATTGTGACTATGTGATTGAGTGATTGTGACTGTGTGATCGTGATTGTGGGATTGTGACTGTGTGATTGTGTGATCGTGATTGTGTGATCGTGATTGTGTGATCGTGATTGTGTGGCCGTGATTGTGTGATCGTGATTGTGCGATCGTGTTTGTGTGATCGTGATTGTGTGATCGTGATTGTGTGATCGTGACTGTGTGATCGTGATTGTGTGATTGTGTTATTGTGAGTGTGTTATTGTGATTGTGTGATTGTGATTGTGTGATCGTGACTGTGTGATCGTGATTGTGTGATCGCGATTGTGGGATTGTGACTGTGTGATTGTGTGAGCGTGATTGTGATTGTGTGATTGTGATTATGTGATTGTGATTGTGATTGTGTGATTGTGATTGTGTGATTGTGATTGTGTGATTGTGATTGTGATTGTGATTGTGATTGTGATTGTGATTGTGATTGTGATTGTGATTGTGATTGTGATTGTGTGATTGTGATTGTGTGATTGTGATGGTGTGATTGTGATTGTGTGATTGTGATTGTGTGATTGTGATTGTGTGATTGTGATTGTGTGATTGTGATTGTGTGATTGTGATTGTGTGATTGTGATTGTGTGACTGTGATTGTGGGATTGTGATTGTGGGATTGTGATTATGGGATTGTGACTATGTGATTGAGTGATTGTGACTGTGTGATTGTGATTGTGTGATTGTGATTGTGTGATTGTGATTGTGTGATTGTGATTGTGTGATTGTGATTGTGTGATTGTGATTGTGTGATTGTGATTGTGTGATTGTGATTGTGTGATTGTGATTGTGTGATTGTGATTGTGTGATTGTGATTGTGTGATTGTGATTGTGTGATTGTGATTGTGTGATTGTGATTGTGTTATTGTGATTGTGTTATTGTGATTGTGTGATTGTGATTGTGTGATCGTGACTGTGTGATCGTGATTGTGGGATTGTGACTGTGTGATTGTGTGATCGTGATTGTGATTTTGTTATTGTGATTGTGTGATTGTGATTGCGTGATTGTGACTGTGTGATCCTGATTGTGAGATCGTTATTGTGGGATTGTGATTATGGGATTGTGACTGTGTGATTGAGTGATTGTGATTGTGTGATCGTGATTGTGTGATCGTGATTGTGTGATCGTGATTGTGTGATCGTGATTGTGTGATTGTGTTACTGTGATTGTGTTATTGTGATTGTGTGATTGTGATTGTGTGATCGTGACTGTGTGATCGTGTTTGTGTGATCGTGATTGTGGGTTTGTGACTGTGTGATTGTGTGATTGTGATTGTGTGATTGTGATTGTGTGATTGTGATTGTGTGATTGTGATTGTGTGATTGTGATTGTGTGATTGTGATTGTGTGATTGTGATTGTGTGATTGTGATTGTGTGATTGTGATTGTGTGACTGTGATTGTGGGATTGTGATTGTGGGATTGTGATTATGGGATTGTGACTATGTGATTGAGTGATTGTGACTGTGTGATTGTGATTGTGTGATTGTGATTGTGTGATTGTGATTGTGTGATCGTGACTGTGTGATCGTGATTGTGGGATTGAGACTGTGTGATTGTGTGATCGTGATTGTGATTTTGTTATTGTGATTGTGTGATTGTGATTGCGTGATTGTGACTGTGTGATCCTGATTGTGAGATCGTTATTGTGGGATTGTGATTATGGGATTGTGACTGTGTGATTGAGTGATTGTGATTGTGTGATCGTGATTGTGTGATCGTGATTGTGTGATCGTGATTGTGTGATCGTGATTGTGTGATTGTGATTGTGTGATTGTGATTGTGTGATTGTGATTGTGTGATTGTGATTGTGTGATTGTGATTGTGTGATTGTGATTGTGTGATTGTGATTGTGTGATTGTGATTGTGTGATTGTGATTGTGTGATTGTGATTGTGTGATTGTGATTGTGTGATTGTGATTGTGTTATTGTGATTGTGTTATTGTGATTGTGTGATTGTGATTGTGTGATCGTGACTGTGTGATCGTGATTGTGGGATTGTGACTGTGTGATTGTGTGATCGTGATTGTGATTTTGTTATTGTGATTGTGTGATTGTGATTGCGTGATTGTGACTGTGTGATCCTGATTGTGAGATCGTTATTGTGGGATTGTGATTATGGGATTGTGACTGTGTGATTGAGTGATTGTGATTGTGTGATCGTGATTGTGTGATCGTGATTGTGTGATCGTGATTGTGTGATCGTGATTGTGTGATCGTGATTGTGTGATTGTGTTACTGTGATTGTGTTATTGTGATTGTGTGATTGTGATTGTGTGATCGTGACTGTGTGATCGTGTTTGTGTGATCGTGATTGTGGGTTTGTGACTGTGTGATTGTGTGATTGTGATTGTGTGATTGTGATTGTGTGATTGTGATTGTGTGATTGTGATTGTGTGATTGTGATTGTGTGATTGTGATTGTGTGATTGTGATTGTGTGATTGTGATTGTGTGATTGTGATTGTGTGATTGTGATTGTGTGATTGTGATTGTGTGATTGTGATTGTGTGACTGTGATTGTGGGATTGTGATTGTGGGATTGTGATTATGGGATTGTGACTATGTGATTGAGTGATTGTGACTGTGTGATTGTGATTGTGTGATTGTGACTGTGTGATTGTGATTGTGTGATTGTGATTGTGTGATTGTGATTGTGTGATTGTGATTGTGTGATTGTGATTGTGTGATTGTGATTGTGTGATTGTGATTGTGTGATTGTGATTGTGTGATTGTGATTGTGTGATTGTGATTGTGTGATTGTGATTGTGTGATTGTGATTGTGTGATTGTGATTGTGTGATTGTGATTGTGTGATTGTGATTGTGTGACTGTGATTGTGTGATTGTGATTGTGTGATTGTGATTGTGTGATTGTGATTGTGTGATTGTGATTGTGTGATTGTGATTGTGTGATTGTGATTGTGTGATTGTGATTGTGTGATTGTGATTGTGTGATTGTGATTGTGTGATTGTGATTGTGTGATTGTGATTGTGTGATTGTGATTGTGTGATTGTGATTGTGTGATTGTGATTGTGTGATTGTGATTGTGTGATTGTGATTGTGTGATTGTGATTGTGTGATTGTGATTGTGTGATTGTGATTGTGTGATTGTGATTGTGTGATTGTGATTGTGTGATTGTGATTGTGTGATTGTGATTGTGTGATTGTGATTGTGTGATTGTGATTGTGTGATTGTGATTGTGTGATTGTGATTGTGTGATTGTGATTGTGTGATTGTGATTGTGTGATTGTGATTGTGTGATTGTGATTGTGTGATTGTGATTGTGTGATTGTGATTGTGTGATTGTGATTGTGTGATTGTGATTGTGTGATTGTGATTGTGTGATTGTGATTGTGTGATTGCGATTGTGTGGTTGTGATTGTGTGATTGTGATTGTGTGATCGTGACTGTGTGATCGTATTTGTGTGATCGTGATTGTGGGTTTGTCACTGTGTGATTGTGTTATTGTGATTGTGTGATTGCGATTGTGTGATTGTGATTGTGTGACTGTGTGATTGTGACTGTGTGACAGTGTGATTGTGATTCTGTGATCGTGATTGTGTGGTCGTGATTGTGGGATTGTGACTGTGTGATTGTGTGATCGTGATTGTGATTGTGTTATTGTGATTGTGTGATTGTGATTGCGTGATTGTGATTGTGTGATCGTGACTGTGTGATCGTGATTGTGTGATCGTGATTGTGCGATTGTGATTGTGATTGTGTGACTGTGTGATTGTGACTGTGTGACAGTGTGATTGTGATTGTGTGATCGTGATTGTGTGGTCGTGGTTGTGTGATTGTGTTTGTGTGATTGTTGTTGTGATTGTGATTGAGTGACTGTGTGATTGTGATTGTGTGATCGTGATTGTGTGATCGTGATTGTGTGATCGTGATTGTGTGATCGTGATTGTGTGATCGTGATTGTGGGATTGTGACTGTGTGATTGTGTGATCGTGATTGTGTGATCCTGTTTGTGTGATCGTGATTGTGATTGAGATTGTGTGATTGTGATTGTGTGATTGTGATTGCGTGATTGTGATTGTGTGATGTGATTGTGATTGTGATTGTGATTGTGATTGTGATTGTGATTGTGATTGTGATTGTGATTGTGATTGTGATTGTGATTGTGTGATCGTGACTGTGTGATCGTGATTGTGTGATCGTGATTGTAGGATTGTGACTGTGTGATTGTGTGATCGTGATTGTGATTGTCTTATTGTGATTGTGTGATTGTGATTGCGTGATTGTGATTGTGTGATCGTGATTGTGTGCTCGTGATTGTGTGATCGTGATTGTGTGATCGTGATTGTGTGATCGTGATTGTGGGATTGTGACTGTGTGATTGTGTGATCGTGATTGTGATTGTGTTATTGTGATTGTGTGATCGTGATTGTGTGATCGTGATTGTGGGATTGTGACTGTGTGATTGTGTGATCGTGATTGTGTGATCGTGATTGTGTGATCGTGATTGTGTGGCCGTGATTGTGTGATCGTGATTGTGCGATCGTGTTTGTGTGATCGTGATTGTGTGATCGTGATTGTGTGATCGTGACTGTGTGATCGTGATTGTGTGATTGTGTTATTGTGAGTGTGTTATTGTGATTGTGTGATTGTGATTGTGTGATCGTGACTGTGTGATCGTGATTGTGTGATCGTGATTGTGGGATTGTGACTGTGTGATTGTGTGAGCGTGATTGTGATTGTGTGATTGTGATTATGTGATTGTGATTGTGATTGTGTGATTGTGATTATGTGATTGTGATTGTGATTGTGTGATTGTGATTGTGTGATTGTGATTGTGTGATTGTGATTGTGTGATTGTGATTGTGTGATTGTGATTGTGATTGTGATTGTGATTGTGATTGTGATTGTGATTGTGATTGTGATTGTGATTGTGATTGTGATTGTGATTGTGATTGTGATTGTGTGATTGTGATTGTGTGATTGTGATGTTGTGATTGTGATTGTGTGATTGTGATTGTGTGATTGTGATTGTGTGATTGTGATTGTGTGATTGTGATTGTGTGATTGTGATTGTGTGATTGTGATTGTGTGACTGTGATTGTGGGATTGTGATTGAGGGATTGTGATTATGGGAGTGTGACTATGTGATTGAGTGATTGTGACTGTGTGATTGTGATTGTGTGATTGTGATTGTGTGATTGTGATTGTGTGATTGTGATTGTGTGATTGTGATTGTGTGATTGTGATTGTGTGATTGTGATTGTGTGATTGTGATTGTGTGATTGTGATTGTGTGATCGTGACTGTGTGATCGTGATTGTGTGATCGTGATTGTGCGATTGTGATTGTGATTGTGTGACTGTGTGATTGTGACTGTGTGACAGTGTGATTGTGATTGTGTGATCGTGATTGTGTGGTCGTGATTGTGTGATTGTGTGATTGTGTTTGTGTGATTGTGATTGTGTGATTGTGTTTGTGTGATTGTTGTTGTGATTGTGATTGAGTGACTGTGTGATTGTGATTGTGTGATCGTGATTGTGTGATCGTGATTGTGGGTTTGTGATTATGGGATTGTGACTATGTGATTGAGTGATTGTGACTGTGTGATTGTGATTGTGTGATTGTGATTGTGTGATTGTGATTGTGTGATTGTGATTGTGTGATTGTGATTGTGTGATTGTGATTGTGTGATTGTGATTGTGTGATTGTGATTGTGTGATTGTGATAGTGTGATTGTGTGATTGTGATTGTGTGATTGTGATTGTGTGATTGTGATTGTGTGATTGTGATTGTGTGATTGTGATTGTGTGATTGTGATTGTGTGATTGTGATTGTGTGACTGTGATTGTGTGATTGTGATTGTGTGATTGTGATTGTGTGATTGTGATTGCGTGATTGTGATTGCGTGATTGTGATTGCGTGATTGTGATTGCGTGATTGTGATTGCGTGATTGTGATTGCGTGATTGTGATTGCGTGATTGTGATTGTGTGATTGTGATTGTGTGATTGTGTGATTGTGATTGTGTGATCGTGATTGTGTGATCGTGACTGTGTGATCGTGACTGTGTGATCGTGATTGTGTGATCGTGATTGTGTGATTGTGATTGTGTGATTGTGATTGTGTGATTGTGATTGTGTGATTGTGATTGTGTGATTGTGATTGTGTGATTGTGATTGTGTGATTGTGATTGTGTGATTGTGATTGTGTGATTGTGATTGTGTGATTGTGATTGTGTGATTGTGATTGTGTGATTGTGATTGTGTGATTGTGATTGTGTGATTGTGTGATTGTGATTGTGTGATTGTGATTGTGTGATTGTGATTGTGTGATTGTGATTGTGTGATTGTGATTGTGTGATTGTGATTGTGTGATTGTGATTGTGTGATTGTGATTGTGTGATTGTGATTGTGTGATTGTGATTGTGTGATTGTGATTGTGTGATTGTGATTGTGTGATTGTGATTGTGTGATTGTGATTGTGTGATTGTGATTGTGTGATTGTGATTGTGTGATTGTGATTGTGTGATTGTGATTGTGTGATTGTGATTGTGTGATTGTGATTGTGTGATTGTGATTGTGTGATTGTGATTGTGTGATTGTGATTGTGTGATTGTGATTGTGTGATTGTGATTGTGTGATTGTGATTGTGTGATTGTGATTGTGTGATTGTGATTGTGTGATTGTGATTGTGTGATTGTGATTGTGTGATTGTGATTGTGTGATTGTGATTGTGTGATTGTGATTGTGATTGTGATTGTGATTGTGATTGTGATTGTGATTGTGATTGTGATTGTGATTGTGATTGTGTGATTGTGATTGTGTGATTGTGATTGTGTGATTGTGATTGTGATTGTGATTGTGATTGTGATTGTGATTGTGATTGTGATTGTGATTGTGATTGTGATTGTGATTGTGTGATTGTGATTGTGTGATTGTGATGGTGTGATTGTGATTGTGTGATTGTGATTGTGTGATTGTGATTGTGTGATTGTGATTGTGTGATTGTGATTGTGTGATTGTGATTGTGTGATTGTGATTGTGTGATTGTGATTGTGTGACTGTGATTGTGGGATTGTGATTATGGGATTGTGACTATGTGATTGAGTGATTGTGACTGTGTGATTGTGATTGTGTGATTGTGATTGTGTGATTGTGATTGTGTGATTGTGATTGTGTGATTGTGATTGTGTGATTGTGATTGTGTGATTGTGATTGTGTGATTGTGATTGTGTGATTGTGATTGTGTGATTGTGATTGTGTGATTGTGATTGTGTGATTGTGATTGTGTTATTGTGATTGTGTTATTGTGATTGTGTGATTGTGATTGTGTGATCGTGACTGTGTGATCGTGATTGTGGGATTGTGACTGTGTGATTGTGTGATCGTGATTGTGATTTTGTTATTGTGATTGTGTGATTGTGATTGCGTGATTGTGACTGTGTGATCCTGATTGTGAGATCGTTATTGTGGGATTGTGATTATGGGATTGTGACTGTGTGATTGAGTGATTGTGATTGTGTGATCGTGATTGTGTGATCGTGATTGTGTGATCGTGATTGTGTGATCGTGATTGTGTGATCGTGATTGTGTGATCGTGATTGTGTGATCGTGATTGTGTGATCGTGATTGTGTGATCGTGATTGTGTGATCGTGATTGTGTGATTGTGTTACTGTGATTGTGTTATTGTGATTGTGTGATTGTGATTGTGTGATCGTGACTGTGTGATCGTGTTTGTGTGATCGTGATTGTGGGTTTGTGACTGTGTGATTGTGTGATTGTGATTGTGTGATTGTGATTGTGTGATTGTGATTGTGTGATTGTGATTGTGTGATTGTGATTGTGTGATTGTGATTGTGTGATTGTGATTGTGTGATTGTGATTGTGTGATTGTGATTGTGTGATTGTGATTGTGTGATTGTGATTGTGTGATTGTGATTGTGTGATTGTGATTGTGTGACTGTGATTGTGGGATTGTGATTGTGGGATTGTGATTATGGGATTGTGACTATGTGATTGAGTGATTGTGACTGTGTGATTGTGATTGTGTGATTGTGATTGTGTGATTGTGATTGTGTGATTGTGATTGTGTGATTGTGATTGTGTGATTGTGATTGTGTGATTGTGATTGTGTGATTGTGATTGTGTGATTGTGATTGTGTGATTGTGATTGTGTGATTGTGATTGTGTGATTGTGATTGTGTGATTGTGATTGTGTGATTGTGATTGTGTGATTGTGATTGTGTGATTGTGATTGTGTGATTGTGATTGTGTGACTGTGATTGTGTGACTGTGATTGTGTGACTGTGATTGTGTGATTGTGATTGTGTGATTGTGATTGTGTGATTGTGATTGTGTGATTGTGATTGTGTGATTGTGATTGTGTGATTGTGATTGTGTGATTGTGATTGTGTGATTGTGATTGTGTGGTTGTGATTGTGTGATTGTGATTGTGTGATTGTGATTGTGTGACTGTGATTGTGTGACTGTGATTGTGTGACTGTGATTGTGTGACTGTGATTGTGTGATTGTGATTGTGTGATTGTGATTGTGTGATTGTGATTGTGTGATTGTGATTGTGTGATTGTGATTGTGTGATTGTGATTGTGTGATTGTGATTGTGTGATTGTGATTGTGTGATTGTGATTGTGTGATTGTGATTGTGTGATTGTGATTGTGTGATTGTGATTGTGTGATTGTGATTGTGTGATTGTGATTGTGTGATTGTGATTGTGTGATTGCGATTGTGTGGTTGTGATTGTGTGATTGTGATTGTGTGATCGTGACTGTGTGATCGTATTTGTGTGATCGTGATTGTGGGTTTGTGACTGTGTGATTGTGTTATTGTGATTGTGTGATTGCGATTGTGTGATTGTGATTGTGTGACTGTGTGATTGTGACTGTGTGACAGTGTGATTGTGATTCTGTGATCGTGATTGTGTGGTCGTGATTGTGGGATTGTGACTGTGTGATTGTGTGATCGTGATTGTGATTGTGTTATTGTGATTGTGTGATTGTGATTGCGTGATTGTGATTGTGTGATCGTGACTGTGTGATCGTGATTGTGTGATCGTGATTGTGCGATTGTGATTGTGATTGTGTGACTGTGTGATTGTGACTGTGTGACAGTGTGATTGTGATTGTGTGATCGTGATTGTGTGGTCGTGGTTGTGTGATTGTGTTTGTGTGATTGTTGTTGTGATTGTGATTGAGTGACTGTGTGATTGTGATTGTGTGATCGTGATTGTGTGATCGTGATTGTGTGATCGTGATTGTGTGATCGTGATTGTGTGATCGTGATTGTGGGATTGTGACTGTGTGATTGTGTGATCGTGATTGTGTGATCGTGATTGTGTGATCGTGATTGTGTGGCCGTGATTGTGTGATCGTGATTGTGCGATCGTGTTTGTGTGATCGTGATTGTGTGCTCGTGATTGTGTGATCGTGATTGTGTGATCCTGTTTGTGTGATCGTGATTGTGATTGAGATTGTGTGATTGTGATTGTGTGATTGTGATTGCGTGATTGTGATTGTGTGATTGTGATTGTGTGATTGTGATTGTGTGATTGTGATTGTGTGATTGTGATTGTGTGATTGTGATTGTGTGATTGTGATTGTGTGATTGTGATTGTGTGATTGTGATTGTGTGATTGTGATTGTGTGATTGTGATTGTGTGATTGTGATTGTGTGATTGTGATTGTGTGATTGTGATTGTGTGATTGTGATTGTGTGATTGTGATTGTGTGATTGTGATTGTGTGATTGTGATTGTGTGATTGTGATTGTGTGATTGTGATTGTGTGATTGTGATTGTGTGATTGTGATTGTGTGATTGTGATTGTGTGATTGTGATTGTGTGATTGTGATTGTGTGATTGTGATTGTGTGATTGTGATTGTGTGATTGTGATTGTGTGATTGTGATTGTGTGATTGTGATTGTGTGATTGTGATTGTGTGATTGTGATTGTGTGATTGTGATTGTGTGATTGTGATTGTGTGATTGTGATTGTGTGATTGTGATTGTGTGATTGTGATTGTGTGATTGTGATTGTGTGATTGTGATTGTGTGATTGTGATTGTGTGATTGTGATTGTGTGATTGTGATTGTGTGATTGTGATTGTGTGATTGTGATTGTGTGATTGTGATTGTGTGATTGTGATTGTGTGATTGTGATTGTGTGATTGTGATTGTGTGATTGTGATTGTGTGATTGTGATTGTGTGATTGTGATTGTGTGATTGTGATTGTGTGATTGTGATTGTGTGATTGTGATTGTGTGATTGTGATTGTGTGATTGTGATTGTGTGATTGTGATTGTGTGATTGTGATTGTGTGATTGTGATTGTGTGATTGTGATTGTGTGATTGTGATTGTGTGATTGTGATTGTGTGATGGTGATTGTGTGATCGTGATTGTGTGATCGTGATTGTGTGATCGTGATTGTGTGATCGTGATTGTGTGATTGTGATTGTGTGATTGTGATTGTGTGATTGTGATTGTGTGATTGTGATTGTGTGATTGTGATTGTGTGATTGTGATTGTGTGATTGTGATTGTGTGATTGTGATTGTGTGATTGTGATTGTGTGATTGTGATTGTGTGATTGTGATTGTGTGATTGTGATTGTGCGATTGCGATTGTGTGGTTGTGATTGTGTGATTGTGATTGTGTGATCGTGACTGTGTGATCGTATTTGTGGGATCGTGATTGTGGGTTTGTGACTGTGTGATTGTGTTATTGTGATTGTGTGATTGCGATTGTGTGATTGTGATTGTGTGACTGTGTGATTGTGACTGTGTGACAGTGTGATTGTGATTCTGTGATCGTGATTGTGTGGTCGTGATTGTGGGATTGTGACTGTGTGATTGTGTGATCGTGATTGTGATTGTGTTATTGTGATTGTGTGATTGTGATTGCGTGATTGTGATTGTGTGATCGTGACTGTGTGATCGTGACTGTGTGATCGTGATTGTGCGATTGTGATTGTGATTGTGTGACTGTGTGATTGTGACTGTGTGACAGTGTGATTGTGATTGTGTGATCGTGATTGTGTGGTCGTGGTTGTGTGATTGTGTTTGTGTGATTGTTGTTGTGATTGTGATTGAGTGACTGTGTGATTGTGATTGTGTGATCGTGATTGTGTGATCGTGATTGTGTGATCGTGATTGTGTGATCGTGATTGTGGGATTGTGACTGTGTGATTGTGTGATCGTGATTGTGTGATCGTGATTGTGTGATCGTGATTGTGTGGCCGTGATTGTGTGATCGTGATTGTGCGATCGTGTTTGTGTGATCGTGATTGTGTGCTCGTGATTGTGTGATCGTGATTGTGTGATCCTGTTTGTGTGATCGTGATTGTGATTGAGATTGTGTGATTGTGATTGTGTGATTGTGATTGCGTGATTGTGATTGTGTGACTGTGATTGTGATTGTGATTGTGATTGTGATTGTGATTGTGATTGTGATTGTGATTGTGATTGTGATTGTGATTGTGATTGTGATTGTGATTGTGATTGTGATTGTGTGATTGTGATTGTGATTGTGTGATTGTGATTGTGTGATTGTGATTGTGTGATTGTGATTGTGTGATTGTGATTGTGTGACTGTGATTGTGTGATTGTGATTGTGTGACTGTGATTGTGGGATTGTGATTGTGGGATTGTGATTATGGGATTGTGACTATGTGATTGAGTGATTGTGACTGTGTGATTGTGATTGTGTGATTGTGATTGTGTGATTGTGATTGTGTGATTGTGATTGTGTGATTGTGATTGTGTGATTGTGATTGTGTGATTGTGATTGTGTGATTGTGATTGTGTGATTGTGATTGTGTGATTGTGATTGTGTGATTGTGATTGTGTGATTGTGATTGTGTGATTGTGATTGTGTGATTGTGATTGTGTGATTGTGATTGTGTGATTGTGATTGTGTGATTGTGATTGTGTGATTGTGATTGTGTGATTGTGATTGTGTGATTGTGATTGTGTGATTGTGATTGTGTGATTGTGATTGTGTGATTGTGATTGTGTGATTGTGATTGTGTGATTGTGATTGTGTGATTGTGATTGTGTGATTGTGATTGTGTGATTGTGATTGTGTGATTGTGATTGTGTGATTGTGATTGTGTGATTGTGATTGTGTGATTGTGATTGTGTGATTGTGATTGTGTGATTGTGATTGTGTGATTGTGATTGTGTGATTGTGATTGTGTGATTGTGATTGTGTGATTGTGATTGTGTGATTGTGATTGTGTGATTGTGATTGTGTGATTGTGATTGTGTGATTGTGATTGTGTGATTGTGATTGTGTGATTGTGATTGTGTGATAGTGATTGTGTGATTGTGATTGTGTGATTGTGATTGTGTGATTGTGATTGTGTGACTGTGATTGTGTGACTGTGATTGTGGGATTGTGACTGTGTGATCGTGATTGTGTGATCGTGATTGTGGGATTGTGATTATGGGATTGTGACTATGTGATTGAGTGATTGTGACTGTGTGATTGTGATTGTGTGATTGTGATTGTGTGATTGTGATTGTGTGATTGTGATTGTGTGATTGTGATTGTGTGATTGTGATTGTGTGATTGTGATTGTGTGATTGTGATTGTGTGATTGTGATTGTGTGATTGTGATTGTGTGATTGTGATTGTGTGATTGTGATTGTGTGATTGTGATTGTGTGATTGTGATTGTGTGATTGTGATTGTGTGATTGTGATTGTGTGATTGTGATTGTGTGATTGTGATTGTGTGATTGTGATTGTGTGATTGTGATTGTGTGATTGTGATTGTGTGATTGTGATTGTGTGATTGTGATTGTGTGATTGTGATTGTGTGATTGTGATTGTGTGATTGTGATTGTGTGATTGTGATTGTGTGATTGTGATTGTGTGATTGTGATTGTGTGATTGTGATTGTGTGATTGTGATTGTGTGATTGTGATTGTGTGATTGTGATTGTGTGATTGTGATTGTGTGATTGTGATTGTGTGATTGTGATTGTGTGATTGTGATTGTGTGATTGTGATTGTGTGATTGTGATTGTGTGATTGTGATTGTGTGATTGTGATTGTGTGATTGTGATTGTGTGATTGTGATTGTGTGATTGTGATTGTGTGATTGTGATTGTGTGATTGTGATTGTGTGATTGTGATTGTGTGATTGTGATTGTGTGATTGTGATTGTGTGATTGTGATTGTGTGATTGTGATTGTGTGATTGTGATTGTGTGATTGTGATTGTGTGATTGTGATTGTGTGATTGTGATTGTGTGATTGTGATTGTGTGATTGTGATTGTGTGATTGTGATTGTGTGATTGTGATTGTGTGATTGTGATTGTGTGATTGTGTGATTGTGATTGTGTGATTGTGATTGTGTGATTGTGATTGTGTGATTGTGATTGTGTGATTGTGATTGTGTGATTGTGATTGTGTGATTGTGATTGTGTGATTGTGATTGTGTGATTGTGATTGTGTGATTGTGATTGTGTGATTGTGATTGTGTGATTGTGATTGTGTGATTGTGATTGTGTGATTGTGATTGTGTGATTGTGATTGTGTGATTGTGATTGTGTGATTGTGATTGTGTGATTGTGATTGTGTGATTGTGATTGTGTGATTGTGATTGTGTGATTGTGATTGTGTGATTGTGATTGTGTGATTGTGATTGTGTGATTGTGATTGTGTGATTGTGATTGTGTGATTGTGATTGTGTGATTGTGATTGTGTGATTGTGATTGTGTGATTGTGATTGTGTGATTGTGATTGTGTGATTGTGATTGTGTGATTGTGATTGTGTGATTGTGATTGTGATTGTGTGATTGTGATTGTGTGATTGTGATTGTGTGATTGTGATTGTGTGATTGTGATTGTGTGATTGTGATTGTGTGATTGTGATTGTGTGATTGTGATTGTGTGATTGTGATTGTGTGATTGTGATTGTGTGATTGTGATTGTGTGATTGTGATTGTGTGATTGTGATTGTGTGATTGTGATTGTGTGATTGTGATTGTGTGATTGTGATTGTGTGATTGTGATTGTGTGATTGTGATTGTGTGATTGTGATTGTGTGATTGTGATTGTGTGATTGTGATTGTGTGATTGTGATTGTGTGATTGTGATTGTGTGATTGTGATTGTGTGATTGTGATTGTGTGATTGTGATTGTGTGATTGTGATTGTGTGATTGTGATTGTGTGATTGTGATTGTGTGATTGTGATTGTGTGATTGTGATTGTGTGATTGTGATTGTGTGATTGTGATTGTGTGATTGTGATTGTGTGATTGTGATTGTGTGATTGTGATTGTGTGATTGTGATTGTGTGATTGTGATTGTGTGATTGTGATTGTGTGATTGTGATTGTGTGATTGTGATTGTGTGATTGTGATTGTGTGATTGTGATTGTGTGATTGTGATTGTGTGATTGTGATTGTGTGATTGTGATTGTGTGATTGTGATTGTGTGATTGTGATTGTGTGATTGTGATTGTGTGATGGTGATTGTGTGATCGTGATTGTGTGATCGTGATTGTGTGATCGTGATTGTGTGATCGTGATTGTGTGATCGTGATTGTGTGATCGTGATTGTGTGATCGTGATTGTGTGATTGTGATTGTGTGATTGTGATTGTGTGATTGTGATTGTGTGATTGTGATTGTGTGATTGTGATTGTGTGATTGTGATTGTGTGATTGTGATTGTGCGATTGCGATTGTGTGGTTGTGATTGTGTGATTGTGATTGTGTGATCGTGACTGTGTGATCGTATTTGTGGGATCGTGATTGTGGGTTTGTGACTGTGTGATTGTGTTATTGTGATTGTGTGATTGCGATTGTGTGATTGTGATTGTGTGACTGTGTGATTGTGACTGTGTGACAGTGTGATTGTGATTCCGTGATCGTGATTGTGTGGTCGTGATTGTGGGATTGTGACTGTGTGATTGTGTGATCGTGATTGTGATTGTGTTATTGTGATTGTGTGATTGTGATTGCGTGATTGTGATTGTGTGATCGTGACTGTGTGATCGTGACTGTGTGATCGTGATTGTGCGATTGTGATTGTGATTGTGTGACTGTGTGATTGTGACTGTGTGACAGTGTGATTGTGATTGTGTGATCGTGATTGTGTGGTCGTGGTTGTGTGATTGTGTTTGTGTGATTGTTGTTGTGATTGTGATTGAGTGACTGTGTGATTGTGATTGTGTGATCGTGATTGTGTGATCGTGATTGTGTGATCGTGATTGTGTGATCGTGATTGTGGGATTGTGACTGTGTGATTGTGTGATCGTGATTGTGTGATCGTGATTGTGTGATCGTGATTGTGTGGCCGTGATTGTGTGATCGTGATTGTGCGATCGTGTTTGTGTGATCGTGATTGTGTGCTCGTGATTGTGTGATCGTGATTGTGTGATCCTGTTTGTGTGATCGTGATTGTGATTGAGATTGTGTGATTGTGATTGTGTGATTGTGATTGCGTGATTGTGATTGTGTGACTGTGATTGTGATTGTGATTGTGATTGTGATTGTGATTGTGATTGTGATTGTGATTGTGATTGTGATTGTGATTGTGATTGTGATTGTGATTGTGATTGTGATTGTGATTGTGATTGTGTGATTGTGATTGTGATTGTGTGATTGTGATTGTGTGATTGTGATTGTGTGATTGTGATTGTGTGATTGTGATTGTGTGACTGTGATTGTGTGATTGTGATTGTGTGACTGTGATTGTGGGATTGTGATTGTGGGATTGTGATTATGGGATTGTGACTATGTGATTGAGTGATTGTGACTGTGTGATTGTGATTGTGTGATTGTGATTGTGTGATTGTGATTGTGTGATTGTGATTGTGTGATTGTGATTGTGTGATTGTGATTGTGTGATTGTGATTGTGTGATTGTGATTGTGTGATTGTGATTGTGTGATTGTGATTGTGTGATTGTGATTGTGTGATTGTGATTGTGTGATTGTGATTGTGTGATTGTGTGATTGTGATTGTGTGATTGTGATTGTGTGATTGTGATTGTGTGATTGTGATTGTGTGATTGTGATTGTGTGATTGTGATTGTGTGATTGTGATTGTGTGATTGTGATTGTGTGATTGTGATT
The DNA here is from genome assembly GCF_050947335.1 of Megachile rotundata. Classification (NCBI taxonomy): domain Eukaryota; kingdom Metazoa; phylum Arthropoda; class Insecta; order Hymenoptera; family Megachilidae; genus Megachile; species Megachile rotundata. The sequence continues at coordinate 300,346 of NW_027473334.1, read as the reverse complement.
GTGTGATTGTGATTGTGTGATTGTGATTGTGTGATTGTGATTGTGTGATTGTGATTGTGTGATTGTGATTGTGTGATTGTGATTGTGTGATTGTGATTGTGTGATTGTGATTGTGTGATTGTGATTGTGTGATTGTGATTGTGTGATTGTGATTGTGTGATTGTGATTGTGTGATTGTGATTGTGTGATTGTGATTGTGTGATTGTGATTGTGTGATTGTGATTGTGTGATAGTGATTGTGTGATTGTGATTGTGTGATTGTGATTGTGTGATTGTGATTGTGTGACTGTGATTGTGTGACTGTGATTGTGGGATTGTGACTGTGTGATCGTGATTGTGTGATCGTGATTGTGGGATTGTGATTATGGGATTGTGACTATGTGATTGAGTGATTGTGACTGTGTGATTGTGATTGTGTGATTGTGATTGTGTGATTGTGATTGTGTGATTGTGATTGTGTGATTGTGATTGTGTGATTGTGATTGTGTGATTGTGATTGTGTGATTGTGATTGTGTGATTGTGATTGTGTGATTGTGATTGTGTGATTGTGATTGTGTGATTGTGATTGTGTGATTGTGATTGTGTGATTGTGATTGTGTGATTGTGATTGTGTGATTGTGATTGTGTGATTGTGATTGTGTGATTGTGATTGTGTGATTGTGATTGTGTGATTGTGATTGTGTGATTGTGATTGTGTGATTGTGATTGTGTGATTGTGATTGTGTGATTGTGATTGTGTGATTGTGATTGTGTGATTGTGATTGTGTGATTGTGATTGTGTGATTGTGATTGTGTGATTGTGATTGTGTGATTGTGATTGTGTGATTGTGATTGTGTGATTGTGATTGTGTGATTGTGATTGTGTGATTGTGATTGTGTGATTGTGATTGTGTGATTGTGATTGTGTGATTGTGATTGTGTGATTGTGATTGTGTGATTGTGATTGTGTGATTGTGATTGTGTGATTGTGATTGTGTGATTGTGATTGTGTGATTGTGATTGTGTGATTGTGATTGTGTGATTGTGATTGTGTGATTGTGATTGTGTGATTGTGATTGTGTGATTGTGATTGTGTGATTGTGATTGTGTGATTGTGATTGTGTGATTGTGATTGTGTGATTGTGATTGTGTGATTGTGATTGTGTGATTGTGATTGTGTGATTGTGATTGTGTGATTGTGATTGTGTGATTGTGATTGTGTGATTGTGATTGTGTGATTGTGATTGTGTGATTGTGATTGTGTGATTGTGATTGTGTGATTGTGATTGTGTGATTGTGATTGTGTGATTGTGATTGTGTGATTGTGATTGTGTGATTGTGTGATTGTGTGATTGTGTGATTGTGATTGTGTGATTGTGATTGTGTGATTGTGATTGTGTGATTGTGATTGTGTGATTGTGATTGTGTGATTGTGATTGTGTGATTGTGATTGTGTGATTGTGATTGTGTGATTGTGATTGTGTGATTGTGATTGTGTGATTGTGATTGTGTGATTGTGATTGTGTGATTGTGATTGTGTGATTGTGATTGTGTGATTGTGATTGTGTGATTGTGATTGTGTGATTGTGATTGTGTGATTGTGATTGTGTGATTGTGATTGTGTGATTGTGATTGTGTGATTGTGATTGTGTGATTGTGATTGTGTGATTGTGATTGTGTGATTGTGATTGTGTGATTGTGATTGTGTGATTGTGATTGTGTGATTGTGATTGTGTGATTGTGATTGTGTGATTGTGATTGTGTGATTGTGATTGTGTGATTGTGATTGTGTGATTGTGATTGTGTGATTGTGATTGTGTGATTGTGATTGTGTGATTGTGATTGTGTGATTGTGATTGTGTGATTGTGATTGTGTGATTGTGATTGTGTGATTGTGATTGTGTGATTGTGATTGTGTGATTGTGATTGTGTGATTGTGATTGTGTGATTGTGATTGTGTGATTGTGATTGTGTGATTGTGATTGTGTGATTGTGATTGTGTGATTGTGATTGTGTGATTGTGATTGTGTGATTGTGATTGTGTGATTGTGATTGTGTGATTGTGATTGTGTGATTGTGATTGTGTGATTGTGATTGTGTGATTGTGATTGTGTGATTGTGATTGTGTGATTGTGATTGTGTGATTGTGATTGTGTGATTGTGATTGTGTGATTGTGATTGTGTGATTGTGATTGTGTGATTGTGATTGTGTGATTGTGATTGTGTGATTGTGATTGTGTGATTGTGATTGTGTGATTGTGATTGTGTGATTGTGATTGTGTGATTGTGATTGTGTGATTGTGATTGTGTGATTGTGATTGTGTGATTGTGATTGTGTGATTGTGATTGTGTGATTGTGATTGTGTGATTGTGATTGTGTGATTGTGATTGTGTGATTGTGATTGTGTGATTGTGATTGTGTGATTGTGATTGTGTGATTGTGATTGTGATTGTGTGATTGTGATTGTGTGATTGTGATTGTGTGATTGTGATTGTGTGATTGTGATTGTGTGATTGTGATTGTGTGATTGTGATTGTGTGATAGTGATTGTGTGATTGTGATTGTGTGATTGCGATTGTGTGGTTGTGATTGTGTGATTGTGATTGTGTGATCGTGACTGTGTGATCGTATTTGTGTGATCGTGATTGTGGGTTTGTGACTGTGTGATTGTGTTATTGTGATTGTGTGATTGCGATTGTGTGATTGTGATTGTGTGACTGTGTGATTGTGACTGTGTGACAGTGTGATTGTGATTGTGTGATCGTGATTGTGTGGTCGTGGTTGTGTGATTGTGTTTGTGTGATTGTTGTTGTGATTGTGATTGAGTGACTGTGTGATTGTGATTGTGTGATCGTGATTGTGTGATCGTGATTGTGTGATCGTGATTGTGTGATCGTGATTGTGTGATCGTGATTGTGTGATCGTGATTGTGGGATTGTGACTGTGTGATTGTGTGATCGTGATTGTGTGAACGTGATTGTGTGATCGTGATTGTGTGGCCGTGATTGTGTGATCGTGATTGTGCGATCGTGTTTGTGTGATCGTGATTGTGTGCTCGTGATTGTGTGATCGTGATTGTGTGATCCTGTTTGTGTGATCGTGATTGTGATTGAGATTGTGTGATTGTGATTGTGTGATTGTGATTGCGTGATTGTGATTGTGTGATTGTGATTGTGATTGTGATTGTGATTGTGATTGTGATTGTGATTGTGATTGTGATTGTGATTGTGATTGTGTGATTGTGATTGTGTGATTGTGATGGTGTGATTGTGATTGTGTGATTGTGATTGTGTGATTGTGATTGTGTGATTGTGATTGTGTGATTGTGATTGTGTGATTGTGATTGTGTGACTGTGATTGTGGGATTGTGATTGTGGGATTGTGATTATGGGATTGTGACTATGTGATTGAGTGATTGTGACTGTGTGATTGTGATTGTGTGATTGTGATTGTGTGATTGTGATTGTGTGATTGTGATTGTGGGATTGTGACTGTGTGATCGTGATTGTGTGATCGTGATTGTGGGATTGTGATTATGGGATTGTGACTATGTGATTGAGTGATTGTGACTGTGTGATTGTGATTGTGTGATTGTGATTGTGTGATTGTGATTGTGTGATTGTGATTGTGTGATTGTGATTGTGTGATTGTGATTGTGTGATTGTGATTGTGTGATTGTGATTGTGTGATTGTGATTGTGTGATTGTGATTGTGTGATTGTGATTGTGTGATTGTGATTGTGTGATTGTGATTGTGTGATTGTGATTGTGTGATTGTGATTGTGTGATTGTGATTGTGTGATTGTGATTGTGTGATTGTGATTGTGTGATTGTGATTGTGTGATTGTGATTGTGTGATTGTGATTGTGTGATTGTGATTGTGTGATTGTGATTGTGATTGTGATTGTGTGATTGTGATTGTGTGATTGTGATTGTGATTGTGTGATTGTGATTGTGTGATTGTGATTGTGTGATTGTGATTGTGTGATTGTGATTGTGTGATTGTGATTGTGTGATTGTGATTGTGTGATTGTGAGTGTGTGATTGTGATTGTGTGATTGTGATTGTGTGATTGTGATTGTGTGATTGTGATTGTGTGATTGTGATTGTGTGATTGTGATTGTGTGATTGTGATTGTGTGATTGTGATTGTGTGATTGTGATTGTGTGATTGTGATTGTGTGATTGTGATTGTGTGATTGTGATTGTGTGATTGTGATTGTGTGATTGTGATTGTGTGATTGTGATTGTGTGATTGTGATTGTGTGATTGTGATTGTGTGATTGTGATTGTGTGATTGTGATTGTGTGATTGTGATTGTGTGATTGTGATTGTGTGATTGTGATTGTGTGATCGTAATTGTGTGATCGTGATTGTGGGTTTGTGACTGTGTGATTGTGTTATTGTGATTGTGTGATTGCGATTGTGTGATTGTGATTGTGTGATTGTGATTGTGTGACTGTGTGATTGTGACTGTGTGACAGTGTGATTGTGATTGTGTGATCGTGATTGTGTGGTCGTGGTTGTGTGATTGTGTTTGTGTGATTGTTGTTGTGATTGTGATTGAGTGACTGTGTGATTGTGATTGTGTGATCGTGATTGTGTGATCGTGATTGTGTGATCGTGATTGTGTGATCGTGATTGTGTGATCGTGATTGTGTGATCGTGATTGTGGGATTGTGACTGTGTGATTGTGTGATCGTGATTGTGTGAACGTGATTGTGTGATCGTGATTGTGTGGCCGTGATTGTGTGATCGTGATTGTGCGATCGTGTTTGTGTGATCGTGATTGTGTGCTCGTGATTGTGTGATCGTGATTGTGTGATCCTGTTTGTGTGATCGTGATTGTGATTGAGATTGTGTGATTGTGATTGTGTGATTGTGATTGCGTGATTGTGATTGTGTGATTGTGATTGTGATTGTGATTGTGATTGTGATTGTGATTGTGATTGTGATTGTGATTGTGATTGTGATTGTGATTGTGATTGTGATTGTGATTGTGTGATTGTGATTGTGTGATTGTGATGGTGTGATTGTGATTGTGTGATTGTGATTGTGTGATTGTGATTGTGTGATTGTGATTGTGTGATTGTGATTGTGTGATTGTGATTGTGTGACTGTGATTGTGGGATTGTGATTGTGGGATTGTGATTATGGGATTGTGACTATGTGATTGAGTGATTGTGACTGTGTGATCGTGATTGTGGGATTGTGACTGTGTGATTGTGTGATCGTGATTGTGTGATCGTGATTGTGTGATCGTGATTGTGTGGCCGTGATTGTGTGATCGTGATTGTGCGATCGTGTTTGTGTGATCGTGATTGTGTGATCGTGATTGTGTGATCGTGACTGTGTGATCGTGATTGTGTGATTGTGTTATTGTGAGTGTGTTATTGTGATTGTGTGATTGTGATTGTGTGATCGTGACTGTGTGATCGTGATTGTGTGATCGCGATTGTGGGATTGTGACTGTGTGATTGTGTGAGCGTGATTGTGATTGTGTGATTGTGATTATGTGATTGTGATTGTGATTGTGTGATTGTGATTGTGTGATTGTGATTGTGTGATTGTGATTGTGATTGTGATTGTGATTGTGATTGTGATTGTGATTGTGATTGTGATTGTGATTGTGATTGTGATTGTGTGATTGTGATTGTGTGATTGTGATGGTGTGATTGTGATTGTGTGATTGTGATTGTGTGATTGTGATTGTGTGATTGTGATTGTGTGATTGTGATTGTGTGATTGTGATTGTGTGATTGTGATTGTGTGACTGTGATTGTGGGATTGTGATTGTGGGATTGTGATTATGGGATTGTGACTATGTGATTGAGTGATTGTGACTGTGTGATTGTGATTGTGTGATTGTGATTGTGTGATTGTGATTGTGTGATTGTGATTGTGTGATTGTGATTGTGTGATTGTGATTGTGTGATTGTGATTGTGTGATTGTGATTGTGTGATTGTGATTGTGTGATTGTGATTGTGTGATTGTGATTGTGTGATTGTGATTGTGTGATTGTGATTGTGTGATTGTGATTGTGTTATTGTGATTGTGTTATTGTGATTGTGTGATTGTGATTGTGTGATCGTGACTGTGTGATCGTGATTGTGGGATTGTGACTGTGTGATTGTGTGATCGTGATTGTGATTTTGTTATTGTGATTGTGTGATTGTGATTGCGTGATTGTGACTGTGTGATCCTGATTGTGAGATCGTTATTGTGGGATTGTGATTATGGGATTGTGACTGTGTGATTGAGTGATTGTGATTGTGTGATCGTGATTGTGTGATCGTGATTGTGTGATCGTGATTGTGTGATCGTGATTGTGTGATCGTGATTGTGTGATTGTGTTACTGTGATTGTGTTATTGTGATTGTGTGATTGTGATTGTGTGATCGTGACTGTGTGATCGTGTTTGTGTGATCGTGATTGTGGGTTTGTGACTGTGTGATTGTGTGATTGTGATTGTGTGATTGTGATTGTGTGATTGTGATTGTGTGATTGTGATTGTGTGATTGTGATTGTGTGATTGTGATTGTGTGATTGTGATTGTGTGATTGTGATTGTGTGACTGTGATTGTGGGATTGTGATTGTGGGATTGTGATTATGGGATTGTGACTATGTGATTGAGTGATTGTGACTGTGTGATTGTGATTGTGTGATTGTGATTGTGTGATTGTGATTGTGTGATTGTGATTGTGTGATTGTGATTGTGTGATTGTGATTGTGTGATTGTGATTGTGTGATTGTGATTGTGTGATTGTGATTGTGTGATTGTGATTGTGTGATTGTGATTGTGTGATTGTGATTGTGTGATTGTGATTGTGTGATTGTGATTGTGTGATTGTGATTGTGTGATTGTGATTGTGTGATTGTGATTGTGTGACTGTGATTGTGTGATTGTGATTGTGTGATTGTGATTGTGTGATTGTGATTGTGTGATTGTGATTGTGTGATTGTGATTGTGTGATTGTGATTGTGTGATTGTGATTGTGTGATTGTGATTGTGTGATTGTGATTGTGTGATTGTGATTGTGTGATTGTGATTGTGTGATTGTGATTGTGTGATTGTGATTGTGTGATTGTGATTGTGTTATTGTGATTGTGTTATTGTGATTGTGTGATTGTGATTGTGTGATCGTGACTGTGTGATCGTGATTGTGGGATTGTGACTGTGTGATTGTGTGATCGTGATTGTGATTTTGTTATTGTGATTGTGTGATTGTGATTGCGTGATTGTGACTGTGTGATCCTGATTGTGACATCGTTATTGTGGGATTGTGATTATGGGATTGTGACTGTGTGATTGAGTGATTGTGATTGTGTGATCGTGATTGTGTGATCGTGATTGTGTGATCGTGATTGTGTGATCGTGATTGTGTGATCGTGATTGTGTGATTGTGTTACTGTGATTGTGTTATTGTGATTGTGTGATTGTGATTGTGTGATCGTGACTGTGTGATCGTGTTTGTGTGATCGTGATTGTGGGTTTGTGACTGTGTGATTGTGTGATTGTGATTGTGTGATTGTGATTGTGTGATTGTGATTGTGTGATTGTGATTGTGTGATTGTGATTGTGTGATTGTGATTGTGTGATTGTGATTGTGTGACTGTGATTGTGGGATTGTGATTGTGGGATTGTGATTATGGGATTGTGACTATGTGATTGAGTGATTGTGACTGTGTGATTGTGATTGTGTGATTGTGATTGTGTGATTGTGATTGTGTGATTGTGATTGTGGGATTGTGACTGTGTGATCGTGATTGTGTGATCGTGATTGTGGGATTGTGATTATGGGATTGTGACTATGTGATTGAGTGATTGTGACTGTGTGATTGTGATTGTGTGATTGTGATTGTGTGATTGTGATTGTGTGATTGTGATTGTGTGATTGTGATTGTGTGATTGTGATTGTGTGATTGTGATTGTGTGATTGTGATTGTGTGATTGTGATTGTGTGATTGTGATTGTGTGATTGTGATTGTGTGATTGTGATTGTGTGATTGTGATTGTGTGATTGTGATTGTGTGATTGTGATTGTGTGATTGTGATTGTGTGATTGTGATTGTGTGATTGTGATTGTGTGATTGTGATTGTGTGATTGTGATTGTGTGATTGTGATTGTGTGATTGTGATTGTGTGATTGTGATTGTGTGATTGTGATTGTGTGATTGTGATTGTGTGATTGTGATTGTGTGATTGTGATTGTGTGATTGTGATTGTGATTGTGTGATTGTGATTGTGTGATTGTGATTGTGTGATTGTGATTGTGTGATTGTGATTGTGTGATTGTGATTGTGTGATTGTGATTGTGTGATTGTGAGTGTGTGATTGTGATTGTGTGATTGTGATTGTGTGATTGTGATTGTGTGATTGTGATTGTGTGATTGTGATTGTGTGATTGTGATTGTGTGATTGTGATTGTGTGATTGTGATTGTGTGATTGTGATTGTGTGATTGTGATTGTGTGATTGTGATTGTGTGATTGTGATTGTGTGATTGTGATTGTGTGATTGTGATTGTGTGATTGTGATTGTGTGATTGTGATTGTGTGATTGTGATTGTGTGATTGTGATTGTGTGATTGTGATTGTGTGATTGTGATTGTGTGATTGTGATTGTGTGATCGTAATTGTGTGATCGTGATTGTGGGTTTGTGACTGTGTGATTGTGTTATTGTGATTGTGTGATTGCGATTGTGTGATTGTGATTGTGTGATTGTGATTGTGTGACTGTGTGATTGTGACTGTGTGACAGTGTGATTGTGATTGTGTGATCGTGATTGTGTGGTCGTGGTTGTGTGATTGTGTTTGTGTGATTGTTGTTGTGATTGTGATTGAGTGACTGTGTGATTGTGATTGTGTGATCGTGATTGTGTGATCGTGATTGTGTGATCGTGATTGTGTGATCGTGATTGTGTGATCGTGATTGTGTGATCGTGATTGTGGGATTGTGACTGTGTGATTGTGTGATCGTGATTGTGTGAACGTGATTGTGTGATCGTGATTGTGTGGCCGTGATTGTGTGATCGTGATTGTGCGATCGTGTTTGTGTGATCGTGATTGTGTGCTCGTGATTGTGTGATCGTGATTGTGTGATCCTGTTTGTGTGATCGTGATTGTGATTGAGATTGTGTGATTGTGATTGTGTGATTGTGATTGCGTGATTGTGATTGTGTGATTGTGATTGTGATTGTGATTGTGATTGTGATTGTGATTGTGATTGTGATTGTGATTGTGATTGTGATTGTGATTGTGATTGTGATTGTGTGATTGTGATTGTGTGATTGTGATGGTGTGATTGTGATTGTGTGATTGTGATTGTGTGATTGTGATTGTGTGATTGTGATTGTGTGATTGTGATTGTGTGATTGTGATTGTGTGACTGTGATTGTGGGATTGTGATTGTGGGATTGTGATTATGGGATTGTGACTATGTGATTGAGTGATTGTGACTGTGTGATCGTGATTGTGGGATTGTGACTGTGTGATTGTGTGATCGTGATTGTGTGATCGTGATTGTGTGATCGTGATTGTGTGGCCGTGATTGTGTGATCGTGATTGTGCGATCGTGTTTGTGTGATCGTGATTGTGTGATCGTGATTGTGTGATCGTGACTGTGTGATCGTGATTGTGTGATTGTGTTATTGTGAGTGTGTTATTGTGATTGTGTGATTGTGATTGTGTGATCGTGACTGTGTGATCGTGATTGTGTGATCGCGATTGTGGGATTGTGACTGTGTGATTGTGTGAGCGTGATTGTGATTGTGTGATTGTGATTATGTGATTGTGATTGTGATTGTGTGATTGTGATTGTGTGATTGTGATTGTGTGATTGTGATTGTGATTGTGATTGTGATTGTGATTGTGATTGTGATTGTGATTGTGATTGTGATTGTGATTGTGATTGTGTGATTGTGATTGTGTGATTGTGATGGTGTGATTGTGATTGTGTGATTGTGATTGTGTGATTGTGATTGTGTGATTGTGATTGTGTGATTGTGATTGTGTGATTGTGATTGTGTGATTGTGATTGTGTGACTGTGATTGTGGGATTGTGATTGTGGGATTGTGATTATGGGATTGTGACTATGTGATTGAGTGATTGTGACTGTGTGATTGTGATTGTGTGATTGTGATTGTGTGATTGTGATTGTGTGATTGTGATTGTGTGATTGTGATTGTGTGATTGTGATTGTGTGATTGTGATTGTGTGATTGTGATTGTGTGATTGTGATTGTGTGATTGTGATTGTGTGATTGTGATTGTGTGATTGTGATTGTGTGATTGTGATTGTGTGATTGTGATTGTGTTATTGTGATTGTGTTATTGTGATTGTGTGATTGTGATTGTGTGATCGTGACTGTGTGATCGTGATTGTGGGATTGTGACTGTGTGATTGTGTGATCGTGATTGTGATTTTGTTATTGTGATTGTGTGATTGTGATTGCGTGATTGTGACTGTGTGATCCTGATTGTGAGATCGTTATTGTGGGATTGTGATTATGGGATTGTGACTGTGTGATTGAGTGATTGTGATTGTGTGATCGTGATTGTGTGATCGTGATTGTGTGATCGTGATTGTGTGATCGTGATTGTGTGATCGTGATTGTGTGATTGTGTTACTGTGATTGTGTTATTGTGATTGTGTGATTGTGATTGTGTGATCGTGACTGTGTGATCGTGTTTGTGTGATCGTGATTGTGGGTTTGTGACTGTGTGATTGTGTGATTGTGATTGTGTGATTGTGATTGTGTGATTGTGATTGTGTGATTGTGATTGTGTGATTGTGATTGTGTGATTGTGATTGTGTGATTGTGATTGTGTGATTGTGATTGTGTGATTGTGATTGTGTGACTGTGATTGTGGGATTGTGATTGTGGGATTGTGATTATGGGATTGTGACTATGTGATTGAGTGATTGTGACTGTGTGATTGTGATTGTGTGATTGTGATTGTGTGATTGTGATTGTGTGATTGTGATTGTGTGATTGTGATTGTGTGATTGTGATTGTGTGATTGTGATTGTGTGATTGTGATTGTGTGATTGTGATTGTGTGATTGTGATTGTGTGATTGTGATTGTGTGATTGTGATTGTGTGATTGTGATTGTGTGATTGTGATTGTGTGATTGTGATTGTGTGATTGTGATTGTGTGATTGTGATTGTGTGATTGTGATTGTGTGACTGTGATTGTGTGATTGTGATTGTGTGATTGTGATTGTGTGATTGTGATTGTGTGATTGTGATTGTGTGATTGTGATTGTGTGATTGTGATTGTGTGATTGTGATTGTGTGATTGTGATTGTGTGATTGTGATTGTGTGATTGTGATTGTGTGATTGTGATTGTGTGATTGTGATTGTGTGATTGTGATTGTGTGATTGTGATTGTGTTATTGTGATTGTGTTATTGTGATTGTGTGATTGTGATTGTGTGATCGTGACTGTGTGATCGTGATTGTGGGATTGTGACTGTGTGATTGTGTGATCGTGATTGTGATTTTGTTATTGTGATTGTGTGATTGTGATTGCGTGATTGTGACTGTGTGATCCTGATTGTGAGATCGTTATTGTGGGATTGTGATTATGGGATTGTGACTGTGTGATTGAGTGATTGTGATTGTGTGATCGTGATTGTGTGATCGTGATTGTGTGATCGTGATTGTGTGATCGTGATTGTGTGATCGTGATTGTGTGATTGTGTTACTGTGATTGTGTTATTGTGATTGTGTGATTGTGATTGTGTGATCGTGACTGTGTGATCGTGTTTGTGTGATCGTGATTGTGGGTTTGTGACTGTGTGATTGTGTGATTGTGATTGTGTGATTGTGATTGTGTGATTGTGATTGTGTGATTGTGATTGTGTGATTGTGATTGTGTGATTGTGATTGTGTGATTGTGATTGTGTGATTGTGATTGTGTGATTGTGATTGTGTGATTGTGATTGTGTGATTGTGATTGTGTGACTGTGATTGTGGGATTGTGATTGTGGGATTGTGATTATGGGATTGTGACTATGTGATTGAGTGATTGTGACTGTGTGATTGTGATTGTGTGATTGTGACTGTGTGATTGTGATTGTGTGATTGTGATTGTGTGATTGTGATTGTGTGATTGTGATTGTGTGATTGTGATTGTGTGATTGTGATTGTGTGATTGTGATTGTGTGATTGTGATTGTGTGATTGTGATTGTGTGATTGTGATTGTGTGATTGTGATTGTGTGATTGTGATTGTGTGATTGTGATTGTGTGATTGTGATTGTGTGATTGTGATTGTGTGATTGTGATTGTGTGATTGTGATTGTGTGATTGTGATTGTGTGATTGTGATTGTGTGATTGTGATTGTGTGATTGTGATTGTGTGATTGTGATTGTGTGATTGCGATTGTGTGGTTGTGATTGTGTGATTGTGATTGTGTGATCGTGACTGTGTGATCGTATTTGTGTGATCGTGATTGTGGGTTTGTCACTGTGTGATTGTGTTATTGTGATTGTGTGATTGCGATTGTGTGATTGTGATTGTGTGACTGTGTGATTGTGACTGTGTGACAGTGTGATTGTGATTCTGTGATCGTGATTGTGTGGTCGTGATTGTGGGATTGTGACTGTGTGATTGTGTGATCGTGATTGTGATTGTGTTATTGTGATTGTGTGATTGTGATTGCGTGATTGTGATTGTGTGATCGTGACTGTGTGATCGTGATTGTGTGATCGTGATTGTGCGATTGTGATTGTGATTGTGTGACTGTGTGATTGTGACTGTGTGACAGTGTGATTGTGATTGTGTGATCGTGATTGTGTGGTCGTGGTTGTGTGATTGTGTTTGTGTGATTGTTGTTGTGATTGTGATTGAGTGACTGTGTGATTGTGATTGTGTGATCGTGATTGTGTGATCGTGATTGTGTGATCGTGATTGTGTGATCGTGATTGTGTGATCGTGATTGTGGGATTGTGACTGTGTGATTGTGTGATCGTGATTGTGTGATCCTGTTTGTGTGATCGTGATTGTGATTGAGATTGTGTGATTGTGATTGTGTGATTGTGATTGCGTGATTGTGATTGTGTGATGTGATTGTGATTGTGATTGTGATTGTGATTGTGATTGTGATTGTGATTGTGATTGTGATTGTGATTGTGTGATCGTGACTGTGTGATCGTGATTGTGTGATCGTGATTGTAGGATTGTGACTGTGTGATTGTGTGATCGTGATTGTGATTGTCTTATTGTGATTGTGTGATTGTGATTGCGTGATTGTGATTGTGTGATCGTGATTGTGTGCTCGTGATTGTGTGATCGTGATTGTGTGATCGTGATTGTGTGATCGTGATTGTGGGATTGTGACTGTGTGATTGTGTGATCGTGATTGTGATTGTGTTATTGTGATTGTGTGATCGTGATTGTGTGATCGTGATTGTGGGATTGTGACTGTGTGATTGTGTGATCGTGATTGTGTGATCGTGATTGTGTGATCGTGATTGTGTGGCCGTGATTGTGTGATCGTGATTGTGCGATCGTGTTTGTGTGATCGTGATTGTGTGATCGTGATTGTGTGATCGTGACTGTGTGATCGTGATTGTGTGATTGTGTTATTGTGAGTGTGTTATTGTGATTGTGTGATTGTGATTGTGTGATCGTGACTGTGTGATCGTGATTGTGTGATCGTGATTGTGGGATTGTGACTGTGTGATTGTGTGAGCGTGATTGTGATTGTGTGATTGTGATTATGTGATTGTGATTGTGATTGTGTGATTGTGATTATGTGATTGTGATTGTGATTGTGTGATTGTGATTGTGTGATTGTGATTGTGTGATTGTGATTGTGTGATTGTGATTGTGTGATTGTGATTGTGATTGTGATTGTGATTGTGATTGTGATTGTGATTGTGATTGTGATTGTGATTGTGATTGTGATTGTGATTGTGATTGTGATTGTGATTGTGTGATTGTGATTGTGTGATTGTGATGTTGTGATTGTGATTGTGTGATTGTGATTGTGTGATTGTGATTGTGTGATTGTGATTGTGTGATTGTGATTGTGTGATTGTGATTGTGTGACTGTGATTGTGGGATTGTGATTGAGGGATTGTGATTATGGGAGTGTGACTATGTGATTGAGTGATTGTGACTGTGTGATTGTGATTGTGTGATTGTGATTGTGTGATTGTGATTGTGTGATTGTGATTGTGTGATTGTGATTGTGTGATTGTGATTGTGTGATTGTGATTGTGTGATTGTGATTGTGTGATTGTGATTGTGTGATCGTGACTGTGTGATCGTGATTGTGTGATCGTGATTGTGCGATTGTGATTGTGATTGTGTGACTGTGTGATTGTGACTGTGTGACAGTGTGATTGTGATTGTGTGATCGTGATTGTGTGGTCGTGATTGTGTGATTGTGTGATTGTGTTTGTGTGATTGTGATTGTGTGATTGTGTTTGTGTGATTGTTGTTGTGATTGTGATTGAGTGACTGTGTGATTGTGATTGTGATTGTGTGATCGTGATTGTGTGATCGTGATTGTGGGTTTGTGATTATGGGATTGTGACTATGTGATTGAGTGATTGTGACTGTGTGATTGTGATTGTGTGATTGTGATTGTGTGATTGTGATTGTGTGATTGTGATTGTGTGATTGTGATTGTGTGATTGTGATTGTGTGATTGTGATTGTGTGATTGTGATAGTGTGATTGTGTGATTGTGATTGTGTGATTGTGATTGTGTGATTGTGATTGTGTGATTGTGATTGTGTGATTGTGATTGTGTGATTGTGATTGTGTGATTGTGATTGTGTGATTGTGATTGTGTGACTGTGATTGTGTGATTGTGATTGTGTGATTGTGATTGTGTGATTGTGATTGCGTGATTGTGATTGCGTGATTGTGATTGCGTGATTGTGATTGCGTGATTGTGATTGCGTGATTGTGATTGCGTGATTGTGATTGCGTGATTGTGATTGTGTGATTGTGATTGTGTGATTGTGTGATTGTGATTGTGTGATCGTGATTGTGTGATCGTGACTGTGTGATCGTGACTGTGTGATCGTGATTGTGTGATCGTGATTGTGTGATTGTGATTGTGTGATTGTGATTGTGTGATTGTGATTGTGTGATTGTGATTGTGTGATTGTGATTGTGTGATTGTGATTGTGTGATTGTGATTGTGTGATTGTGATTGTGTGATTGTGATTGTGTGATTGTGATTGTGTGATTGTGATTGTGTGATTGTGATTGTGTGATTGTGTGATTGTGATTGTGTGATTGTGATTGTGTGATTGTGATTGTGTGATTGTGATTGTGTGATTGTGATTGTGTGATTGTGATTGTGTGATTGTGATTGTGTGATTGTGATTGTGTGATTGTGATTGTGTGATTGTGATTGTGTGATTGTGATTGTGTGATTGTGATTGTGTGATTGTGATTGTGTGATTGTGATTGTGTGATTGTGATTGTGTGATTGTGATTGTGTGATTGTGATTGTGTGATTGTGATTGTGTGATTGTGATTGTGTGATTGTGATTGTGTGATTGTGATTGTGATTGTGATTGTGATTGTGATTGTGATTGTGTGATTGTGATTGTGTGATTGTGATTGTGTGATTGTGATTGTGATTGTGATTGTGATTGTGATTGTGATTGTGATTGTGATTGTGATTGTGATTGTGATTGTGATTGTGTGATTGTGATTGTGTGATTGTGATGGTGTGATTGTGATTGTGTGATTGTGATTGTGTGATTGTGATTGTGTGATTGTGATTGTGTGATTGTGATTGTGTGATTGTGATTGTGTGATTGTGATTGTGTGACTGTGATTGTGGGATTGTGATTGTGGGATTGTGATTATGGGATTGTGACTATGTGATTGAGTGATTGTGACTGTGTGATTGTGATTGTGTGATTGTGATTGTGTGATTGTGATTGTGTGATTGTGATTGTGTGATTGTGATTGTGTGATTGTGATTGTGTGATTGTGATTGTGTGATTGTGATTGTGTGATTGTGATTGTGTGATTGTGATTGTGTGATTGTGATTGTGTGATTGTGATTGTGTTATTGTGATTGTGTTATTGTGATTGTGTGATTGTGATTGTGTGATCGTGACTGTGTGATCGTGATTGTGGGATTGTGACTGTGTGATTGTGTGATCGTGATTGTGATTTTGTTATTGTGATTGTGTGATTGTGATTGCGTGATTGTGACTGTGTGATCCTGATTGTGAGATCGTTATTGTGGGATTGTGATTATGGGATTGTGACTGTGTGATTGAGTGATTGTGATTGTGTGATCGTGATTGTGTGATCGTGATTGTGTGATCGTGATTGTGTGATCGTGATTGTGTGATCGTGATTGTGTGATCGTGATTGTGTGATCGTGATTGTGTGATCGTGATTGTGTGATCGTGATTGTGTGATCGTGATTGTGTGATTGTGTTACTGTGATTGTGTTATTGTGATTGTGTGATTGTGATTGTGTGATCGTGACTGTGTGATCGTGTTTGTGTGATCGTGATTGTGGGTTTGTGACTGTGTGATTGTGTGATTGTGATTGTGTGATTGTGATTGTGTGATTGTGATTGTGTGATTGTGATTGTGTGATTGTGATTGTGTGATTGTGATTGTGTGATTGTGATTGTGTGATTGTGATTGTGTGATTGTGATTGTGTGATTGTGATTGTGTGATTGTGATTGTGTGATTGTGATTGTGTGACTGTGATTGTGGGATTGTGATTGTGGGATTGTGATTATGGGATTGTGACTATGTGATTGAGTGATTGTGACTGTGTGATTGTGATTGTGTGATTGTGATTGTGTGATTGTGATTGTGTGATTGTGATTGTGTGATTGTGATTGTGTGATTGTGATTGTGTGATTGTGATTGTGTGATTGTGATTGTGTGATTGTGATTGTGTGATTGTGATTGTGTGATTGTGATTGTGTGATTGTGATTGTGTGATTGTGATTGTGTGATTGTGATTGTGTGATTGTGATTGTGTGATTGTGATTGTGTGATTGTGATTGTGTGATTGTGATTGTGTGACTGTGATTGTGTGACTGTGATTGTGTGACTGTGATTGTGTGATTGTGATTGTGTGATTGTGATTGTGTGATTGTGATTGTGTGATTGTGATTGTGTGATTGTGATTGTGTGATTGTGATTGTGTGATTGTGATTGTGTGGTTGTGATTGTGTGATTGTGATTGTGTGATTGTGATTGTGTGATTGTGATTGTGTGACTGTGATTGTGTGACTGTGATTGTGTGACTGTGATTGTGTGATTGTGATTGTGTGATTGTGATTGTGTGATTGTGATTGTGTGATTGTGATTGTGTGATTGTGATTGTGTGATTGTGATTGTGTGATTGTGATTGTGTGATTGTGATTGTGTGATTGTGATTGTGTGATTGTGATTGTGTGATTGTGATTGTGTGATTGTGATTGTGTGATTGTGATTGTGTGATTGTGATTGTGTGATTGTGATTGTGTGATTGTGATTGTGTGATTGCGATTGTGTGGTTGTGATTGTGTGATTGTGATTGTGTGATCGTGACTGTGTGATCGTATTTGTGTGATCGTGATTGTGGGTTTGTGACTGTGTGATTGTGTTATTGTGATTGTGTGATTGCGATTGTGTGATTGTGATTGTGTGACTGTGTGATTGTGACTGTGTGACAGTGTGATTGTGATTCTGTGATCGTGATTGTGTGGTCGTGATTGTGGGATTGTGACTGTGTGATTGTGTGATCGTGATTGTGATTGTGTTATTGTGATTGTGTGATTGTGATTGCGTGATTGTGATTGTGTGATCGTGACTGTGTGATCGTGATTGTGTGATCGTGATTGTGCGATTGTGATTGTGATTGTGTGACTGTGTGATTGTGACTGTGTGACAGTGTGATTGTGATTGTGTGATCGTGATTGTGTGGTCGTGGTTGTGTGATTGTGTTTGTGTGATTGTTGTTGTGATTGTGATTGAGTGACTGTGTGATTGTGATTGTGTGATCGTGATTGTGTGATCGTGATTGTGTGATCGTGATTGTGTGATCGTGATTGTGTGATCGTGATTGTGGGATTGTGACTGTGTGATTGTGTGATCGTGATTGTGTGATCGTGATTGTGTGATCGTGATTGTGTGGCCGTGATTGTGTGATCGTGATTGTGCGATCGTGTTTGTGTGATCGTGATTGTGTGCTCGTGATTGTGTGATCGTGATTGTGTGATCCTGTTTGTGTGATCGTGATTGTGATTGAGATTGTGTGATTGTGATTGTGTGATTGTGATTGCGTGATTGTGATTGTGTGATGTGATTGTGATTGTGATTGTGATTGTGATTGTGATTGTGATTGTGATTGTGATTGTGATTGTGATTGTGTGATCGTGACTGTGTGATCGTGATTGTGTGATCGTGATTGTAGGATTGTGACTGTGTGATTGTGTGATCGTGATTGTGATTGTCTTATTGTGATTGTGTGATTGTGATTGCGTGATTGTGATTGTGTGATCGTGACTGTGTGATCGTGATTGTGTGATCGTGATTGTGCGATTGTGATTGTGATTGTGTGACTGTGTGATTGTGACTGTGTGACAGTGTGATTGTGACTGTGTGACAGTGTGATTGTGATTGTGTGATCGTGATTGTGTCCTCGTGATTGTGTGATCGTGATTGTGTGATCGTGATTGTGTGATCGTGATTGTGGGATTGTGACTGTGTGATTGTGTGATCGTGATTGTGATTGTGTTATTGTGATTGTGTGATCGTGATTGTGTGATCGTGATTGTGTGATCGTGATTGTGGGATTGTGACTGTGTGATTGTGTGATCGTGATTGTGTGATCGTGATTGTGTGATCGTGATTGTGTGGCCGTGATTGTGTGATCGTGATTGTGCGATCGTGTTTGTGTGATCGTGATTGTGTGATCGTGATTGTGTGATCGTGACTGTGTGATCGTGATTGTGTGATTGTGTTATTGTGAGTGTGTTATTGTGATTGTGTGATTGTGATTGTGTGATCGTGACTGTGTGATCGTGATTGTGTGATCGTGATTGTGGGATTGTGACTGTGTGATTGTGTGAGCGTGATTGTGATTGTGTGATTGTGATTATGTGATTGTGATTGTGATTGTGTGATTGTGATTGTGTGATTGTGATTGTGTGATTGTGATTGTGTGATTGTGATTGTGATTGTGATTGTGATTGTGATTGTGATTGTGATTGTGATTGTGATTGTGATTGTGATTGTGTGATTGTGATTGTGTGATTGTGATGCTGTGATTGTGATTGTGTGGTTGTGATTGTGTGATTGTGATTGTGTGATTGTGATTGTGTGATTGTGATTGTGTGATTGTGATTGTGTGACTGTGATTGTGGGATTGTGATTGAGGGATTGTGATTATGGGATTGTGACTATGTGATTGAGTGATTGTGACTGTGTGATTGTGATTGTGTGATTGTGATTGTGTGATTGTGATTGTGTGATTGTGATTGTGTGATTGTGATTGTGTGATTGTGATTGTGTGATTGTGATTGTGTGATTGTGATTGTGTGATTGTGATTGTGTGATTGTGATTGTGTGATTGTGATTGTGTGATTGTGATTGTGTGATCGTGACTGTGTGATCGTGATTGTGTGATCGTGATTGTGCGATTGTGATTGTGATTGTGTGACTGTGTGATTGTGACTGTGTGACAGTGTGATTGTGATTGTGTGATCGTGATTGTGTGGTCGTGATTGTGTGATTGTGTGATTGTGTTTGTGTGATTGTGATTGTGTGATTGTGTTTGTGTGATTGTTGTTGTGATTGTGATTGAGTGACTGTGTGATTGTGATTGTGTGATCGTGATTGTGTGATCGTGATTGTGGGTTTGTGATTATGGGATTGTGACTATGTGATTGAGTGATTGTGACTGTGTGATTGTGATTGTGTGATTGTGATTGTGTGATTGTGATTGTGTGATTGTGATTGTGTGATTGTGATTGTGTGATTGTGATTGTGTGATTGTGATTGTGTGATTGTGATTGTGTGATTGTGATTGTGTGATTGTGTGATTGTGATTGTGTGATTGTGATTGTGTGATTGTGATTGTGTGATTGTGATTGTGTGATTGTGATTGTGTGATTGTGATTGTGTGACTGTGATTGTGTGATTGTGATTGTGTGATTGTGATTGTGTGATTGTGATTGCGTGATTGTGATTGCGTGATTGTGATTGCGTGATTGTGATTGCGTGATTGTGATTGCGTGATTGTGATTGTGTGATTGTGATTGTGTGATTGTGATTGTGTGATTGTGTGATTGTGATTGTGTGATCGTGATTGTGTGATCGTGACTGTGTGATCGTGACTGTGTGATCGTGATTGTGTGATCGTGATTGTGTGATCGTGATTGTGTGATCGTGATTGTGTGATTGTGATTGTGTGATTGTGATTGTGTGATTGTGATTGTGTGATTGTGTGATTGTGATTGTCTGATTGTGATTGTGATTGTGATTGTGATTGTGATTGTGATTGTGATTGTGTGATTGTGTGATTGTGATTGTGTGATTGTGATTGTGTGATTGTGATTGTGTGATTGTGATTGTGTGATTGTGATTGTGTGATTGTGATTGTGTGATTGTGATTGTGTGATTGTGATTGTGTGATTGTGATTGTGTGATTGTGATTGTGTGACTGTGATTGTGGGATTGTGATTGTGTGATCGTGACTGTGTGATCGTGTTTGTGTGATCGTGATTGTGGGTTTGTGACTGTGTGATTGTGTGATTGTGATTGTGTGATCGTGATTGTGTGATCGTGACTGTGTCATCGTGATTGTGTGATCGTGATTGTGGGATTGTGACTGTGTGATTGTGTGATCGTGATTGTGATTGTGTGATTGTGATTGTGTGATTGTAATTGTGTGATTGTGATTGTGTGATTGTGATTGTGTGATTGTGATTGTGTGATTGTGATTGTGTGATTGTGATTGTGTGATTGTGATTGTGTGATTGCGATTGTGTGGTTGTGATTGTGTGATTGTGATTGTGTGATCGTGACTGTGTGATCGTATTTGTGTGATCGTGATTGTGGGTTTGTGACTGTGTGATTGTGTTATTGTGATTGTGTGATTGCGATTGTGTGATTGTGATTGTGTGATTGTGATTGTGTGATTGTGATTGTGTGACTGTGATTGTGTGACTGTGATTTTGTGATCGTGATTGTGTGATCATGATTGTGTGATCGTGATTGTGTGATCGTGATTGTGTGATCGTGATTGTGTGATCGTGATTGTGTGATTGTGTTATTGTGATTGTGTGATTCTGATTGTGTGATTGTGATTGTGTGATCGTGACTGTGTGATCGTGATTGTGTGATCGTGATTGTGTGATCGTGATTGTGGGATTGTAACTGTGTGATTGTGTGATCGTGATTGTGATTGTGTGATTGTGATTGTGTGATTGTGATTATGTGATTGTGATTGTGATTGTGTGATTGTGATTGTGTGATTGTGATTGTGTGATTGTGATTGTGTGATTGTGATTGTGTGATTGTGATTGTGTGATTGTGATTGTGTGATTGTGATTGTGTGACTGTGATTGTGGGATTGTGATTGTGTGATTGTGTGATCATCATTGAGTGATCGTGATTGTGTGATCGTGATTGTGCGATCGTGATAGTGTGATCGTGATTGTGTGATCGCAATTGTGGGATTGTGACTGTGTGATTGTATGATTGTGATTGTGATTGTGACTGTGTGATTGTGTGATTGTGGTTGTGTGATTGTGATTGTGTGACTGTGATTGTGTGATTGTGATTGTGGGATTGTGATTGTGTGATTGTGTGATCGTGATTGTGTGATAGTGATTGTGTGATAGTGATTGTGTGATCGTGATTGTGTGATCGTGATTGTGTGATCGTGATTGTGTGATTGTGTTATTGCGATTGTGTGATACTGATTGTGTGATTGTGATTGTGTGATCGTGACTGTGTGATCGTGATTGTGGGATTGTGACTGTGTGATTGTGTGATCGTGATTGTGTTTGTGTTATTGTGATTGTGTGATTGTGATTGCGTGATTGTGATTGTGTGATCGTGACTGTGTGATCGTGATTGTGTGATCGTGATTGTGCGATTGTGATTGTGATTGTGTGACTGTGTGATTGTGACTGTGTGACAGTGTGATTGTGATTGTGTGATCGTGATTGTGTGGTCGTGATTGTGTGATTGTGTGATTGTGTTTATGTGATTGTGATTGTGTGATTGCGATTGTGTGATCCTGACTGTGTGATCGTGATTGTGTGATCGCGATTGTGGGATTGTTACTGTGTGATTGTGTGATTGTGTGATTGTGATTGTGTGATCGTGACTGTGTGATTGTGATTGTGTGATTGTGATTGTGTGATTGTGATTGTGTGATTGTGATTGTGTGATTGTGATTGTGTGATTGTGATTGTGTTATTGTGATTGTGTGATTGTGATTGTGTGATTGTGATTGTGTGATTGTGATTGTGTGATTGTGATTGTGTGATTGTGATTGTGTGATTGTGATTGTGTGATTGTGATTGTGTGATTGTGATTGTGTGATTGTGATTGTGTGATTGTGATTGTGTGATTGTGATTGTGTGATTGTGATTGTGTGATTGTGATTGTGTGATTGTGATTGTGTGACTGTGTGATTGTGATTGTGTGATTGTGATTGTGTGATTGTGATTGTGTGATTGTGATTGTGTGATTGTGATTGTGTGATTGTGATTGTGTGATTGTGATTGTGTGATTGTGATTGTGTGATTGTGATTGTGTGATTGTGATTGTGTGATTGTGATTGTGTGATTGTGATTGTGTGATTGTGATTGTGTGATTGTGATTGTGTGATTGTGATTGTGTGATTGTGATTGTGTGATTGTGATTGTGTGATTGTGATTGTGTGATTGTGATTGTGTGATTGTGATTGTGTGATTGTGATTGTGTGATTGTGATTGTGTGATTGTGATTGTGTGATTGTGATTGTGTGATTGTGATTGTGTGATTGTGATTGTGTGATTGTGATTGTGTGATTGTGATTGTGTGATTGTGATTGTGTGATTGTGATTGTGTGATTGTGATTGTGTGATTGTGATTGTGTGATTGTGATTGTGTGATTGTGATTGTGTGATTGTGATTGTGTGATTGTGATTGTGTGATTGTGATTGTGTGATTGTGATTGTGTGATTGTGATTGTGTGATTGTGATTGTGTGATTGTGATTGTGTGATTGTGATTGTGTGATTGTGATTGTGTGATTGTGATTGTGTGATTGTGATTGTGTGATTGTGATTGTGTGATTGTGATTGTGTGATTGTGATTGTGTGATTGTGATTGTGTGATTGTGATTGTGTGATTGTGATTGTGTGATTGTGATTGTGTGATTGTGATTGTGTGATTGTGATTGTGTGATTGTGATTGTGTGATTGTGATTGTGTGATTGTGATTGTGTGATTGTGATTGTGTGATTGTGATTGTGTGATTGTGATTGTGTGATTGTGATTGTGTGATTGTGATTGTGTGATTGTGATTGTGTGATTGTGATTGTGTGATTGTGATTGTGTGATTGTGATTGTGTGATTGTGATTGTGTGATTGTGATTGTGTGATTGTGATTGTGTGATTGTGATTGTGTGATTGTGATTGTGTGATTGTGATTGTGTGATTGTGATTGTGTGATTGTGATTGTGTGATTGTGATTGTGTGATTGTGATTGTGTGATTGTGATTGTGTGATTGTGATTGTGTGATTGTGATTGTGTGATTGTGATTGTGTGATTGTGATTGTGTGATTGTGATTGTGTGATTGTGATTGTGTGATTGTGATTGTGTGATTGTGATTGTGTGATTGTGATTGTGTGATTGTGATTGTGTGATTGTGATTGTGTGATTGTGATTGTGTGATTGTGATTGTGTGATTGTGATTGTGTGATTGTGATTGTGTGATTGTGATTGTGTGATTGTGATTGTGTGATTGTGATTGTGTGATTGTGATTGTGTGATTGTGATTGTGTGATTGTGATTGTGTGATTGTGATTGTGTGATTGTGATTGTGTGATTGTGATTGTGTGATTGTGATTGTGTGATTGTGATTGTGTGATTGTGATTGTGTGATTGTGATTGTGTGATTGTGATTGTGTGATTGTGATTGTGTGATTGTGATTGTGTGATTGTGATTGTGTGATTGTGATTGTGTGATTGTGATTGTGTGATTGTGATTGTGTGATTGTGATTGTGTGATTGCGATTGTGTGGTTGTGATTGTGTGATTGCGATTGTGTGGTTGTGATTGTGTGATTGTGATTGTGTGATCGTGATTGTGTGACTGTGATTGTGTGACTGTGATTGTGGGATTGTGATTGTGTGATTGTGTGATCATCATTGAGTGATCGTGATTGTGTGATCGTGATTGTGCGATCGTGATTGTGTGATCGTGATTGTGTGATCGCAATTGTGGGATTGTGACTGTGTGATTGTGTGATTGTGATTGTGATTGTGATTGTGACTGTGTGATTGTGTGATTGTGGTTGTGTGATTGTGATTGTGTGACTGTGATTGTGTGATTGTGATTGTGGGATTGTGATTGTGTGATTGTGTGATCGTACCTGTGTGATAGTGATTGTGTGATAGTGATTGTGTGATCGTGATTGTGTGATCGTGATTGTATGATCGTGATTGTGTGATTGTGTTATTGTGATTGTGTGATTCTGATTGTGTGATTGTGATTGTGTGATCGTGACTGTGTCATCGTGATTGTGTGATCGTGATTGTGGGATTGTGACTGTGTGATTGTGTGATCGTGATTGTGATTGTGTTATTGTGATTGTGTGATTGTGATTGCGTGATTGTTATTGTCTGATCGTGACTGTGTGATCGTGATTGTGTGATCGTGATTGTGCGATTGTGATTGTGATTGTGTGACTGTGTGATTGTGACTGTGTGACAGTGTGATTGTGATTGTGTGATCGTGATTGTGTGGTCGTGATTGTGTGATTGTGTTTGTGTGATTGTGATTGTGAGATTGCGATTGTGTGATCCTGACTGTGTGATCGTGATTGTGTGATCGTGATTGTGGGATTGTGACTGTGTGATTGTGTGATTGTGATTGTGTGATCGTGACTGTGTGATCGTGTTTTTGTGATCGTGATTGTGGGTTTGTGACTGTGTGATTGTGTGATTGTGATTGTGTGATTGTGATTGTGCCACTGTGATTGTGTGACTGTGATTGTGGGATTGTGATTGTGTGATTGTGTGATCGTGATTGTGATTGCGTCATTGCGATTATGTCACTGTGATTGTATCATTGTGATTGTGTGATTGTCATTGTGATTCTGATTGTGTGATTGTGTGATTGTGATTGTGTGATTGTGATTGTGTGATTGTGATTGTGTGATTGTGATTGTGTGAATGTGATTGTGTGATTGTGATTGTGTGATTGTGATTGTGTGATTGTGATTGTGTGATTGTGATTGTGTGATTGTGATTGTGTGATTGTGATTGTGTGATTGTGATTGTGTGATTGTGATTGTGTGACTGTGATTGTGGGATTGTGATTGTGGGATTGTGATTGTGTGATTGTGTAATCGTGACTGTGTGATCGTGTTTGTGTCATCGTGATTGTGGGTTTGTGACTATGTGATTGTGTGATCGTGATTGTGTGATTGTGATTGTGTGACAGCGATCGTGGGATTGTGACTGTGTGATCGTGATTGTGGGATTGTGATTATGGGATTGTGACTACGTGATTGAGTGATTGTGACTGTGTGATTGTGATTGTATGATAGTGATTGTGTGATAGTGATTGTGTGATCGTGATTGTGTGATCGTGATTGTGTGAACGTGATTGTGTGATTGTGTTATTGTGATTGTGTGATTCTGATTGTGTGATTGTGATTGTGTGATCGTGACTGTGTGATCGTGATTGTGTGATCGTGATTGTGGGATTGTGACTGTGTGATTGTGTGATCGTGATTGTGATTGTGTTATTGTGATTGTGTGATTGTGATTGTGTGATTGTGATTGCGTGATTGTGATTGTGTGATCGTGACTGTGTGATCGTGATTGTATGATCGTGATTGTGCGATTGTGATTGTGATTGTGTGACTGTGTGATTGTGATTGTGTGATCGTGATTGTGTGGTCGTGATTGTGCGATTGTGTGATTGTGTTTGTGTGATTGTGATTGTGTGATTGCGATTGTGTGATCCTGACTGTGTGATCCTGACTGTGTGATCGTGATTGTGTGATCGTGATTGTGGGATTGTGATTGTGTGATTGTGATTGCGTGATCGTGACTGTGTGATCGTGTTTGTGTGATCGTGATTGTGGGTTTGTGATTATGGGATTGTGACTATGTGATTGAGTGATTGTGACTGTGTGATTGTGATTGTGTGATTGTGATTGTGTGATTGTGATTGTGTGATTGTGATTGTGTGATTGTGATTGTGTGATTGTGATTGTGTGATTGTGATTGTGTGGTTGTGATTGTGTGATTGTGATTGTGTGGTTGTGATTGTGTGATTGTGATTGTGTGATTGTGATTGTGTGATTGTGATTGTGTGATTGTGATTGTGTGATTGTGATTGTGTGATTGTGATTGTGTGATTGTGATTGTGTGATTGTGATTGTGTGATTGTGATTGTGTGATTGTGATTGTGTGATTGTGATTGTGTGATTGTGATTGTGTGATTGTGATTGTGTGATTGTGATTGTGTGATTGTGATTGTGTGATTGTGATTGTGTGATTGTGATTGTGTGATTGTGATTGTGTGATTGTGATTGTGTGATTGTGATTGTGTGATTGTGATTGTGTGATTGTGATTGTGTGATTGTGATTGTGTGATTGTGATTGTGTGATTGTGATTGTGTGATTGTGATTGTGTGATTGTGTGATTGTGTGATTGTGATTGTGTGATTGTGATTGTGTGATTGTGATTGTGTGATTGTGATTGTGTGATTGTGATTGTGTGATTGTGATTGTGTGATTGTGATTGTGTGATTGTGATTGTGTGATTGTGATTGTGTGATTGTGATTGTGTGATTGTGATTGTGTGATTGTGATTGTGTGATTGTGATTGTGTGATTGTGATTGTGTGATTGTGATTGTGTGATTGTGATTGTGTGATTGTGATTGTGTGATTGTGATTGTGTGATTGTGATTGTGTGATTGTGATTGTGTGATTGTGATTGTGTGATTGTGATTGTGTGATTGTGATTGTGTGATTGTGATTGTGTGATTGTGATTGTGTGATTGTGATTGTGTGATTGTGATTGTGTGATTGTGATTGTGTGATTGTGATTGTGTGATTGTGATTGTGTGATTGTGATTGTGTGATTGTGATTGTGTGATTGTGATTGTGTGATTGTGATTGTGTGATTGTGATTGTGTGATTGTGATTGTGTGATTGTGATTGTGTGATTGTGATTGTGTGATTGTGATTGTGTGATTGTGATTGTGTGATTGTGATTGTGTGATTGTGATTGTGTGATTGTGATTGTGTGATTGTGATTGTGTGATTGTGATTGTGTGACTGTGATTGTGTGACTGTGATTGTGGGATTGGGATTGTGTGATTGTGTGATCATCATTGAGTGATCGTGATTGTGTGATCGTGATTGTGCAATCGTGATTGTGTGATCGTGATTGTGTGATCGCAATTGTGGGATTGTGACTGTGTGATTGTGTGATTGTGATTGTGATTGTGACTGTGTGATTGTGTGATTGTGGTTGTGTGATTGTGATTGTGTGACTGTGATTGTGTGATTGTGATTGTGGGATTGTGATTGTGTGATTGTGTGATCGTACCTGTGTGATAGTGATTGTGTGATAGTGATTGTGTGATCGTGATTGTGTGATCGTGATTGTATGATCGTAATTGTGTGATTGTGTTATTGTGATTGTGTGATTCTGATTGTGTGATTGTGATTGTGTGATCGTGACTGTGTCATCGTGATTGTGTGATCGTGATTGTGGGATTGTGACTGTGTGATTGTGTGATCGTGATTGTGATTGTGTTATTGTGATTGTGTTATTGTGATTGTGTGATTGTGATTGCGTGATTGTTATTGTCTGATCGTGACTGTGTGATCGTGATTGTGTGATCGTGATTGTGCGATTGTGATTGTGATTGTGTGACTGTGTCATTGTGACTGTGTGACAGTGTGATTGTGATTGAGTGATCGTGATTGTGTGGTCGTGATTGTGTGATTGTGTTTGTGTGATTGTGATTGTGTGATTGCGATTGTGTGATCGTGATTGTGTGATTGTGTTAATGTGATTGTGTGATTCTGATTGTGTGATTGTGATTGTGTGATCGTGACTGTGTCATCGTGATTGTGTGATCGTGATTGTGGGATTGTGACTGTGTGATTGTGTGATCGTGATTGTGATTGTGTTATTGTGATTGTGTGATTGTGATTGCGTGATTGTTATTGTCTGATCGTGACTGTGTGATCGTGATTGTGTGATCGTGATTGTGCGATTGTGATTGTGATTGTGTGACTGTGTGATTGTGACTGTGTGACAGTGTGATTGTGATTGTGTGATCGTGATTGTGTGGTCGTGATTGTGTGATTGTGTTTGTGTGATTGTGATTGTGTGATTGCGATTGTGTGATCCTGATTGTGTGATCGTGATTGTGTGATCGTGATTGTGGGATTGTGACTGTGTGATTGTGTGATTGTGATTGTGTGATCGTGACTGTGTGATCGTGTTTTTGTGATCGTTATTGTGGGTTTGTGACTGTGTGATTGTGTGATTGTGATTGTGTGATTGTGATTGTGTGATTGTGATTGTGTGATTGTGATTGTGTGATTGTGATTGTGTGATTGTGATTGTGTGATTGTGATTGTGTGATTGTGATTGTGTGGTTGTGATTGTGTGATTGTGATTGTGTGGTTGTGATTGTGTGATTGTGATTGTGTGATTGTGATTGTGTGATTGTGATTGTGTGATTGTGATTGTGTGATTGTGATTGTGTGATTGTGATTGTGTGATTGTGATTGTGTGATTGTGATTGTGTGATTGTGATTGTGTGATTGTGGTTGTGTGATTGTGATTGTGTGATTGTGATTGTGTGATTGTGATTGTGTGATTGTGATTGTGTGATTGTGATTGTGTGATTGTGATTGTGTGATTGTGATTGTGTGATTGTGATTGTGTGATTGTGATTGTGTGATTGTGATTGTGTGATTGTGATTGTGTGATTGTGATTGTGTGATTGTGATTGTGTGATTGTGATTGTGTGATTGTGATTGTGTGATTGTGATTGTGTGATTGTGATTGTGTGATTGTGATTGTGTGATTGTGATTGTGTGATTGTGATTGTGTGATTGTGATTGTGTGATTGTGATTGTGTGATTGTGATTGTGTGATTGTGATTGTGTGATTGTGATTGTGTGATTGTGATTGTGTGATTGTGATTGTGTGATTGTGATTGTGTGATTGTGATTGTGTGATTGTGATTGTGTGATTGTGATTGTGTGATTGTGATTGTGTGATTGTGATTGTGTGATTGTGATTGTGTGATTGTGATTGTGTGATTGTGATTGTGTGATTGTGATTGTGATTGTGTGATTGTGATTGTGTGATTGTGATTGTGTGATTGTGATTGTGTGATTGTGATTGTGTGATTGTGATTGTGTGATTGTGATTGTGTGATTGTGATTGTGTGATTGTGATTGTGTGATTGTGATTGTGTGATTGTGATTGTGTGATTGTGATTGTGTGATTGTGATTGTGTGATTGTGATTGTGTGATTGTGATTGTGTGATTGTGATTGTGTGATTGTGATTGTGTGATTGTGATTGTGTGATTGTGATTGTGTGATTGTGATTGTGTGATTGTGATTGTGTGATTGTGATTGTGTGATTGTGATTGTGTGATTGTGATTGTGTGATTGTGATTGTGTGATTGTGATTGTGTGATTGTGATTGTGTGATTGTGATTGTGTGATTGTGATTGTGTGATTGTGATTGTGTGATTGTGATTGTGTGATTGTGATTGTGTGATTGTGATTGTGTGACTGTGATTGTGTGACTGTGATTGTGGGATTGGGATTGTGTGATTGTGTGATCATCATTGAGTGATCGTGATTGTGTGATCGTGATTGTGCAATCGTGATTGTGTGATCGTGATTGTGTGATCGCAATTGTGGGATTGTGACTGTGTGATTGTGTGATTGTGATTGTGATTGTGACTGTGTGATTGTGTGATTGTGGTTGTGTGATTGTGATTGTGTGACTGTGATTGTGTGATTGTGATTGTGGGATTGTGATTGTGTGATTGTGTGATCGTACCTGTGTGATAGTGATTGTGTGATAGTGATTGTGTGATCGTGATTGTGTGATCGTGATTGTATGATCGTAATTGTGTGATTGTGTTATTGTGATTGTGTGATTCTGATTGTGTGATTGTGATTGTGTGATCGTGACTGTGTCATCGTGATTGTGTGATCGTGATTGTGGGATTGTGACTGTGTGATTGTGTGATCGTGATTGTGATTGTGTTATTGTGATTGTGTTATTGTGATTGTGTGATTGTGATTGCGTGATTGTTATTGTCTGATCGTGACTGTGTGATCGTGATTGTGTGATCGTGATTGTGCGATTGTGATTGTGATTGTGTGACTGTGTCATTGTGACTGTGTGACAGTGTGATTGTGATTGAGTGATTGTGATTGTGTGATTGTGATTGTGTGATTGTGATTGTGTGGTCGTGATTGTGTGATTGTGTTTGTGTGATTGTGATTGTGTGATTGCGATTGTGTGATCGTGATTGTGTGATTGTGTTAATGTGATTGTGTGATTCTGATTGTGTGATTGTGATTGTGTGATCGTGACTGTGTCATCGTGATTGTGTGATCGTGATTGTGGGATTGTGACTGTGTGATTGTGTGATCGTGATTGTGATTGTGTTATTGTGATTGTGTGATTGTGATTGCGTGATTGTTATTGTCTGATCGTGACTGTGTGATCGTGATTGTGTGATCGTGATTGTGCGATTGTGATTGTGATTGTGTGACTGTGTGATTGTGACTGTGTGACAGTGTGATTGTGATTGTGTGATCGTGATTGTGTGGTCGTGATTGTGTGATTGTGTTTGTGTGATTGTGATTGTGTGATTGCGATTGTGTGATCCTGATTGTGTGATCGTGATTGTGTGATCGTGATTGTGGGATTGTGACTGTGTGATTGTGTGATTGTGATTGTGTGATCGTGACTGTGTGATCGTGTTTTTGTGATCGTTATTGTGGGTTTGTGACTGTGTGATTGTGTGATTGTGATTGTGTGATTGTGATTGTGTGATTGTGATTGTGTGATTGTGATTGTGCCACTGTGATTGTGTGACTGTGATTGTGGGATTGTGATTGTGTGATTGTGTGATCGTGATTGTGATTGCGTCATTGTGATTATGTCACTGTGATTGTATCATTGTGATTGTGTGATTGTCATTGTGATTCTGATTGTGTGATTGTGTGATTGTGATTGTGTGATTGTGATTGTGTGATTGTGATTGTGTGATTGTGATTGTGTGAATGTGATTGTGTGATTGTGATTGTGTGATTGTGATTGTGTGATTGTGATTGTGTGATTGTGATTGTGTGATTGTGATTGTGTGATTGTGATTGTGTGACTGTGATTGTGGGATTGTGATTGTGGGATTGTGATTGTGTGATTGTGTAATCGTGACTGTGTGATCGTGTTTGTGTGATCGTGATTGTGGGTTTGTGACTATGTGATTGTGTGATCGTGATTGTGTGATTGTGATTGTGTGACTGCGATCGTGGGATTGTGACTGTGTGATCGTGATTGTGGGATTGTGATTATGGGATTGTGACTACGTGATTGAGTGATTGTGACTGTGTGATTGTGATTGTGTGATTGTGATTGTGTGATTGTGATTGTGTGACTGTGATTGTGTGACTTTGATTGAGGGATTGTGATTATGTGATTGTGTGATCATCATTGAGTGATCGTGATTGTGTGATCGTGATTGTGCGATCGTGATTGTGTGATCGTGATTGTGTGATCGCAATTGTGGGATTGTGACTGTGTGATTGTGTGATTGTGATTGTGATTGTGACTGTGTGATTGTGTGATTGTGGTTGTGTGATTGTGATTGTGTGACTGTGATTGTGTGATTGTGATTGTGGGATTGTGATTGTGTGATTGTGTGATCGTGATTGTGTGATAGTGATTGTGTGATAGTGATTGTGTGATCGTGATTGTGTGATCGTGATTGTGTGAACGTGATTGTGTGATTGTGTTATTGTGATTGTGTGATTCTGATTGTGTGATTGTGATTGTGTGATCGTGACTGTGTGATCGTGATTGTGTGATCGTGATTGTGGGATTGTGACTGTGTGATTGTGTGATCGTGATTGTGATTGTGTTATTGTGATTGTGTGATTGTGATTGCGTGATTGTGATTGTGTGATCGTGACTGTGTGATCGTGATTGTGTGATCGTGATTGTGCGATTGTGATTGTGATTGTGTGACTGTGTGATTGTGATTGTGTGATCGTGATTGTGTGGTCGTGATTGTGTGATTGTGTGATTGTGTTTGTGTGATTGTGATTTTGTGATTGCGATTGTGTGATCCTGACTGTGTGATCCTGACTGTGTGATCGTGATTGTGTGATCGTGATTGTGGGATTGTGATTGTGTGATTGTGATTGCGTGATCGTGACTGTGTGATCGTGTTTGTGTGATCGTGATTGTGGGTTTGTCATTATGGGATTGTGACTATGTGATTGAGTGATTGTGACTGTGTGATTGTGATTGTGTGATTGTGATTGTGTGATTGTGATTGTGTGATTGTGATTGTGTGATTGTGATTGTGTGATTGTGATTGTGTGATTGTGATTGTGTGATTGTGATTGTGTGATTGTGATTGTGTGATTGTGATTGTGTGATTGTGATTGTGTGATTGTGATTGTGTGATTGTGATTGTGTGATTGTGATTGTGTGATTGTGATTGTGTGATTGTGATTGTGTGATTGTGATTGTGTGATTGTGATTGTGTGATGGTGATTGTGTGATTGTGATTGTGTGATTGTGATTGTGTGATTGTGATTGTGTGATTGTGATTGTGATTGTGATTGTGATTGTGATTGTGATTGTGATTGTGATTGTGATTGTGATTGTGATTGTGATTGTGATTGTGATTGTGATTGTGATTGTGATTGTGATTGTGATTGTGATTGTGATTGTGACTGTGTGATTGTGTGATTGTGATTGTGTGATTGTGATTGTGTGATTGTGATTGTGTGACTGTGATTGTGTGACTGTGATTGTGGGATTGTGATTGTGTGATTGTGTGATCATCATTGAGTGATCGTGATTGTGTGATCGTGATTGTGCGAACGTGATTGTGTGATCGTGATTGTGTGATTGTGGTTGTGTGATTGTGATTGTGTGAGTGTGATTGTGTGATTGTGATTGTGGGATTGTGATTGTGTGATTGTGTGATCGTGATTGTGTGATAGTGATTGTGTGATAGTGATTGTGTGATAGTGATTGTGTGATCGTGATTGTGTGATCGTGATTGTGTGATCGTGATTGTGTGATTGTGTTATTGTGATTGTGTGATTCTGATTGTGTGATTGTGATTGTGTGATCGTGACTGTGTGATCGTGATTGTGTGATCGTGATTGTGGGATTGTGACTGTGTGATTGTGTGATCGTGATTGTTATTGTGTTATTGTGATTGTGTGATTGTGATTGCGTGATTGTGATTGTGTGATCGTGACTGTGTGATCGTGATTGTGGGTTTGTGACTGTGTGATTGTGTGATTGTGATTGTGTGATTGTGATTGTGTGATTGTGATTGTGTGATTGTGATTGTGTGATTGTGATTGTGTGATTGTGATTGTGTGATTGTGATTGTGTGATTGTGATTGTGTGATTGTGATTGTGTGATTGTGATTGTGTGATTGTGATTGTGTGATTGTGATTGTGTGATAGTGATTGTGATTGTGATTGTGATTGTGATTGTGATTGTGATTGTGATTGTGATTGTGATTGTGATTGTGATTGTGATTGTGATTGTGATTGTGATTGTGATTGTGATTGTGATTGTGATTGTGATTGTGATTGTGATTGTGATTGTGATTGTGATTGTGATTGTGATTGTGATTTTGTGATTGTGATTGTGTGATTGTGACTGTGTGATTGTGTGATCGTGATTGTGATTGTGTGATTGTGATTATGTGATTGTGATTGTGATTGTGTGATTGTGATTGTGTGATTGTGATTGTGTGATTGTGATTGTGTGATTGTGATTGTGTGATTGTGATTGTGTGATTGTGATTGTGTGATTGTGATTGTGTGATTGTGATTGTGATTGTGATTGTGATTGTGATTGTGTGATTGTGATTGTGTGATTGTGATGGTGTGATTGTGATTGTGTGATTGTGATTGTGTGATTGTGATTGTGTGATTGTGATTGTGTGATTGTGATTGTGTGATTGTGATTGTGTGACTGTGATTGTGGGATTGTGATTGTAGGATTGTGATTATGGGATTGTGACTATGTGATTGAGTGATTGTGACTGTGTGATTGTGATTGTGTGATTGTGATTGTGTGATTGTGATTGTGTGATTGTGATTGTGTGATTGTGATTGTGTGATTGTGATTGTGTGATTGTGATTGTGTGATTGTGATTGTGTGATGGTGATTGTGTGATTGTGATTGTGTGATTGTGATTGTGTGATTGTGATTGTGTGATTGTGATTGTGTGATCGTGACTGTGTGATCGTGATTGTGTGATCGTGATTGTGGGATTGTGACTGTGTGATTGTGTGATCGTGATTGTGATTGTGTTATTGTGATTGTGTGATTGTGATTGCGTGATTGTGATTGTGTGATCGTGACTGTGTGATCGTGATTGTGTGATCGTGATTGTGCGATTGTGATTGTGATTGTGTGACTGTGTGATTGTGACTGTGTGACAGTGTGATTGTGATTGTGTGATCGTGATTGTGTGGTCGTGATTGTGTGATTGTGTTTGTGTGATTGTGATTGTGTGATTGCGATTGTGTGATCCTGATTGTGTGATCGTGATTGTGTGATCGTGATTGTGGGATTGTGACTGTGTGATTGTGTGATTGTGATTGTGAGATCGTGACTGTGTGATCGTGTTTTTGTGATCGTTATTGTGGGTTTGTGACTGTGTGATTGTGTGATTGTGATTGTGTGATTGTGATTGTGTGATTGTGATTGTGTGATTGTGATTGTGCCACTGTGATTGTGTGACTGTGATTGTGGGATTGTGATTGTGTGATTGTGTGATCGTGATTGTGATTGCGTCATTGTGATTATGTCACTGTGATTGTATCATTGTGATTGTGTGATTGTCATTGTGATTCTGATTGTGTGATTGTGTGATTGTGATTGTGTGATTGTGATTGTGTGATTGTGATTGTGTGATTGTGATTGTGTGAATGTGATTGTGTGATTGTGATTGTGTGATTGTGATTGTGTGATTGTGATTGTGTGATTGTGATTGTGTGATTGTGATTGTGTGATTGTGATTGTGTGACTGTGATTGTGGGATTGTGATTGTGGGATTGTGATTGTGTGATTGTGTAATCGTGACTGTGTGATCGTGTTTGTGTGATCGTGATTGTGGGTTTGTGACTATGTGATTGTGTGATCGTGATTGTGTGATTGTGATTGTGTGACTGCGATCGTGGGATTGTGACTGTGTGATCGTGATTGTGGGATTGTGATTATGGGATTGTGACTACGTGATTGAGTGATTGTGACTGTGTGATTGTGATTGTGTGATTGTGATTGTGTGATTGTGATTGTGTGACTGTGATTGTGTGACTTTGATTGAGGGATTGTGATTATGTGATTGTGTGATCATCATTGAGTGATCGTGATTGTGTGATCGTGATTGTGCGATCGTGATTGTGTGATCGTGATTGTGTGATCGCAATTGTGGGATTGTGACTGTGTGATTGTGTGATTGTGATTGTGATTGTGACTGTGTGATTGTGTGATTGTGGTTGTGTGATTGTGATTGTGTGACTGTGATTGTGTGATTGTGATTGTGGGATTGTGATTGTGTGATTGTGTGATCGTGATTGTGTGATAGTGATTGTGTGATAGTGATTGTGTGATCGTGATTGTGTGATCGTGATTGTGTGAACGTGATTGTGTGATTGTGTTATTGTGATTGTGTGATTCTGATTGTGTGATTGTGATTGTGTGATCGTGACTGTGTGATCGTGATTGTGTGATCGTGATTGTGGGATTGTGGCTGTGTGATTGTGTGATCGTGATTGTGATTGTGTTATTGTGATTGTGTGATTGTGATTGCGTGATTGTGATTGTGTGATCGTGACTGTGTGATCGTGATTGTGTGATCGTGATTGTGCGATTGTGATTGTGATTGTGTGACTGTGTGATTGTGATTGTGTGATCGTGATTGTGTGGTCGTGATTGTGTGATTGTGTGATTGTGTTTGTGTGATTGTGATTGTGTGATTGCGATTGTGTGATCCTGACTGTGTGATCCTGACTGTGTGATCGTGATTGTGTGATCGTGATTGTGGGATTGTGATTGTGTGATTGTGATTGCGTGATCGTGACTGTGTGATCGTGTTTGTGTGATCGTGATTGTGGGTTTGTCATTATGGGATTGTGACTATGTGATTGAGTGATTGTGACTGTGTGATTGTGATTGTGTGATTGTGATTGTGTGATTGTGATTGTGTGATTGTGATTGTGTGATTGTGATTGTGTGATTGTGATTGTGTGATTGTGATTGTGTGACTGTGATTGTGTGATTGTGATTGTGTGATTGTGATTGTGTGATTGTGATTGTGTGATTGTGATTGTGTGATTGTGATTGTGTGATTGTGATTGTGTGATTGTGATTGTGTGATTGTGATTGTGTGATTGCGATTGTGTGGTTGTGATTGTGTGATTGTGATTGTGTGATCGTGACTGTGTGATCGTATTTGTGTGATCGTGATTGTGGGTTTGTGACTGTGTGATTGTGTTATTGTGATTGTGTGATTGCGATTGTGTGATTGTGATTGTGTGACTGTGTGATTGTGACTGTGTGACAGTGTGATTGTGATTCTGTGATCATGATTGTGTGGTCGTGATTGTGGGATTGTGACTGTGTGATTGTGTGATCGTGATTGTGATTGTGTTATTGTGATTGTGTGATTGTGATTGCGTGATTGTGATTGTGTGATCGTGACTGTGTGATCGTGATTGTGTGATCGTGATTGTGCGATTGTGATTGTGATTGTGTGACTGTGTGATTGTGACTGTGTGACAGTGTGATTGTGATTGTGTGATCGTGATTGTGTGGTCGTGGTTGTGTGATTGTGTTTGTGTGATTGTTGTTGTGATTGTGATTGAGTGACTGTGTGATTGTGATTGTGTGATCGTGATTGTGTGATCGTGATTGTGTGATCGTGATTGTGTGATCGTGATTGTGTGATCGTGATTGTGGGATTGTGACTGTGTGATTGTGTGATCGTGATTGTGTGATCGTGATTGTGTGATCGTGATTGTGTGGCCGTGATTGTGTGATCGTGATTGTGCGATCGTGTTTGTGTGATCGTGATTGTGTGCTCGTGATTGTGTGATCGTGATTGTGTGATCCTGTTTGTGTGATCGTGATTGCGATTGAGATTGTGTGATTGTGATTGTGTGATTGTGATTGCGTGATTGTGATTGTGTGATGTGATTGTGATTGTGATTGTGATTGTGATTGTGATTGTGATTGTGATTGTGATTGTGATTGTGATTGTGATTGTGTGATCGTGACTGTGTGATCGTGATTGTGTGATCGTGATTGTAGGATTGTGACTGTGTGATTGTGTGATCGTGATTGTGATTGTCTTATTGTGATTGTGTGATTGTGATTGCGTGATTGTGATTGTGTGATCGTGACTGTGTGATCGTGATTGTGTGATCGTGATTGTGCGATTGTGATTGTGATTGTGTGACTGTGTGATTGTGACTGTGTGATTGTGACTGTGTGACAGTGTGATTGTGACTGTGTGACAGTGTGATTGTGATTGTGTGATCGTGATTGTGTCCTCGTGATTGTGTGATCGTGATTGTGTGATCGTGATTGTGTGATCGTGATTGTGGGATTGTGACTGTGTGATTGTGTGATCGTGATTGTGATTGTGTTATTGTGATTGTGTGATCGTGATTGTGTGATCGTGATTGTGTGATCGTGATTGTGGGATTGTGACTGTGTGATTGTGTGATCGTGATTGTGTGATCGTGATTGTGTGATCGTGATTGTGTGGCCGTGATTGTGTGATCGTGATTGTGCGATCGTGTTTGTGTGATCGTGATTGTGTGATCGTGATTGTGTGATCGTGACTGTGTGATCGTGATTGTGTGATTGTGTTATTGTGAGTGTGTTATTGTGATTGTGTGATTGTGATTGTGTGATCGTGACTGTGTGATCGTGATTGTGTGATCGTGATTGTGGGATTGTGACTGTGTGATTGTGTGAGCGTGATTGTGATTGTGTGATTGTGATTATGTGATTGTGATTGTGATTGTGTGATTGTGATTGTGTGATTGTGATTGTGTGATTGTGATTGTGTGATTGTGATTGTGTGATTGTGATTGTGATTGTGATTGTGATTGTGATTGTGATTGTGATTGTGATTGTGATTGTGATTGTGATTGTGATTGTGTGATTGTGATTGTGTGATTGTGATGCTGTGATTGTGATTGTGTGGTTGTGATTGTGTGATTGTGATTGTGTGATTGTGATTGTGTGATTGTGATTGTGTGATTGTGATTGTGTGACTGTGATTGTGGGATTGTGATTGAGGGATTGTGATTATGGGATTGTGACTATGTGATTGAGTGATTGTGACTGTGTGATTGTGATTGTGTGATTGTGATTGTGTGATTGTGATTGTGTGATTGTGATTGTGTGATTGTGATTGTGTGATTGTGATTGTGTGATTGTGATTGTGTGATTGTGATTGTGTGATTGTGATTGTGTGATTGTGATTGTGTGATTGTGATTGTGTGATCGTGACTGTGTGATCGTGATTGTGTGATCGTGATTGTGCGATTGTGATTGTGATTGTGTGACTGTGTGATTGTGACTGTGTGACAGTGTGATTGTGATTGTGTGATCGTGATTGTGTGGTCGTGATTGTGTGATTGTGTGATTGTGTTTGTGTGATTGTGATTGTGTGATTGTGTTTGTGTGATTGTTGTTGTGATTGTGATTGAGTGACTGTGTGATTGTGATTGTGTGATCGTGATTGTGTGATCGTGATTGTGGGTTTGTGATTATGGGATTGTGACTATGTGATTGAGTGATTGTGACTGTGTGATTGTGATTGTGTGATTGTGATTGTGTGATTGTGATTGTGTGATTGTGATTGTGTGATTGTGATTGTGTGATTGTGATTGTGTGATTGTGATTGTGTGATTGTGATTGTGTGATTGTGATTGTGTGATTGTGTGATTGTGATTGTGTGATTGTGATTGTGTGATTGTGATTGTGTGATTGTGATTGTGTGATTGTGATTGTGTGATTGTGATTGTGTGACTGTGATTGTGTGATTGTGATTGTGTGATTGTGATTGTGTGATTGTGATTGTGTGATTGTGTGATTGTGATTGTGTGATCGTGATTGTGTGATCGTGACTGTGTGATCGTGACTGTGTGATCGTGATTGTGTGATCGTGATTGTGTGATTGTGATTGTGTGATTGTGATTGTGTGATTGTGATTGTGTGATTGTGATTGTGTGATTGTGATTGTGTGATTGTGTGATTGTGATTGTCTGATTGTGATTGTGATTGTGATTGTGATTGTGATTGTGATTGTGATTGTGATTGTGTGATTGTGTGATTGTGATTGTGTGATTGTGATTGTGTGATTGTGATTGTGTGATTGTGATTGTGTGATTGTGATTGTGTGATTGTGATTGTGTGATTGTGATTGTGTGATTGTGATTGTGATTGTGTGATTGTGATTGTGTGATTGTGATTGTGTGACTGTGATTGTGGGATTGTGATTGTGTGATCGTGACTGTGTGATCGTGTTTGTGTGATCGTGATTGTGGGTTTGTGACTGTGTGATTGTGTGATTGTGATTGTGTGATCGTGATTGTGTGATCGTGACTGTGTCATCGTGATTGTGTGATCGTGATTGTGGGATTGTGACTGTGTGATTGTGTGATCGTGATTGTGATTGTGTGATTGTGATTGTGTGATTGTAATTGTGTGATTGTGATTGTGTGATTGTGATTGTGTGATTGTGATTGTGTGATTGTGATTGTGTGATTGTGATTGTGTGATTGTGATTGTGTGATTGCGATTGTGTGGTTGTGATTGTGTGATTGTGATTGTGTGATCGTGACTGTGTGATCGTATTTGTGTGATCGTGATTGTGGGTTTGTGACTGTGTGATTGTGTTATTGTGATTGTGTGATTGCGATTGTGTGATTGTGATTGTGTGATTGTGATTGTGTGATTGTGATTGTGTGACTGTGATTGTGTGACTGTGATTTTGTGATCGTGATTGTGTGATCATGATTGTGTGATCGTGATTGTGTGATCGTGATTGTGTGATCGTGATTGTGTGATCGTGATTGTGTGATTGTGTTATTGTGATTGTGTGATTCTGATTGTGTGATTGTGATTGTGTGATCGTGACTGTGTGATCGTGATTGTGTGATCGTGATTGTGTGATCGTGATTGTGGGATTGTGACTGTGTGATTGTGTGATCGTGATTGTGATTGTGTGATTGTGATTGTGTGATTGTGATTATGTGATTGTGATTGTGATTGTGTGATTGTGATTGTGTGATTGTGATTGCGTGATTGTGATTGCGTGATTGTGATTGCGTGATTGTGATTGCGTGATTGTGATTGCGTGATTGTGATTGCGTGATTGTGATTGCGTGATTGTGATTGCGTGATTGTGATTGCGTGATTGTGATTGTGTGATTGTGATTGTGTGATTGTGTGATTGTGATTGTGTGATCGTGATTGTGTGATCGTGATTGTGTGATTGTGATTGTGTGATTGTGATTGTGTGATTGTGATTGTGTGATTGTGATTGTGTGATTGTGATTGTGTGATTGTGATTGTGTGATTGTGATTGTGTGATTGTGATTGTGTGATTGTGATTGTGTGATTGTGATTGTGTGATTGTGATTGTGTGATTGTGATTGTGTGATTGTGATTGTGTGATTGTGATTGTGTGATTGTGATTGTGTGATTGTGATTGTGTGATTGTGATTGTGTGATTGTGATTGTGTGATTGTGATTGTGTGATTGTGATTGTGTGATTGTGATTGTGTGATTGTGATTGTGTGATTGTGATTGTGTGATTGTGATTGTGTGATTGTGATTGTGTGATTGTGATTGTGTGATTGCGATTGTGTGATTGTGATTGTGTGATTGTGATTGTGTGATTGTGATTGTGTGATCGTGATTGTGTGATCGTGATTGTGGGTTTGTGATTATGGGATTGTGACTATGTGATTGAGTGATTGTGACTGTGTGATTGTGATTGTGTGATTGTGATTGTGTGATTGTGATTGTGTGATTGTGATTGTGTGATTGTGATTGTGTGATTGTGATTGTCTGATTGTGATTGTGATTGTGATTGTGATTGTGATTGTGATTGTGATTGTGATTGTGATTGTGTGATTGTGTGATTGTGATTGTGTGATTGTGATTGTGTGATTGTGATTGTGTGATTGTGATTGTGTGATTGTGATTGTGTGATTGTGATTGTGTGATTGTGATTGTGTGATTGTGATTGTGTGATTGTGATTGTGTGACTGTGATTGTGGGATTGTGATTGTGTGATCGTGACTGTGTGATCGTGTTTGTGTGATCGTGATTGTGGGTTTGTGACTGTGTGATTGTGTGATTGTGATTGTGTGATCGTGATTGTGCGATCGTGATTGTGTGATCGTGATTGTGTGATCGCAATTGTGGGATTGTGACTGTGTGATTGTGTGATTGTGATTGTGATTGTGACTGTGTGATTGTGTGATTGTGGTTGTGTGATTGTGATTGTGGGATTGTGATTGTGTGATTGTGTGATCGTGATTGTGTAATAGTGATTGTGTGATAGTGATTGTGTGATCGTGATTGTGTGATCGTGATTGTATGATCGTGATTGCGTGATTGTGTGATTCTGATTGTGTGATTGTGATTGTGTGATCGTGACTGTGTCATCGTGATTGTGTGATCGTGATTGTGGGATTGTGACTGTGTGATTGTGTGATCGTGATTGTGATTGTGTGATTGTGATTGTGTGATTGTAATTGTGTGATTGTGATTGTGTGATTGTGATTGTGTGATTGTGATTGTGTGATTGTGATTGTGTGATTGTGATTGTGATTGTGTGATTGTGATTGTGTGATTGCGATTGTGTGGTTGTGATTGTGTGATTGTGATTGTGTGATCGTGACTGTGTGATCGTATTTGTGTGATCGTGATTGTGGGTTTGTGACTGTGTGATTGTGTTATTGTGATTGTGTGATTGCGATTGTGTGATTGTGATTGTGTGATTGTGATTGTGTGATTGTGATTGTGTGACTGTGATTGTGTGACTGTGATTTTGTGATCGTGATTGTGTGATCATGATTGTGTGATCGTGATTGTGTGATCGTGATTGTGTGATCGTGATTGTGTGATCGTGATTGTGTGATCGTGATTGTGTGATTGTGTTATTGTGATTGTGTGATTCTGATTGTGTGATTGTGATTGTGTGATCGTGACTGTGTGATCGTGATTGTGTGATCGTGATTGTGTGATCGTGATTGTGGGATTGTAACTGTGTGATTGTGTGATCGTGATTGTGATTGTGTGATTGTGATTGTGTGATTGTGATTGTGTGATTGTGATTATGTGATTGTGATTGTGATTGTGTGATTGTGATTGTGTGATTGTGATTGTGTGATTGTGATTGTGTGATTGTGATTGTGTGATTGTGATTGTGTGATTGTGATTGTGTGATTGTGATTGTGTGATTGTGATTGTGTGATTGTGATTGTGTGATTGTGATTGTGTGATTGTGATTGTGTGATTGTGATTGTGTGATTGTGATTGTGTGATTGTGATTGTGTGATTGTGATTGTGTGATTGTGATTGTGTGATTGTGATTGTGTGACTGTGATTGTGTGACTGTGATTGTGGGATTGGGATTGTGTGATTGTGTGATCATCATTGAGTGATCGTGATTGTGTGATCGTGATTGTGCAATCGTGATTGTGTGATCGTGATTGTGTGATCGCAATTGTGGGATTGTGACTGTGTGATTGTGTGATTGTGATTGTGATTGTGACTGTGTGATTGTGTGATTGTGGTTGTGTGATTGTGATTGTGTGACTGTGATTGTGTGATTGTGATTGTGGGATTGTGATTGTGTGATTGTGTGATCGTACCTGTGTGATAGTGATTGTGTGATAGTGATTGTGTGATCGTGATTGTGTGATCGTGATTGTATGATCGTAATTGTGTGATTGTGTTATTGTGATTGTGTGATTCTGATTGTGTGATTGTGATTGTGTGATCGTGACTGTGTCATCGTGATTGTGTGATCGTGATTGTGGGATTGTGACTGTGTGATTGTGTGATCGTGATTGTGATTGTGTTATTGTGATTGTGTTATTGTGATTGTGTGATTGTGATTGCGTGATTGTTATTGTCTGATCGTGACTGTGTGATCGTGATTGTGTGATCGTGATTGTGCGATTGTGATTGTGATTGTGTGACTGTGTCATTGTGACTGTGTGACAGTGTGATTGTGATTGAGTGATCGTGATTGTGTGGTCGTGATTGTGTGATTGTGTTTGTGTGATTGTGATTGTGTGATTGCGATTGTGTGATCGTGATTGTGTGATTGTGTTAATGTGATTGTGTGATTCTGATTGTGTGATTGTGATTGTGTGATCGTGACTGTGTCATCGTGATTGTGTGATCGTGATTGTGGGATTGTGACTGTGTGATTGTGTGATCGTGATTGTGATTGTGTTATTGTGATTGTGTGATTGTGATTGCGTGATTGTTATTGTCTGATCGTGACTGTGTGATCGTGATTGTGTGATCGTGATTGTGCGATTGTGATTGTGATTGTGTGACTGTGTGATTGTGACTGTGTGACAGTGTGATTGTGATTGTGTGATCGTGATTGTGTGGTCGTGATTGTGTGATTGTGTTTGTGTGATTGTGATTGTGTGATTGCGATTGTGTGATCCTGATTGTGTGATCGTGATTGTGTGAT
Source organism: Megachile rotundata (assembly GCF_050947335.1). Lineage (NCBI taxonomy): Eukaryota > Metazoa > Arthropoda > Insecta > Hymenoptera > Megachilidae > Megachile > Megachile rotundata. The sequence goes on along the minus strand of NW_027473334.1, from coordinate 256,120 downwards.
CGTGATTGTGGGATTGTGACTGTGTGATTGTGTGATTGTGATTGTGTGATCGTGACTGTGTGATCGTGTTTTTGTGATCGTTATTGTGGGTTTGTGACTGTGTGATTGTGTGATTGTGATTGTGTGATTGTGATTGTGTGATTGTGATTGTGTGATTGTGATTGTGCCACTGTGATTGTGTGACTGTGATTGTGGGATTGTGATTGTGTGATTGTGTGATCGTGATTGTGATTGCGTCATTGTGATTATGTCACTGTGATTGTATCATTGTGATTGTGTGATTGTCATTGTGATTCTGATTGTGTGATTGTGTGATTGTGATTGTGTGATTGTGATTGTGTGATTGTGATTGTGTGATTGTGATTGTGTGAATGTGATTGTGTGATTGTGATTGTGTGATTGTGATTGTGTGATTGTGATTGTGTGATTGTGATTGTGTGATTGTGATTGTGTGATTGTGATTGTGTGACTGTGATTGTGGGATTGTGATTGTGGGATTGTGATTGTGTGATTGTGTAATCGTGACTGTGTGATCGTGTTTGTGTGATCGTGATTGTGGGTTTGTGACTATGTGATTGTGTGATCGTGATTGTGTGATTGTGATTGTGTGACTGCGATCGTGGGATTGTGACTGTGTGATCGTGATTGTGGGATTGTGATTATGGGATTGTGACTACGTGATTGAGTGATTGTGACTGTGTGATTGTGATTGTGTGATTGTGATTGTGTGATTGTGATTGTGTGACTGTGATTGTGTGACTTTGATTGAGGGATTGTGATTATGTGATTGTGTGATCATCATTGAGTGATCGTGATTGTGTGATCGTGATTGTGCGATCGTGATTGTGTGATCGTGATTGTGTGATCGCAATTGTGGGATTGTGACTGTGTGATTGTGTGATTGTGATTGTGATTGTGACTGTGTGATTGTGTGATTGTGGTTGTGTGATTGTGATTGTGTGACTGTGATTGTGTGATTGTGATTGTGGGATTGTGATTGTGTGATTGTGTGATCGTGATTGTGTGATAGTGATTGTGTGATAGTGATTGTGTGATCGTGATTGTGTGATCGTGATTGTGTGAACGTGATTGTGTGATTGTGTTATTGTGATTGTGTGATTCTGATTGTGTGATTGTGATTGTGTGATCGTGACTGTGTGATCGTGATTGTGTGATCGTGATTGTGGGATTGTGACTGTGTGATTGTGTGATCGTGATTGTGATTGTGTTATTGTGATTGTGTGATTGTGATTGCGTGATTGTGATTGTGTGATCGTGACTGTGTGATCGTGATTGTGTGATCGTGATTGTGCGATTGTGATTGTGATTGTGTGACTGTGTGATTGTGATTGTGTGATCGTGATTGTGTGGTCGTGATTGTGTGATTGTGTGATTGTGTTTGTGTGATTGTGATTTTGTGATTGCGATTGTGTGATCCTGACTGTGTGATCCTGACTGTGTGATCGTGATTGTGTGATCGTGATTGTGGGATTGTGATTGTGTGATTGTGATTGCGTGATCGTGACTGTGTGATCGTGTTTGTGTGATCGTGATTGTGGGTTTGTCATTATGGGATTGTGACTATGTGATTGAGTGATTGTGACTGTGTGATTGTGATTGTGTGATTGTGATTGTGTGATTGTGATTGTGTGATTGTGATTGTGTGATTGTGATTGTGTGATTGTGATTGTGTGATTGTGATTGTGTGATTGTGATTGTATGTGATTGTGATTGTGTGATTGTGATTGTGTGATTGTGATTGTGTGATTGTGATTGTGTGATTGTGATTGTGTGATTGTGATTGTGTGATTGTGATTGTGTGATTGTGATTGTGTGATTGTGATTTTGTGATTGAGATTGTGTGATTGTGATTGTGTGATTGAGTGGTTGAGTGATTGTGTTTGATTGTTGTGATTGTAGTATTGTGATTGTTGTGATTGTATTTGTTGATGTGTTTGTGATTGGTGTGTGTGATGTTGTTTTTATTGTGATTGATGATTGTGTTGTGATTGTTATTGGTTGAGTATTGTGATTGTGATGTGATCTTTGATATATGTGTATTTGATTGTGATTTGTGAATGTGATTTAGCTGTGACTGTGTGACTGTGGATTGTGATTGTTGATTGTGTGATCTATCATTAGATATCTGAGTGATCGTGATTGTCGTATCGGATTGTGGATCGAGTTGATGTATTTGCTGGTTCATTGAGTGATCGTGATTGTGTGATCGTGATTGTGCGAACGTGATTGTGTGATCGTGATTGTGTGATTGTGGTTGTGTGATTGTGATTGTGTGAGTGTGATTGTGTGATTGTGATTGTGGGATTGTGATTGTGTGATTGTGTGATCGTGATTGTGTGATAGTGATTGTGTGATAGTGATTGTGTGATAGTGATTGTGTGATCGTGATTGTGTGATCGTGATTGTGTGATCGTGATTGTGTGATTGTGTTATTGTGATTGTGTGATTCTGATTGTGTGATTGTGATTGTGTGATCGTGACTGTGTGATCGTGATTGTGGGATTGTGACTGTGTGATTGTGTGATCGTGATTGTTATTGTGTTATTGTGATTGTGTGATTGTGATTGCGTGATTGTGATTGTGTGATCGTGACTGTGTGATCGTGATTGTGGGTTTGTGACTGTGTGATTGTGTGATTGTGATTGTGTGATTGTGATTGTGTGATTGTGATTGTGTGATTGTGATTGTGTGATTGTGATTGTGTGATTGTGATTGTGTGATTGTGATTGTGTGATTGTGATTGTGTGATTGTGATTGTGTGATTGTGATTGTGTGATTGTGATTGTGTGATTGTGATTGTGTGATTGTGATTGTGTGATAGTGATTGTGATTGTGATTGTGATTGTGATTGTGATTGTGATTGTGATTGTGATTGTGATTGTGATTGTGATTGTGATTGTGATTGTGATTGTGATTGTGATTGTGATTGTGATTGTGATTGTGATTGTGATTGTGATTGTGATTGTGATTGTGATTGTGATTTTGTGATTGTGATTGTGTGATTGTGACTGTGTGATTGTGTGATCGTGATTGTGATTGTGTGATTGTGATTATGTGATTGTGATTGTGATTGTGTGATTGTGATTGTGTGATTGTGATTGTGTGATTGTGATTGTGTGATTGTGATTGTGTGATTGTGATTGTGTGATTGTGATTGTGTGATTGTGATTGTGTGATTGTGATTGTGATTGTGATTGTGATTGTGATTGTGTGATTGTGATTGTGTGATTGTGATGGTGTGATTGTGATTGTGTGATTGTGATTGTGTGATTGTGATTGTGTGATTGTGATTGTGTGATTGTGATTGTGTGATTGTGATTGTGTGACTGTGATTGTGGGATTGTGATTGTAGGATTGTGATTATGGGATTGTGACTATGTGATTGAGTGATTGTGACTGTGTGATTGTGATTGTGTGATTGTGATTGTGTGATTGTGATTGTGTGATTGTGATTGTGTGATTGTGATTGTGTGATTGTGATTGTGTGATTGTGATTGTGTGATTGTGATTGTGTGATGGTGATTGTGTGATTGTGATTGTGTGATTGTGATTGTGTGATTGTGATTGTGTGATTGTGATTGTGTGATCGTGACTGTGTGATCGTGATTGTGTGATCGTGATTGTGGGATTGTGACTGTGTGATTGTGTGATCGTGATTGTGATTGTGTTATTGTGATTGTGTGATTGTGATTGCGTGATTGTGATTGTGTGATCGTGACTGTGTGATCGTGATTGTGTGATCGTGATTGTGCGATTGTGATTGTGATTGTGTGACTGTGTGATTGTGACTGTGTGACAGTGTGATTGTGATTGTGTGATCGTGATTGTGTGGTCGTGATTGTGTGATTGTGTTTGTGTGATTGTGATTGTGTGATTGCGATTGTGTGATCCTGATTGTGTGATCGTGATTGTGTGATCGTGATTGTGGGATTGTGACTGTGTGATTGTGTGATTGTGATTGTGAGATCGTGACTGTGTGATCGTGTTTTTGTGATCGTTATTGTGGGTTTGTGACTGTGTGATTGTGTGATTGTGATTGTGTGATTGTGATTGTGTGATTGTGATTGTGTGATTGTGATTGTGCCACTGTGATTGTGTGACTGTGATTGTGGGATTGTGATTGTGTGATTGTGTGATCGTGATTGTGATTGCGTCATTGTGATTATGTCACTGTGATTGTATCATTGTGATTGTGTGATTGTCATTGTGATTCTGATTGTGTGATTGTGTGATTGTGATTGTGTGATTGTGATTGTGTGATTGTGATTGTGTGATTGTGATTGTGTGAATGTGATTGTGTGATTGTGATTGTGTGATTGTGATTGTGTGATTGTGATTGTGTGATTGTGATTGTGTGATTGTGATTGTGTGATTGTGATTGTGTGACTGTGATTGTGGGATTGTGATTGTGGGATTGTGATTGTGTGATTGTGTAATCGTGACTGTGTGATCGTGTTTGTGTGATCGTGATTGTGGGTTTGTGACTATGTGATTGTGTGATCGTGATTGTGTGATTGTGATTGTGTGACTGCGATCGTGGGATTGTGACTGTGTGATCGTGATTGTGGGATTGTGATTATGGGATTGTGACTACGTGATTGAGTGATTGTGACTGTGTGATTGTGATTGTGTGATTGTGATTGTGTGATTGTGATTGTGTGACTGTGATTGTGTGACTTTGATTGAGGGATTGTGATTATGTGATTGTGTGATCATCATTGAGTGATCGTGATTGTGTGATCGTGATTGTGCGATCGTGATTGTGTGATCGTGATTGTGTGATCGCAATTGTGGGATTGTGACTGTGTGATTGTGTGATTGTGATTGTGATTGTGACTGTGTGATTGTGTGATTGTGGTTGTGTGATTGTGATTGTGTGACTGTGATTGTGTGATTGTGATTGTGGGATTGTGATTGTGTGATTGTGTGATCGTGATTGTGTGATAGTGATTGTGTGATAGTGATTGTGTGATCGTGATTGTGTGATCGTGATTGTGTGAACGTGATTGTGTGATTGTGTTATTGTGATTGTGTGATTCTGATTGTGTGATTGTGATTGTGTGATCGTGACTGTGTGATCGTGATTGTGTGATCGTGATTGTGGGATTGTGGCTGTGTGATTGTGTGATCGTGATTGTGATTGTGTTATTGTGATTGTGTGATTGTGATTGCGTGATTGTGATTGTGTGATCGTGACTGTGTGATCGTGATTGTGTGATCGTGATTGTGCGATTGTGATTGTGATTGTGTGACTGTGTGATTGTGATTGTGTGATCGTGATTGTGTGGTCGTGATTGTGTGATTGTGTGATTGTGTTTGTGTGATTGTGATTGTGTGATTGCGATTGTGTGATCCTGACTGTGTGATCCTGACTGTGTGATCGTGATTGTGTGATCGTGATTGTGGGATTGTGATTGTGTGATTGTGATTGCGTGATCGTGACTGTGTGATCGTGTTTGTGTGATCGTGATTGTGGGTTTGTCATTATGGGATTGTGACTATGTGATTGAGTGATTGTGACTGTGTGATTGTGATTGTGTGATTGTGATTGTGTGATTGTGATTGTGTGATTGTGATTGTGTGATTGTGATTGTGTGATTGTGATTGTGTGATTGTGATTGTGTGACTGTGATTGTGTGATTGTGATTGTGTGATTGTGATTGTGTGATTGTGATTGTGTGATTGTGATTGTGTGATTGTGATTGTGTGATTGTGATTGTGTGATTGTGATTGTGTGATTGTGATTGTGTGATTGCGATTGTGTGGTTGTGATTGTGTGATTGTGATTGTGTGATCGTGACTGTGTGATCGTATTTGTGTGATCGTGATTGTGGGTTTGTGACTGTGTGATTGTGTTATTGTGATTGTGTGATTGCGATTGTGTGATTGTGATTGTGTGACTGTGTGATTGTGACTGTGTGACAGTGTGATTGTGATTCTGTGATCATGATTGTGTGGTCGTGATTGTGGGATTGTGACTGTGTGATTGTGTGATCGTGATTGTGATTGTGTTATTGTGATTGTGTGATTGTGATTGCGTGATTGTGATTGTGTGATCGTGACTGTGTGATCGTGATTGTGTGATCGTGATTGTGCGATTGTGATTGTGATTGTGTGACTGTGTGATTGTGACTGTGTGACAGTGTGATTGTGATTGTGTGATCGTGATTGTGTGGTCGTGGTTGTGTGATTGTGTTTGTGTGATTGTTGTTGTGATTGTGATTGAGTGACTGTGTGATTGTGATTGTGTGATCGTGATTGTGTGATCGTGATTGTGTGATCGTGATTGTGTGATCGTGATTGTGTGATCGTGATTGTGGGATTGTGACTGTGTGATTGTGTGATCGTGATTGTGTGATCGTGATTGTGTGATCGTGATTGTGTGGCCGTGATTGTGTGATCGTGATTGTGCGATCGTGTTTGTGTGATCGTGATTGTGTGCTCGTGATTGTGTGATCGTGATTGTGTGATCCTGTTTGTGTGATCGTGATTGCGATTGAGATTGTGTGATTGTGATTGTGTGATTGTGATTGCGTGATTGTGATTGTGTGATGTGATTGTGATTGTGATTGTGATTGTGATTGTGATTGTGATTGTGATTGTGATTGTGATTGTGATTGTGATTGTGTGATCGTGACTGTGTGATCGTGATTGTGTGATCGTGATTGTAGGATTGTGACTGTGTGATTGTGTGATCGTGATTGTGATTGTCTTATTGTGATTGTGTGATTGTGATTGCGTGATTGTGATTGTGTGATCGTGACTGTGTGATCGTGATTGTGTGATCGTGATTGTGCGATTGTGATTGTGATTGTGTGACTGTGTGATTGTGACTGTGTGATTGTGACTGTGTGACAGTGTGATTGTGACTGTGTGACAGTGTGATTGTGATTGTGTGATCGTGATTGTGTCCTCGTGATTGTGTGATCGTGATTGTGTGATCGTGATTGTGTGATCGTGATTGTGGGATTGTGACTGTGTGATTGTGTGATCGTGATTGTGATTGTGTTATTGTGATTGTGTGATCGTGATTGTGTGATCGTGATTGTGTGATCGTGATTGTGGGATTGTGACTGTGTGATTGTGTGATCGTGATTGTGTGATCGTGATTGTGTGATCGTGATTGTGTGGCCGTGATTGTGTGATCGTGATTGTGCGATCGTGTTTGTGTGATCGTGATTGTGTGATCGTGATTGTGTGATCGTGACTGTGTGATCGTGATTGTGTGATTGTGTTATTGTGAGTGTGTTATTGTGATTGTGTGATTGTGATTGTGTGATCGTGACTGTGTGATCGTGATTGTGTGATCGTGATTGTGGGATTGTGACTGTGTGATTGTGTGAGCGTGATTGTGATTGTGTGATTGTGATTATGTGATTGTGATTGTGATTGTGTGATTGTGATTGTGTGATTGTGATTGTGTGATTGTGATTGTGTGATTGTGATTGTGTGATTGTGATTGTGATTGTGATTGTGATTGTGATTGTGATTGTGATTGTGATTGTGATTGTGATTGTGATTGTGATTGTGATTGTGTGATTGTGATTGTGTGATTGTGATGCTGTGATTGTGATTGTGTGGTTGTGATTGTGTGATTGTGATTGTGTGATTGTGATTGTGTGATTGTGATTGTGTGATTGTGATTGTGTGACTGTGATTGTGGGATTGTGATTGAGGGATTGTGATTATGGGATTGTGACTATGTGATTGAGTGATTGTGACTGTGTGATTGTGATTGTGTGATTGTGATTGTGTGATTGTGATTGTGTGATTGTGATTGTGTGATTGTGATTGTGTGATTGTGATTGTGTGATTGTGATTGTGTGATTGTGATTGTGTGATTGTGATTGTGTGATTGTGATTGTGTGATTGTGATTGTGTGATCGTGACTGTGTGATCGTGATTGTGTGATCGTGATTGTGCGATTGTGATTGTGATTGTGTGACTGTGTGATTGTGACTGTGTGACAGTGTGATTGTGATTGTGTGATCGTGATTGTGTGGTCGTGATTGTGTGATTGTGTGATTGTGTTTGTGTGATTGTGATTGTGTGATTGTGTTTGTGTGATTGTTGTTGTGATTGTGATTGAGTGACTGTGTGATTGTGATTGTGTGATCGTGATTGTGTGATCGTGATTGTGGGTTTGTGATTATGGGATTGTGACTATGTGATTGAGTGATTGTGACTGTGTGATTGTGATTGTGTGATTGTGATTGTGTGATTGTGATTGTGTGATTGTGATTGTGTGATTGTGATTGTGTGATTGTGATTGTGTGATTGTGATTGTGTGATTGTGATTGTGTGATTGTGATTGTGTGATTGTGTGATTGTGATTGTGTGATTGTGATTGTGTGATTGTGATTGTGTGATTGTGATTGTGTGATTGTGATTGTGTGATTGTGATTGTGTGACTGTGATTGTGTGATTGTGATTGTGTGATTGTGATTGTGTGATTGTGATTGTGTGATTGTGTGATTGTGATTGTGTGATCGTGATTGTGTGATCGTGACTGTGTGATCGTGACTGTGTGATCGTGATTGTGTGATCGTGATTGTGTGATTGTGATTGTGTGATTGTGATTGTGTGATTGTGATTGTGTGATTGTGATTGTGTGATTGTGATTGTGTGATTGTGTGATTGTGATTGTCTGATTGTGATTGTGATTGTGATTGTGATTGTGATTGTGATTGTGATTGTGTGATTGTGTGATTGTGATTGTGTGATTGTGATTGTGTGATTGTGATTGTGTGATTGTGATTGTGTGATTGTGATTGTGTGATTGTGATTGTGTGATTGTGATTGTGTGATTGTGATTGTGATTGTGTGATTGTGATTGTGTGATTGTGATTGTGTGACTGTGATTGTGGGATTGTGATTGTGTGATCGTGACTGTGTGATCGTGTTTGTGTGATCGTGATTGTGGGTTTGTGACTGTGTGATTGTGTGATTGTGATTGTGTGATCGTGATTGTGTGATCGTGACTGTGTCATCGTGATTGTGTGATCGTGATTGTGGGATTGTGACTGTGTGATTGTGTGATCGTGATTGTGATTGTGTGATTGTGATTGTGTGATTGTAATTGTGTGATTGTGATTGTGTGATTGTGATTGTGTGATTGTGATTGTGTGATTGTGATTGTGTGATTGTGATTGTGTGATTGTGATTGTGTGATTGCGATTGTGTGGTTGTGATTGTGTGATTGTGATTGTGTGATCGTGACTGTGTGATCGTATTTGTGTGATCGTGATTGTGGGTTTGTGACTGTGTGATTGTGTTATTGTGATTGTGTGATTGCGATTGTGTGATTGTGATTGTGTGATTGTGATTGTGTGATTGTGATTGTGTGACTGTGATTGTGTGACTGTGATTTTGTGATCGTGATTGTGTGATCATGATTGTGTGATCGTGATTGTGTGATCGTGATTGTGTGATCGTGATTGTGTGATCGTGATTGTGTGATTGTGTTATTGTGATTGTGTGATTCTGATTGTGTGATTGTGATTGTGTGATCGTGACTGTGTGATCGTGATTGTGTGATCGTGATTGTGTGATCGTGATTGTGGGATTGTGACTGTGTGATTGTGTGATCGTGATTGTGATTGTGTGATTGTGATTGTGTGATTGTGATTATGTGATTGTGATTGTGATTGTGTGATTGTGATTGTGTGATTGTGATTGCGTGATTGTGATTGCGTGATTGTGATTGCGTGATTGTGATTGCGTGATTGTGATTGCGTGATTGTGATTGCGTGATTGTGATTGCGTGATTGTGATTGCGTGATTGTGATTGCGTGATTGTGATTGTGTGATTGTGATTGTGTGATTGTGTGATTGTGATTGTGTGATCGTGATTGTGTGATCGTGATTGTGTGATTGTGATTGTGTGATTGTGATTGTGTGATTGTGATTGTGTGATTGTGATTGTGTGATTGTGATTGTGTGATTGTGATTGTGTGATTGTGATTGTGTGATTGTGATTGTGTGATTGTGATTGTGTGATTGTGATTGTGTGATTGTGATTGTGTGATTGTGATTGTGTGATTGTGATTGTGTGATTGTGATTGTGTGATTGTGATTGTGTGATTGTGATTGTGTGATTGTGATTGTGTGATTGTGATTGTGTGATTGTGATTGTGTGATTGTGATTGTGTGATTGTGATTGTGTGATTGTGATTGTGTGATTGTGATTGTGTGATTGTGATTGTGTGATTGTGATTGTGTGATTGCGATTGTGTGATTGTGATTGTGTGATTGTGATTGTGTGATTGTGATTGTGTGATCGTGATTGTGTGATCGTGATTGTGGGTTTGTGATTATGGGATTGTGACTATGTGATTGAGTGATTGTGACTGTGTGATTGTGATTGTGTGATTGTGATTGTGTGATTGTGATTGTGTGATTGTGATTGTGTGATTGTGATTGTGTGATTGTGATTGTCTGATTGTGATTGTGATTGTGATTGTGATTGTGATTGTGATTGTGATTGTGATTGTGATTGTGTGATTGTGTGATTGTGATTGTGTGATTGTGATTGTGTGATTGTGATTGTGTGATTGTGATTGTGTGATTGTGATTGTGTGATTGTGATTGTGTGATTGTGATTGTGTGATTGTGATTGTGTGATTGTGATTGTGTGACTGTGATTGTGGGATTGTGATTGTGTGATCGTGACTGTGTGATCGTGTTTGTGTGATCGTGATTGTGGGTTTGTGACTGTGTGATTGTGTGATTGTGATTGTGTGATCGTGATTGTGCGATCGTGATTGTGTGATCGTGATTGTGTGATCGCAATTGTGGGATTGTGACTGTGTGATTGTGTGATTGTGATTGTGATTGTGACTGTGTGATTGTGTGATTGTGGTTGTGTGATTGTGATTGTGGGATTGTGATTGTGTGATTGTGTGATCGTGATTGTGTAATAGTGATTGTGTGATAGTGATTGTGTGATCGTGATTGTGTGATCGTGATTGTATGATCGTGATTGCGTGATTGTGTGATTCTGATTGTGTGATTGTGATTGTGTGATCGTGACTGTGTCATCGTGATTGTGTGATCGTGATTGTGGGATTGTGACTGTGTGATTGTGTGATCGTGATTGTGATTGTGTGATTGTGATTGTGTGATTGTAATTGTGTGATTGTGATTGTGTGATTGTGATTGTGTGATTGTGATTGTGTGATTGTGATTGTGTGATTGTGATTGTGATTGTGTGATTGTGATTGTGTGATTGCGATTGTGTGGTTGTGATTGTGTGATTGTGATTGTGTGATCGTGACTGTGTGATCGTATTTGTGTGATCGTGATTGTGGGTTTGTGACTGTGTGATTGTGTTATTGTGATTGTGTGATTGCGATTGTGTGATTGTGATTGTGTGATTGTGATTGTGTGATTGTGATTGTGTGACTGTGATTGTGTGACTGTGATTTTGTGATCGTGATTGTGTGATCATGATTGTGTGATCGTGATTGTGTGATCGTGATTGTGTGATCGTGATTGTGTGATCGTGATTGTGTGATCGTGATTGTGTGATTGTGTTATTGTGATTGTGTGATTCTGATTGTGTGATTGTGATTGTGTGATCGTGACTGTGTGATCGTGATTGTGTGATCGTGATTGTGTGATCGTGATTGTGGGATTGTAACTGTGTGATTGTGTGATCGTGATTGTGATTGTGTGATTGTGATTGTGTGATTGTGATTGTGTGATTGTGATTATGTGATTGTGATTGTGATTGTGTGATTGTGATTGTGTGATTGTGATTGTGTGATTGTGATTGTGTGATTGTGATTGTGTGATTGTGATTGTGTGATTGTGATTGTGTGATTGTGATTGTGTGATTGTGATTGTGTGATTGTGATTGTGTGACTGTGATTGTGGGATTGTGATTGTGTGATTGTGTGATCATCATTGAGTGATCGTGATTGTGTGATCGTGATTGTGCGATCGTGATAGTGTGATCGTGATTGTGTGATCGCAATTGTGGGATTGTGACTGTGTGATTGTATGATTGTGATTGTGATTGTGACTGTGTGATTGTGTGATTGTGGTTGTGTGATTGTGATTGTGTGACTGTGATTGTGTGATTGTGATTGTGGGATTGTGATTGTGTGATTGTGTGATCGTGATTGTGTGATAGTGATTGTGTGATAGTGATTGTGTGATCGTGATTGTGTGATCGTGATTGTGTGATCGTGATTGTGTGATTGTGTTATTGCGATTGTGTGATACTGATTGTGTGATTGTGATTGTGTGATCGTGACTGTGTGATCGTGATTGTGGGATTGTGACTGTGTGATTGTGTGATCGTGATTGTGTTTGTGTTATTGTGATTGTGTGTTTGTGATTGCGTGATTGTGATTGTGTGATCGTGACTGTGTGATCGTGATTGTGTGATCGTGATTGTGCGATTGTGATTGTGATTGTGTGACTGTGTGATTGTGACTGTGTGACAGTGTGATTGTGATTGTGTGATCGTGATTGTGTGGTCGTGATTGTGTGATTGTGTGATTGTGTTTATGTGATTGTGATTGTGTGATTGCGATTGTGTGATCCTGACTGTGTGATCGTGATTGTGTGATCGCGATTGTGGGATTGTTACTGTGTGATTGTGTGATTGTGTGATTGTGATTGTGTGATCGTGACTGTGTGATTGTGATTGTGTGATTGTGATTGTGTGATTGTGATTGTGTGATTGTGATTGTGTGATTGTGATTGTGTGATTGTGATTGTGTGATTGTGATTGTGTGATTGTGATTGTGTGATTGTGATTGTGTGATTGTGATTGTGTGATTGTGATTGTGTGATTGTGATTGTGTGATTGTGATTGTGTGATTGCGATTGTGTGATTGTGATTGTGTGATTGTGATTGTGTGACTGTGTGATTGTGTGACTGTGTGATTGTGATTGTGTGATTGTGATTGTGTGATTGTGATTGTGTGATTGTGATTGTGTGATTGTGATTGTGTGATTGTGATTGTGTGATTGTGATTGTGTGATTGTGATTGTGTGATTGTGATTGTGTGATTGTGATTGTGTGATTGTGATTGTGTGATTGTGATTGTGTGATTGTGATTGTGTGATTGTGATTGTGTGATTGTGATTGTGTGATTGTGATTGTGTGATTGTGATTGTGTGATTGTGATTGTGTGATTGTGATTGTGTGATTGTGATTGTGTGATTGTGATTGTGTGATTGTGATTGTGTGATTGTGATTGTGTGATTGTGATTGTGTGATTGTGATTGTGTGATTGTGATTGTGTGATTGTGATTGTGTGATTGTGATTGTGTGATTGTGATTGTGTGATTGTGATTGTGTGATTGTGATTGTGTGATTGTGATTGTGTGATTGTGATTGTGTGATTGTGATTGTGTGATTGTGATTGTGTGATTGTGATTGTGTGATTGTGATTGTGTGATTGTGATTGTGTGATTGTGATTGTGTGATTGTGATTGTGTGATTGTGATTGTGTGATTGTGATTGTGTGATTGTGATTGTGTGATTGTGATTGTGTGATTGTGATTGTGTGATTGTGATTGTGTGATTGTGATTGTGTGATTGTGATTGTGTGATTGTGATTGTGTGATTGTGATTGTGTGATTGTGATTGTGTGATTGTGATTGTGTGATTGTGATTGTGTGATTGTGATTGTGTGATTGTGATTGTGTGATTGTGATTGTGTGATTGTGATTGTGTGATTGTGATTGTGTGATTGTGATTGTGTGATTGTGATTGTGTGATTGTGATTGTGTGATTGTGATTGTGTGATTGTGATTGTGTGATTGTGATTGTGTGATTGTGATTGTGTGATTGTGATTGTGTGATTGTGATTGTGTGATTGTGATTGTGTGATTGTGATTGTGTGATTGTGATTGTGTGATTGTGATTGTGTGATTGTGATTGTGTGATTGTGATTGTGTGATTGTGATTGTGTGATTGTGATTGTGTGATTGTGATTGTGTGATTGTGATTGTGTGATTGTGATTGTGTGATTGTGATTGTGTGATTGTGATTGTGTGATTGTGATTGTGTGATTGTGATTGTGTGATTGTGATTGTGTGATTGTGATTGTGTGATTGTGATTGTGTGATTGTGATTGTGTGATTGTGATTGTGTGATTGTGATTGTGTGATTGTGATTGTGTGATTGTGATTGTGTGATTGTGATTGTGTGATTGCGATTGTGTGGTTGTGATTGTGTGATTGTGATTGTGTGATCGTGATTGTGTGACTGTGATTGTGTGACTGTGATTGTGGGATTGTGATTGTGTGATTGTGTGATCATCATTGAGTGATCGTGATTGTGTGATCGTGATTGTGCGATCGTGATTGTGTGATCGTGATTGTGTGATCGCAATTGTGGGATTGTGACTGTGTGATTGTGTGATTGTGATTGTGATTGTGATTGTGACTGTGTTATTGTGTGATTGTGGTTGTGTGATTGTGATTGTGTGACTGTGATTGTGTGATTGTGATTGTGGGATTGTGATTGTGTGATTGTGTGATCGTACCTGTGTGATAGTGATTGTGTGATAGTGATTGTGTGATCGTGATTGTGTGATCGTGATTGTATGATCGTGATTGTGTGATTGTGTTATTGTGATTGTGTGATTCTGATTGTGTGATTGTGATTGTGTGATCGTGACTGTGTCATCGTGATTGTGTGATCGTGATTGTGGGATTGTGACTGTGTGATTGTGTGATCGTGATTGTGATTGTGTTATTGTGATTGTGTGATTGTGATTGCGTGATTGTTATTGTCTGATCGTGACTGTGTGATCGTGATTGTGTGATCGTGATTGTGCGATTGTGATTGTGATTGTGTGACTGTGTGATTGTGACTGTGTGACAGTGTGATTGTGATTGTGTGATCGTGATTGTGTGGTCGTGATTGTGTGATTGTGTTTGTGTGATTGTGATTGTGAGATTGCGATTGTGTGATCCTGACTGTGTGATCGTGATTGTGTGATCGTGATTGTGGGATTGTGACTGTGTGATTGTGTGATTGTGATTGTGTGATCGTGACTGTGTGATCGTGTTTTTGTGATCGTGATTGTGGGTTTGTGACTGTGTGATTGTGTGATTGTGATTGTGTGATTGTGATTGTGCCACTGTGATTGTGTGACTGTGATTGTGGGATTGTGATTGTGTGATTGTGTGATCGTGATTGTGATTGCGTCATTGCGATTATGTCACTGTGATTGTATCATTGTGATTGTGTGATTGTCATTGTGATTCTGATTGTGTGATTGTGTGATTGTGATTGTGTGATTGTGATTGTGTGATTGTGATTGTGTGACTGTGATTGTGGGATTGTGATTGTGGGATTGTGATTGTGTGATTGTGTAATCGTGACTGTGTGATCGTGTTTGTGTCATCGTGATTGTGGGTTTGTGACTATGTGATTGTGTGATCGTGATTGTGTGATTGTGATTGTGTGACAGCGATCGTGGGATTGTGACTGTGTGATCGTGATTGTGGGATTGTGATTATGGGATTGTGACTACGTGATTGAGTGATTGTGACTGTGTGATTGTGATTGTATGATAGTGATTGTGTGATAGTGATTGTGTGATCGTGATTGTGTGATCGTGATTGTGTGAACGTGATTGTGTGATTGTGTTATTGTGATTGTGTGATTCTGATTGTGTGATTGTGATTGTGTGATCGTGACTGTGTGATCGTGATTGTGTGATCGTGATTGTGGGATTGTGACTGTGTGATTGTGTGATCGTGATTGTGATTGTGTTATTGTGATTGTGTGATTGTGATTGTGTGATTGTGATTGCGTGATTGTGATTGTGTGATCGTGACTGTGTGATCGTGATTGTATGATCGTGATTGTGCGATTGTGATTGTGATTGTGTGACTGTGTGATTGTGATTGTGTGATCGTGATTGTGTGGTCGTGATTGTGCGATTGTGTGATTGTGTTTGTGTGATTGTGATTGTGTGATTGCGATTGTGTGATCCTGACTGTGTGATCCTGACTGTGTGATCGTGATTGTGTGATCGTGATTGTGGGATTGTGATTGTGTGATTGTGATTGTGTGATTGTGATTGTGTGATTGTGATTGTGTGATTGTGATTGTGTGATTGTGAT
The DNA here is from genome assembly GCF_050947335.1 of Megachile rotundata. NCBI lineage: Eukaryota > Metazoa > Arthropoda > Insecta > Hymenoptera > Megachilidae > Megachile > Megachile rotundata. The sequence goes on along the minus strand of NW_027473334.1, from coordinate 240,001 downwards.
TGTGTGATTGTGATTGTGTGATTGTGATTGTGTGATTGTGATTGTGTGATTGTGATTGTGTGATTGTGATTGTGTGATTGTGATTGTGTGATTGTGATTGTGTGATTGTGATTGTGTGATTGTGATTGTGTGATTGTGATTGTGTGATTGTGATTGTGTGATTGTGATTGTGTGATTGTGATTGTGTGATTGTGATTGTGTGATTGTGATTGTGTGATTGTGATTGTGTGATTGTGATTGTGTGATTGTGATTGTGTGATTGTGATTGTGTGATTGTGATTGTGTGACTGTGATTGTGGGATTGTGATTGTGGGATTGTGATTGTGTGATTGTGTAATCGTGACTGTGTGATCGTGTTTGTGTCATCGTGATTGTGGGTTTGTGACTATGTGATTGTGTGATCGTGATTGTGTGATTGTGATTGTGTGACAGCGATCGTGGGATTGTGACTGTGTGATCGTGATTGTGGGATTGTGATTATGGGATTGTGACTACGTGATTGAGTGATTGTGACTGTGTGATTGTGATTGTATGATAGTGATTGTGTGATAGTGATTGTGTGATCGTGATTGTGTGATCGTGATTGTGTGAACGTGATTGTGTGATTGTGTTATTGTGATTGTGTGATTCTGATTGTGTGATTGTGATTGTGTGATCGTGACTGTGTGATCGTGATTGTGTGATCGTGATTGTGGGATTGTGACTGTGTGATTGTGTGATCGTGATTGTGATTGTGTTATTGTGATTGTGTGATTGTGATTGTGTGATTGTGATTGCGTGATTGTGATTGTGTGATCGTGACTGTGTGATCGTGATTGTATGATCGTGATTGTGCGATTGTGATTGTGATTGTGTGACTGTGTGATTGTGATTGTGTGATCGTGATTGTGTGGTCGTGATTGTGCGATTGTGTGATTGTGTTTGTGTGATTGTGATTGTGTGATTGCGATTGTGTGATCCTGACTGTGTGATCCTGACTGTGTGATCGTGATTGTGTGATCGTGATTGTGGGATTGTGATTGTGTGATTGTGATTGTGTGATTGTGATTGTGTGATTGTGATTGTGTGATTGTGATTGTGTGATTGTGATTGTGTGATTGTGATTGTGTGATTGTGATTGTGTGATTGTGATTGTGTGATTGTGATTGTGTGATTGTGATTGTGTGATTGTGATTGTGTGATTGTGATTGTGTGATTGTGATTGTGTGATTGTGATTGTGTGATTGTGATTGTGTGATTGTGATTGTGTGATCATCATTGAGTGATCGTGATTGTGTGATCGTGATTGTGCAATCGTGATTGTGTGATCGTGATTGTGTGATCGCAATTGTGGGATTGTGACTGTGTGATTGTGTGATTGCGATTGTGTGATTGTGATTGTGTGATTGTGATTGTGTGACTGTGTGATTGTGATTGTGTGATTGTGATTGTGTGATTGTGATTGTGTGATTGTGATTGTGTGATTGTGATTGTGTGATTGTGATTGTGTGATTGTGATTGTGTGATTGTGATTGTGTGATTGTGATTGTGTGATTGTGATTGTGTGATTGTGATTGTGTGATTGTGATTGTGTGATTGTGATTGTGTGATTGTGATTGTGTGATTGTGATTGTGTGATTGTGATTGTGTGATTGTGATTGTGTGATTGTGATTGTGTGATTGTGATTGTGTGATTGTGATTGTGTGATTGTGATTGTGTGATTGTGATTGTGTGATTGTGATTGTGTGATTGTGATTGTGTGATTGTGATTGTGTGATTGTGATTGTGTGATTGTGATTGTGTGATTGTGATTGTGTGATTGTGATTGTGTGATTGTGATTGTGTGATTGTGATTGTGTGATTGTGATTGTGTGATTGTGATTGTGTGATTGTGATTGTGTGATTGTGATTGTGTGATTGTGATTGTGTGATTGTGATTGTGTGATTGTGATTGTGTGATTGTGATTGTGTGATTGTGATTGTGTGATTGTGATTGTGTGATTGTGATTGTGTGATTGTGATTGTGTGATTGTGATTGTGTGATTGTGATTGTGTGATTGTGATTGTGTGATTGTGATTGTGTGATTGTGATTGTGTGATTGTGATTGTGTGATTGTGATTGTGTGATTGTGATTGTGTGATTGTGATTGTGTGATTGTGATTGTGTGATTGTGATTGTGTGATTGTGATTGTGTGATTGTGATTGTGTGATTGTGATTGTGTGATTGTGATTGTGTGATTGTGATTGTGTGATTGTGATTGTGTGATTGTGATTGTGTGATTGTGATTGTGTGATTGTGATTGTGTGATTGTGATTGTGTGATTGTGATTGTGTGATTGTGATTGTGTGATTGTGATTGTGTGATTGTGATTGTGTGATTGTGATTGTGTGATTGTGATTGTGTGATTGTGATTGTGTGATTGTGATTGTGTGATTGTGATTGTGTGATTGTGATTGTGTGATTGTGATTGTGTGATTGTGATTGTGTGATTGTGATTGTGTGATTGTGATTGTGTGATTGTGATTGTGTGATTGTGATTGTGTGATTGTGATTGTGTGATTGTGATTGTGTGATTGTGATTGTGTGATTGTGATTGTGTGATTGTGATTGTGTGATTGTGATTGTGTGATTGTGATTGTGTGATTGTGATTGTGTGATTGTGATTGTGTGATTGCGATTGTGTGGTTGTGATTGTGTGATTGTGATTGTGTGATCGTGATTGTGTGACTGTGATTGTGTGACTGTGATTGTGGGATTGTGATTGTGTGATTGTGTGATCATCATTGAGTGATCGTGATTGTGTGATCGTGATTGTGCGATCGTGATTGTGTGATCGTGATTGTGTGATCGCAATTGTGGGATTGTGACTGTGTGATTGTGTGATTGTGATTGTGATTGTGATTGTGACTGTGTGATTGTGTGATTGTGGTTGTGTGATTGTGATTGTGTGACTGTGATTGTGTGATTGTGATTGTGGGATTGTGATTGTGTGATTGTGTGATAGTGATTGTGTGATAGTGATTGTGTGATCGTGATTGTGTGATCGTGATTGTATGATCCCGATTGTGTGATTGTGTTATTGTGATTGTGTGATTCTGATTGTGTGATTGTGATTGTGTGATCGTGACTGTGTCATCGTGATTGTGTGATCGTGATTGTGGGATTGTGACTGTGTGATTGTGTGATCGTGATTGTGATTGTGTTATTGTGATTGTGTGATTGTGATTGCGTGATTGTTATTGTCTGATCGTGACTGTGTGATCGTGATTGTGTGATCGTGATTGTGCGATTGTGATTGTGATTGTGTGACTGTGTGATTGTGACTGTGTGACAGTGTGATTGTGATTGTGTGATCGTGATTGTGTGGTCGTGATTGTGTGATTGTGTTTGTGTGATTGTGATTGTGAGATTGCGATTGTGTGATCCTGACTGTGTGATCGTGATTGTGTGATCGTGATTGTGGGATTGTGACTGTGTGATTGTGTGATTGTGATTGTGTGATCGTGACTGTGTGATCGTGTTTTTGTGATCGTGATTGTGGGTTTGTGACTGTGTGATTGTGTGATTGTGATTGTGTGATTGTGATTGTGCCACTGTGATTGTGTGACTGTGATTGTGGGATTGTGATTGTGTGATTGTGTGATCGTGATTGTGATTGCGTCATTGCGATTATGTCACTGTGATTGTATCATTGTGATTGTGTGATTGTCATTGTGATTCTGATTGTGTGATTGTGTGATTGTGATTGTGTGATTGTGATTGTGTGATTGTGATTGTGTGAATGTGATTGTGTGATTGTGATTGTGTGATTGTGATTGTGTGATTGTGATTGTGTGATTGTGATTGTGTGATTGTGATTGTGTGATTGTGATTGTGTGATTGTGAATGTGTGACTGTGATTGTGGGATTGTGATTGTGGGATTGTGATTGTGTGATTGTGTAATCGTGACTGTGTGATCGTGTTTGTGTCATCGTGATTGTGGGTTTGTGACTATGTGATTGTGTGATCGTGATTGTGTGATTGTGATTGTGTGACAGCGATCGTGGGATTGTGACTGTGTGATCGTGATTGTGGGATTGTGATTATGGGATTGTGACTACGTGATTGAGTGATTGTGACTGTGTGATTGTGATTGTATGATAGTGATTGTGTGATAGTGATTGTGTGATCGTGATTGTGTGATCGTGATTGTGTGAACGTGATTGTGTGATTGTGTTATTGTGATTGTGTGATTCTGATTGTGTGATTGTGATTGTGTGATCGTGACTGTGTGATCGTGATTGTGTGATCGTGATTGTGGGATTGTGACTGTGTGATTGTGTGATCGTGATTGTGATTGTGTTATTGTGATTGTGTGATTGTGATTGTGTGATTGTGATTGCGTGATTGTGATTGTGTGATCGTGACTGTGTGATCGTGATTGTATGATCGTGATTGTGCGATTGTGATTGTGATTGTGTGACTGTGTGATTGTGATTGTGTGATCGTGATTGTGTGGTCGTGATTGTGCGATTGTGTGATTGTGTTTGTGTGATTGTGATTGTGTGATTGCGATTGTGTGATCCTGACTGTGTGATCCTGACTGTGTGATCGTGATTGTGTGATCGTGATTGTGGGATTGTGATTGTGTGATTGTGATTGCGTGATCGTGACTGTGTGATCGTGTTTGTGTGATCGTGATTGTGGGTTTGTGATTATGGGATTGTGACTATGTGATTGAGTGATTGTGACTGTGTGATTGTGATTGTGTGATTGTGATTGTGTGATTGTGATTGTGTGATTGTGATTGTGTGATTGTGATTGTGTGATTGTGATTGTGTGATTGTGATTGTGTGGTTGTGATTGTGTGATTGTGATTGTGTGGTTGTGATTGTGTGATTGTGATTGTGATTGTGTGATTGTGATTGTGTGATTGTGATTGTGTGATTGTGATTGTGTGATTGTGATTGTGTGATTGTGATTGTGTGATTGTGATTGTGTGATTGTGATTGTGTGATTGTGATTGTGTGATTGTGATTGTGTGATTGTGATTGTGTGATTGTGATTGTGTGATTGTGATTGTGTGATTGTGATTGTGTGATTGTGATTGTGTGATTGTGATTGTGTGATTGTGATTGTGTGATTGTGATTGTGTGATTGTGATTGTGTGATTGTGATTGTGTGATTGTGATTGTGTGATTGTGATTGTGTGACTGTGATTGTGTGATTGTGATTGTGTGATTGTGATTGTGTGATTGTGATTGTGTGATTGTGATTGTGTGATTGTGATTGTGTGATTGTGATTGTGTGATTGTGATTGTGTGATTGTGATTGTGTGATTGTGATTGTGTGATTGTGATTGTGTGATTGTGATTGTGTGATTGTGATTGTGTGATTGTGATTGTGTGATTGTGATTGTGTGATTGTGATTGTGTGATTGTGATTGTGTGATTGTGATTGTGTGATTGTGATTGTGTGATTGTGATTGTGTGATTGTGATTGTGTGATTGTGATTGTGTGATTGTGATTGTTTGATTGTGATTGTGTGATTGTGATTGTGTGATTGTGATTGTGTGATTGTGATTGTGTGATTGTGATTGTGTGATTGTGATTGTGTGATTGTGATTGTGTGATTGTGATTGTGTGATTGTGATTGTGTGATTGTGATTGTGTGATTGTGATTGTGTGATTGTGATTGTGTGATTGTGATTGTGTGATTGTGATTGTGTGATCATCATTGAGTGATCGTGATTGTGTGATCGTGATTGTGCAATCGTGATTGTGTGATCGTGATTGTGTGATCGCAATTGTGGGATTGTGACTGTGTGATTGTGTGATTGTGATTGTGATTGTGACTGTGTGATTGTGTGATTGTGGTTGTGTGATTGTGATTGTGTGACTGTGATTGTGTGATTGTGATTGTGGGATTGTGATTGTGTGATTGTGTGATCGTACCTGTGTGATAGTGATTGTGTGATAGTGATTGTGTGATCGTGATTGTGTGATCGTGATTGTATGATCGTGATTGTGTGATTGTGTTATTGTGATTGTGTGATTCTGATTGTGTGATTGTGATTGTGTGATCGTGACTGTGTCATCGTGATTGTGTGATCGTGATTGTGGGATTGTGACTGTGTGATTGTGTGATCGTGATTGTGATTGTGTTATTGTGATTGTGTTATTGTGATTGTGTGATTGTGATTGCGTGATTGTTATTGTCTGATCGTGACTGTGTGATCGTGATTGTGTGATCGTGATTGTGCGATTGTGATTGTGATTGTGTGACTGTGTCATTGTGACTGTGTGACAGTGTGATTGTGATTGAGTGATCGTGATTGTGTGGTCGTGATTGTGTGATTGTGTTTGTGTGATTGTGATTGTGTGATTGCGATTGTGTGATCGTGATTGTGTGATTGTGTTAATGTGATTGTGTGATTCTGATTGTGTGATTGTGATTGTGTGATCGTGACTGTGTCATCGTGATTGTGTGATCGTGATTGTGGGATTGTGACTGTGTGATCGTGATTGTGATTGTGTTATTGTGATTGTGTGATTGTGATTGCGTGATTGTTATTGTCTGATCGTGACTGTGTGATCGTGATTGTGTGATCGTGATTGTGCGATTGTGATTGTGATTGTGTGACTGTGTGATTGTGACTGTGTGACAGTGTGATTGTGATTGTGTGATCGTGATTGTGTGGTCGTGATTGTGTGATTGTGTTTGTGTGATTGTGATTGTGTGATTGCGATTGTGTGATCCTGATTGTGTGATCGTGATTGTGTGATCGTGATTGTGGGATTGTGACTGTGTGATTGTGTGATTGTGATTGTGTGATCGTGACTGTGTGATCGTGTTTTTGTGATCGTTATTGTGGGTTTGTGACTGTGTGATTGTGTGATTGTGATTGTGTGATTGTGATTGTGTGATTGTGATTGTGTGATTGTGATTGTGCCACTGTGATTGTGTGACTGTGATTGTGGGATTGTGATTGTGTGATTGTGTGATCGTGATTGTGATTGCGTCATTGTGATTATGTCACTGTGATTGTATCATTGTGATTGTGTGATTGTCATTGTGATTCTGATTGTGTGATTGTGTGATTGTGATTGTGTGATTGTGATTGTGTGATTGTGATTGTGTGATTGTGATTGTGTGAATGTGATTGTGTGATTGTGATTGTGTGATTGTGATTGTGTGATTGTGATTGTGTGATTGTGATTGTGTGATTGTGATTGTGTGATTGTGATTGTGTGATTGTGATTGTGTGACTGTGATTGTGGGATTGTGATTGTGGGATTGTGATTGTGTGATTGTGTAATCGTGACTGTGTGATCGTGTTTGTGTGATCGTGATTGTGGGTTTGTGACTATGTGATTGTGTGATCGTGATTGTGTGATTGTGATTGTGTGACTGCGATCGTGGGATTGTGACTGTGTGATCGTGATTGTGGGATTGTGATTATGGGATTGTGACTACGTGATTGAGTGATTGTGACTGTGTGATTGTGATTGTGTGATTGTGATTGTGTGATTGTGATTGTGTGACTGTGATTGTGTGACTTTGATTGAGGGATTGTGATTATGTGATTGTGTGATCATCATTGAGTGATCGTGATTGTGTGATCGTGATTGTGCGATCGTGATTGTGTGATCGTGATTGTGTGATCGCAATTGTGGGATTGTGACTGTGTGATTGTGTGATTGTGATTGTGATTGTGACTGTGTGATTGTGTGATTGTGGTTGTGTGATTGTGATTGTGTGACTGTGATTGTGTGATTGTGATTGTGGGATTGTGATTGTGTGATTGTGTGATCGTGATTGTGTGATAGTGATTGTGTGATAGTGATTGTGTGATCGTGATTGTGTGATCGTGATTGTGTGAACGTGATTGTGTGATTGTGTTATTGTGATTGTGTGATTCTGATTGTGTGATTGTGATTGTGTGATCGTGACTGTGTGATCGTGATTGTGTGATCGTGATTGTGGGATTGTGACTGTGTGATTGTGTGATCGTGATTGTGATTGTGTTATTGTGATTGTGTGATTGTGATTGCGTGATTGTGATTGTGTGATCGTGACTGTGTGATCGTGATTGTGTGATCGTGATTGTGCGATTGTGATTGTGATTGTGTGACTGTGTGATTGTGATTGTGTGATCGTGATTGTGTGGTCGTGATTGTGTGATTGTGTGATTGTGTTTGTGTGATTGTGATTGTGTGATTGCGATTGTGTGATCCTGACTGTGTGATCCTGACTGTGTGATCGTGATTGTGTGATCGCAATTGTGGGATTGTGACTGTGTGATTGTGTGATTGCGATTGTGTGATTGTGATTGTGTGATTGTGATTGTGTGACTGTGTGATTGTGATTGTGTGATTGTGATTGTGTGATTGTGATTGTGTGATTGTGATTGTGTGATTGTGATTGTGTGATTGTGATTGTGTGATTGTGATTGTGTGATTGTGATTGTGTGATTGTGATTGTGTGATTGTGATTGTGTGATTGTGATTGTGTGATTGTGATTGTGTGATTGTGATTGTGTGATTGTGATTGTGTGATTGTGATTGTGTGATTGTGATTGTGTGATTGTGATTGTGTGATTGTGATTGTGTGATTGTGATTGTGTGATTGTGATTGTGTGATTGTGATTGTGTGATTGTGATTGTGTGATTGTGATTGTGTGATTGTGATTGTGTGATTGTGATTGTGTGATTGTGATTGTGTGATTGTGATTGTGTGATTGTGATTGTGTGATTGTGATTGTGTGATTGTGATTGTGTGATTGTGATTGTGTGATTGTGATTGTGTGATTGTGATTGTGTGATTGTGATTGTGTGATTGTGATTGTGTGATTGTGATTGTGTGATTGTGATTGTGTGATTGTGATTGTGTGATTGTGATTGTGTGATTGTGATTGTGTGATTGTGATTGTGTGATTGTGATTGTGTGATTGTGATTGTGTGATTGTGATTGTGTGATTGTGATTGTGTGATTGTGATTGTGTGATTGTGATTGTGTGATTGTGATTGTGTGATTGTGATTGTGTGATTGTGATTGTGTGATTGTGATTGTGTGATTGTGATTGTGTGATTGTGATTGTGTGATTGTGATTGTGTGATTGTGACTGTGTGATTGTGATTGTGTGATTGTGATTGTGTGATTGTGATTGTGTGATTGTGATTGTGTGATTGTGATTGTGTGATTGTGATTGTGTGATTGTGATTGTGTGATTGTGATTGTGTGATTGTGATTGTGTGATTGTGATTGTGTGATTGTGATTGTGTGATTGTGATTGTGTGATTGTGATTGTGTGATTGTGATTGTGTGATTGTGATTGTGTGATTGTGATTGTGTGATTGTGATTGTGTGATTGTGATTGTGTGATTGTGATTGTGTGATTGTGATTGTGTGATTGTGATTGTGTGATTGTGATTGTGTGATTGTGATTGTGTGATTGTGATTGTGTGATTGTGATTGTGTGATTGTGATTGTGTGATTGTGATTGTGTGATTGTGATTGTGTGATTGTGATTGTGTGATTGTGATTGTGTGATTGTGATTGTGTGATTGTGATTGTGTGATTGCGATTGTGTGGTTGTGATTGTGTGATTGTGATTGTGTGATCGTGATTGTGTGACTGTGATTGTGTGACTGTGATTGTGGGATTGTGATTGTGTGATTGTGTGATCATCATTGAGTGATCGTGATTGTGTGATCGTGATTGTGCGATCGTGATTGTGTGATCGTGATTGTGTGATCGCAATTGTGGGATTGTGACTGTGTGATTGTGTGATTGTGATTGTGATTGTGATTGTGACTGTGTGATTGTGTGATTGTGGTTGTGTGATTGTGATTGTGTGACTGTGATTGTGTGATTGTGATTGTGGGATTGTGATTGTGTGATTGTGTGATCGTACCTGTGTGATAGTGATTGTGTGATAGTGATTGTGTGATCGTGATTGTGTGATCGTGATTGTATGATCGTGATTGTGTGATTGTGTTATTGTGATTGTGTGATTCTGATTGTGTGATTGTGATTGTGTGATCGTGACTGTGTCATCGTGATTGTGTGATCGTGATTGTGGGATTGTGACTGTGTGATTGTGTGATCGTGATTGTGATTGTGTTATTGTGATTGTGTGATTGTGATTGCGTGATTGTTATTGTCTGATCGTGACTGTGTGATCGTGATTGTGTGATCGTGATTGTGCGATTGTGATTGTGATTGTGTGACTGTGTGATTGTGACTGTGTGACAGTGTGATTGTGATTGTGTGATCGTGATTGTGTGGTCGTGATTGTGTGATTGTGTTTGTGTGATTGTGATTGTGAGATTGCGATTGTGTGATCCTGACTGTGTGATCGTGATTGTGTGATCGTGATTGTGGGATTGTGACTGTGTGATTGTGTGATTGTGATTGTGTGATCGTGACTGTGTGATCGTGTTTTTGTGATCGTGATTGTGGGTTTGTGACTGTGTGATTGTGTGATTGTGATTGTGTGATTGTGATTGTGCCACTGTGATTGTGTGACTGTGATTGTGGGATTGTGATTGTGTGATTGTGTGATCGTGATTGTGATTGCGTCATTGCGATTATGTCACTGTGATTGTATCATTGTGATTGTGTGATTGTCATTGTGATTCTGATTGTGTGATTGTGTGATTGTGATTGTGTGATTGTGATTGTGTGATTGTGATTGTGTGAATGTGATTGTGTGATTGTGATTGTGTGATTGTGATTGTGTGATTGTGATTGTGTGATTGTGATTGTGTGATTGTGATTGTGTGATTGTGATTGTGTGATTGTGAATGTGTGACTGTGATTGTGGGATTGTGATTGTGGGATTGTGATTGTGTGATTGTGTAATCGTGACTGTGTGATCGTGTTTGTGTCATCGTGATTGTGGGTTTGTGACTATGTGATTGTGTGATCGTGATTGTGTGATTGTGATTGTGTGACAGCGATCGTGGGATTGTGACTGTGTGATCGTGATTGTGGGATTGTGATTATGGGATTGTGACTACGTGATTGAGTGATTGTGACTGTGTGATTGTGATTGTATGATAGTGATTGTGTGATAGTGATTGTGTGATCGTGATTGTGTGATCGTGATTGTGTGAACGTGATTGTGTGATTGTGTTATTGTGATTGTGTGATTCTGATTGTGTGATTGTGATTGTGTGATCGTGACTGTGTGATCGTGATTGTGTGATCGTGATTGTGGGATTGTGACTGTGTGATTGTGTGATCGTGATTGTGATTGTGTTATTGTGATTGTGTGATTGTGATTGTGTGATTGTGATTGCGTGATTGTGATTGTGTGATCGTGACTGTGTGATCGTGATTGTATGATCGTGATTGTGCGATTGTGATTGTGATTGTGTGACTGTGTGATTGTGATTGTGTGATCGTGATTGTGTGGTCGTGATTGTGCGATTGTGTGATTGTGTTTGTGTGATTGTGATTGTGTGATTGCGATTGTGTGATCCTGACTGTGTGATCCTGACTGTGTGATCGTGATTGTGTGATCGTGATTGTGGGATTGTGATTGTGTGATTGTGATTGCGTGATCGTGACTGTGTGATCGTGTTTGTGTGATCGTGATTGTGGGTTTGTGATTATGGGATTGTGACTATGTGATTGAGTGATTGTGACTGTGTGATTGTGATTGTGTGATTGTGATTGTGTGATTGTGATTGTGTGATTGTGATTGTGTGATTGTGATTGTGTGATTGTGATTGTGTGATTGTGATTGTGTGGTTGTGATTGTGTGATTGTGATTGTGTGGTTGTGATTGTGTGATTGTGATTGTGATTGTGTGATTGTGATTGTGTGATTGTGATTGTGTGATTGTGATTGTGTGATTGTGATTGTGTGATTGTGATTGTGTGATTGTGATTGTGTGATTGTGATTGTGTGATTGTGATTGTGTGATTGTGATTGTGTGATTGTGATTGTGTGATTGTGATTGTGTGATTGTGATTGTGTGATTGTGATTGTGTGATTGTGATTGTGTGATTGTGATTGTGTGATTGTGATTGTGTGATTGTGATTGTGTGATTGTGATTGTGTGATTGTGATTGTGTGATTGTGATTGTGTGACTGTGATTGTGTGATTGTGATTGTGTGATTGTGATTGTGTGATTGTGATTGTGTGATTGTGATTGTGTGATTGTGATTGTGTGATTGTGATTGTGTGATTGTGATTGTGTGATTGTGATTGTGTGATTGTGATTGTGTGATTGTGATTGTGTGATTGTGATTGTGTGATTGTGATTGTGTGATTGTGATTGTGTGATTGTGATTGTGTGATTGTGATTGTGTGATTGTGATTGTGTGATTGTGATTGTGTGATTGTGATTGTGTGATTGTGATTGTGTGATTGTGATTGTGTGATTGTGATTGTGTGATTGTGATTGTGTGATTGTGATTGTTTGATTGTGATTGTGTGATTGTGATTGTGTGATTGTGATTGTGTGATTGTGATTGTGTGATTGTGATTGTGTGATTGTGATTGTGTGATTGTGATTGTGTGATTGTGATTGTGTGATTGTGATTGTGTGATTGTGATTGTGTGATTGTGATTGTGTGATTGTGATTGTGTGATTGTGATTGTGTGATTGTGATTGTGTGATTGTGATTGTGTGATTGTGATTGTGTGATCATCATTGAGTGATCGTGATTGTGTGATCGTGATTGTGCAATCGTGATTGTGTGATCGTGATTGTGTGATCGCAATTGTGGGATTGTGACTGTGTGATTGTGTGATTGTGATTGTGATTGTGACTGTGTGATTGTGTGATTGTGGTTGTGTGATTGTGATTGTGTGACTGTGATTGTGTGATTGTGATTGTGGGATTGTGATTGTGTGATTGTGTGATCGTACCTGTGTGATAGTGATTGTGTGATAGTGATTGTGTGATCGTGATTGTGTGATCGTGATTGTATGATCGTGATTGTGTGATTGTGTTATTGTGATTGTGTGATTCTGATTGTGTGATTGTGATTGTGTGATCGTGACTGTGTCATCGTGATTGTGTGATCGTGATTGTGGGATTGTGACTGTGTGATTGTGTGATCGTGATTGTGATTGTGTTATTGTGATTGTGTTATTGTGATTGTGTGATTGTGATTGCGTGATTGTTATTGTCTGATCGTGACTGTGTGATCGTGATTGTGTGATCGTGATTGTGCGATTGTGATTGTGATTGTGTGACTGTGTCATTGTGACTGTGTGACAGTGTGATTGTGATTGAGTGATCGTGATTGTGTGGTCGTGATTGTGTGATTGTGTTTGTGTGATTGTGATTGTGTGATTGCGATTGTGTGATCGTGATTGTGTGATTGTGTTAATGTGATTGTGTGATTCTGATTGTGTGATTGTGATTGTGTGATCGTGACTGTGTCATCGTGATTGTGTGATCGTGATTGTGGGATTGTGACTGTGTGATCGTGATTGTGATTGTGTTATTGTGATTGTGTGATTGTGATTGCGTGATTGTTATTGTCTGATCGTGACTGTGTGATCGTGATTGTGTGATCGTGATTGTGCGATTGTGATTGTGATTGTGTGACTGTGTGATTGTGACTGTGTGACAGTGTGATTGTGATTGTGTGATCGTGATTGTGTGGTCGTGATTGTGTGATTGTGTTTGTGTGATTGTGATTGTGTGATTGCGATTGTGTGATCCTGATTGTGTGATCGTGATTGTGTGATCGTGATTGTGGGATTGTGACTGTGTGATTGTGTGATTGTGATTGTGTGATCGTGACTGTGTGATCGTGTTTTTGTGATCGTTATTGTGGGTTTGTGACTGTGTGATTGTGTGATTGTGATTGTGTGATTGTGATTGTGTGATTGTGATTGTGTGATTGTGATTGTGCCACTGTGATTGTGTGACTGTGATTGTGGGATTGTGATTGTGTGATTGTGTGATCGTGATTGTGATTGCGTCATTGTGATTATGTCACTGTGATTGTATCATTGTGATTGTGTGATTGTCATTGTGATTCTGATTGTGTGATTGTGTGATTGTGATTGTGTGATTGTGATTGTGTGATTGTGATTGTGTGATTGTGATTGTGTGAATGTGATTGTGTGATTGTGATTGTGTGATTGTGATTGTGTGATTGTGATTGTGTGATTGTGATTGTGTGATTGTGATTGTGTGATTGTGATTGTGTGATTGTGATTGTGTGACTGTGATTGTGGGATTGTGATTGTGGGATTGTGATTGTGTGATTGTGTAATCGTGACTGTGTGATCGTGTTTGTGTGATCGTGATTGTGGGTTTGTGACTATGTGATTGTGTGATCGTGATTGTGTGATTGTGATTGTGTGACTGCGATCGTGGGATTGTGACTGTGTGATCGTGATTGTGGGATTGTGATTATGGGATTGTGACTACGTGATTGAGTGATTGTGACTGTGTGATTGTGATTGTGTGATTGTGATTGTGTGATTGTGATTGTGTGACTGTGATTGTGTGACTTTGATTGAGGGATTGTGATTATGTGATTGTGTGATCATCATTGAGTGATCGTGATTGTGTGATCGTGATTGTGCGATCGTGATTGTGTGATCGTGATTGTGTGATCGCAATTGTGGGATTGTGACTGTGTGATTGTGTGATTGTGATTGTGATTGTGACTGTGTGATTGTGTGATTGTGGTTGTGTGATTGTGATTGTGTGACTGTGATTGTGTGATTGTGATTGTGGGATTGTGATTGTGTGATTGTGTGATCGTGATTGTGTGATAGTGATTGTGTGATAGTGATTGTGTGATCGTGATTGTGTGATCGTGATTGTGTGAACGTGATTGTGTGATTGTGTTATTGTGATTGTGTGATTCTGATTGTGTGATTGTGATTGTGTGATCGTGACTGTGTGATCGTGATTGTGTGATCGTGATTGTGGGATTGTGACTGTGTGATTGTGTGATCGTGATTGTGATTGTGTTATTGTGATTGTGTGATTGTGATTGCGTGATTGTGATTGTGTGATCGTGACTGTGTGATCGTGATTGTGTGATCGTGATTGTGCGATTGTGATTGTGATTGTGTGACTGTGTGATTGTGATTGTGTGATCGTGATTGTGTGGTCGTGATTGTGTGATTGTGTGATTGTGTTTGTGTGATTGTGATTGTGTGATTGCGATTGTGTGATCCTGACTGTGTGATCCTGACTGTGTGATCGTGATTGTGTGATCGTGATTGTGGGATTGTGATTGTGTGATTGTGATTGCGTGATCGTGACTGTGTGATCGTGTTTGTGTGATCGTGATTGTGGGTTTGTCATTATGGGATTGTGACTATGTGATTGAGTGATTGTGACTGTGTGATTGTGATTGTGTGATTGTGATTGTGTAATTGTGATTGTGTGATTGTGATTGTGTGATTGTGATTGTGTGATTGTGATTGTGTGATTGTGATTGTGTGATTGTGATTGTGTGATTGTGATTGTGTGATTGTGATTGTGTGATTGTGATTGTGTGATTGTGATTGTGTGATTGTGATTGTGTGATTGTGATTGTGTGATTGTGATTGTGTGATTGTGATTGTGTGATTGTGATTGTGCGATTGTGATTGTGTGATTGTGATTGTGTGATTGTGATTGTGTGATTGTGATTGTGTGATTGTGATTGTGTGATTGTGATTGTGTGATTGTGATTGTGTGATTGTGATTGTGTGATGGTGATTGTGTGATTGTGATTGTGTGATTGTGATTGTGTGATTGTGATTGTGTGATTGTGATTGTGTGATTGTGATTGTGATTGTGATTGTGATTGTGATTGTGATTGTGATTGTGATTGTGATTGTGATTGTGATTGTGATTGTGATTGTGATTGTGATTGTGATTGTGACTGTGTGATTGTGTGATTGTGATTGTGTGATTGTGATTGTGTGATTGTGATTGTGTGACTGTGATTGTGTGACTGTGATTGTGGGATTGTGATTGTGTGATTGTGTGATCATCATTGAGTGATCGTGATTGTGTGATCGTGATTGTGCGAACGTGATTGTGTGATCGTGATTGTGTGATTGTGGTTGTGTGATTGTGATTGTGTGAGTGTGATTGTGTGATTGTGATTGTGGGATTGTGATTGTGTGATTGTGTGATCGTGATTGTGTGATAGTGATTGTGTGATAGTGATTGTGTGATAGTGATTGTGTGATCGTGATTGTGTGATCGTGATTGTGTGATCGTGATTGTGTGATTGTGTTATTGTGATTGTGTGATTCTGATTGTGTGATTGTGATTGTGTGATCGTGACTGTGTGATCGTGATTGTGTGATCGTGATTGTGGGATTGTGACTGTGTGATTGTGTGATCGTGATTGTTATTGTGTTATTGTGATTGTGTGATTGTGATTGCGTGATTGTGATTGTGTGATCGTGACTGTGTGATCGTGATTGTGGGTTTGTGACTGTGTGATTGTGTGATTGTGATTGTGTGATTGTGATTGTGTGATTGTGATTGTGTGATTGTGATTGTGTGATTGTGATTGTGTGATTGTGATTGTGTGATTGTGATTGTGTGATTGTGATTGTGTGATTGTGATTGTGTGATTGTGATTGTGTGATTGTGATTGTGTGATTGTGATTGTGTGATTGTGATTGTGTGATTGTGATTGTGTGATTGTGATTGTGTGATTGTGATTGTGTGATAGTGATTGTGATTGTGATTGTGATTGTGATTGTGATTGTGATTGTGATTGTGATTGTGATTGTGATTGTGATTGTGATTGTGATTGTGATTGTGATTGTGATTGTGATTGTGATTGTGATTGTGATTGTGATTGTGATTGTGATTGTGATTGTGATTGTGATTGTGATTTTGTGATTGTGATTGTGTGATTGTGACTGTGTGATTGTGTGATCGTGATTGTGATTGTGTGATTGTGATTATGTGATTGTGATTGTGATTGTGTGATTGTGATTGTGTGATTGTGATTGTGTGATTGTGATTGTGTGATTGTGATTGTGTGATTGTGATTGTGTGATTGTGATTGTGTGATTGTGATTGTGTGATTGTGATTGTGTGATTGTGATTGTGTGATTGTGATTGTGATTGTGATTGTGATTGTGATTGTGATTGTGTGATTGTGATTGTGTGATTGTGATGGTGTGATTGTGATTGTGTGATTGTGATTGTGTGATTGTGATTGTGTGATTGTGATTGTGTGATTGTGATTGTGTGATTGTGATTGTGTGACTGTGATTGTGGGATTGTGATTGTAGGATTGTGATTATGGGATTGTGACTATGTGATTGAGTGATTGTGACTGTGTGATTGTGATTGTGTGATTGTGATTGTGTGATTGTGATTGTGTGATTGTGATTGTGTGATTGTGATTGTGTGATTGTGATTGTGTGATTGTGATTGTGTGATTGTGATTGTGTGATGGTGATTGTGTGATTGTGATTGTGTGATTGTGATTGTGTGATTGTGATTGTGTGATTGTGATTGTGTGATCGTGACTGTGTGATCGTGATTGTGTGATCGTGATTGTGGGATTGTGACTGTGTGATTGTGTGATCGTGATTGTGATTGTGTTATTGTGATTGTGTGATTGTGATTGCGTGATTGTGATTGTGTGATCGTGACTGTGTGATCGTGATTGTGTGATCGTGATTGTGCGATTGTGATTGTGATTGTGTGACTGTGTGATTGTGACTGTGTGACAGTGTGATTGTGATTGTGTGATCGTGATTGTGTGGTCGTGATTGTGTGATTGTGTTTGTGTGATTGTGATTGTGTGATTGCGATTGTGTGATCCTGATTGTGTGATCGTGATTGTGTGATCGTGATTGTGGGATTGTGACTGTGTGATTGTGTGATTGTGATTGTGAGATCGTGACTGTGTGATCGTGTTTTTGTGATCGTTATTGTGGGTTTGTGACTGTGTGATTGTGTGATTGTGATTGTGTGATTGTGATTGTGTGATTGTGATTGTGTGATTGTGATTGTGCCACTGTGATTGTGTGACTGTGATTGTGGGATTGTGATTGTGTGATTGTGTGATCGTGATTGTGATTGCGTCATTGTGATTATGTCACTGTGATTGTATCATTGTGATTGTGTGATTGTCATTGTGATTCTGATTGTGTGATTGTGTGATTGTGATTGTGTGATTGTGATTGTGTGATTGTGATTGTGTGATTGTGATTGTGTGAATGTGATTGTGTGATTGTGATTGTGTGATTGTGATTGTGTGATTGTGATTGTGTGATTGTGATTGTGTGATTGTGATTGTGTGATTGTGATTGTGTGATTGTGATTGTGTGACTGTGATTGTGGGATTGTGATTGTGGGATTGTGATTGTGTGATTGTGTAATCGTGACTGTGTGATCGTGTTTGTGTGATCGTGATTGTGGGTTTGTGACTATGTGATTGTGTGATCGTGATTGTGTGATTGTGATTGTGTGACTGCGATCGTGGGATTGTGACTGTGTGATCGTGATTGTGGGATTGTGATTATGGGATTGTGACTACGTGATTGAGTGATTGTGACTGTGTGATTGTGATTGTGTGATTGTGATTGTGTGATTGTGATTGTGTGACTGTGATTGTGTGACTTTGATTGAGGGATTGTGATTATGTGATTGTGTGATCATCATTGAGTGATCGTGATTGTGTGATCGTGATTGTGCGATCGTGATTGTGTGATCGTGATTGTGTGATCGCAATTGTGGGATTGTGACTGTGTGATTGTGTGATTGTGATTGTGATTGTGACTGTGTGATTGTGTGATTGTGGTTGTGTGATTGTGATTGTGTGACTGTGATTGTGTGATTGTGATTGTGGGATTGTGATTGTGTGATTGTGTGATCGTGATTGTGTGATAGTGATTGTGTGATAGTGATTGTGTGATCGTGATTGTGTGATCGTGATTGTGTGAACGTGATTGTGTGATTGTGTTATTGTGATTGTGTGATTCTGATTGTGTGATTGTGATTGTGTGATCGTGACTGTGTGATCGTGATTGTGTGATCGTGATTGTGGGATTGTGACTGTGTGATTGTGTGATCGTGATTGTGATTGTGTTATTGTGATTGTGTGATTGTGATTGCGTGATTGTGATTGTGTGATCGTGACTGTGTGATCGTGATTGTGTGATCGTGATTGTGCGATTGTGATTGTGATTGTGTGACTGTGTGATTGTGATTGTGTGATCGTGATTGTGTGGTCGTGATTGTGTGATTGTGTGATTGTGTTTGTGTGATTGTGATTGTGTGATTGCGATTGTGTGATCCTGACTGTGTGATCCTGACTGTGTGATCGTGATTGTGTGATCGTGATTGTGGGATTGTGATTGTGTGATTGTGATTGCGTGATCGTGACTGTGTGATCGTGTTTGTGTGATCGTGATTGTGGGTTTGTCATTATGGGATTGTGACTATGTGATTGAGTGATTGTGACTGTGTGATTGTGATTGTGTGATTGTGATTGTGTGATTGTGATTGTGTGATTGTGATTGTGTGATTGTGATTGTGTGATTGTGATTGTGTGATTGTGATTGTGTGACTGTGATTGTGTGATTGTGATTGTGTGATTGTGATTATGTGATTGTGATTGTGTGATTGTGATTGTGTGATTGTGATTGTGTGATTGTGATTGTGTGATTGTGATTGTGTGATTGTGATTGTGCGATTGTGATTGTGTGATTGTGATTGTGTGATTGTGATTGTGTGATTGTGATTGTGTGACTGTGATTGTGTGATTGTGATTGTGTGATTGTGATTGTGTGATTGTGATTGTGTGATGGTGATTGTGTGATTGTGATTGTGTGATTGTGATTGTGTGATTGTGATTGTGGGATTGTGATTGTGTGATTGTGTGATCATCATTGAGTGATCGTGATTGTGTGATCGTGATTGTGCGAACGTGATTGTGTGATCGTGATTGTGTGATTGTGGTTGTGTGATTGTGATTGTGTGAGTGTGATTGTGTGATTGTGATTGTGGGATTGTGATTGCGTGATTGTGTGATCGTGATTGTGTGATAGTGATTGTGTGATAGTGATTGTGTGATTGTGATTGTGTGATTGTGATTGTGTGATTGTGATTGTGATTGTGTGATTGTGATTGTGTGATAGTGATTGTGATTGTGATTGTGATTGTGATTGTGATTGTGATTGTGATTGTGATTGTGATTGTGATTGTGATTGTGATTGTGATTGTGATTGTGATTGTGATTGTGATTGTGATTGTGATTGTGATTGTGATTGTGATTGTGATTTTGTGATTGTGATTGTGTGATTGTGACTGTGTGATTGTGTGATCGTGATTGTGATTGTGTGATTGTGATTATGTGATTGTGATTGTGATTGTGATTGTGATTGTGATTGTGATTGTGATTGTGATTGTGATTGTGATTGTGATTGTGATTGTGATTGTGATTGTGATTGTGATTGTGATTTTGTGATTGTGATTGTGTGATTGTGACTGTGTGATTGTGTGATCGTGATTGTGATTGTGTGATTGTGATTATGTGATTGTGATTGTGATTGTGTGATTGTGATTGTGTGATTGTGATTGTGTGATTGTGATTGTGTGATTGTGATTGTGTGATTGTGATTGTGTGATTGTGATTGTGTGATTGTGATTGTGTGATTGTGATTGTGTGATTGTGATTGTGTGATTGTGATTGTGTGATTGTGATTGTGATTGTGATTGTGATTGTGATTGTGTGATTGTGATTGTGTGATTGTGATGGTGTGATTGTGATTGTGTGATTGTGATTGTGTGATTGTGATTGTGTGATTGTGATTGTGTGACTGTGATTGTGGGATTGTGATTGTGGGATTGTGATTATGGGATTGTGACTATGTGATTGAGTGATTGTGACTGTGTGATTGTGATTGTGTGATTGTGATTGTGTGATTGTGATTGTGTGATTGTGATTGTGTGATTGTGATTGTGTGATTGTGATTGTGTGATGGTGATTGTGTGATTGTGATTGTGTGATTGTGATTGTGTGATTGTGATTGTGTGATTGTGATTGTGTGATTGTGATTGTGTGATTGTGATTGTGTGATTGTGATTGTGTGATTGTGATTGTGTGATTGTGATTGTGTGATTGTGATTGTGTGATTGTGATTGTGTTATTGTGATTGTGTTATTGTGATTGTGTGATTGTGATTGTGTGATCGTGACTGTGTGATCGTGATTGTGTGATCGTGATTGTGGGATTGTGACTGTGTGATTGTGTGATCGTGATTGTGATTTTGTTATTGTGATTGTGTAATTGTGATTGCGTGATTGTGACTGTGTGATCCTGATTGTGAGATCGTTATTGTGGGATTGTGATTATGGGATTGTGACTGTGTGATTGAGTGATTGTGATTGTGTGATCGTGATTGTGTGATCGTGATTGTGTGATCGTGATTGTGTGATCGTGATTGTGTGATCGTGATTGTGTGATCGTGATTGTGTGATTGTGTTATTGTGATTATGTTATTGTGATTGTGTGATTGTGATTGTGTGATCGTGACTGTGTGATCGTGATTGTGTGATCGTGATTGCGGGATTGTGACTGTGTGATTGTGTGATCGTGATTGCGATTGTGTGATTGTGATTATGTGATTGTGATTGTGATTGTGATTGTGTGATTGTGATTGTGTGATTGTGATTGTGTGATTGCGATTGTGTGATTATGATTGTGTGATTGTGATTGTGTGACTGTGACTGTGGGATTGTGATTGTGGGATTGTGATTGTGTGATTGTGTGATCGTGATTGTGTGATCGCAAATGTGGGATTGTGACTGTGTGATTGTGTGATTGTGATTGTGATTGTGACTGTGTGATTGTGTGATTGTGGTTGTGTGATTGTGATTGTGTGACTGTGATTGTGTGATTGTGATTGTGATTGTGATTGTGATTGAGTGACTGTGTGACTGTGATTGTGTGATCGTGATTGTGTGATCGTGACTGTGTGATCTTGATTGTGTGATTGTGTTATTGTGATTGTGTTATTGTGATTGTGTGAGTGTGATTGTGTGATCGTGATTGTGTGATCGTGATTGTGGGATTGTGACTGTGTGATTGTGTGATCGTGATTGTGATTGTGTGATTGTGATTATGTGATTGTGATTATGTGATTGTGATTGTGATTGTGTGATTGTGATTGTGTGATTGTGATTGTGTGATTGTGATTGTGTGATTGTGATTGTGTGATTGTGATTGTGTGATTGTGATTGTGTGATTGTGATTGTGTGATTGTGATTGTGTGATTGTGATTGTGTGATTGTGATTGTGTGATTGTGATTGTGTGATTGTGATTGTGTGATTGTGATTGTGATTGTGGTTGTGATTGTGATTGTGATTGTGATTGTGATTGTGATTGTGATTGTGATTGTGATTGTGATTGTGATTGTGATTGTGATTGTGATTGTGTGATTGTGATGGTGTGATTGTGATTGTGTGATTGTGATTGTGTGATTGCGATTGTGTGATTGTGATTGTGTGATTGTGATTGTGTGACTGTGATTGTGGGATTGTGTTTATGGGATTGTGACTATGTGATTGAGTGATTGTGACTGTGTGATTGTGATTGTGTGATTGTGATTGTGTGATTGTGATTGTGATTGTGTGATTGTGATTGTGTGATTGTGATTGCGTGATTGTGATTGTGTGATTGTGATTGTGTGATTGTGATTGTGTGATTGTGATTGTGTGATTGTGATTGTGTGATTGTGATTGTGTGATTGTGATTGTGTGATTGTGATTGTGTGATTGTGATTGTGTGATTGTGATTGTGTTATTGTGATTGTGTTATTGTGATTGTGTGATTGTGATTGTGTGATCGTGACTGTGTGATCGTGATTGTGTGATCGTGATTGTGGGATTGTGACTGTGTGATTGTGTGATCGTGATTGTGATTTTGTTATTGTGATTGTGTAATTGTGATTGCGTGATTGTGACTGTGTGATCCTGATTGTGAGATCGTTATTGTGGGATTGTGATTATGGGATTGTGACTGTGTGATTGAGTGATTGTGATTGTGTGATCGTGATTGTGTGATCGTGATTGTGTGATCGTGATTGTGTGATCGTGATTGTGTGATCGTGATTGTGGGATTGTGACTGTGTGATTGTGTGATCGTGATTGTGGTTTTGTTATTGTGATTGTGTGATTGTGATTGCGTGATTGTGACTGTGTGATCCTGATTGTGAGATCGTTATTGTGGGATTGTGATTATGGGATTGTGACTGTGTGATTGAGTGATTGCGATTGTGTGATCGTGATTGTGTGATCGTGATTGTGTGATCGTGATTGTGTGATCGTGATTGTGTGATTGTGTTATTGTGATTGTGTGATTGTGATTGTGTGATCGTGACTGTGTGATCGTGTTTGTGTGATCGTGATTGTGGGGTTGTGACTGTGTGATTGTGTGATTGTGATTGTGTGATTGTGATTGTGTGATTGTGATTGTGTGATTGTGATTGTGTGATTGTGATTGTGTGATTGTGATTGTGTGACTGTGATTGTGGGATTGTGATTGTGGGATTGTGATTATGGGATTGTGACTATGTGATTGAGTGATTGTGACTGTGTGATTGTGATTGTGTGATTGTGATTGTGTTATTGTGATTGTGTGATTGTGATTGCGTGATTGTGATTGTGTGATCGTGACTGTGTGATCGTGATTGTGTGATCGTGATTGTGCGATTGTGATTGTGATTGTGTGACTGTGTGATTGTGACTGTGTGACAGTGTGATTGTGATTGTGTGATCGTGATTGTGTGGTCGTGATTGTGTGATTGTGTTTGTGTGATTGTTGTTGTGATTGTGATTGAGTGATTGTGTGATTGTGATTGTGTGATCGTGATTGTGTGATCGTGATTGTGTGATCGTGATTGTGTGATCGTGATTGTGTGATCGTGATTGTGGGATTGTGACTGTGTGATTGTGTGATCGTGATTGTGTGATCGTGATTGTGTGATCGTGATTGTGTGGCCGTGATTGTGTGATCGTGATTGTGCGATCGTGTTTGTGTGATCGTGATTGTGTGCTCGTGATTGTGTGCTCGTGATTGTGTGATCCTGTTTGTGTGATCGTGATTGTGATTGAGATTGTGTGATTGTGATTGTGTGATTGTGATTGCGTGATTGTGATTGTGTGATTGTGATTGTGATTGTGATTGTGATTGTGATTGTGATTGTGATTGTGATTGTGATTGTGATTGTGATTGTGATTGTGATTGTGATTGTGTGATTGTGATTGTGTGATTGTGATTGTGTGATTGTGATTGTGTGATTGTGATTGTGTGATTGTGATTGTGTGACTGTGATTGTGGGATTGTGATTGTGGGATTGTGATTATGGGATTGTGACTATGTGATTGAGTGATTGTGACTGTGTGATTGTGATTGTGTGATTGTGATTGTGTGATTGTGATTGTGTGATTGTGATTGTGTGATTGTGATTGTGTGATTGTGATTGTGTGATTGTGATTGTGTGATTGTGATTGTGTGATTGTGATTGTGTGATTGTGATTGTGTGATTGTGATTGTGTGATTGTGATTGTGTGATTGTGATTGTGTGATTGTGATTGTGTGATTGTGATTGTGTGATTGTGATTGTGTGATTGTGATTGTGTGATTGTGATTGTGTGATTGTGATTGTGTGATTGTGATTGTGTGATTGTGATTGTGTGATTGTGATTGTGTGATTGTGATTGTGTGATTGTGATTGTGTGATTGTGATTGTGTGGTTGTGATTGTGTGATTGTGATTGTGTGATTGTGATTGTGTGATTGTGATTGTGTGATTGTGATTGTGTGATTGTGATTGTGTGATTGTGATTGTGTGATTGTGATTGTGTGATTGTGATTGTGTGATTGTGATTGTGTGATTGTGATTGTGTGATTGTGATTGTGTGATTGTGATTGTGTGATTGTGATTGTGTGATTGTGATTGTGTGATTGTGATTGTGATTGTGTGATTGTGATTGTGTGATTGTGATTGTGTGATTGTGATTGTGTGATTGTGATTGTGTGATTGTGATTGTGTGATTGTGATTGTGTGATTGTGATTGTGTGATTGTGATTGTGTGATTGTGATTGTGTGATTGTGATTGTGTGATTGTGATTGTGTGATTGTGATTGTGTGATTGTGATTGTGTGATTGTGATTGTGTGATTGTGATTGTGTGATTGTGATTGTGTGATTGTGATTGTGTGATTGTGATTGTGTGATTGTGATTGTGTGATTGTGATTGTGTGATTGTGATTGTGTGATTGTGATTGTGTGATTGTGATTGTGTGATTGTGATTGTGTGATTGTGATTGTGTGATTGTGATTGTGTGATTGTGATTGTGTGATTGTGATTGTGTGATTGCGATTGTGTGATTGTGATTGTGTGATTGTGATTGTGTGATTGCGATTGTGTGATTGTGATTGTGTGATTGTGATTGTGTGATTGTGATTGTGTGATTGTGATTGTGTGATTGTGATTGTGTGATTGTGATTGTGTGATTGTGATTGTGTGATTGTGATTGTGTGATTGTGATTGTGTGATTGTGATTGTGTGATTGTGATTGTGTGATTGTGATTGTGTGATTGTGATTGTGTGATTGTGATTGTGTGATTGTGATTGTGTGATTGTGATTGTGTGATTGTGATTGTGTGATTGTGATTGTGTGATTGTGATTGTGTGATTGTGATAGTGTGATTGTGATTGTGTGATCGTGACTGTGTGATCGTATTTGTGTGATCGTGATTGTGGGTTTGTGTCTGTGTGATTGTGTTTTTGTGATTGTGTGATTGCGATTGTGTGATTGTGATTGTGTGACTGTGTGATTGTGACTGTGTGACAGTGTGATTGTGATTCTGTGATCGTGATTGTGTGGTCGTGATTGTGGGATTGTGACTGTGTGATTGTGTGATCGTGATTGTGATTGTGTTATTGTGATTGTGTGATTGTGATTGCGTGATTGTGATTGTGTGATCGTGACTGTGTGATCGTGATTGTGTGATCGTGATTGTGTGATCGTGATTGTGCGATTGTGATTGTGATTGTGTGACTGTGTGATTGTGACTGTGTGACAGTGTGATTGTGATTGTGTGATCGTGATTGTGTGGTCGTGGTTGTGTGATTGTGTTTGTGTGATTGTTGTTGTGATTGTGATTGTGTGATCGTGATTGTGTGATCGTGATTGTGTGATCGTGATTGTGTGATCGTGATTGTGTGATCGTGATTGTGGGATTGTGACTGTGTGATTGTGTGATCGTGATTGTGTGAACGTGATTGTGTGATCGTGATTGTGTGGCCGTGATTGTGTGATCGTGATTGTGCGATCGTGTTTGTGTGATCGTGATTGTGTGCTCGTGATTGTGTGATCGTGATTGTGTGATCCTGTTTGTGTGATCGTGATTGTGATTGAGATTGTGTGATTGTGATTGTGTGATTGTGATTGCGTGATTGTGATTGTGTGATTGTGATTGTGATTGTGATTGTGATTGTGATTGTGATTGTGATTGTGATTGTGATTGTGATTGTGATTGTGATTGTGTGATTGTGATTGTGTGATTGTGATTGTGTGATTGTGATGGTGTGATTGTGATTGTGTGATTGTGATTGTGTGATTGTGATTGTGTGATTGTGATTGTGTGATTGTGATTGTGTGATTGTGATTGTGTGATTGTGATTGTGTGACTGTGATTGTGGGATTGTGATTGTGGGATTGTGATTATGGGATTGTGACTATGTGATTGAGTGATTGTGACTGTGTGATTGTGATTGTGTGATTGTGATTGTGTGATTGTGATTGTGTGATCGTGATTGTGTGATCGTGATTGTGGGATTGTGACTGTGTGATTGTGTGATCGTGATTGTGTGATCGTGATTGTGTGATCGTGATTGTGTGGCCGTGATTGTGTGATCGTGATTGTGCGATCGTGTTTGTGTGATCGTGATTGTGTGATCGTGATTGTGTGATCGTGACTGTGTGATCGTGATTGTGTGATTGTGTTATTGTGAGTGTGTTATTGTGATTGTGTGATTGTGATTGTGTGATCGTGACTGTGTGATCGTGATTGTGTGATCGCGATTGTGGGATTGTGACTGTGTGATTGTGTGAGCGTGATTGTGATTGTGTGATTGTGATTGTGTGATTGTGATTGTGATTGTGTGATTGTGATTGTGTGATTGTGATTGTGTGATTGTGATTGTGTGATTGTGATTGTGTGATTGTGATTGTGATTGTGATTGTGATTGTGATTGTGATTGTGATTGTGATTGTGATTGTGATTGTGATTGTGATTGTGATTGTGATTGTGATTGTGATTGTGTGATTGTGATTGTGTGATTGTGATGGTGTGATTGTGATTGTGTGATTGTGATTGTGTAATTGTGATTGTGTGATTGTGATTGTGTGATTGTGATTGTGTGATTGTGATTGTGTGACTGTGATTGTGGGATTGTGATTGTGGGATTGTGATTATGGGATTGTGACTATGTGATTGAGTGATTGTGACTGTGTGATTGTGATTGTGTGATTGTGATTGTGTGATTGTGATTGTGTGATTGTGATTGTGTGATTGTGATTGTGTGATTGTGATTGTGTGATTGTGATTGTGTGATTGTGATTGTGTGATTGTGATTGTGTGATTGTGATTGTGTGATTGTGATTGTGTGATTGTGATTGTGTGATTGTGATTGTGTGATTGTGATTGTGTTATTGTGATTGTGTTATTGTGATTGTGTGATTGTGATTGTGTGATCGTGACTGTGTGATCGTGATTGTGGGATTGTGACTGTGTGATTGTGTGATCGTGATTGTGATTTTGTTATTGTGATTGTGTGATTGTGATTGCGTGATTGTGACTGTGTGATCCTGATTGTGAGATCGTTATTGTGGGATTGTGATTATGGGATTGTGACTGTGTGATTGAGTGATTGTGATTGTGTGATCGTGATTGTGTGATCGTGATTGTGTGATCGTGATTGTGTGATTGTGTTACTGTGATTGTGTTATTGTGATTGTGTGATTGTGATTGTGTGATCGTGACTGTGTGATCGTGTTTGTGTGATCGTGATTGTGGGTTTGTGACTGTGTGATTGTGTGATTGTGATTGTGTGATTGTGATTGTGTGATTGTGATTGTGTGATTGTGATTGTGTGATTGTGATTGTGTGATTGTGATTGTGTGATTGTGATTGTGTGATTGTGATTGTGTGATTGTGATTGTGTGATTGTGATTGTGTGATTGTGATTGTGTGATTGTGATTGTGTGATTGTGATTGTGTGATTGTGATTGTGTGATTGTGATTGTGTGATTGTGATTGTGTGATTGTGATTGTGTGATTGTGATTGTGTGATTGTGATTGTGTGATTGTGATTGTGTGATTGTGATTGTGTGATTGTGATTGTGTGATTGTGATTGTGTGATTGTGATTGTGTGATTGTGATTGTGTGATTGTGATTGTGTGATTGTGATTGTGTGATTGTGATTGTGTGATTGTGATTGTGTGATTGTGATTGTGTGATTGTGATTGTGTGATTGTGATTGTGTGATTGTGATTGTGTGATTGTGATTGTGTGATTGTGATTGTGTGATTGTGATTGTGTGATTGTGATTGTGTGATTGTGATTGTGTGATTGTGATTGTGTGATTGTGATTGTGTGATTGTGATTGTGTGATTGTGATTGTGTGATTGTGATTGTGTGATTGTGATTGTGTGATTGTGATTGTGTGATTGTGATTGTGTGATTGTGATTGTGTGATTGTGATTGTGTGATTGTGATTGTGTGATTGTGATTGTGTGATTGTGATTGTGTGATTGTGATTGTGTGATTGTGATTGTGTGATTGTGATTGTGTGATTGTGATTGTGTGATTGTGATTGTGTGATTGTGATTGTGTGATTGTGATTGTGTGATTGTGATTGTGTTTGTGATTGTGTGATTGTGATTGTGTGATTGTGATTGTGTGATTGTGATTGTGTGATTGTGATTGTGTGATTGTGATTGTGTGATTGTGATTGTGTGATTGTGATTGTGTGATTGTGATTGTGTGATTGTGATTGTGTGATTGTGATTGTGTGATTGTGATTGTGTGATTGTGATTGTGTGATTGTGATTGTGTGATTGTGATTGTGTGATTGTGATTGTGTGATTGTGATTGTGTGATTGTGATTGTGTGATTGTGATTGTGTGATTGTGATTGTGTGATTGTGATTGTGTGATTGTGATTGTGTGATTGTGATTGTGTGATTGTGATTGTGTGATTGTGATTGTGTGATTGTGATTGTGTGATTGTGATTGTGTGATTGTGATTGTGTGATTGTGATTGTGTGATTGTGATTGTGTGATTGTGATTGTGTGATTGCGATTGTGTGGTTGTGATTGTGTGATTGTGATTGTGTGATCGTGACTGTGTGATCGTATTTGTGTGATCGTGATTGTGGGTTTGTGTCTGTGTGATTGTGTTTTTGTGATTGTGTGATTGCGATTGTGTGATTGTGATTGTGTGACTGTGTGATTGTGACTGTGTGACAGTGTGATTGTGATTCTGTGATCGTGATTGTGTGGTCGTGATTGTGGGATTGTGACTGTGTGATTGTGTGATCGTGATTGTGATTGTGTTATTGTGATTGTGTGATTGTGATTGCGTGATTGTGATTGTGTGATCGTGACTGTGTGATCGTGATTGTGTGATCGTGATTGTGCGATTGTGATTGTGATTGTGTGACTGTGTGATTGTGACTGTGTGACAGTGTGATTGTGATTGTGTGATCGTGATTGTGTGGTCGTGGTTGTGTGATTGTGTTTGTGTGATTGTTGTTGTGATTGTGATTGAGTGACTGTGTGATTGTGATTGTGTGATCGTGATTGTGTGATCGTGATTGTGTGATCGTGATTGTGTGATCGTGATTGTGGGATTGTGACTGTGTGATTGTGTGATCGTGATTGTGTGAACGTGATTGTGTGATCGTGATTGTGTGGCCGTGATTGTGTGATCGTGATTGTGCGATCGTGTTTGTGTGATCGTGATTGTGTGCTCGTGATTGTGTGATCGTGATTGTGTGATCCTGTTTGTGTGATCGTGATTGTGATTGAGATTGTGTGATTGTGATTGTGTGATTGTGATTGCGTGATTGTGATTGTGTGATTGTGATTGTGATTGTGATTGTGATTGTGATTGTGATTGTGATTGTGATTGTGATTGTGATTGTGATTGTGATTGTGATTGTGTGATTGTGATTGTGTGATTGTGATGGTGTGATTGTGATTGTGTGATTGTGATTGTGTGATTGTGATTGTGTGATTGTGATTGTGTGATTGTGATTGTGTGATTGTGATTGTGTGATTGTGATTGTGTGATTGTGATTGTGTGACTGTGATTGTGGGATTGTGATTGTGGGATTGTGATTATGGGATTGTGACTATGTGATTGAGTGATTGTGACTGTGTGATTGTGATTGTGTGATTGTGATTGTGTGATTGTGATTGTGTGATCGTGATTGTGTGATCGTGATTGTGGGATTGTGACTGTGTGATTGTGTGATCGTGATTGTGTGATCGTGATTGTGTGATCGTGATTGTGTGGCCGTGATTGTGTGATCGTGATTGTGCGATCGTGTTTGTGTGATCGTGATTGTGTGATCGTGATTGTGTGATCGTGACTGTGTGATCGTGATTGTGTGATTGTGTTATTGTGAGTGTGTTATTGTGATTGTGTGATTGTGATTGTGTGATCGTGACTGTGTGATCGTGATTGTGTGATCGCGATTGTGGGATTGTGACTGTGTGATTGTGTGAGCGTGATTGTGATTGTGTGATTGTGATTATGTGATTGTGATTGTGATTGTGTGATTGTGATTGTGTGATTGTGATTGTGTGATTGTGATTGTGTGATTGTGATTGTGTGATTGTGATTGTGATTGTGATTGTGATTGTGATTGTGATTGTGATTGTGATTGTGATTGTGATTGTGATTGTGTGATTGTGATTGTGTGATTGTGATGGTGTGATTGTGATTGTGTGATTGTGATTGTGTAATTGTGATTGTGTGATTGTGATTGTGTGATTGTGATTGTGTGATTGTGATTGTGTGACTGTGATTGTGGGATTGTGATTGTGGGATTGTGATTATGGGATTGTGACTATGTGATTGAGTGATTGTGACTGTGTGATTGTGATTGTGTGATTGTGATTGTGTGATTGTGATTGTGTGATTGTGATTGTGTGATTGTGATTGTATGATTGTGATTGTGTGATTGTGATTGTGTGATTGTGATTGTGTGATTGTGATTGTGTGATTGTGATTGTGTGATTGTGATTGTGTGATTGTGATTGTGTGATTGTGATTGTGTGATTGTGATTGTGTGATTGTGATTGTGTTATTGTGATTGTGTTATTGTGATTGTGTGATTGTGATTGTGTGATCGTGACTGTGTGATGGTGATTGTGGGATTGTGACTGTGTGATTGTGTGATCGTGATTGTGATTTTGTTATTGTGATTGTGTGATTGTGATTGCGTGATTGTGACTGTGTGATCCTGATTGTGAGATCGTTATTGTGGGATTGTGATTATGGGATTGTGACTGTGTGATTGAGTGATTGTGATTGTGTGATCGTGATTGTGTGATCGTGATTGTGTGATCGTGATTGTGTGATTGTGTTACTGTGATTGTGTTATTGTGATTGTGTGATTGTGATTGTGTGATCGTGACTGTGTGATCGTGTTTGTGTGATCGTGATTGTGGGTTTGTGACTGTGTGATTGTGTGATTGTGATTGTGTGATTGTGATTGTGTGATTGTGATTGTGTGATTGTGATTGTGTGATTATGATTGTGTGATTGTGATTGTGTGATTGTGATTGTGTGACTGTGATTGTGGGATTGTGATTGTGGGATTGTGATTATGGGATTGTGACTATGTGATTGAGTGATTGTGACTGTGTGATTGTGATTGTGTGATTGTGATTGTGTGATTGTGATTGTGTGATGGTGATTGTGTGATTGTGATTGTGTGATTGTGATTGTGTGATTGTGATTGTGTGATTGTGATTGTGTGATTGTGATTGTGTGATGGTGATTGTGTGATTGTGATTGTGTGATTGTGATTGTGTGATTGTGATTGTGTGATTGTGATTGTGTGATTGTGATTGTGTGATTGTGATTGTGTGATTGTGATTGTGTGATTGTGATTGTGTGATTGTGATTGTGTGATTGTGATTGTGTGATTGTGATTGTGTGATTGTGATTGTGTGATTGTGATTGTGTGATTGTGATTGTGTGATTGTGATTGTGTGATTGTGATTGTGTGATTGTGATTGTGTGATTGTGATTGTGTGATTGTGATTGTGTGATTGTGATTGTGTGATTGTGATTGTGTGATTGTGATTGTGTGATTGTGATTGTGTGATTGTGATTGTGTGATTGTGATTGTGTGATTGTGATTGTGTGATTGTGATTGTGTGATTGTGATTGTGTGATTGTGATTGTGTGATTGTGATTGTGTGATTGTGATTGTGTGATTGTGATTGTGTGATTGTGATTGTGTGATTGTGATTGTGTGATTGTGATTGTGTGATTGTGATTGTGTGATTGTGATTGTGTGATTGTGATTGTGTGATTGTGATTGTGTGATTGTGATTGTGTGATTGTGATTGTGTGATTGTGATTGTGTGATTGTGATTGTGTGATTGTGATTGTGTGATTGTGATTGTGTGATTGTGATTGTGTGATTGTGATTGTGTGATTGTGATTGTGTGATTGTGATTGTGTGATTGTGAT
The DNA here is from genome assembly GCF_050947335.1 of Megachile rotundata. Lineage (NCBI taxonomy): Eukaryota > Metazoa > Arthropoda > Insecta > Hymenoptera > Megachilidae > Megachile > Megachile rotundata. The sequence goes on along the minus strand of NW_027473334.1, from coordinate 207,289 downwards.
TGTGTGATTGTGATTGTGTGATTGTGATTGTGTGATTGTGATTGTGTGATTGTGATTGTGTGATTGTGATTGTGTGATTGTGATTGTGTGATTGTGATTGTGTGATTGTGATTGTGACTGTGTGACAGTGTGATTGTGATTCTGTGATCGTGATTGTGTGGTCGTGATTGTGGGATTGTGACTGTGTGATTGTGTGATCGTGATTGTGATTGTGTTACTGTGATTGTGTGATTGTGATTGCGTGATTGTGATTGCGTGATTGTGATTGTGTGATCGTGACTGTGTGATCGTGATTGTGTGATCGTGATTGTGCGATTGTGATTGTGATTGTGTGACTGTGTGATTGTGACTGTGTGACAGTGTGATTGTGATTGTGTGATCGTGATTGTGTGGTCGTGGTTGTGTGATTGTGTTTGTGTGATTGTTGTTGTGATTGTGATTGAGTGACTGTGTGATTGTGATTGTGTGATCGTGATTGTGTGATCGTGATTGTGTGATCGTGATTGTGTGATCGTGATTGTGTGATCGTGATTGTGTGATCGTGATTGTGGGATTGTGACTGTGTGATTGTGTGATCGTGATTGTGTGATCGTGATTGTGTGATCGTGATTGTGTGGCCGTGATTGTGTGATCGTGATTGTGCGATCGTGTTTGTGTGATCGTGATTGTGTGCTCGTGATTGTGTGATCGTGATTGTGTGATCCTGTTTGTGTGATCGTGATTGTGATTGAGATTGTGTGATTGTGATTGTGTGATTGTGATTGCGTGATTGTGATTGTGTGATTGTGATTGTGATTGTGATTGTGATTGTGATTGTGATTGTGATTGTGATTGTGATTGTGATTGTGATTGTGATTGTGATTGTGATTGTGATTGTGTGATTGTGATTGTGTGATTGTGATGGTGTGATTGTGATTGTGTGATTGTGATTGTGTAATTGTGATTGTGTGATTGTGATTGTGTGATTGTGATTGTGTGATTGTGATTGTGTGATTGTGATTGTGTGACTGTGATTGTGGGATTGTGATTGTGGGATTGTGATTATGGGATTGTGACTATGTCATTGAGTGATTGTGACTGTGTGATTGTGATTGTGTGATTGTGATTGTGTGATTGTGATTGTGTGATTGTGATTGTGTGATTGTGATTGTGTGATTGTGATTGTGTGATTGTGATTGTGTGATTGTGATTGTGTGATTGTGATTGTGTGATTGTGATTGTGTGATTGTGATTGTGTGATTGTGATTGTGTGATTGTGATTGTGTGATTGTGATTGTGTGATTGTGATTGTGTGATTGTGATTGTGTGATTGTGATTGTGTGATCGTGACTGTGTGATCGTGATTGTGTGATCGTGATTGTGGGATTGTGACTGTGTGATTGTGTGATCGTGATTGTGATTGTCTTATTGTGATTGTGTGATTGTGATTGCGTGATTGTGATTGTGTGATCGTGACTGTGTGATCGTGATTGTGCGATTGTGATAGTGATTGTGTGACTGTGTGATTGTGACTGTGTGACAGTGTGATTGTGACTGTGTGACAGTGTGATTGTGATTGTGTGATCGTGATTGTGTGCTCGTGATTGTGTGATCGTGATTGTGTGATCGTGATTGTGTGATCGTGATTGTGGGATTGTGACTGTGTGATTGTGTGATCGTGATTGTGATTGTGTTATTGTGATTGTGTGATCGTGATTGTGTGATCGTGATTGTGTGATCGTGATTGTGGGATTGTGACTGTGTGATTGTGTGATCGTGATTGTGTGATCGTGATTGTGTGATCGTGATTGTGTGGCCGTGATTGTGTGATCGTGATTGTGCGATCGTGTTTGTGTGATCGTGATTGTGTGATCGTGATTGTGTGATCGTGACTGTGTGATCGTGATTGTGTGATTGTGTTATTGTGAGTGTGTTATTGTGATTGTGTGATTGTGATTGTGTGATCGTGACTGTGTGATCGTGATTGTGTGATCGTGATTGTGGGATTGTGACTGTGTGATTGTGTGAGCGTGATTGTGATTGTGTGATTGTGATTATGTGATTGTGATTGTGATTGTGTGATTGTGATTGTGTGATTGTGATTGTGTGATTGTGATTGTGTGATTGTGATTGTGATTGTGATTGTGATTGTGATTGTGATTGTGATTGTGATTGTGTGATGGTGATTGTGTGATTGTGATTGTGTGATTGTGATTGTGTGATTGTGATTGTGTGATTGTGATTGTGTGATTGTGATTGTGTGATTGTGATTGTGTGATTGTGATTGTGTGATTGTGATTGTGTGATTGTGATTGTGTGATTGTGATTGTGTGATTGTGATTGTGTGATTGTGATTGTGTGATTGTGATTGTGTGATTGTGATTGTGTGATTGTGATTGTGTGATTGTGATTGTGTGATTGTGATTGTGTGATTGTGATTGTGTGATTGTGATTGTGTGATTGTGATTGTGTGATTGTGATTGTGTGATTGTGATTGTGTGATTGTGATTGTGTGATTGTGATTGTGTGATTGTGATTGTGTGATTGTGATTGTGTGATTGTGATTGTGTGATTGTGATTGTGTGATTGTGATTGTGTGATTGTGATTGTGTGATTGTGATTGTGTGATTGTGATTGTGTGATTGTGATTGTGTGATTGTGATTGTGTGATTGTGATTGTGTGATTGTGATTGTGTGATTGTGATTGTGTGATTGTGATTGTGTGATTGTGATTGTGTGATTGTGATTGTGTGATTGTGATTGTGTGATTGTGATTGTGTGATTGTGATTGTGTGATTGTGATTGTGTGATTGTGATTGTGACTGTGTGACAGTGTGATTGTGATTCTGTGATCGTGATTGTGTGGTCGTGATTGTGGGATTGTGACTGTGTGATTGTGTGATCGTGATTGTGATTGTGTTATTGTGATTGTGTGATTGTGATTGCGTGATTGTGATTGTGTGATCGTGACTGTGTGATCGTGATTGTGTGATCGTGATTGTGCGATTGTGATTGTGATTGTGTGACTGTGTGATTGTGACTGTGTGACAGTGTGATTGTGATTGTGTGATCGTGATTGTGTGGTCGTGGTTGTGTGATTGTGTTTGTGTGATTGTTGTTGTGATTGTGATTGAGTGACTGTGTGATTGTGATTGTGTGATCGTGATTGTGTGATCGTGATTGTGTGATCGTGATTGTGTGATCGTGATTGTGGGATTGTGACTGTGTGATTGTGTGATCGTGATTGTGTGATCGTGATTGTGTGGCCGTGATTGTGTGATCGTGATTGTGCGATCGTGTTTGTGTGATCGTGATTGTGTGCTCGTGATTGTGTGATCGTGATTGTGTGATCCTGTTTGTGTGATCGTGATTGTGATTGAGATTGTGTGATTGTGATTGTGTGATTGTGATTGCGTGATTGTGATTGTGTGATTGTGATTGTGATTGTGATTGTGATTGTGATTGTGATTGTGATTGTGATTGTGATTGTGATTGTGATTGTGATTGTGATTGTGATTGTGTGATTGTGATTGTGTGATTGTGATGGTGTGATTGTGATTGTGTGATTGTGATTGTGTGATTGTGATTGTGTGATTGTGATTGTGTGATTGTGATTGTGTGATTGTGATTGTGTGATTGTGATTGTGTGACTGTGATTGTGGGATTGTGATTGTGGGATTGTGATTATGGGATTGTGACTATGTCATTGAGTGATTGTGACTGTGTGATTGTGATTGTGTGATTGTGATTGTGTGATTGTGATTGTGTGATTGTGATTGTGTGATTGTGATTGTGTGATTGTGATTGTGTGATTGTGATTGTGTGATTGTGATTGTGTGATTGTGATTGTGTGATTGTGATTGTGTGATTGTGATTGTGTGATTGTGATTGTGTGATTGTGATTGTGTGATTGTGATTGTGTTATTGTGATTGTGTGATTGTGATTGTGTGATTGTGATTGTGTGATTGTGATTGTGTGATTGTGATTGTGTGATTGTGATTGTGTGATTGTGATTGTGTGATTGTGATTGTGTGATTGTGATTGTGTGATTGTGATTGTGTGATTGTGATTGTGTGATCGTGACTGTGTGATCGTGATTGTGTGATCGTGATTGTGGGATTGTGACTGTGTGATTGTGTGATCGTGATTGTGATTGTCTTATTGTGATTGTGTGATTGTGATTGCGTGATTGTGATTGTGTGATCGTGACTGTGTGATCGTGATTGTGTGATCGTGATTGTGCGATTGTGATTGTGATTGTGTGACTGTGTGATTGTGACTGTGTGACAGTGTGATTGTGACTGTGTGACAGTGTGATTGTGATTGTGTGATCGTGATTGTGTGCTCGTGATTGTGTGATCGTGATTGTGTGATCGTGATTGTGTGATCGTGATTGTGGGATTGTGTCTGTGTGATTGTGTGATCGTGATTGTGATTGTGTTATTGTGATTGTGTGATCGTGATTGTGTGATCGTGATTGTGTGATCGTGATTGTGGGATTGTGACTGTGTGATTGTGTGATCGTGATTGTGTGATCGTGATTGTGTGATCGTGATTGTGTGGCCGTGATTGTGTGATCGTGATTGTGCGATCGTGTTTGTGTGATCGTGATTGTGTGATCGTGATTGTGTGATCGTGACTGTGTGATCGTGATTGTGTGATTGTGTTATTGTGAGTGTGTTATTGTGATTGTGTGATTGTGATTGTGTGATCGTGACTGTGTGATCGTGATTGTGTGATCGTGATTGTGGGATTGTGACTGTGTGATTGTGTGAGCGTGATTGTGATTGTGTGATTGTGATTATGTGATTGTGATTGTGATTGTGTGATTGTGATTGTGTGATTGTGATTGTGTGATTGTGATTGTGTGATTGTGATTGTGATTGTGATTGTGATTGTGATTGTGATTGTGATTGTGATTGTGATTGTGATTGTGATTGTGATTGTGATTGTGATTGTGTGATTGTGATTGTGTGATTGTGATTGTGTGATTGTGATTGTGTGATTGTGATTGTGTGATTGTGATTGTGTGATTGTGATTGTGTGATTGTGATTGTGTGACTGTGATTGTGGGATTGTGATTGTGGGATTGTGATTATGGGATTGTGACTATGTGATTGAGTGATTGTGACTGTGTGATTGTGATTGTGTGATTGTGATTGTGTGATTGTGATTGTGTGATTGTGATTGTGTGATTGTGATTGTGTTATTGTGATTGTGTTATTGTGATTGTGTGATTGTGATTGTGTGATCGTGACTGTGTGATCGTGATTGTGGGATTGTGACTGTGTTATTGTGTGATCGTGATTGTGATTTTGTTATTGTGATTGTGTGATCGTGTTTGTGTGATCGTGATTGTGGGTTTGTGACTGTGTGATTGTGTGATTGTGATTGTGTGATTGTGATTGCGTGATTGTGATTGTGTGACTGTGATTGCGTGACTGTGATTGTGTGACTGTGATTGTGTGACTGTGATTGTGGGATTGTGACTGTGTGATCGTGATTGTGTGATCGTGATTGTGGGATTGTGATTATGGGATTGTGACTATGTGATTGAGTGATTGTGACTGTGTGATTGCGACTGTGTGACAGTGTGATTGTGATTGTGTGATTGTGTTTGTGTGATTGTTGTTGTGATTGTGATTGAGTGACTGTGTGATTGTGATTGTGTGATCGTGATTGTGTGATCGTGATTGTGTGGCCGTGATTGTGTGATCGTGATTGTGCGATCGTGTTTGTGTGATCGTGATTGTGTGCTCGTGATTGTGTGATCGTGATTGTGTGATCCTGATTGTGTGATCGTGATTGTGATTGAGATTGTGTGATTGTGATTGTGTGACTGTGATTGTGTGACTGTGATTGTGTGATCGTGATTGTGTGATCGTGATTGTGTGATCGTGATTGTGTGATCGTGATTGTGTGATCGTGTTTGTGTGATTGTGTTATTGTGATTGTGTGATTCTGATTGTGTGATTGTGATTGTGTGATCGTGACTGTGTGATTGTGTTACTGTGATTGTGTTATTGTGATTGTGTGATTGTGATTGTGTGATCGTGACTGTGTGATCGTGTTTGTGTGATCGTGATTGTGGGTTTGTGACTGTGTGATTGTGTGATTGTGATTGTGTGATTGTGATTGTGTGATTGTGATTGTGTGATTGTGATTGTGTGATTGTGATTGTGTGATTGTGATTGTGTGACTGTGATTGTGGGATTGTGATTGTGGGATTGTGATTATGGGATTGTGACTATGTGATTGAGTGATTGTGACTGTGTGATTGTGATTGTGTGATTGTGATTGTGTGATTGTGATTGTGTGATTGTGATTGTGTGATGGTGATTGTGTGATTGTGATTGTGTGATTGTGATTGTGTGATTGTGATTGTGTGATTGTGATTGTGTGATTGTGATTGTGTGATTGTGATTGTGTGATTGTGATTGTGTGATTGTGATTGTGTGATGGTGATTGTGTGATTGTGATTGTGTGATTGTGATTGTGTGATTGTGATTGTGTGATTGTGATTGTGTGATTGTGATTGTGTGATTGTGATTGTGACTGTGTGACAGTGTGATTGTGATTCTGTGATCATGATTGTGTGGTCGTGATTGTGGGATTGTGACTGTGTGATTGTGTGATCGTGATTGTGATTGTGTTATTGTGATTGTGTGATTGTGATTGCGTGATTGTGATTGTGTGATCGTGACTGTGTGATCGTGATTGTGTGATCGTGATTGTGCGATTGTGATTGTGATTGTGTGACTGTGTGATTGTGACTGTGTGACAGTGTGATTGTGATTGTGTGATCGTGATTGTGTGGTCGTGGTTGTGTGATTGTGTTTGTGTGATTGTTGTTGTGATTGTGATTGAGTGACTGTGTGATTGTGATTGTGTGATCGTGATTGTGTGATCGTGATTGTGTGATCGTGATTGTGTGATCGTGATTGTGTGATCGTGATTGTGGGATTGTGACTGTGTGATTGTGTGATCGTGATTGTGTGATCGTGATTGTGTGATCGTGATTGTGTGGCCGTGATTGTGTGATCGTGATTGTGCGATCGTGTTTGTGTGATCGTGATTGTGTGCTCGTGATTGTGTGATCGTGATTGTGTGATCCTGTTTGTGTGATCGTGATTGTGATTGAGATTGTGTGATTGTGATTGTGTGATTGTGATTGCGTGATTGTGATTGTGTGATTGTGATTGTGATTGTGATTGTGATTGTGATTGTGATTGTGATTGTGATTGTGATTGTGATTGTGATTGTGATTGTGATTGTGATTGTGTGATTGTGATTGTGTGATTGTGATGGTGTGATTGTGATTGTGTGATTGTGATTGTGTGATTGTGATTGTGTGATTGTGATTGCGTGATTGTGATTGTGTGATTGTGATTGTGTGATTGTGATTGTGTGACTGTGATTGTGGGATTGTGATTGTGGGATTGTGATTATGGGATTGTGACTATGTCATTGAGTGATTGTGACTGTGTGATTGTGATTGTCTGATTGTGATTGTGTGATTGTGACTGTGTGATTGTGATTGTGTGATTGTGATTGTGTGATTGTGATTGTGTGATTGTGATTGTGTGATTGTGATTGTGTGATTGTGATTGTGTGATTGTGATTGTGTGATTGTGATTGTGTGATTGTGATTGTGTGATTGTGATTGTGTGATTGTGATTGTGTGATTGTGATTGTGTGATTGTGATTGTGTGATTGTGATTGTGTGATTGTGATTGTGTGATTGTGATTGTGTGATTGTGATTGTGTGATTGTGATTGTGTGATCGTGACTGTGTGATCGTGATTGTGTGATCGTGATTGTGGGATTGTGACTGTGTGATTGTGTGATCGTGATTGTGATTGTCTTATTGTGATTGTGTGATTGTGATTGCGTGATTGTGATTGTGTGATCGTGACTGTGTGATCGTGATTGTGTGATCGTGATTGTGCGATTGTGATTGTGATTGTGTGACTGTGTGATTGTGACTGTGTGACAGTGTGATTGTGACTGTGTGACAGTGTGATTGTGATTGTGTGATCGTGATTGTGTGCTCGTGATTGTGTGTTCGTGATTGTGTGATCGTGATTGTGTGATCGTGATTGTGGGATTGTGACTGTGTGATTGTGTGATCGTGATTGTGATTGTGTTATTGTGATTGTGTGATCGTGATTGTGTGATCGTGATTGTGTGATCGTGATTGTGGGATTGTGACTGTGTGATTGTGTGATCGTGATTGTGTGATCGTGATTGTGTGGCCGTGATTGTGTGATCGTGATTGTGCGATCGTGTTTGTGTGATCGTGATTGTGTGATCGTGATTGTGTGATCGTGACTGTGTGATCGTGATTGTGTGATTGTGTTATTGTGAGTGTGTTATTGTGATTGTGTGATTGTGATTGTGTGATCGTGACTGTGTGATCGTGATTGTGTGATCGTGATTGTGGGATTGTGACTGTGTGATTGTGTGAGCGTGATTGTGATTGTGTGATTGTGATTATGTGATTGTGATTGTGATTGTGTGATTGTGATTGTGTGATTGTGATTGTGTGATTGTGATTGTGTGATTGTGATTGTGTGATTGTGATTGTGATTGTGATTGTGATTGTGATTGTGATTGTGATTGTGATTGTGATTGTGATTGTGATTGTGATTGTGATTGTGATTGTGATTGTGATTGTGTGATTGTGATTGTGTGATTGTGATTGTGTGATTGTGATTGTGTGATTGTGATTGTGTGATTGTGATTGTGTGATTGTGATTGTGTGATTGTGATTGTGTGACTGTGATTGTGGGATTGTGATTGTGGGATTGTGATTATGGGATTGTGACTATGTGATTGAGTGATTGTGACTGTGTGATTGTGATTGTGTGATTGTGATTGTGTGATTGTAATTGTGTGATTGTGATTGTGTGATTATGATTGTGTGATTGTGATTGTGTGATTGTGATTGTGTGATTGTGATTGTGTGATTGTGATTGTGTGATTGTGATTGTGTGATTGTGATTGTGTTATTGTGATTGTGTTATTGTGATTGTGTTATTGTGATTGTGTGATTGTGATTGTGTGATCGTGACTGTGTGATCGTGATTGTGGGATTGTGACTGTGTTATTGTGTGATCGTGATTGTGATTTTGTTATTGTGATTGTGTGATCGTGACTGTGTGATCGTGTTTGTGTGATCGTGATTGTGGGTTTGTGACTGTGTGATTGTGTGATTGTGATTGTGTGATTGTGATTGCGTGATTGTGATTGTGTGACTGTGATTGCGTGACTGTGATTGTGTGACTGTGATTGTGTGACTGTGATTGTGGGATTGTGACTGTGTGATCGTGATTGTGTGATCGTGATTGTGGGATTGTGATTATGGGATTGTGACTATGTGATTGAGTGATTGTGACTGTGTGATTGCGACTGTGTGACAGTGTGATTGTGATTGTGTGATTGTGTTTGTGTGATTGTTGTTGTGATTGTGATTGAGTGACTGTGTGATTGTGATTGTGTGATCGTGATTGTGTGATCGTGATTGTGTGGCCGTGATTGTGTGATCGTGATTGTGCGATCGTGTTTGTGTGATCGTGATTGTGTGCTCGTGATTGTGTGATCGTGATTGTGTGATCCTGATTGTGTGATCGTGATTGTGATTGAGATTGTGTGATTGTGATTGTGTGACTGTGATTGTGTGACTGTGATTGTGTGATCGTGATTGTGTGATCGTGATTGTGTGATCGTGATTGTGTGATCGTGATTGTGTGATTGTGTTATTGTGATTGTGTGATTCTGATTGTGTGATTGTGATTGTGTGATCGTGACTGTGTGATCGTGATTGTGTGATCGTGATTGTGGGATTGTGACTGTGTGATTGTGTGATCGTGATTGTGATTGTGTGATTGTGATTGTGTGATTGTGATTATGTGATTGTGATTGTGATTGTGTGATTGTGATTGTGTGGTTGTGATTGTGTGATCGTGATTGTGTGATCGTGATTGTGTGAACGTGATTGTGTGATTGTGTTATTGTGATTGTGTGATTCTGATTGTGTGATTGTGATTGTGTGATCGTGACTGTGTGATCGTGATTGTGTGATCGTGATTGTGGGATTGTGACTGTGTGATTGTGTGATCGTGATTGTGATTGGGTTATTGTGATTGTGTGATTGTGATTGCGTGATTGTGATTGTGTGATCGTGACTGTGTGATCGTGATTGTGTGATCGTGATTGTGCGATTGTGATTGTGATTGTGTGACTGTGTGATTGTGACTGTGTGACAGTGTGATTGTGATTGTGTGATCGTGATTGTGTGGTCGTGATTGTGTGATTGTGTGATTGTGTTTGTGTGATTGTGATTGTGTGACTGCGATTGTGTGATCCTGACTGTGTGATCGTGATTGTGTGATCGTGATTGTGGGATTGTGACTGTGAGATTGTGTGATTGTGTGATTGTGATTGCGTGATTGTGATTGTGTGATTGTGATTGTGTGATTGTGATTGTGTGACTGTGATTGCGTGATTGTGATTGCGTGATTGTGATTGCGTGATTGTGATTGCGTGATTGTGATTGCGTGATTGTGATTGCGTGATTGTGATTGCGTGATTGTGATTGCGTGATTGTGATTGCGTGATTGTGATTGTGTGATTGTGATTGTGTGATTGTGTGATTGTGATTGTGTGATTGTGATTGTGTGATTGTGATTGTGTGACTGTGATTGTGGGATTGTGATTGTGTGATCGTGACTGTGTGATCGTGTTTGTGTGATCGTGATTGTGGGTTTGTGACTGTGTGATTGTGTGATTGTGATTGTGTGATCGTGATTGTGTGATTGTGATTGTGATTGTGTGATTGTGATTGTGATTGTGATTGTGATTGTGATTGTGATTGTGATTGTGATTGTGTGATTGTGATTGTGTGATTGTGATTGTGTGATTGTGATTGTCTGATTGTGATTGTGATTGTGATTGTGATTGTGATTGTGATTGTGATTGTGATTGTGTGATTGTGATTGTGTGATTGTGATTGTGTGATTGTGATTGTGATTGTGTGATTGTGATTGTGATTGTGATTGTGATTGTGATTGTGATTGTGATTGTGATTGTGTGATTGTGATTGTGTGATTGTGATTGTGTGATTGTGATTGTCTGATTGTGATTGTGATTGTGATTGTGATTGTGATTGTGATTGTGATTGTGATTGTGTGATTGTGTGATTGTGATTGTGTGATTGTGATTGTGTGATTGTGATTGTGTGATTGTGATTGTGTGATTGTGATTGTGTGATTGTGATTGTGTGATTGTGATTGTGTGACTGTGATTGTGGGATTGTGATTGTGTGATCGTGACTGTGTGATCGTGTTTGTGTGATCGTGATTGTGGGTTTGTGACTGTGTGATTGTGTGATTGTGATTGTGTGATCGTGATTGTGCGATCGTGATTGTGTGATCGTGATTGTGTGATCGCAATTGTGGGATTGTGACTGTGTGATTGCGTGATTGTGATTGTGATTGTGACTGTGTGATTGTGTGATTGTGGTTGTGTGATTGTGATTGTGGGATTGTGATTGTGTGATTGTGTGATCGTGATTGTGTGATAGTGATTGTGTGATCGTGATTGTGTGATCGTGATTGTATGATCGTGATTGCGTGATTGTGTGATTCTGATTGTGTGATTGTCATTGTGTGATCGTGACTGTGTCATCGTGATTGTGTGATCGTGATTGTGGGATTGTGACTGTGTGATTGTGTGATCGTGATTGTGATTGTGTGATTGTGATTGTGTGATTGTGATTGTGTGATTGTGATTGTGTGATTGTGATTGTGTGATTGTGATTGTGTGATTGTGATTGTGTGATTGCGATTGTGTGGTTGTGATTGTGTGATTGTGATTGTGTGATCGTGACTGTGTGATCGTATTTGTGTGATCGTGATTGTGGGTTTGCGACTGTGTGATTGTGTTATTGTGATTGTGTGATTGCGATTGTGTGATTGTGATTGTGTGATTGTGATTGTGTGATTGTGATTGTGTGACTGTGATTGTGTGACTGTGATTTTGTGATCGTGATTGTGTGATCATGATTGTGTGATCGTGACTGTGTGATCGTGATTGTGGGATTGTGACTGTGTGATTGTGTGATCGTGATTGTGTTTGTGTTATTGTGATTGTGTGATTGTGATTGCGTGATTGTGATTGTGTGATCGTGACTGTGTGATCGTGATTGTGTGATCGTGATTGTGCGATTGTGATTGTGATTGTGTGACTGTGTGATTGTGACTGTGTGACAGTGTGATTGTGATTGTGTGATCGTGATTGTGTGGTCGTGATTGTGTGATTGTGTGATTGTGTTTGTGTGATTGTGATTGTGTGATTGCGATTGTGTGATCCTGACTGTGTGATCGTGATTGTGTGATCGCGATTGTGGGATTGTTACTGTGTGATTGTGTGATCGTGACTGTGTGATTGTGATTGTGTGATTGTGATTGTGTGATTGTGATTGTGTGATTGTGATTGTGTGATTGTGATTGTGTGATTGTGATTGTGTGATTGTGATTGTGTGATTGTGATTGTGTGATTGTGATTGTGTGATTGTGATTGTGTGATTGTGATTGTGTGATTGTGATTGTGTGATTGTGATTGTGTGATTGTGATTGTGTGATTGTGATTGTGTGATTGTGATTGTGTGATTGTGATTGTGTGATTGTGATTGTGTGATTGTGATTGTGTGATTGTGATTGTGTGATTGTGATTGTGTGATTGTGATTGTGTGATTGTGATTGTGTGAATGTGATTGTGTGATTGTGATTGTGTGATTGTGATTGTGTGATTGTGATTGTGTGATTGTGATTGTGTGATTGTGATTGTGTGATCATCATTGAGTGATCGTGATTGTGTGATCGTGATTGTGCAATCGTGATTGTGTGATCGTGATTGTGTGATCGCAATTGTGGGATTGTGACTGTGTGATTGTGTGATTGTGATTGTGACTGTGTGATTGTGTGATTGTGGTTGTGTGATTGTGATTGTGTGATTGTGTGATCGTACCTGTGTGATAGTGATTGTGTGATAGTGATTGTGTGATCGTGATTGTGTGATCGTGATTGTATGATCGTGATTGTGTGATTGTGTTATTGTGATTGTGTGATTCTGATTGTGTGATTGTGATTGTGTGATTGTGATTGTGTGATTGTGATTGTGTGATTGTGATTGTGTGATTGTGATTGTGTGATTGTGATTGTGTGATTGTGATTGTGTGATTGTGATTGTGTGATTGTGATTGTGTGATTGTGATTGTGTGATTGTGATTGTGTGATTGTGATTGTGTGATTGTGATTGTGTGATTGTGATTGTGTGATTGTGATTGTGTGATTGTGATTGTGTGATTGTGATTGTGTGATTGTGATTGTGTGATTGTGATTGTGTGATTGTGATTGTGTGATAGTGATTGTGTGATTGTGATTGTGTGATTGTGATTGTGTGATTGTGATTGTGTGATTGTGATTGTGTGATTGTGATTGTGTGATTGTGATTGTGTGATTGTGATTGTGTGATTGTGATTGTGTGATTGTGATTGTGTGATTGTGATTGTGTGATTGTGATTGTGTGATTGTGATTGTGTGATTGTGATTGTGTGATTGTGATTGTGTGATTGTGATTGTGTGATTGTGATTGTGTGATTGTGTGATTGTGATTGTGTGATTGTGATTGTGTGATTGTGATTGTGTGATTGTGATTGTGTGATTGTGATTGTGTGATTGTGATTGTGTGATTGTGATTGTGTGATTGTGATTGTGTGATTGTGATTGTGTGATTGTGATTGTGTGATTGTGATTGTGTGATTGTGATTGTGTGATTGTGATTGTGTGATTGTGATTGTGTGATTGTGATTGTGTGATTGTGATTGTGTGATTGTGATTGTGTGATTGTGATTGTGTGATTGTGATTGTGTGATTGTGATTGTGTGATTGTGATTGTGTGATTGTGATTGTGTGATTGTGATTGTGTGATTGTGATTGTGTGATTGTGATTGTGTGATTGTGATTGTGTGATTGTGATTGTGTGATTGTGATTGTGTGATTGTGATTGTGTGATTGTGATTGTGTGATTGTGATTGTGTGATTGTGATTGTGTGATTGTGATTGTGTGATTGTGATTGTGTGATTGTGATTGTGTGATTGTGATTGTGTGATTGTGATTGTGTGATTGTGATTGTGTGATTGTGATTGTGTGATTGTGATTGTGTGATTGTGATTGTGTGATTGTGATTGTGTGATTGTGATTGTGTGATTGTGATTGTGTGATTGTGATTGTGTGATTGTGATTGTGTGATTGTGATTGTGTGATTGTGATTGTGTGATTGTGATTGTGTGATTGTGATTGTGTGATTGTGATTGTGTGATTGTGATTGTGTGATTGTGATTGTGTGATTGTGATTGTGTGATTGTGATTGTGTGATTGTGATTGTGATTGTGTGATTGTGATTGTGTGATTGTGATTGTGTGATTGTGATTGTGTGATTGTGATTGTGTGATTGTGATTGTGTGATTGTGATTGTGTGATTGTGATTGTGTGATTGTGATTGTGTGATTGTGATTGTGTGATTGTGATTGTGTGATTGTGATTGTGTGATTGTGATTGTGTGATTGTGATTGTGTGATTGTGATTGTGTTATTGTGATTGTGTGATTGTGATTGTGTGATTGTGATTGTGTGATTGTGATTGTGTGATTGTGATTGTGTGATTGTGATTGTGTGATTGTGATTGTGTGATTGTGATTGTGTGATTGTGATTGTGTGATTGTGATTGTGTGAGTGTGATTGTGTGACTGTGTTGTGTGACTGTGATTGTGTGACTGTGATTGTGTGACTGTGATTGTGTGACTGTGATTGTGTGACTGTGATTGTGTGACTGTGATTGTGTGACTGTGATGGTGTGATTGTGATGGTGTGATTGTGATTGTGTGATTGTGATTGTGTGATTGTGATTGTGTGATTGTGATTGTGTGATTGTGATTGTGCGATTGTGATTGTGCGATTGTGATTGTGCGATTGTGATTGTGCGATTGTGATTGTGTGATTGTGATTGTGTGATTGTGATTGTGTGATTGTGATTGTGTGATTGTGATTGTGTGATTGTGATTGTGTGATTGTGATTGTGTGATTGTGATTGTGTGATTGTGATTGTGTGATTGTGATTGTGTGATTGTGATTGTGTGATTGTGATTGTGTGATTGTGATTGTGTGATTGTGATTGTGTGATTGTGATTGTGTGATTGTGATTGTGTGATTGTGATTGTGTGATTGTGATTGTGTGATTGTGATTGTGTGATTGTGATTGTGTGATTGTGATTGTGTGATTGTGATTGTGTGATTGTGATTGTGTGATTGTGATTGTGTGATTGTGATTGTGTGATTGTGATTGTGTGATTGTGATTGTGTGATTGTGATTGTGTGATTGTGATTGTGTGATTGTGATTGTGTGATTGTGATTGTGTGATTGTGATTGTGTGATTGTGATTGTGTGATTGTGATTGTGTGATTGTGATTGTGTGATTGTGATTGTGTGATTGTGATTGTGTGATTGTGATTGTGTGATTGTGATTGTGTGATTGTGATTGTGTGATTGTGATTGTGTGATTGTGATTGTGTGATTGTGATTGTGTGATTGTGATTGTGTGATTGTGATTGTGTGATTGTGATTGTGTGATTGTGATTGTGTGATTGTGATTGTGTGATTGTGATTGTGTGATTGTGATTGTGTGATTGTGATTGTGTGATTGTGATTGTGTGATTGTGATTGTGTGATTGTGATTGTGTGATTGTGATTGTGTGATTGTGATTGTGTGATTGTGATTGTGTGATTGTGATTGTGTGATTGTGATTGTGTGATTGTGATTGTGTGATTGTGATTGTGTGATTGTGATTGTGTGATTGTGATTGTGTGATTGTGATTGTGTGATTGTGATTGTGTGATTGTGATTGTGTGATTGTGATTGTGTGATTGTGATTGTGTGATTGTGATTGTGCCACTGTGATTGTGTGACTGTGATTGTGGGATTGTGATTGTGTGATTGTGTGATCGTGATTGTGATTGCGTCATTGTGATTGTGTCACTGTGATTGTATCATTGTGATTGTGTGATTGTCATTGTGATTCTGATTGTGTGATTGTGTGATTGTGATTGTGTGATTGTGATTGTGTGATTGTGATTGTGTGATTGTGATTGTGTGATTGTGATTGTGTGATTGTGATTGTGTGATTGTGATTGTGTGATTGTGATTGTGTGAATGTGATTGTGTGATTGTGATTGTGTGATTGCGATTGTGTGATTGTGATTGTGTGATTGTGATTGTGTGATTGTGATTGTGTGACTGTGATTGTGGGATTGTGATTGTGGGATTGTGAATGTGTGATTGTGTGATCGTGACTGTGTGATCGTGTTTGTGTGATCGTGATTGTGGGTTTGTGACTATGTGATTGTGTGGTCGTGATTGTGTGATTGTGTTTGTGTGACTGCGATCGTGGGATTGTGACTGTGTGATCGTGATTGTGGGATTGTGATTATGGGATTGTGACTACGTGATTGAGTGATTGTGACTGTGTGATTGTGATTGTGTGATTGTGATTTTGTGATTGTGATTGTGTGACTGTGATTGTGTGACTGTGATTGAGGGATTGTGACTGTGTGATCATCATTGAGTGATCGTGATTGTGTGATCGTGATTGTGCGATCGTGATTGTGTGATCGTGATTGTGTGATCGCAATTGTGGGATTGTGACTGTGTGATTGTGTGATTGTGATTGTGATTGTGACTGTGTGATTGTGTGATTATGGTTGTGTGATTGTGATTGTGTGACTGTGATTGTGTGATTGTGATTGTGGGATTGTGATTGTGTGATTGTGTGATCGTGATTGTGGGATTGTGACTGTGTGATTGTGTGATCGTGATTGTGATTGTGTGATTGTGATTGTGTGATTGTGATTATGTGATTGTGATTGTGATTGTGTGATTGTGATTGTGTGGTTGTGATTGTGTGATCGTGATTGTGTGATCGTGATTGTGTGAACGTGATTGTGTGATTGTGTTATTGTGATTGTGTGATTCTGATTGTGTGATTGTGATTGTGTGATCGTGACTGTGTGATCGTGATTGTGTGATCGTGATTGTGTGAACGTGATTGTGTGATTGTGTTATTGTGATTGTGTGATTCTGATTGTGTGATTGTGATTGTGTGATCGTGACTGTGTGATCGTGATTGTGTGATCGTGATTGTGGGATTGTGACTGTGTGATTGTGTGATCGTGATTGTGATTGTGTTATTGTGATTGTGTGATCGTGATTGTGTGATCGTGATTGTGTGAACGTGATTGTGTGATTGTGTTATTGTGATTGTGTGATTCTGATTGTGTGATTGTGATTGTGTGATCGTGACTGTGTGATCGTGATTGTGTGATCGTGATTGTGGGATTGTGACTGTGTGATTGTGTGATCGTGATTGTGATTGGGTTATTGTGATTGTGTGATTGTGATTGCGTGATTGTGATTGTGTGATCGTGACTGTGTGATCGTGATTGTGTGATCGTGATTGTGCGATTGTGATTGTGATTGTGTGACTGTGTGATTGTGACTGTGTGACAGTGTGATTGTGATTGTGTGATCGTGATTGTGTGGTCGTGATTGTGTGATTGTGTGATTGTGTTTGTGTGATTGTGATTGTGTGACTGCGATTGGGTGATCCTGACTGTGTGATCGTGATTGTGTGATCGTGATTGTGGGATTGTGACTGTGAGATTGTGTGATTGTGTGATTGTGATTGCGTGATTGTGATTGTGTGATTGTGATTGTGTGATTGTGATTGTGTGACTGTGATTGTGTGATTGTGATTGTGTGATTGTGATTGCGTGATTGTGATTGCGTGATTGTGATTGCGTGATTGTGATTGCGTGATTGTGATTGCGTGATTGTGATTGCGTGATTGTGATTGTGTGATTGTGATTGTGTGATTGTGATTGTGTGATTGTGATTGTGTGATTGTGTGATTGTGATTGTGTGATCGTGGCTGTGTGATCGTGACTGTGTGATCGTGATTGTGTGATTGTGATTGTGTGATTGTGATTGTGTGATTGTGATTGTGTGATTGTGATTGTGTGATTGTGATTGTGTGATTGTGATTGTGTGATTGTGATTGTGTGATTGTGATTGTGTGATTGTGATTGTGTGATTGTGATTGTGTGATTGTGATTGTGTGATTGTGATTGTGTGATTGTGATTGTGTGATTGTGATTGTGTGATTGTGATTGTGTGATTGTGATTGTGTGATTGTGATTGTGTGACTGTGATTGTGTGATTGTGATTGTGTGATTGTGATTGTGTGATTGTGATTGTGTGATTGTGATTGTGTGATTGTGATTGTGTGATTGTGATTGTGTGATTGTGATTGTGATTGTGTGATTGTGATTGTGTGATTGTGATTGTGTGATTGTGATTGTGTGATTGTGATTGTGTGATTGTGATTGTGTGATTGTGATTGTGATTGTGTGATTGTGATTGTGATTGTGATTGTGATTGTGATTGTGATTGTGATTGTGATTGTGATTGTGTGATTGTGATTGTGTGATTGTGATTGTGTGATTGTGATTGTGTGATTGTGATTGTGTGATTGTGATTGTGTGATTGTGATTGTGTGACTGTGATTGTGGGATTGTGATTGTGTGATCGTGACTGTGTGATCGTGTTTGTGTGATCGTGATTGTGGGTTTGTGACTGTGTGATTGTGTGATTGTGATTGTGTGATCGTGATTGTGCGATCGTGATTGTGTGATCGTGATTGTGTGATCGCAATTGTGGGATTGTGACTGTGTGATTGTGTGATTGTGATTGTGATTGTGACTGTGTGATTGTGTGATTGTGGTTGTGTGATTGTGATTGTGGGATTGTGATTGTGTGATTGTGTGATCGTGATTGTGTGATAGTGATTGTGTGATTGTGATTGTCTGATTGTGATTGTGATTGTGATTGTGATTGTGATTGTGATTGTGATTGTGATTGTGATTGTGATTGTGATTGTGATTGTGTGATTGTGTGATTGTGATTGTGTGATTGTGATTGTGTGATTGTGATTGTGTGATTGTGATTGTGTGATTGTGATTGTGTGATTGTGATTGTGTGATTGTGATTGTGTGATTGTGATTGTGTGACTGTGATTGTGGGATTGTGATTGTGTGATCGTGACTGTGTGATCGTGTTTGTGTGATCGTGATTGTGGGTTTGTGACTGTGTGATTGTGTGATTGTGATTGTGTGATCGTGATTGTGCGATCGTGATTGTGTGATCGTGATTGTGTGATCGCAATTGTGGGATTGTGACTGTGTGATTGTGTGATTGTGATTGTGATTGTGACTGTGTGATTGTGTGATTGTGGTTGTGTGATTGTGATTGTGGGATTGTGATTGTGTGATTGTGTGATCGTGATTGTGTGATAGTGATTGTGTGATAGTGATTGTGTGATCGTGATTGTGTGATCGTGATTGTATGATCGTGATTGCGTGATTGTGTGATTCTGATTGTGTGATTGTCATTGTGTGATCGTGACTGTGTCATCGTGATTGTGTGATCGTGATTGTGGGATTGTGACTGTGTGATTGTGTGATCGTGATTGTGATTGTGTGATTGTGATTGTGTGATTGTGATTGTGTGATTGTGATTGTGTGATTGTGATTGTGTGATTGTGATTGTGTGATTGTGATTGTGTGATTGCGATTGTGTGGTTGTGATTGTGTGATTGTGATTGTGTGATCGTGACTGTGTGATCGTATTTGTGTGATCGTGATTGTGGGTTTGCGACTGTGTGATTGTGTTATTGTGATTGTGTGATTGCGATTGTGTGATTGTGATTGTGTGATTGTGATTGTGTGATTGTGATTGTGTGACTGTGATTGTGTGACTGTGATTTTGTGATCGTGATTGTGTGATCATGATTGTGTGATCGTGATTGTGTGATCGTGATTGTGTGATCGTGATTGTGTGATCGTGATTGTGTGATTGTGTTATTGTGATTGTGTGATTCTGATTGTGTGATTGTGATTGTGTGATCGTGACTGTGTGATCGTGATTGTGTGATCGTGATTGTGTGATCGTGATTGTGGGATTGTGACTGTGTGATTGTGTGATCGTGATTGTGATTGTGTGATTGTGATTGTGTGATTGTGATTATGTGATTGTGATTGTGATTGTGTGATTGTGATTGTGTGATTGTGATTGTGTGATTGTGATTGTGTGATTGTGATTGTGTGATTGTGATTGTGTGATTGTGATTGTGTGATTGCGATTGTGTGATCCTGACTGTGTGATCGTGATTGTGTGATCGCGATTGTGGGATTGTTACTGTGTGATTGTGTGATTGTGTGATTGTGATTGTGTGATCGTGACTGTGTGATTGTGATTGTGTGATTGTGATTGTGTGATTGTGATTGTGTGATTGTGATTGTGTGATTGTGATTGTGTGATTGTGATTGTGTGATTGTGATTGTGTGATTGTGATTGTGTGATTGTGATTGTGTGATTGTGATTGTGTGATTGTGATTGTGTGATTGTGATTGTGTGATTGTGATTGTGTGATTGTGATTGTGTGATTGTGATTGTGTGATTGTGATTGTGTGATTGTGATTGTGTGATTGTGATTGTGTGATTGTGATTGTGTGATTGTGATTGTGTGATTGTGATTGTGTGATTGTGATTGTGTGATTGTGATTGTGTGATTGTGATTGTGTGATTGTGATTGTGTGATTGTGATTGTGTGATTGTGATTGTGTGATTGTGATTGTGTGATTGTGATTGTGTGATTGTGATTGTGTGATTGTGATTGTGTGATTGTGATTGTGTGATTGTGATTGTGTGATTGTGATTGTGTGATTGTGATTGTGTGATTGTGATTGTGTGATTGTGATTGTGTGATTGTGATTGTGTGATTGTGATTGTGTGATTGTGATTGTGTGATTGTGATTGTGTGATTGTGATTGTGTGATTGTGATTGTGTGATTGTGATTGTGTGATTGTGATTGTGTGATTGTGATTGTGTGATTGTGATTGTGTGATTGTGATTGTGTGATTGTGATTGTGTGATTGTGATTGTGTGATTGTGATTGTGTGATTGTGATTGTGTGATTGTGATTGTGTGATTGTGATTGTGTGATTGTGATTGTGTGATTGTGATTGTGTGATTGTGATTGTGTGATTGTGATTGTGTGATTGTGATTGTGTGATTGTGATTGTGTGATTGTGATTGTGTGATTGTGATTGTGTGATTGTGATTGTGTGATTGTGATTGTGTGATTGTGATTGTGTGATTGTGATTGTGTGATTGTGATTGTGTGATTGTGATTGTGTGATTGTGATTGTGTGATTGTGATTGTGTGATTGTGATTGTGTGATTGTGATTGTGTGATTGTGATTGTGTGATTGTGATTGTGTGATTGTGATTGTGTGATTGTGATTGTGTGATTGTGATTGTGTGATTGTGATTGTGTGATTGTGATTGTGTGATTGTGATTGTGTGATTGTGATTGTGTGATTGTGATTGTGTGATTGTGATTGTGTGATTGTGATTGTGTGATTGTGATTGTGTGATTGTGATTGTGTGATTGTGATTGTGTGATTGTGATTGTGTGATTGTGATTGTGTGATTGTGATTGTGTGATTGTGATTGTGTGATTGTGATTGTGTGATTGTGATTGTGTGACTGTGATTGTGTGACTGTGTTGTGTGACTGTGATTGTGTGACTGTGATTGTGTGACTGTGATTGTGTGACTGTGATTGTGTGACTGTGATTGTGTGACTGTGATTGTGTGACTGTGATTGTGTGACTGTGATTGTGTGACTGTGATTGTGTGACTGTGATTGTGTGACTGTGATTGTGTGACTGTGATTGTGTGACTGTGATTGTGTGACTGTGATTGTGTGACTGTGATTGTGTGACTGTGATTGTGTGACTGTGATTGTGTGACTGTGATTGTGTGACTGTGATTGTGTGACTGTGATTGTGTGACTGTGATTGTGTGACTGTGATTGTGTGACTGTGATTGTGTGACTGTGATTGTGTGATTGTGATTGTGTGATTGTGATTGTGTGATTGTGATTGTGTGATTGTGATTGTGTGATTGTGATTGTGTGATTGTGATTGTGTGATTGTGATTGTGTGATTGTGATTGTGTGATTGTGATTGTGTGATTGTGATTGTGTGATTGTGATTGTGTGATTGTGATTGTGTGATTGTGATTGTGTGATTGTGATTGTGTGATTGTGATTGTGTGATTGTGATTGTGTGATTGTGATTGTGTGATTGTGATTGTGTGATTGTGATTGTGTGATTGTGATTGTGTGATTGTGATTGTGTGATTGTGATTGTGTGATTGTGATTGTGTGATTGTGATTGTGTGATTGTGATTGTGTGATTGTGATTGTGTGATTGTGATTGTGTGGTTGTGATTGTGTGATTGTGATTGTGTGATTGTGATTGTGTGATTGTGATTGTGTGATTGTGATTGTGTGATTGTGATTGTGTGATTGTGATTGTGTGATTGTGATTGTGTGATTGTGATTGTGTGATTGTGATTGTGTGATTGTGATTGTGTGATTGTGATTGTGCCACTGTGATTGTGTGACTGTGATTGTGGGATTGTGATTGTGTGATTGTGTGATCGTGATTGTGATTGCGTCATTGTGATTGTGTCACTGTGATTGTATCATTGTGATTGTGTGATTGTCATTGTGATTCTGATTGTGTGATTGTGTGATTGTGATTGTGTGATTGTGATTGTGTGATTGTGATTGTGTGATTGTGATTGTGTGATTGGGATTGTGTGATTGTGATTGTGTGATTGTGATTGTGTGATTGTGATTGTGGGAATGTGATTGTGTGATTGTGATTGTGTGATTGCGATTGTGTGATTGTGATTCTGTGATTGTGATTGTGTGATTGTGATTGTGTGATTGTGATTGTGTGACTGTGATTGTGGGATTGTGATTGTGGGATTGTGAATGTGTGATTGTGTGATCGTGACTGTGTGATCGTGTTTGTGTGATCGTGATTGTGGGTTTGTGACTATGTGATTGTGTGATCGTGATTGTGTGATTGTGTTTGTGTGACTGCGATCGTGGGATTGTGACTGTGTGATCGTGATTGTGGGATTGTGATTATGGGATTGTGACTACGTGATTGAGTGATTGTGACTGTGTGATTGTGATTGTGTGATTGTGATTTTGTGATTGTGATTGTGTGACTGTGATTGTGTGACTGTGATTGAGGGATTGTGATTGTGTGATTGTGTGATCATCATTGAGTGATCGTGATTGTGTGATCGTGATTGTGCGATCGTGATTGTGTGATCGTGATTGTGTGATCGCAATTGTGGGATTGTGACTGTGTGATTGTGTGATTGTGATTGTGATTGTGACTGTGTGATTGTGTGATTATGGTTGTGTGATTGTGATTGTGTGACTGTGATTGTGTGATTGTGATTGTGGGATTGTGATTGTGTGATTGTGTGATCGTGATTGTGTGATAGTGATTGTGTGATAGTGATTGTGTGATCGTGATTGTGTGATCGTGATTGTGTGAACGTGATTGTGTGATTGTGTTATTGTGATTGTGTGATTCTGATTGTGTGATTGTGATTGTGTGATCGTGACTGTGTGATCGTGATTGTGTGGTCGTGATTGTGGGATTGTGACTGTGTGATTGTGGGATCGTGATTGTGATTGTGTTATTGTGATTGTGTGATTGTGATTGCGTGATTGGGATTGTGTGATCGTGACTGTGTGATCGTGATTGTGTGATCGTGATTGTGCGATTGTGATTGTGATTGTGATTGTGTGACTGTGTGATTGTGACTGTGTGATTGTGATTGTGTGATCCTGATTGTGTGGTCGTGATTGTGTGATTGTGTGATTGTGTTTGTGTGATTGTGATTGTGTGATTGCGATTGTGTGATCCTGACTGTGTGATCCTGACTGTGTGATCGTGATTGTGTGATCGTGATTGTGGGATTGTGATTGTGTGATTGTGATTGCGTGATCGTGACTGTGTGATCGTGTTTGTGTGATCGTGATTGTGGGTTTGTGATTATGGGATTGTGACTATGTGATTGAGTGATTGTGACTGTGTGATTGTGATTGTGTGATTGTGATTGTGTGATTGTGATTGTGTGATTGTGATTGTGTGATTGTGATTGTGTGATTGTGATTGTGTGATTGTGATTGTGTGATTGTGATTGTGTGATTGTGATTGTGTGATTGTGATTGTGTGATTGTGATTGTGTGATTGTGATTGTGTGATTGTGATTGTGTGATTGTGATTGTGTGATTGTGATTGTGTGATTGTGATTGTGTGATTGTGATTGTGTGATTGTGATTGTGTGATTGTGATTGTGTGATTGTGATTGTGTGATTGTGATTGTGTGATTGTGATTGTGTGATTGTGATTGTGTGATTGTGATTGTGTGATTGTGATTGTGTGATTGTGATTGTGTGATTGTGATTGTGTGATTGTGATTGTGTGATTGTGATTGTGTGATTGTGATTGTGTGATTGTGATTGTGTGATTGTGATTGTGTGATTGTGATTGTGTGATTGTGATTGTGTGATTGTGATTGTGTGATTGTGATTGTGTGATTGTGATTGTGTGATTGTGATTGTGTGATTGTGATTGTGTGATTGTGATTGTGTGATTGTGATTGTGTGATTGTGATTGTGTGATTGTGATTGTGTGATTGTGATTGTGTGATTGTGATTGTGTGATTGTGATTGTGTGATTGTGATTGTGTGATTGTGATTGTGTGATTGTGATTGTGTGATTGTGATTGTGTGATTGTGATTGTGTGATTGTGATTGTGTGATTGTGATTGTGTGTTTGTGATTGTGTGTTTGTGATTGTGTGATTGTGATTGTGTGATTGTGATTGTGTGACTGTGATTGTGTGTTTGTGATTGTGTGATTGTGATTGTGTGATTGTGATTGTGTGATTGTGATTGTGTGATTGTGATTGTGTGATTGTGATTGTGTGATTGTGATTGTGTGATTGTGATTGTGTGATTGTGATTGTGTGATTGTGATTGTGTGATTGTGATTGTGTGATTGTGATTGTGTGATTGTGATTGTGTGATTGTGATTGTGTGATTGTGATTGTGTGATTGTGATTGTGTGATTGTGATTGTGTGATTGTGATTGTGTGATTGTGATTGTGTGATTGTGATTGTGTGATTGTGATTGTGTGATTGTGATTGTGTGATTGTGATTGTGTGATTGTGATTGTGTGATTGTGATTGTGTGATTGTGATTGTGTGATTGTGATTGTGTGATTGTGATTGTGTGATTGTGATTGTGTGATTGTGATTGTGTGATTGTGATTGTGTGATTGTGATTGTGTGATTGTGATTGTGTGATTGTGATTGTGTGATTGTGATTGTGTGATTGTGATTGTGTGATTGTGATTGTGTGATTGTGATTGTGTGATTGTGATTGTGTGATTGTGATTGTGTGATTGTGATTGTGTGATTGTGATTGTGTGATTGTGATTGTGTGATTGTGATTGTGTGATTGTGATTGTGTGATTGTGATTGTGTGATTGTGTGATTGTGATTGTGTGATTGTGATTGTGTGATTGTGATTGTGTGATTGTGATTGTGATTGTGATTGTGTGATTGTGATTGTGTGATTGTGATTGTGTGATTGTGTTTGTCTGATTGTGATTGTGATTGTGATTGTGATTGTGATTGTGACTGTGTGATTGTGTGATTGTGGTTGTGTGATTGTGATTGTGTGACTGTGATTGTGTGATTGTGATTGTGGGATTGTGATTGTGTGATTGTGTGATCGTACCTGTGTGATAGTGATTGGGTGATAGTGATTGTGTGATCGTGATTGTGTGATCGTGATTGTATGATCGTGATTGTGTGATTGTGTTATTGTGATTGTGTGATTCTGATTGTGTGATTGTGATTGTGTGATCGTGACTGTGTCATCGTGATTGTGTGATCGTGATTGTGGGATTGTGACTGTGTGATTGTGTGATCGTGATTGTGATTGTGTTATTGTGATTGTGTGATTGTGATTGTGTGATTGTGATTGTGTGATTGTGATTGTGTGATTGTGATTGTGTGATTGTGATTGTGTGATTGTGATTGTGTGATTGTGATTGTGTGATTGTGATTGTGTGACTGTGATTGTGTGATTGTGATTGTGGGATTGTGATTGTGTGATTGTGTGATCGTACCTGTGTGATAGTGATTGGGTGATAGTGATTGTGTGATCGTGATTGTGTGATCGTGATTGTATGATCGTGATTGTGTGATTGTGTTATTGTGATTGTGTGATTCTGATTGTGTGATTGTGATTGTGTGATCGTGACTGTGTCATCGTGATTGTGTGATCGTGATTGTGGGATTGTGACTGTGTGATTGTGTGATCGTGATTGTGATTGTGTTATTGTGATTGTGTGATTGTGATTGTGTGATTGTGATTGTGTGATTGTGATTGTGTGATTGTGATTGTGTGATTGTGATTGTGTGATTGTGATTGTGTGATTGTGATTGTGTGATTGTGATTGTGTGATTGTGATTGTGCCACTGTGATTGTGTGACTGTGATTGTGGGATTGTGATTGTGTGATTGTGTGATCGTGATTGTGATTGCGTCATTGTGATTGTGTCACTGTGATTGTATCATTGTGATTGTGTGATTGTCATTGTGATTCTGATTGTGTGATTGTGTGATTGTGATTGTGTGATTGTGATTGTGTGATTGTGATTGTGTGATTGTGATTGTGTGATTGTGATTGTGTGATTGTGATTGTGTGATTGTGATTGTGTGATTGTGATTGTGTGAATGTGATTGTGTGATTGTGATTGTGATTGTGTGATTGCGATTGTGTGATTGTGATTGTGTGATTGTGATTGTGTGATTGTGATTGTGTGATTGTGATTGTGTGATTGTGATTGTGTGACTGTGATTGTGGGATTGTGATTGTGGGATTGTGATTGTGTGATTGTGTGATCGTGACTGTGTGATCGTGTTTGTGTGATCGTGATTGTGGGTTTGTGACTATGTGATTGTGTGATCGTGATTGTGTGATTGTGTTTGTGTGACTGCGATCGTGGGATTGTGACTGTGTGATCGTGATTGTGGGATTGTGATTATGGGATTGTGACTACGTGATTGAGTGATTGTGACTGTGTGATTGTGATTGTGTGATTGTGATTGTGTGATTGTGATTTTGTGATTGTGATTGTGTGACTGTGATTGTGTGACTGTGATTGAGGGATTGTGATTGTGTGATTGTGTGATCATCATTGAGTGATCGTGATTGTGTGATCGTGATTGTGCGATCGTGATTGTGTGATCGTGATTGTGTGATCGCAATTGTGGGATTGTGACTGTGTGATTGTGTGATTGTGATTGTGTGATTGTGATTGTGATTGTGACTGTGTGATTGTGTGATTATGGTTGTGTGATTGTGATTGTGTGACTGTGATTGTGTGATTGTGATTGTGGGATTGTGATTGTATGATTGTGTGATCGTGATTGTGTGATAGTGATTGTGTGATAGTGATTGTGTGATCGTGATTGTGTGATCGTGATTGTGTGAACGTGATTGTGTGATTGTGTTATTGTGATTGTGTGATTCTGATTGTGTGATTGTGATTGTGTGATCGTGACTGTGTGATCGTGATTGTGTGGTCGTGATTGTGGGATTGTGACTGTGTGATTGTGGGATCGTGATTGTGATTGTGTTATTGTGATTGTGTGATTGTGATTGCGTGATTGGGATTGTGTGATCGTGACTGTGTGATCGTGATTGTGTGATCGTGATTGTGCGATTGTGATTGTGATTGTGTGACTGTGTGATTGTGACTGTGTGATTGTGATTGTGTGATCGTGATTGTGTGGTCGTGATTGTGTGATTGTGTGATTGTGTTTGTGTGATTGTGATTGTGTGATTGCGATTGTGTGATCCTGACTGTGTGATCCTGACTGTGTGATCGTGATTGTGTGATCGTGATTGTGGGATTGTGATTGTGTGATTGTGATTGCGTGATCGTGACTGTGTGATCGTGTTTGTGTGATCGTGATTGTGGGTTTGTGATTATGGGATTGTGACTATGTGATTGAGTGATTGTGACTGTGTGATTGTGATTGTGTGATTGTGATTGTGTGATTGTGATTGTGTGATTGTGATTGTGTGATTGTGATTGTGTGATTGTGATTGTGTGATTGTGATTGTGTGATTGTGATTGTGTGATTGTGATTGTGTGATTGTGATTGTGTGATTGTGATTGTGTGATTGTGATTGTGTGATTGTGATTGTGTGATTGTGATTGTGTGATTGTGATTGTGTGATTGTGATTGTGTGATTGTGATTGTGTGATTGTGATTGTGTGATTGTGATTGTGTGATTGTGATTGTGTGATTGTGATTGTGTGATTGTGATTGTGTGATTGTGATTGTGTGATTGTGATTGTGTGATTGTGATTGTGTGATTGTGATTGTGTGATTGTGATTGTGTGATTGTGATTGTGTGATTGTGATTGTGTGATTGTGATTGTGTGATTGTGATTGTGTGATTGTGATTGTGTGATTGTGATTGTGTGATTGTGATTGTGTGATTGTGATTGTGTGATTGTGATTGTGTGATTGTGATTGTGTGATTGTGATTGTGTGATTGTGATTGTGTGATTGTGATTGTGTGATTGTGATTGTGTGATTGTGATTGTGTGATTGTGATTGTGTGATTGTGATTGTGTGATTGTGATTGTGTGATTGTGATTGTGTGATTGTGATTGTGTGATTGTGATTGTGTGATTGTGATTGTGTGATTGTGATTGTGTGATTGTGATTGTGTGATTGTGATTGTGTGATTGTGATTGTGTGATTGTGATTGTGTGATTGTGATTGTGTGATTGTGATTGTGTGATTGTGATTGTGTGATTG
Source organism: Megachile rotundata (assembly GCF_050947335.1). Taxonomy (NCBI): domain Eukaryota; kingdom Metazoa; phylum Arthropoda; class Insecta; order Hymenoptera; family Megachilidae; genus Megachile; species Megachile rotundata. Next base: position 178,343 of record NW_027473334.1, on the reverse strand, counting down.
TGATTGTGTGATTGTGATTGTGTGATTGTGATTGTGTGATTGTGATTGTGTGATTGTGATTGTGTGATTGTGATTGTGTGATTGTGATTGTGTGATTGTGATTGTGTGATTGTGATGGTGTGATTGTGATTGTGTGATTGTGATTGTGTGATTGTGTGATTGTGATTGTGTGATTGTGATTGTGTGATTGTGATTGTGTGATTGTGATCGTGTGATTGTGATTGTGTGATTGTGATTGTGTGATTGTGATTGTGATTGTGATTGTGTGATTGTGATTGTGTGATTGTGATTGTGTGATTGTGTTTGTCTGATTGTGATTGTGATTGTGATTGTGATTGTGATTGTGACTGTGTGATTGTGTGATTGTGGTTGTGTGATTGTGATTGTGTGACTGTGATTGTGTGATTGTGATTGTGGGATTGTAATTGTGTGATTGTGTGATCGTGATTGTGTGATAGTGATTGTGTGATAGTGATTGTGTGATCGTGATTGTGTGATCGTGATTGTGTGAACGTGATTGTGTGATTGTGTTATTGTGATTGTGTGATTCTGATTGTGTGATTCTGATTGTGTGATCGTGACTGTGTGATCGTGATTGTGTGATCGTGATTGTGGGATTGTGACTGTGTGATTGTGTGATCGCGATTGTGATTGTGTTATTGTGATTGTGTGACTGTGATTGCGTGATTGTGATTGTGTGATCGTGACTGTGTGATCGTGATTGTGTGATCGTGATTGTGCGATTGTGATTGTGATTGTGTGACTGTGTGATTGTGACTGTGTGATTGTGATTGTGTGATCGTGATTGTGTGGTCGTGATTGTGTGATTGTGTGATTGTGTTTGTGTGATTGCGATTGTGTGATCCTGACTGTGTGATCCTGACTGTGTGATCGTGATTGTGTGATCGTGATTGTGGGATTGTGATTGTGTGATTGTGATTGCGTGATCGTGACTGTGTGATCGTGTTTGTGTGATCGTGATTGTGGGTTTGTGATTATGGGATTGTGACTATGTGATTGAGTGATTGTGACTGTGTGATTGTGATTGTGTGATTGTGATTGTGTGATTGTGATTGTGTGATTGTGATTGTGTGATTGTGATTGTGTGATTGTGATTGTGTGATTGTGATTGTGTGATTGTGATTGTGTGATTGTGATTGTGTGATTGTGATTGTGTGATTGTGATTGTGTGATTGTGATTGTGTGATTGTGATTGTGTGATTGTGATTGTGTGATTGTGATTGTGTGATTGTGATTGTGTGATTGTGATTGTGTGATTGTGATTGTGTGATTGTGATTGTGTGATTGTGATTGTGTGATTGTGATTGTGTGATTGTGATTGTGTGATTGTGATTGTGTGATTGTGATTGTGTGATTGTGATTGTGTGATTGTGATTGTGTGATTGTGATTGTGTGATTGTGATTGTGTGATTGTGATTGTGTGATTGTGATTGTGTGATTGTGATTGTGTGATTGTGATTGTGTGATTGTGATTGTGTGATTGTGATTGTGTGATTGTGATTGTGTGATTGTGATTGTGTGATTGTGATTGTGTGATTGTGATTGTGTGATTGTGATTGTGTGATTGCGATTGTGTGATTGTGATTGTGTGATTGTGATTGTGTGATTGTGATTGTGTGATTGTGATTGTGTGATCGTGATTGTGTGATCGTGATTGTGTGATCGTGATTGTGGGATTGTGACTGTGTGATTGTGTGATCGTGATTGTGTGATCGTGATTGTGTGATCGTGATTGTGGGATTGTGACTGTGTGATTGTGTGATCGTGATTGTGTGATCGTGATTGTGTGATCGTGATTGTGTGGCCGTGATTGTGTGATCATGATTGTGCGATCGTGTTTGTGTGATCGTGATTGTGTGCTCGTGATTGTGTGATCGTGATTGTGTGATCCTGTTTGTGTGATCGTGATTGTGATTGAGATTGTGTGACTGTGATTGTGTGACTGTGATTGTGTGACTGTGATTGTGTGACTGTGATTGTGTGATTGTGTGATTGTGATTGTGTGATCGTGACTGTGTGATCGAGATTTTGTGATCGTGATTGTGGGATTGTGACTGTGTGATTGTGTGATCGTGATTGTGATTGTGTGATTGTGATTGTGTGATTGTGATTGTGTGATTGTGATTGTGTGATTGTGATTGTGTGATTGTGATTGTGTGATTGTGATTGTGTGATTGTGATTGTGTGATTGTGATTGTGTGATTGTGATTGTGTGATTGTGATTGTGTGATTGTGATTGTGTGATTGTGATTGTGTGATTGTGATTGTGTGATTGTGATTGTGTGATTGTGATTGTGTGATTGTGATTGTGTGATTGTGATTGTGTGATTGTGATTGTGTGATTGTGATTGTGTGATTGTGATTGTGTGATTGTGATTGTGTGATTGTGATTGTGTGATTGTGATTGTGTGATTGTGATTGTGTGATTGTGATTGTGTGACTGTGATTGTGGGATTGTGATTGTGGGATTGTGATTGTGTGATTGTGTGATCGTGACTGTGTGATCGTGTTTGTGTGATCGTGATTGTGGGTTTGTGACTATGTGATTGTGTGATCGTGATTGTGTGATTGTGATTGTGTGACTGCGATCGTGGGATTGTGACTGTGTGATCGTGATTGTGGGATTGTGATTATGGGATTGTGACTACGTGATTGAGTGATTGTGACTGTGTGATTGTGATTGTGTGATTGTGATTGTGTGATTGTGATTGTGTGACTGTGATTGTGTGACTGTGATTGAGGGATTGTGATTGTGTGATTGTGTGATCATCATTGAGTGATCGTGATTGTGTGATCGTGATTGTGCGATCGTGATTGTGTGATCGTGATTGTGTGATCGCAATTGTGGGACTGTGACTGTGTGATTGTGTGATTGTGATTGTGATTGTGACTGTGTGATTGTGTGATTGTGGTTGTGTGATTGTGATTGTGTGACTGTGATTGTGTGATTGTGATTGTGGGATTGTGATTGTGTGATTGTGTGATCGTGATTGTGTGATAGTGATTGTGTGATAGTGATTGTGTGATCGTGATTGTGTGATCGTGATTGTGTGAACGTGATTGTGCGATTGTGTTTGTGATTGTGTGACTGTGTGATTGTGACTGTGTGATTGTGATTGTGTGATCGTGATTGTGTGGTCGTGATTGTGTGATCGTGATTGTGTGATCGGGATTGTGGGATTGTGACTGTGTGATTGTGTGATCGCGATTGTGATTGTGTTATTGTGATTGTGTGATTGTGATTGCGTGATTGTGATTGTGTGATCGTGACTGTGTGATCGTGATTGTGTGATCGTGATTGTGCGATTGTGTTTGTGATTGTGTGACTGTGTGATTGTGACTGTGTGATTGTGATTGTGTGATCGTGATTGTGTGGTCGTGATTGTGTGATTGTGTGGTTGTGTTTGTGTGATTGTGATTGTGTGATTGCGATTGTGTGATCCTGACTGTGTGATCCTGACTGTGTGATTGTGATTGCGTGATCGTGACTGTGTGATCGTGTTTGTGTGATCGTGATTGTGGGTTTGTGATTATGGGATTGTGACTATGTGATTGAGTGATTGTGACTGTGTGATTGTGATTGTGTGATTGTGATTGTGTGATTGTGATTGTGTGATTGTGATTGTGTGATTGTGATTGTGTGATTGTGATTGTGTGATTGTGATTGTGTGATTGTGATTGTGTGATTGTGATTGTGTGATTGTGATTGTGTGATTGTGATTGTGTGATTGTGATTGTGTGATTGTGATTGTGTGATTGTGATTGTGTGATTGTGATTGTGTGATTGTGATTGTGTGATTGTGATTGTGTGATTGTGATTGTGTGATTGTGATTGTGTGATTGTGATTGTGTGATTGTGATTGTGTGATTGTGATTGTGTGATTGTGATTGTGTGATTGTGATTGTGTGATTGTGATTGTGTGATTGTGATTGTGTGATTGTGATTGTGTGATTGTGATTGTGTGATTGTGATTGTGTGATTGTGATTGTGTGATTGTGATTGTGTGATTGTGATTGTGTGATTGTGTGATCATCATTGAGTGATCGTGATTGTGTGATCGTGATTGTGCGATCGTCATTGTGTGATCGTGATTGTGTGATCGCAATTGTGGGATTGTGACTGTGTGATTGTGTGATTGTGATTGTTATTGTGACTGTGTGATTGTGTGATTGTGGCTGTGTGATTGTGATTGTGTGACTGTGATTGTGTGATCGTGATTGTGTGATCGTGATTGTGTGATCGTGATTGTGTGATTGTGTTATTGCGATTGTGTGATTCTGATTGTGTGATTGTGATTGTGTGATCGTGACTGTGTGATCGTGATTGTGGGATTGTGACTGTGTGATTGTGTGATCGTGATTGTGTTTGTGTTATTGTGATTGTGTGATTGTGATTGCGTGATTGTGATTGTGTGATCGTGACTGTGTGATCGTGATTGTGTGATCGTGATTGTGCGATTGTGATTGTGATTGTGTGACTGTGTGATTGTGACTGTGTGACAGTGTGATTGTGATTGTGTGATCGTGATTGTGTGGTCGTGATTGTGTGATTGTGTGATTGTGTTTGTGTGATTGTGATTGTGTGATTGCGATTGTGTGATCCTGACTGTGTGATCGTGATTGTGTGATCGTGATTGTGGGATTGTGACTGTGTGATTGTGTGATTGTGTGATTGTGATTGTGTGATCGTGACTGTGTGATCGTGTTTGTGTGATCGTGATTGTGGGTTTGTGATTATGGGATTGTGACTATGTGATTGAGTGATTGTGACTGTGTGATTGTGATTGTGTGATTGTGATTGTGTGATTGTGATTGTGTGATTGTGATTGTGTGATTGTGATTGTGTGATTGTGATTGTGTGATTGTGATTGTGTGATTGTGATTGTGTGATTGTGATTGTGTGATTGTGATTGTGTGATTGTGATTGTGTGATTGTGATTGTGTGATTGTGATTGTGTGATTGTGATTGTGTGATTGTGATTGTGTGATTGTGATTGTGTGATTGTGCTTGTGTGATTGTGATTGTGTGATTGTGATTGTGTGATTGTGATTGTGTGATTGTGATTGTGTGATTGTGATTGTGTGATTGTGATTGTGTGATTGTGATTGTGTGATTGTGATTGTGTGATTGTGATTGTGTGATTGTGTGATTGTGATTGTGTGATTGTGATTGTGTGATTGTGATTGTGTGATTGTGATTGTGTGATTGTGATTGTGTGATTGTGATTGTGTGATTGTGATTGTGTGATTGTGATTGTGTGATTGTGATTGTGTGATTGTGATTGTGTGATTGTGATTGTGTGATTGTGATTGTGTGATTGTGATTGTGTGATTGTGATTGTGTGATTGTGATTGTGTGATTGTGATTGTGTGATTGTGATTGTGTGATTGTGATTGTGTGATTGTGATTGTGTGATTGTGATTGTGTGATTGTGATTGTGTGATTGTGATTGTGTGATTGTGATTGTGTGATTGTGATTGTGTGATTGTGATTGTGTGATTGTGATTGTGTGATTGTGTTTGTGTGATTGTGATTGTGTGATTGTGATTGTGTGATTGTGATTGTGTGATTGTGATTGTGTGATTGTGATTGTGTGATTGTGATTGTGTGATTGTGATTGTGTGATTGTGATTGTGTGATTGTGATTGTGTGATTGTGATTGTGTGATTGTGATTGTGTGATTGTGATTGTGTGATTGTGATTGTGTGATTGTGATTGTGTGATTGTGATTGTGTGATTGTGATTGTGTGATTGTGATTGTGTGATTGTGATTGTGTGACTGTGTGATCGTGATTATGATTGCGTCATTGTGATTGTGTCACTGTGATTGTATCATTGTGATTGTGTGATTGTCATTGTGATTCTGATTGTGTGATTGTGTGATTGTGATTGTGTGATTGTGATTGTGTGATTGTGATTGTGTGATTGTGATTGTGTGATTGTGATTGTGTGAATGTGATTGTGTGATTGTGATTGTGTGATTGTGATTGTGTGATTGTTATTGTGTGATTGTGATTGTGTTATTGTGATTGTGTGATTGTGATTGTGTGACTGTGATTGTGGGATTGTGATTGTGGGATTGTGATTGTGTGATTGTGTGATCGGGACTGTGTGATCGTGTTTGTGTGATCGTGATTGTGGGTTTGTGACTATGTGATTGTGTGATCGTGATTGTGTGATTGTGATTGTGTGACTACGATCGTGGGATTGTGACTGTGTGATCGTGATTGTGGGATTGTGATTATGGGATTGTGACTACGTGATTGAGTGATTGTGACTGTGTGATTGTGATTGTGTGATTGTGATTGTGTGATTGTGATTGTGTGACTGTGATTGTGTGACTGTGATTGAGGGATTGTGATTGTGTGATTGTGTGATCATCATTGAGTGATCGTGATTGTGTGATCGTGATTGTGCGATCGTGATTGTGTGATCGTGATTGTGTGATCGCAATTGTGGGATTGTGACTGTGTGATTGTGTGATTGTGATTGTGATTGTGACTGTGTGATTGTGTGATTGTGGTTGTGTGATTGTGATTGTGTGACTGTGATCGTGTGATTGTGATTGTGGGATTGTAATTGTGTGATTGTGTGATCGTGATTGTGTGAAAGTGATTGTGTGATAGTGATTGTGTGATCGTGATTGTGTGATCGTGATTGTGTGAACGTGATTGTGTGATTGTGTTATTGTGATTGTGTGATTCTGATTGTGTGATTGTGATTGTGTGATCGTGACTGTGTGATCGTGATTGTGTGATCGTGGTTGTGGGATTGTGACTGTGTGATTGTGTGATCGTGATTGTGGTTGTGTTATTGTGATTGTGTGACTGTGATTGCGTGATTGTGATTGTGTGATCGTGACTGTGTGATCGTGATTGTGTGATCGTGATTGTGCGATTGTGATTGTGATTGTGTGACTGTGTGATTGTGACTGTGTGATTGTGATTGTGTGATCGTGATTGTGTGGTCGTGATTGTGTGATTGTGTGATTGTGTTTGTGTGATTGTGATTGTGTGATTGCGATTGTGTGATCCTGACTGTGTGATCCTGACTGTGTGATCGTGATTGTGTGATCGTGATTGTGGGATTGTGATTGTGTGATTGTGATTGCGTGATCGTGACTGTGTGATCGTGTTTGTGTGATCGTGATTGTGGGTTTGTGATTATGGGATTGTGACTATGTGATTGAGTGATTGTGACTGTGTGATTGTGATTGTGTGATTGTGATTGTGTGATTGTGATTGTGTGATTGTGATTGTGTGATTGTGATTGTGTGATTGTGATTGTGTGATTGTGTGATTGTGATTGTGTGATTGTGATTGTGTGATTGTGATTGTGTGATTGTGTGATCATCATTGAGTGATCGTGATTGTGTGATCGTGATTGTGCGATCGTCATTGTGTGATCGTGATTGTGTGATCGCAATTGTGGGATTGTGACTGTGTGATTGTGTGATTGTGATTGTTATTGTGACTGTGTGATTGTGAGATTGTGGCTGTGTGATTGTGATTGTGTGACTGTGATTGTGTGATTGTGATTGTGGGATTGTGATTGTGTGATTGTGTGATCGTGATTGTGTGATAGTGATTGTGTGATAGTGATTGTGTGATCGTGATTGTGTGATCGTGATTGTGTGATCGTGATTGTGTGATTGTGTTATTGCGATTGTGTGATTCTGATTGTGTGATTGTGATTGTGTGATCGTGACTGTGTGATCGTGATTGTGGGATTGTGACTGTGTGATTGTGTGATCGTGATTGTGTTTGTGTTATTGTGATTGTGTGATTGTGATTGCGTGATTGTGATTGTGTGATCGTGACTGTGTGATCGTGATTGTGTGATCGTGATTGTGCGATTGTGATTGTGATTGTGTGACTGTGTGATTGTGACTGTGTGACAGTGTGATTGTGATTGTGTGATCGTGATTGTGTGGTCGTGATTGTGTGATTGTGTGATTGTGTTTCTGTGATTGTGATTGTGTGATTGCGATTGTGTGATCCTGACTGTGTGATCGTGATTGTGTGATCGTGATTGTGGGATTGTGACTGTGTGATTGTGTGATTGTGTGATTGTGATTGTGTGATCGTGACTGTGTGATCGTGTTTGTGTGATCGTGATTGTGGGTTTGTGATTATGGGATTGTGACTATGTGATTGAGTGATTGTGACTGTGTGATTGTGATTGTGTGATTGTGACTGTGTGATTGTGATTGTGTGATTGTGATTGTGTGATTGTGATTGTGTGATTTTGATTGTGTGATTGTGATTGTGTGATTGTGATTGTGTGATTGTGATTGTGTGATTGTGATTGTGTGATTGTGATTGTGTGATTGTGATTGTGTGATTGTGATTGTGTGATTGTGATTGTGTGATTGTGATTGTGTGATTGTGATTGTGTGATTGTGATTGTGTGATTGTGATTGTGTGATTGTGATTGTGTGATTGTGATTGTGTGATTGTGATTGTGTGATTGTGATTGTGTGATTGTGATTGTGTGATTGTGATTGTGTGATTGTGATTGTGTGATTGTGATTGTGTGATTGTGATTGTGTGATTGTGATTGTGTGATTGTGATTGTGTGATTGTGATTGTGTGATTGTGATTGTGTGATTGTGATTGTGTGATTGTGATTGTGTGATTGTGATTGTGTGATTGTGATTGTGTGATTGTGATTGTGTGATTGTGATTGTGTGATTGTGATTGTGTGATTGTGATTGTGTGATTGTGATTGTGTGATTGTGATTGTGTGATTGTGATTGTGTGATTGTGATTGTGTGATTGTGATTGTGTGATTGTGATTGTGTGATTGTGATTGTGTGATTGTGATTGTGTGATTGTGATTGTGTGATTGTGATTGTGTGATTGTGATTGTGTGATTGTGATTGTGTGATTGTGATTGTGTGATTGTGATTGTGTGATTGTGATTGTGTGATTGTGATTGTGTGATTGTGATTGTGTGATTGTGATTGTGTGATTGTGATTGTGTGATTGTGATTGTGTGATTGTGATTGTGTGATTGTGATTGTGTGATTGTGATTGTGTGATTGTGATTGTGTGATTGTGATTGTGTGATTGTGATTGTGTGATTGTGATTGTGTGATTGTGATTGTGTGATTGTGATTGTGTGATTGTGATTGTGTGATTGTGATTGTGTGATTGTGATTGTGTGATTGTGATTGTGTGATTGTGATTGTGTGATTGTGATTGTGTGATTGTGATTGTGTGATTGTGATTGTGTGATTGTGATTGTGTGATTGTGATTGTGTGATTGTGATTGTGTGATTGTGATTGTGTGATTGTGATTGTGTGATTGTGATTGTGTGATTGTGATTGTGTGATTGTGATTGTGTGATTGTGATTGTGTGATTGTGATTGTGTGATTGTGATTGTGTGATTGTGATTGTGTGATTGTGATTGTGTGATTGTGATTGTGTGATTGTGATTGTGTGATTGTGATTGTGTGATTGTGATTGTGTGATTGTGATTGTGTGATTGTGATTGTGTGATTGTGATTGTGTGATTGTGATTGTGTGATTGTGATTGTGTGATTGTGATTGTGTGATTGTGATTGTGTGATTGTGATTGTGTGATTGTGATTGTGTGATTGTGATTGTGTGATTGTGATTGTGTGATTGTGATTGTGTGATTGTGATTGTGTGATTGTGATTGTGTGATTGTGATTGTGTGATTGTGATTGTGTGATTGTGATTGTGTGATTGTGATTGTGTGATTGTGATTGTGTGATTGTGATTGTGTGATTGTGATTGTGTGATTGTGATTGTGTGATTGTGATTGTGTGATTGTGATTGTGTGATTGTGATTGTGTGATTGTGATTGTGTGATTGTGATTGTGTGATTGTGATTGTGTGATTGTGATTGTGTGACTGTGATTGTGTGACTGTGATTGTGTGATTGTGATTGTGTGATTGTGATTGCGTGATTGTGATTGCGTGATTGTGATTGCGTGATTGTGATTGCGTGATTGTGATTGCGTGATTGTGATTGCGTGATTGTGATTGCGTGATTGTGATTGCGTGATTGTGATTGCGTGATTGTGATTGCGTGATTGTGATTGCGTGATTGTGATTGCGTGATTGTGATTGCGTGATTGTGATTGCGTGATTGTGATTGCGTGATTGTGATTGCGTGATTGTGATTGCGTGATTGTGATTGCGTGATTGTGATTGCGTGATTGTGATTGCGTGATTGTGATTGCGTGATTGTGATTGCGTGATTGTGATTGCGTGATTGTGATTGCGTGATTGTGATTGTGTCATTGTGATTGTGTGATTGTGATTGTGTGATTGTGTGATCGTGATTGTGTGATAGTGATTGTGTGATAGTGATTGTGTGATCGTGATTGTGTGATCGTGATTGTGTGAACGTGATTGTGTGATTGTGTTATTGTGATTGTGTGATTCTGATTGTGTGATTGTGATTGTGTGATCGTGACTGTGTGATCGTGATTGTGTGATCGTGATTGTGGGATTGTGACTGTGTGATTGTGTGATCGTGATTGTGATTGTGTTATTGTGATTGTGTGATTGTGATTGCGTGATTGTGATTGTGTGATCGTGACTGTGTGATCGTGATTGTGTGATCGTGATTGTGCGATTGTGATTGTGATTGTGTGACTGTGTGATTGTGACTGTGTGATTGTGATTGTGTGATCGTGATTGTGTGGTCGTGACTGTGTGATCGTGTTTGTGTGATCGTGATTGTGGGTTTGTGATTATGGGATTGTGACTATGTGATTGAGTGATTGTGATTGTGTTATTGTGATTGTGTGATTCTGATTGTGTGATTGTGATTGTGTGATCGTGACTGTGTGATCGTGATTGTGTGATCGTGATTGTGGGATTGTGACTGTGTGATTGTGTGATCGTGATTGTGATTGTGTTATTGTGATTGTGTGATTGTGATTGTGTGATTGCGATTGTGTGATCCTGACTGTGTGATCCTGACTGTGTGATCGTGATTGTGTGATCGTGATTGTGAGATTGTGATTGTGTGATTGTGATTGCGTGATCGTGACTGTGTGATCGTGTTTGTGTGATCGTGATTGTGGGTTTGTGATTATGGGATTGTGACTATGTGATTGAGTGATTGTGACTGTGTGATTGTGATTGTGTGATTGTGATTGTGTGATTGTGATTGTGTGATTGTGATTGTGTGATTGTGATTGTGTGATTGTGATTGTGTGATTGTGATTGTGTGATTGTGATTGTGTGATTGTGATTGTGTGATTGTGATTGTGTGATTGTGATTGTGTGATTGTGATTGTGTGATTGTGATTGTGTGATTGTGATTGTGTGATTGTGATTGTGTGATTGTGATTGTGTGATTGTGATTGTGTGATTGTGATTGTGTGATTGTGATTGTGTGGTTGTGATTGTGTGATTGTGATTGTGTGATTGTGATTGTGTGATTGTGATTGTGTGACTGTGATTGTGTGATTGTGATTGTGTGATTGTGATTGTGTGATTGTGATTGTGTGATTGTGATTGTGTGATTGTGATTGTGTGATTGTGATTGTGTGATTGTGATTGTGTGATTGTGATTGTGTGACTGTGATTGTGGGATTGTGATTGTGTGATTGTGTGATCGTGATTCTGCGATCGTCATTGTGTGATCGTGATTGTGTGATCGCAATTGTGGGATTGTGACTGTGTGATTGTGTGATTGTGTGATTGTGATTGTGATTGTGACTGTGTGATTGTGTGATTGTGGTTGTGTGATTGTGATTGTGTGACTGTGATTGTGTGATTGTGATTGTGGGATTGTGATTGTGTGATCGCAATTGTGGGATTGTGACTGTGTGATTGTGTGATTGTGATTGTGATTGTGACTGTGTGATTGTGTGATTGTGGTTGTGTGATTGCGATTGTGTGACTGTGATTGTGTGATTGTGATTGTGGGATTGTGATTGTGTGATTGTGTGATCGTGATTGTGTGATAGTGATTGTGTGATAGTGATTGTGTGATCGTGATTGTGTGATCGTGATTGTGTGATCGTGATTGTGTGATTGTGTTATTGCGATTGTGTGATTCTGATTGTGTGATTGTGATTGTGTGATCGTGACTGTGTGATCGTGATTGTGGGATTGTGACTGTGTGATTGTGTGATCGTGATTGTGTTTGTGTTATTGTGATTGTGTGATTGTGATTGTGTGATTGTGATTGCGTGATTGTGATTGTGTGATCGTGACTGTGTGATCGTGATTGTGTGATCGTGATTGTGGGATTGTGATTGTGATTGTGTGACTGTGTGATTGTGACTGTGTGACAGTGTGATTGTGATTGTGTGATCGTGATTGTGTGGTCGTGATTGTGTGATTGTGTGATTGTGTTTGTGTGATTGTGATTGTGTGATTGCGATTGTGTGATCCTGACTGTGTGATCGTGATTGTGTGATCGTGATTGTGGGATTGTGACTGTGTGATTGTGTGATTGTGTGATTGTGATTGTGTGATCGTGACTGTGTGATCGTGTTTGTGTGATCGTGATTGTGGGTTTGTGATTATGGGATTGTGACTATGTGATTGAGTGATTGTGACTGTGTGATTGTGATTGTGTGATTGTGATTGTGTGATTGTGATTGTGTGATTGTGATTGTGTGATTGTGATTGTGTGATTGTGATTGTGTGATTGTGATTGTGTGATTGTGATTGTGTGATTGTGATTGTGTGATTGTGATTGTGTGATTGTGATTGTGTGATTGTGATTGTGTGATTGTGATTGTGTGATTGTGATTGTGTGATTGTGATTGTGTGATTGTGATTGTGTGATTGTGATTGTGTGATTGTGATTGTGTGATTGTGATTGTGTGATTGTGATTGTGTGATTGTGATTGTGTGATTGTGATTGTGTGATTGTGATTGTGTGATTGTGATTGTGTGATTGTGATTGTGTGATTGTGATTGTGTGATTGTGATTGTGTGATTGTGATTGTGTGATTGTGATTGTGTGATTGTGATTGTGTGATTGTGATTGTGTGATTGTGATTGTGTGATTGTGATTGTGTGATTGTGATTGTGTGATTGTGATTGTGTGATTGTGATTGTGTGATTGTGATTGTGTGATTGTGATTGTGTGATTGTGATTGTGTGATTGTGATTGTGTGATTGTGATTGTGTGATTGTGATTGTGTGATTGTGATTGTGTGATTGTGATTGTGTGATTGTGATTGTGTGATTGTGATTGTGTGATTGTGATTGTGTGATTGTGATTGTGTGATTGTGATTGTGTGATTGTGATTGTGTGATTGTGATTGTGTGATTGTGATTGTGTGATTGTGATTGTGTGATTGTGATTGTGTGATTGTGATTGTGTGATTGTGATCGTGTGATTGTGATCGTGTGATTGTGATCGTGTGATTGTGATCGTGTGATTGTGATCGTGTGATTGTGATCGTGTGATTGTGATCGTGTGATTGTGATCGTGTGATTGTGATCGTGTGATTGTGATCGTGTGATTGTGATCGTGTGATTGTGATCGTGTGATTGTGATCGTGTGATTGTGATCGTGTGATTGTGATTGTGTGATTGTGATTGTGTGATTGTGATTGTGTGATTGTGATTGTGTGATTGTGATTGTGTGATTGTGATTGTGTGATTGTGATTGTGTGATTGTGATTGTGTGATTGTGATTGTGTGATTGTGATTGTGTGATTGTGATTGTGTGATTGTGATTGCGTGATGGTGATTGCGTGATTGTGATTGCGTGATTGTGATTGCGTGATTGTGATTGCGTGATTGTGATTGCGTGATTGTGATTGCGTGATTGTGATTGCGTGATTGTGATTGCGTGATTGTGATTGCGTGATTGTGATTGTGTGATTGTGATTGTGTGATTGTGATTGTGTGATTGTGATTGTGTGATTGTGATTGTGTGATTGTGTGATCGTGATTGTGTGATAGTGATTGTGTGATAGTGATTGTGTGATCGTGATTGTGTGATCGTGATTGTGTGAACGTGATTGTGTGATTGTGTTATTGTGATTGTGTGATTCTGATTGTGTGATTGTGATTGTGTGATCGTGACTGTGTGATCGTGATTGTGTGATCGTGATTGTGGGATTGTGACTGTGTGATTGTGTGATCGTGATTGTGATTGTGTTATTGTGATTGTGTGATTGTGATTGCGTGATTGTGATTGTGTGATCGTGACTGTGTGATCGTGATTGTGTGATCGTGATTGTGCGATTGTGATTGTGATTGTGTGACTGTGTGATTGTGACTGTGTGATTGTGATTGTGTGATCGTGATTGTGTGGTCGTGATTGTGTGATTGTGTGATTGTGTTTGTGTGATTGTGATTGTGTGATTGCGATTGTGTGATCCTGACTGTGTGATCCTGACTGTGTGATCGTGATTGTGTGATCGTGATTGTGGGATTGTGATTGTGTGATTGTGATTGCGTGATCGTGACTGTGTGATCGTGTTTGTGTGATCGTGATTGTGGGTTTGTGATTATGGGATTGTGACTATGTGATTGAGTGATTGTGACTGTGTGATTGTGATTGTGTGATTGTGATTGTGTGATTGTGATTGTGTGATTGTGATTGTGTGATTGTGATTGTGTGATTGTGATTGTGTGATTGTGATTGTGTGATTGTGATTGTGTGATTGTGATTGTGTGATTGTGATTGTGTGATTGTGATTGTGTGATTGTGATTGTGTGATTGTGATTGTGTGATTGTGATTGTGTGATTGTGATTGTGTGGTTGTGATTGTGTGATTGTGATTGTGTGATTGTGATTGTGTGACTGTGATTGTGTGACTGTGATTGTGTGATTGTGATTGTGGGATTGTGATTGTGTGATTGTGATTGTGTGATTGTGATTGTGTGATTGTGATTGTGTGATTGTGATTGTGTGATTGTGATTGTGTGATTGTGATTGTGTGACTGTGATTGTGGGATTGTGATTGTGTGATTGTGTGATCATCATTGAGTGATCGTGATTGTGTGATCGTGATTCTGCGATCGTCATTGTGTGATCGTGATTGTGTGATCGCAATTGTGGGATTGTGACTGTGTGATTGTGTGATTGTGTGATTGTGATTGTGATTGTGACTGTGTGATTGTGTGATTGTGGTTGTGTGATTGTGATTGTGTGACTGTGATTGTGCGATTGTGATTGTGGGATTGTGATTGTGTGATCGCAATTGTGGGATTGTGACTGTGTGATTGTGTGATTGTGATTGTGATTGTGACTGTGTGATTGTGTGATTGTGGTTGTGTGATTGCGATTGTGTGACTGTGATTGTGTGATTGTAATTGTGGGATTGTGGTTGTGTGATTGTGTGATCGTGATTGTGTGATAGTGATTGTGTGATAGTGATTGTGTGATCGTGATTGTGTGATCGTGATTGTGTGATCGTGATTGTGTGATTGTGTTATTGCGATTGTGTGATTCTGATTGTGTGATTGTGATTGTGTGATCGTGACTGTGTGATCGTGATTGTGGGATTGTGACTGTGTGATTGTGTGATCGTGATTGTGTTTGTGTTATTGTGATTGTGTGATTGTGATTGTGTGATTGTGATTGCGTGATTGTGATTGTGTGATCGTGACTGTGTGATCGTGATTGTGTGATCGTGATTGTGCGATTGTGATTGTGATTGTGTGACTGTGTGATTGTGACTGTGTGACAGTGTGATTGTGATTGTGTGATCGTGATTGTGTGGTCGTGATTGTGTGATTGTGTGATTGTGTTTGTGTGATTGTGATTGTGTGATTGCGATTGTGTGATCCTGACTGTGTGATCGTGATTGTGTGATCGTGATTGTGGGATTGTGACTGTGTGATTGTGTGATTGTGTGATTGTGCTTGTGTGATCGTGACTGTGTGATCGTGTTTGTGTGATCGTGATTGTGGGTTTGTGATTATGGGATTGTGACTATGTGATTGAGTGATTGTGACTGTGTGATTGTGATTGTGTGATTGTGATTGTGTGATTGTGATTGTGTGATTGTGATTGTGTGATTGTGATTGTGTGATTGTGATTGTGTGATTGTGATTGTGTGATTGTGATTGTGTGATTGTGATTGTGTGATTGTGATTGTGTGATTGTGATTGTGTGATTGTGATTGTGTGATTGTGATTGTGTGATTGTGATTGTGTGATTGTGATTGTGTGATTGTGATTGTGTGATTGTGATTGTGTGATTGTGATTGTGTGATTGTGATTGTGTGATTGTGATTGTGTGATTGTGATTGTGTGATTGTGATTGTGTGATTGTGATTGTGTGATTGTGATTGTGTGATTGTGATTGTGTGATTGTGATTGTGTGATTGTGATTGTGTGATTGTGATTGTGTGATTGTGATTGTGTGATTGTGATTGTGTGATTGTGATTGTGTGATTGTGATTGTGTGATTGTGATTGTGTGATTGTGATTGTGTGATTGTGATTGTGTGATTGTGATTGTGTGATTGTGATTGTGTGATTGTGATTGTGTGATTGTGATTGTGTGATTGTGATTGTGTGATTGTGATTGTGTGATTGTGATTGTGTGATTGTGATTGTGTGATTGTGATTGTGTGATTGTGATTGTGTGATTGTGATTGTGTGATTGTGATTGTGTGATTGTGATTGTGTGATTGTGATTGTGTGATTGTGATTGTGTGATTGTGATTGTGTGATTGTGATTGTGTGATTGTGATTGTGTGATTGTGATTGTGTGATTGTGATTGTGTGATTGTGATTGTGTGATTGTGATTGTGTGATTGTGATTGTGTGATTGTGTGATTGTGATTGTGTGATTGTGATTGTGTGATTGTGATTGTGTGATTGTGATTGTGTGATTGTGATTGTGTGATTGTAATTGTGTGATTGTGATTGTGTGATTGTGATTGTGTGATTGTGATTGTGTGATTGTGATTGTGTGATTGTGATTGTGTGATTGTGATTGTGTGATCGTGATTGTGTGATTGTGATTGTGTGATCGTGATTGTGTGGTCGTGATTGTGTGATTGTGTTTGTGTGATTGTGATTGTGTGATTGCGATTGTGTGATCCTGACTGTGTGATCGTGATTGTGTGATCGTGATTGTGGGATTGTGACTGTGTGATTGTGTGATTGTGATTGTGTGATCGTGACTGTGTGATCGTGTTTTTGTGATCGTGATTGTGGGTTTGTGACTGTGTGATTGTGTGATTGTGATTGTGTGATTGTGATTGTGTGATTGTGATTGTGTTATTGTGATTGTGTGATTGTGATTGTGTGATTGTGATTGTGTGATTGTGATTGTGTGATTGTGATTGTGTGATTGTGATTGTGTGATTGTGATTGTGTGATTGTGATTGTGTGATTGTGATTGTGTGATTGTGATTGTGTGATTGTGATTGTGAGATTGTGATTGTGTGATTGTGATTGTGTGATTGTGATTGTGTGATTGTGATTGTGTGATTGTGATTGTGCCACTGTGATTGTGTGACTGTGATTGTTTGATTGTGATTGTGTGATTGTGTGATCGTGATTCTGATTGCGTCATTGTGATTGTGTCACTGTGATTGTATCATTGTGATTGTGTGATTGTCATTGTGATTCTGATTGTGTGATTGTGTGATTGTGATTGTGTGATTGTGATTGTGTGATTGTGATTGTGTGAATGTGATTGTGTGATTGTGATTGTGTGATTGTGATTGTGTGATTGTGATTGTGTGATTGTGATTGTGTTATTGTGATTGTGTGATTGTGATTGTGTGACTGTGATTGTGGGATTGTGATGTGGGATTGTGATTGTGTGATTGTGTGATCGTGACTGTGTGATCGTGTTTGTGTGATCGTGATTGTGGGTTTGTGACTATGTGATTGTGTGATCGTGATTGTGTGATTGTGATTGTGTGACTGCGATCGTGGGATTGTGACTGTGTGATCGTGATTGTGGGATTGTGATTATGGGATTGTGACTACGTGATTGAGTGATTGTGACTGTGTGATCGTGATTGTGTGATCGTGATTGTGGGATTGTGACTGTGTGATTGTGTGATTGTGTGATTGTGATTGTGTGATCGTGACTGTGTGATCGTGTTTGTGTGATCGTGATTGTGGGTTTGTGATTATGGGATTGTGACTATGTGATTGAGTGATTGTGACTGTGTGATTGTGATTGTGTGATTGTGATTGTGTGATTGTGATTGTGTGATTGTGATTGTGTGATTGTGATTGTGTGATTGTGATTGTGTGATTGTGATTGTGTGATTGTGATTGTGTGATTGTGATTGTGTGATTGTGATTGTGTGATTGTGATTGTGTGATTGTGATTGTGTGATTGTGATTGTGTGATTGTGATTGTGTGACTGTGATTGTGTGACTGTGATTGTGTGATTGTGATTGTGTGATTGTGTATGTGTGATTGTGATTGTGTGATTGTGATTGTGTGATTGTGATTGTGTGATTGTGATTGTGTGATTGTGATTGTGTGACTGTGATTGTGGGATTGTGTTTGTGTGATTGTGTGATCATCATTGAGTGATCGTGATTGTGTGATCGTGATTCTGCGATCGTCATTGTGTGATCGTGATTGTGTGATCGCAATTGTGGGATTGTGACTGTGTGATTGTGTGATTGTGATTGTGATTGTGACTGTGTGATTGTGTGATTGTGGTTGTGTGATTGTGATTGTGTGACTGTGATTGTGTGATTGTGATTGTGGGATTGTGATTGTGTGATCGCAATTGTGGGATTGTGACTGTGTGATTGTGTGATTGTGATTGTGATTGTGACTGTGTGATTGTGTGATTGTGGTTGTGTGATTGCGATTGTGTGACTGTGATTGTGTGATTGTGATTGTGGGATTGTGATTGTGTGATTGTGTGATCGTGATTGTGTGATAGTGATTGTGTGATAGTGATTGTGTGATCGTGATTGTGTGATCGTGATTGTGTGATCGTGATTGTGTGATTGTGTTATTGCGATTGTGTGATTCTGATTGTGTGATTGTGATTGTGTGATCGTGACTGTGTGATCGTGATTGTGGGATTGTGACTGTGTGATTGTGTGATCGTGATTGTGTTTGTGTTATTGTGATTGTGTGATTGTGATTGTGTGATTGTGATTACGTGATTGTGATTGTGTGATCGTGACTGTGTGATCGTGATTGTGTGATCGTGATTGTGCGATTGTGATTGTGATTGTGTGACTGTGTGATTGTGACTGTGTGACAGTGTGATTGTGATTGTGTGATCGTGATTGTGTGGTCGTGATTGTGTGATTGTGTTTGTGTGATTGTGATTGTGTGATTGCGATTGTGTGATTGTGATTGTGTGATTGTGATTGTGTGATTGTGATTGTGTGATTGTGATTGTGTGATTGTGATTGTGTGATTGGGATTGTGTGATTGTGATTGTGTGATTGTGATTGTGTGATTGTGATTGTGTGATTGTGATTGTGTGATTGTGATTGTGTGATTGTGATTGTGTGATTGTGATTGTGTGATTGTGATTGTGTGATTGTGATTGTGTGATTGTGATTGTGTGATTGTGATTGTGTGATTGTGATTGTGTGATTGTGATTGTGTGATTGTGATTGTGTTATTGTGATTGTGTGATTGTGATTGTGTGATTGTGATTGTGTGATTGTGATTGTGTGATTGTGATTGTGTGATTGTGATTGTGTGATTGTGATTGTGTGATTGTGATTGTGTGATTGTGATTGTGTGATTGTGATTGTGTGATTGTGATTGTGCCACTGTGATTGTGTGACTGTGATTGTGGGATTGTGATTGTGTGATTGTGTGATCGTGATTCTGATTGCGTCATTGTGATTGTGTCACTGTGATTGTATCATTGTGATTGTGTGATTGTCATTGTGATTCTGATTGTGTGATTGTGTGATTGTGATTGTGTGATTGTGATTGTGTGATTGTGATTGTGTGAATGTGATTGTGTGGTTGTGATTGTGTGATTGTGATTGTGTGATTGTGATTGTGTGATTGTGATTGTGTTATTGTGATTGTGTGATTGTGATTGTGTGACTGTGATTGTGGGATTGTGATTGTGGGATTGTGATTGTGTGATTGTGTGATCGTGACTGTGTGATCGTGTTTGTGTGATCGTGATTGTGGGTTTGTGACTATGTGATTGTGTGATCGTGATTGTGTGATTGTGATTGTGTGACTGCGATCGTGGGATTGTGACTGTGTGATCGTGATTGTGGGATTGTGATTATGGGATTGTGACTACGTGATTGAGTGATTGTGACTGTGTGATCGTGATTGTGTGATCGTGATTGTGGGATTGTGACTGTGTGATTGTGTGATTGTGTGATTGTGATTGTGTGATCGTGACTGTGTGATCGTGTTTGTGTGATCGTGATTGTGGGTTTGTGATTATGGGATTGTGACTATGTGATTGAGTGATTGTGACTGTGTGATTGTGATTGTGTGATTGTGATTGTGTGATTGTGGTTGTGTGATTGTGATTGTGTGATTGTGATTGTGTGATTGTGATTGTGTGATTGTGATTGTGTGATTGTGATTGTGTGATTGTGATTGTGTGATTGTGATTGTGTGATTGTGATTGTGTGATTGTGATTGTGTGATTGTGATTGTGTGACTGTGATTGTGTGACTGTGATTGTGTGATTGTGATTGTGTGATTGTGTATGTGTGATTGTGATTGTGTGATTGTGATTGTGTGATTGTGATTGTGTGATTGTGATTGTGTGATTGTGATTGTGTGACTGTGATTGTGGGATTGTGTTTGTGTGATTGTGTGATCATCATTGAGTGATCGTGATTGTGTGATCGTGATTCTGCGATCGTCATTGTGTGATCGTGATTGTGTGATCGCAATTGTGGGATTGTGATTGTGTGATTGTGTGATCGTGATTGTGTGATAGTGATTGTGTGATAGTGATTGTGTGATCGTGATTGTGTGATCGTGATTGTGTGATCGTGATTGTGTGATTGTGTTATTGCGATTGTGTGATTCTGATTGTGTGATTGTGATTGTGTGATCGTGACTGTGTGATCGTGATTGTGGGATTGTGACTGTGTGATTGTGTGATCGTGATTGTGTTTGTGTTATTGTGATTGTGTGATTGTGATTGTGTGATTGTGATTGCGTGATTGTGATTGTGTGATCGTGACTGTGTGATCGTGATTGTGTGATCGTGATTGTGCGATTGTGATTGTGATTGTGTGACTGTGTGATTGTGACTGTGTGACAGTGTGATTGTGATTGTGTGATCGTGATTGTGTGGTCGTGATTGTGTGATTGTGTTTGTGTGATTGTGATTGTGTGATTGCGATTGTGTGATTGTGATTGTGTGATTGTGATTGTGTGATTGTGATTGTGTGATTGTGATTGTGTGATTGTGATTGTGTGATTGTGATTGTGTGATTGTGATTGTGTGATTGTGATTGTGTGATCGTGATTGTGGGATCGTGATTGTGGGATCGTGATTGTGTGATCGTGATTGTGTGATCGTGATTGTGTGATCGTGATTGTGTGATCGTGATTGTGTGATCGTGATTGTGTGATCGTGATTGTGTGATCGTGATTGTGTGATCGTGATTGTGTGATCGTGATTGTGTGATCGTGATTGTGTGATCGTGATTGTGTGATCGTGATTGTGTGATCGTGATTGTGTGATCGTGATTGTGTGATCGTGATTGTGTGATCGTGATTGTGTGATCGTGATTGTGTGATCGTGATTGTGTGATCGTGATTGTGTGATCGTGATTGTGTGATCGTGATTGTGTGATCGTGATTGTGTGATCGTGATTGTGTGATCGTGATTGTGTGATCGTGATTGTGTGATCGTGATTGTGTGATCGTGATTGTGTGATCGTGATTGTGTGATTGTGATTGTGTGATTGTGATTGTGTGATTGTGATTGTGTGATTGTGATTGTGTGATTGTGATTGTGTGATTGTGATTGTGTGATTGTGATTGTGTGATTGTGATTGTGTGATTGTGATTGTGTGATTGTGATTGTGTGATTGTGATTGTGTGATTGTGATTGTGTGATTGTGATTGTGTGATTGTGATTGTGTGATTGTGATTGTGTGATTGTGATTGTGTGATTGTGATTGTGTGATTGTGATTGTGTGATTGTGATTGTGTGATTGTGATTGTGTGATTGTGATTGTGTGATTGTGATTGTGTGATTGTGATTGTGTGATTGTGATTGTGTGATTGTGATTGTGTGATTGTGATTGTGTGATTGTGATTGTGTGATTGTGATTGTGTGATTGTGATTGTGTGATTGTGATTGTGTGATTGTGATTGTGTGATTGTGATTGTGTGATTGTGATTGTGTGATTGTGATTGTGTGATTGTGATTGTGTGATTGTGATTGTGTGATTGTGATTGTGTGATTGTGATTGTGTGATTGTGATTGTGTGATTGTGATTGTGTGATTGTGATTGTGTGATTGTGATTGTGTGATTGTGATTGCGTGATTGTGATTGCGTGATTGTGATTGCGTGATTGTGATTGCGTGATTGTGATTGCGTGATTGTGATTGCGTGATTGTGATTGCGTGATTGTGATTGCGTGATTGTGATTGCGTGATTGTGATTGCGTGATTGTGATTGCGTGATTGTGATTGCGTGATTGTGATTGCGTGATTGTGATTGCGTGATTGTGATTGCGTGATTGTGATTGCGTGATTGTGATTGCGTGATTGTGATTGCGTGATTGTGATTGCGTGATTGTGATTGCGTGATTGTGATTGCGTGATTGTGATTGTGTGATTGTGTTATTGTGATTGTGTGATTCTGATTGTGTGATTGTGATTGTGTGATCGTGACTGTGTGATCGTGATTGTGTGATCGTGATTGTGGGATTGTGACTGTGTGATTGTGTGATCGTGATTGTGATTGTGTTATTGTGATTGTGTGATTGTGATTGCGTGATTGTGATTGTGTGATCGTGACTGTGTGATCGTGATTGTGTGATCGTGATTGTGCGATTGTGATTGTGATTGTGTGACTGTGTGATTGTGACTGTGTGATTGTGATTGTGTGATCGTGATTGTGTGGTCGTGATTGTGTGATTGTGTGATTGTGTTTGTGTGATTGTGATTGTGTGATTGCGATTGTGTGATTGTGATTGTGTGATTGTGATTGTGTGATTGTGATTGTGTGATTGTGATTGTGTGATTGTGATTGTGTGATTGTGATTGTGTGATTGTGATTGTGTGATTGTGATTGTGTGATTGTGATTGTGTGATTGTGATTGTGTGATTGTGATTGTGTGATTGTGATTGTGTGATTGTGATTGTGTGATTGTGATTGTGTGATTGTGATTGTGTGATTGTGATTGTGTGATTGTGATTGTGTGATTGTGATTGTGTGATTGTGATTGTGTGATTGTGATTGTGTGATTGTGATTGTGTGATTGTGATTGTGTGATTGTGATTGTGTGATTGTGATTGTGTGATTGTGATTGTGTGATTGTGATTGTGTGATTGTGATTGTGTGATTGTGATTGTGTGGTTGTGATTGTGTGATTGTGATTGTGTGATTGTGATTGTGTGACTGTGATTGTGTGACTGTGATTGTGTGACTGTGATTGTGTGATTGTGATTGTGTGATTGTGATTGTGTGATTGTGATTGTGTGATTGTGATTGTGTGATCGCAATTGTGGGATTGTGACTGTGTGATTGTGTGATTGTGTGATTGTGATTGTGATTGTGACTGTGTGATTGTGTGATTGTGGTTGTGTGATTGTGATTGTGTGACTGTGATTGTGTGATTGTGATTGTGGGATTGTGATTGTGTGATCGCAATTGTGGGATTGTGACTGTGTGATTGTGTGATTGTGATTGTGATTGTGACTGTGTGATTGTGTGATTGTGGTTGTGTGATTGCGATTGTGTGACTGTGATTGTGTGATTGTGATTGTGGGATTGTGATTGTGTGATTGTGTGATCGTGATTGTGTGATAGTGATTGTGTGATAGTGATTGTGTGATCGTGATTGTGTGATCGTGATTGTGTGATCGTGATTGTGTGATTGTGTTATTGCGATTGTGTGATTCTGATTGTGTGATTGTGATTGTGTGATCGTGACTGTGTGATCGTGATTGTGGGATTGTGACTGTGTGATTGTGTGATCGTGATTGTGTTTGTGTTATTGTGATTGTGTGATTGTGATTGTGTGATTGTGATTGCGTGATTGTGATTGTGTGATCGTGACTGTGTGATCGTGATTGTGTGATCGTGATTGTGCGATTGTGATTGTGATTGTGTGACTGTGTGATTGTGACTGTGTGACAGTGTGATTGTGATTGTGTGATCGTGATTGTGTGGTCGTGATTGTGTGATTGTGTGATTGTGTTTGTGTGATTGTGATTGTGTGATTGCGATTGTGTGATCCTGACTGTGTGATCGTGATTGTGTGATCGTGATTGTGGGATTGTGACTGTGTGATTGTGTGATTGTGTGATTGTGATTGTGTGATCGTGACTGTGTGATCGTGTTTGTGTGATCGTGATTGTGGGTTTGTGATTATGGGATTGTGACTATGTGATTGAGTGATTGTGACTGTGTGATTGTGATTGTGTGATTGTGATTGTGTGATTGTGATTGTGTGATTGTGATTGTGTGATTGTGATTGTGTGATTGTGATTGTGTGATTGTGATTGTGTGATTGTGATTGTGTGATTGTGATTGTGTGATTGTGATTGTGTGATTGTGATTGTGTGATTGTGATTGTGTGATCCTGACTGTGTGATCGTGATTGTGGGATTGCGATTGTGTGATCCTGACTGTGTGATCGTGATTGTGTGATTGTGATTGTGTGATTGTGATTGTGTGATTGTGATTGTGTGATTGTGATTGTGTGATTGTGATTGTGTGATTGTGATTGTGTGATTGTGATTGTGTGATTGTGATTGTGTGATTGTGATTGTGTGATTGTGATTGTGTGATTGTGATTGTGTGATTGTGATTGTGTGATTGTGATTGTGTGATTGTGATTGTGTGATTGTGATGGTGTGATTGTGATCGTGTGATTGTGATCGTGTGATTGTGATCGTGTGATTGTGATCGTGTGATTGTGATCGTGTGATTGTGATCGTGTGATTGTGATCGTGTGATTGTGATCGTGTGATTGTGATCGTGTGATTGTGATCGTGTGATTGTGATCGTGTGATTGTGATCGTGTGATTGTGATCGTGTGATTGTGATTGTGTGATTGTGATTGTGTGATTGTGATTGTGTGATTGTGATTGTGTGATTGTGATTGTGTGATTGTGATTGTGTGATTGTGATTGTGTGATTGTGATTGTGTGATGGTGATTGCGTGATTGTGATTGCGTGATTGTGATTGCGTGATTGTGATTGCGTGATTGTGATTGCGTGATTGTGATTGCGTGATTGTGATTGCGTGATTGTGATTGCGTGATTGTGATTGTGTGATTGTGATTGTGTGATTGTGATTGTGTGATTGTGATTGTGTGATTGTGATTGTGTGATTGTGATTGTGTGATTGTGTGATCGTGATTGTGTGATAGTGATTGTGTGATAGTGATTGTGTGATCGTGATTGTGTGATCGTGATTGTGTGAACGTGATTGTGTGATTGTGTTATTGTGATTGTGTGATTCTGATTGTGTGATTGTGATTGTGTGATCGTGACTGTGTGATCGTGATTGTGTGATCGTGATTGTGGGATTGTGACTGTGTGATTGTGTGATCGTGATTGTGATTGTGTTATTGTGATTGTGTGATTGTGATTGCGTGATTGTGATTGTGTGATCGTGACTGTGTGATCGTGATTGTGTGATCGTGATTGTGCGATTGTGATTGTGATTGTGTGACTGTGTGATTGTGACTGTGTGATTGTGATTGTGTGATCGTGATTGTGTGGTCGTGATTGTGTGATTGTGTGATTGTGTTTGTGTGATTGTGATTGTGTGATTGCGATTGTGTGATCCTGACTGTGTGATCCTGACTGTGTGATCGTGATTGTGTGATCGTGATTGTGGGATTGTGATTGTGTGATTGTGATTGCGTGATCGTGACTGTGTGATCGTGTTTGTGTGATCGTGATTGTGGGTTTGTGATTATGGGATTGTGACTATGTGATTGAGTGATTGTGACTGTGTGATTGTGATTGTGTGATTGTGATTGTGTGATTGTGATTGTGTGATTGTGATTGTGTGATTGTGATTGTGTGATTGTGATTGTGTGATTGTGATTGTGTGATTGTGATTGTGTGATTGTGATTGTGTGATTGTGATTGTGTGATTGTGATTGTGTGATTGTGATTGTGTGATTGTGATTGTGTGATTGTGATTGTGTGATTGTGATTGTGTGATTGTGATTGTGTGGTTGTGATTGTGTGATTGTGATTGTGTGATTGTGATTGTGTGACTGTGATTGTGTGACTGTGATTGTGTGATTGTGATTGTGGGATTGTGATTGTGTGATTGTGATTGTGTGATTGTGATTGTGTGATTGTGATTGTGTGATTGTGATTGTGTGATTGTGATTGTGTGATTGTGATTGTGTGACTGTGATTGTGGGATTGTGATTGTGTGATTGTGTGATCATCATTGAGTGATCGTGATTGTGTGATCGTGATTCTGCGATCGTCATTGTGTGATCGTGATTGTGTGATCGCAATTGTGGGATTGTGACTGTGTGATTGTGTGATTGTGTGATTGTGATTGTGATTGTGACTGTGTGATTGTGTGATTGTGGTTGTGTGATTGTGATTGTGTGACTGTGATTGTGCGATTGTGATTGTGGGATTGTGATTGTGTGATCGCAATTGTGGGATTGTGACTGTGTGATTGTGTGATTGTGATTGTGATTGTGACTGTGTGATTGTGTGATTGTGGTTGTGTGAGTGCGATTGTGTGACTGTGATTGTGTGATTGTGATTGTGGGATTGTGGTTGTGTGATTGTGTGATCGTGATTGTGTGATAGTGATTGTGTGATAGTGATTGTGTGATCGTGATTGTGTGATCGTGATTGTGTGATCGTGATTGTGTGATTGTGTTATTGCGATTGTGTGATTCTGATTGTGTGATTGTGATTGTGTGATCGTGACTGTGTGATCGTGATTGTGGGATTGTGACTGTGTGATTGTGTGATCGTGATTGTGTTTGTGTTATTGTGATTGTGTGATTGTGATTGTGTGATTGTGATTGCGTGATTGTGATTGTGTGATCGTGACTGTGTGATCGTGATTGTGTGATCGTGATTGTGCGATTGTGATTGTGATTGTGTGACTGTGTGATTGTGACTGTGTGACAGTGTGATTGTGATTGTGTGATCGTGATTGTGTGGTCGTGATTGTGTGATTGTGTGATTGTGTTTGTGTGATTGTGATTGTGTGATTGCGATTGTGTGATCCTGACTGTGTGATCGTGATTGTGTGATCGTGATTGTGGGATTGTGACTGTGTGATTGTGTGATTGTGTGATTGTGCTTGTGTGATCGTGACTGTGTGATCGTGTTTGTGTGATCGTGATTGTGGGTTTGTGATTATGGGATTGTGACTATGTGATTGAGTGATTGTGACTGTGTGATTGTGATTGTGTGATTGTGATTGTGTGATTGTGATTGTGTGATTGTGATTGTGTGATTGTGATTGTGTGATTGTGATTGTGTGATTGTGATTGTGTGATTGTGATTGTGTGATTGTGATTGTGTGATTGTGATTGTGTGATTGTGATTGTGTGATTGTGATTGTGTGATTGTGATTGTGTGATTGTGATTGTGTGATTGTGATTGTGTGATTGTGATTGTGTGATTGTGATTGTGTGATTGTGATTGTGTGATTGTGATTGTGTGATTGTGATTGTGTGATTGTGATTGTGTGATTGTGATTGTGTGATTGTGATTGTGTGATTGTGATTGTGTGATTGTGATTGTGTGATTGTGATTGTGTGATTGTGATTGTGTGATTGTGATTGTGTGATTGTGATTGTGTGATTGTGATTGTGTGATTGTGATTGTGTGATTGTGATTGTGTGATTGTGATTGTGTGATTGTGATTGTGTGATTGTGATTGTGTGATTGTGATTGTGTGATTGTGATTGTGTGATTGTGATTGTGTGATTGTGATTGTGTGATTGTGATTGTGTGATTGTGATTGTGTGATTGTGATTGTGTGATTGTGATTGTGTGATTGTGATTGTGTGATTGTGATTGTGTGATTGTGATTGTGTGATTGTGATTGTGTGATTGTGATTGTGTGATTGTGATTGTGTGATTGTGATTGTGTGATTGTGATTGTGTGATTGTGATTGTGTGATTGTGATTGTGTGATTGTGATTGTGTGATTGTGATTGTGTGATTGTGATTGTGTGATTGTGATTGTGTGATTGTGATTGTGTGATTGTGATTGTGTGATTGTGATTGTGTGATTGTGATTGTGTGATTGTGATTGTGTGATTGTGATTGTGTGATTGTGATTGTGTGATTGTGATTGTGTGATTGTGATTGTGTGATTGTGATTGTGTGATTGTGATTGTGTGATTGTGATTGTGTGATTGTGATTGTGTGATTGTGATTGTGTGATTGTGATTGTGTGATTGTGATTGTGTGATTGTGATTGTGTGATTGTGATTGTGTGATTGTGATTGTGTGATTGTGATTGTGTGATTGTGATTGTGTGATTGTGATTGTGTGATTGTGATTGTGTGATTGTGATTGTGTGATTGTGATTGTGTGATTGTGATTGTGTGATTGTGATTGTGTGATTGTGATTGTGTGATTGTGATTGTGTGATTGTGATTGTGTGATTGTGATTGTGTGATTGTGATTGTGTGATTGTGATTGTGTGATTGTGATTGTGTGATTGTGATTGTGTGATTGTGATTGTGTGATTGTGATTGTGTGATTGTGATTGTGTGATTGTGATTGTGTGATTGTGATTGTGTGATTGTGATTGTGTGATTGTGATTGTGTGATTGTGATTGTGTGATTGTGATTGTGTGATTGTGATTGTGTGATTGTGATTGTGTGATTGTGATTGTGTGATTGTGATTGTGTGATTGTGATTGTGTGATTGTGATTGTGTGATTGTGATTGTGTGATTGTGATTGTGTGATTGTGATTGTGTGATTGTGATTGTGTGATTGTGATTGTGTGATTGTGATTGTGTGATTGTGATTGTGTGATTGTGATTGTGTGATTGTGATTGTGTGAATGTGATTGTGTGATTGTGATTGTGTGATTGTGATTGTGTGATTGTGATTGTGTGATTGTGATTGTGTTATTGTGATTGTGTGATTGTGATTGTGTGACTGTGATTGTGGGATTGTGATGTGGGATTGTGATTGTGTGATTGTGTGATCGTGACTGTGTGATCGTGTTTGTGTGATCGTGATTGTGGGTTTGTGACTATGTGATTGTGTGATCGTGATTGTGTTATTGTGATTGTGTGACTGCGATCGTGGGATTGTGACTGTGTGATCGTGATTGTGGGATTGTGATTATGGGATTGTGACTACGTGATTGAGTGATTGTGACTGTGTGATCGTGATTGTGTGATCGTGATTGTGGGATTGTGACAGTGTGATTGTGTGATTGTGTGATTGTGATTGTGTGATCGTGACTGTGTGATCGTGTTTGTGTGATCGTGATTGTGGGTTTGTGATTATGGGATTGTGACTATGTGATTGAGTGATTGTGACTGTGTGATTGTGATTGTGTGATTGTGATTGTGTGATTGTGATTGTGTGATTGTGATTGTGTGATTGTGATTGTGTGATTGTGATTGTGTGATTGTGATTGTGTGATTGTGATTGTGTGATTGTGATTGTGTGATTGTGATTGTGTGATTGTGATTGTGTGGTTGTGATTGTGTGATTGTGATTGTGTGATTGTGATTGTGTGACTGTGATTGTGTGACTGTGATTGTGTGATTGTGATTGTGGGATTGTGATTGTGTGATTGTGATTGTGTGATTGTGATTGTGTGATTGTGATTGTGTGATTGTGATTGTGTGATTGTGATTGTGTGATTGTGATTGTGTGACTGTGATTGTGGGATTGTGATTGTGTGATTGTGTGATCATCATTGAGTGATCGTGATTGTGTGATCGTGATTCTGCGATCGTCATTGTGTGATCGTGATTGTGTGATCGCAATTGTGGGATTGTGACTGTGTGATTGTGTGATTGTGTGATTGTGATTGTGATTGTGACTGTGTGATTGTGTGATTGTGGTTGTGTGATTGTGATTGTGTGACTGTGATTGTGCGATTGTGATTGTGGGATTGTGATTGTGTGATAGCAATTGTGGGATTGTGACTGTGTGATTGTGTGATTGTGATTGTGATTGTGACTGTGTGATTGTGTGATTGTGGTTGTGTGATTGCGATTGTGTGACTGTGATTGTGTGATTGTGATTGTGGGATTGTGGTTGTGTGATTGTGTGATCGTGATTGTGTGATAGTGATTGTGTGATAGTGATTGTGTGATCGTGATTGTGTGATCGTGATTGTGTGATCGTGATTGTGTGATTGTGTTATTGCGATTGTGTGATTCTGATTGTGTGATTGTGATTGTGTGATCGTGACTGTGTGATCGTGATTGTGGGATTGTGACTGTGTGATTGTGTGATCGTGATTGTGTTTGTGTTATTGTGATTGTGTGATTGTGATTGTGTGATTGTGATTGCGTGATTGTGATTGTGTGATCGTGACTGTGTGATCGTGATTGTGTGATCGTGATTGTGCGATTGTGATTGTGATTGTGTGACTGTGTGATTGTGATTGTGTGACAGTGTGATTGTGATTGTGTGATCGTGATTGTGTGGTCGTGATTGTGTGATTGTGTGATTGTGTTTGTGTGATTGTGATTGTGTGATTGCGATTGTGTGATCCTGACTGTGTGATCGTGATTGTGTGATCGTGATTGTGGGATTGTGACTGTGTGATTGTGTGATTGTGTGATTGTGCTTGTGTGATCGTGACTGTGTGATCGTGTTTGTGTGATCGTGATTGTGGGTTTGTGATTATGGGATTGTGACTATGTGATTGAGTGATTGTGACTGTGTGATTGTGATTGTGTGATTGTGATTGTGTGATTGTGATTGTGTGATTGTGATTGTGTGATTGTGATTGTGTGATTGTGATTGTGTGATTGTGATTGTGTGATTGTGATTGTGTGATTGTGATTGTGTGATTGTGATTGTGTGATTGTGATTGTGTGATTGTGATTGTGTGATTGTGATTGTGTGATTGTGATTGTGTGATTGTGATTGTGTGATTGTGATTGTGTGATTGTGATTGTGTGATTGTGATGGTGTGATTGTGATCGTGTGATTGTGATCGTGTGATTGTGATCGTGTGATTGTGATCGTGTGATTGTGATCGTGTGATTGTGATCGTGTGATTGTGATCGTGTGATTGTGATCGTGTGATTGTGATCGTGTGATTGTGATCGTGTGATTGTGATCGTGTGATTGTGATCGTGTGATTGTGATCGTGTGATTGTGATTGTGTGATTGTGATTGTGTGATTGTGATTGTGTGATTGTGATTGTGTGATTGTGATTGTGTGATTGTGATTGTGTGATTGTGATTGTGTGATTGTGATTGTGTGATGGTGATTGCGTGATTGTGATTGCGTGATTGTGATTGCGTGATTGTGATTGCGTGATTGTGATTGCGTGATTGTGATTGCGTGATTGTGATTGCGTGATTGTGATTGCGTGATTGTGATTGTGTGATTGTGATTGTGTGATTGTGATTGTGTGATTGTGATTGTGTGATTGTGATTGTGTGATTGTGATTGTGTGATTGTGATTGTGTGATTGTGATTGTGTGATTGTGATTGTGTGATTGTGATTGTGTGATTGTGATTGTGTGATTGTGATTGTGTGATTGTGATTGTGTGATTGTGATTGTGTGATTGTGATTGTGTGATTGTGATTGTGTGATTGTGATTGTGTGATTGTGATTGTGTGATTGTGATTGTGTGATTGTGATTGTGTGATTGTGATTGTGTGATTGTGATTGTGTGATTGTGATTGTGTGATTGTGATTGTGTGATTGTGATTGTGTGATTGTGATTGTGTGATTGTGATTGTGTGATTGTGATTGTGTGATTGTGATTGTGTGATTGTGATTGTGTGATTGTGATTGTGTGATTGTGATTGTGTGATTGTGATTGTGTGATTGTGATTGTGTGATTGTGATTGTGTGATTGTGATTGTGTGATTGTGATTGTGTGATTGTGATTGTGTGATTGTGATTGTGTGATTGTGATTGTGTGATTGTGATTGTGTGATTGTGATTGTGTGATTGTGATTGTGTGATTGTGATTGTGTGATTGTGATTGTGTGATTGTGATTGTGTGATTGTGATTGTGTGATTGTGATTGTGTGATTGTGATTGTGTGATTGTGATTGTGTGATTGTGATTGTGTGATTGTGATTGTGTGATTGTGATTGTGTGATTGTGATGGTGTGATTGTGATCGTGTGATTGTGATCGTGTGATTGTGATCGTGTGATTGTGATCGTGTGATTGTGATCGTGTGATTGTGATCGTGTGATTGTGATCGTGTGATTGTGATCGTGTGATTGTGATCGTGTGATTGTGATCGTGTGATTGTGATCGTGTGATTGTGATCGTGTGATTGTGATCGTGTGATTGTGATTGTGTGATTGTGATTGTGTGATTGTGATTGTGTGATTGTGATTGTGTGATTGTGATTGTGTGATTGTGATTGTGTGATTGTGATTGTGTGATTGTGATTGTGTGATGGTGATTGCGTGATTGTGATTGCGTGATTGTGATTGCGTGATTGTGATTGCGTGATTGTGATTGCGTGATTGTGATTGCGTGATTGTGATTGCGTGATTGTGATTGCGTGATTGTGATTGTGTGATTGTGATTGTGTGATTGTGATTGTGTGATTGTGATTGTGTGATTGTGATTGTGTGATTGTGATTGTGTGATTGTGTGATCGTGATTGTGTGATAGTGATTGTGTGATAGTGATTGTGTGATCGTGATTGTGTGATCGTGATTGTGTGAACGTGATTGTGTGATTGTGTTATTGTGATTGTGTGATTCTGATTGTGTGATTGTGATTGTGTGATCGTGACTGTGTGATCGTGATTGTGTGATCGTGATTGTGGGATTGTGACTGTGTGATTGTGTGATCGTGATTGTGATTGTGTTATTGTGATTGTGTGATTGTGATTGCGTGATTGTGATTGTGTGATCGTGACTGTGTGATCGTGATTGTGTGATCGTGATTGTGCGATTGTGATTGTGATTGTGTGACTGTGTGATTGTGACTGTGTGATTGTGATTGTGTGATCGTGATTGTGTGGTCGTGATTGTGTGATTGTGTGATTGTGTTTGTGTGATTGTGATTGTGTGATTGCGATTGTGTGATCCTGACTGTGTGATCCTGACTGTGTGATCGTGATTGTGTGATCGTGATTGTGGGATTGTGATTGTGTGATTGTGATTGCGTGATCGTGACTGTGTGATCGTGTTTGTGTGATCGTGATTGTGGGTTTGTGATTATGGGATTGTGACTATGTGATTGAGTGATTGTGACTGTGTGATTGTGATTGTGTGATTGTGATTGTGTGATTGTGATTGTGTGATTGTGATTGTGTGATTGTGATTGTGTGATTGTGATTGTGTGATTGTGATTGTGTGATTGTGATTGTGTGATTGTGATTGTGTGATTGTGATTGTGTGATTGTGATTGTGTGATTGTGATTGTGTGATTGTGATTGTGTGATTGTGATTGTGTGATTGTGATTGTGTGATTGTGATTGTGTGGTTGTGATTGTGTGATTGTGATTGTGTGATTGTGATTGTGTGACTGTGATTGTGTGACTGTGATTGTGTGATTGTGATTGTGGGATTGTGATTGTGTGATTGTGATTGTGTGATTGTGATTGTGTGATTGTGATTGTGTGATTGTGATTGTGTGATTGTGATTGTGTGATTGTGATTGTGTGACTGTGATTGTGGGATTGTGATTGTGTGATTGTGTGATCATCATTGAGTGATCGTGATTGTGTGATCGTGATTCTGCGATCGTCATTGTGTGATCGTGATTGTGTGATCGCAATTGTGGGATTGTGACTGTGTGATTGTGTGATTGTGTGATTGTGATTGTGATTGTGACTGTGTGATTGTGTGATTGTGGTTGTGTGATTGTGATTGTGTGACTGTGATTGTGCGATTGTGATTGTGGGATTGTGATTGTGTGATCGCAATTGTGGGATTGTGACTGTGTGATTGTGTGATTGTGATTGTGATTGTGACTGTGTGATTGTGTGATTGTGGTTGTGTGAGTGCGATTGTGTGACTGTGATTGTGTGATTGTGATTGTGGGATTGTGGTTGTGTGATTGTGTGATCGTGATTGTGTGATAGTGATTGTGTGATAGTGATTGTGTGATCGTGATTGTGTGATCGTGATTGTGTGATCGTGATTGTGTGATTGTGTTATTGCGATTGTGTGATTCTGATTGTGTGATTGTGATTGTGTGATCGTGACTGTGTGATCGTGATTGTGGGATTGTGACTGTGTGATTGTGTGATCGTGATTGTGTTTGTGTTATTGTGATTGTGTGATTGTGATTGTGTGATTGTGATTGCGTGATTGTGATTGTGTGATCGTGACTGTGTGATCGTGATTGTGTGATCGTGATTGTGCGATTGTGATTGTGATTGTGTGACTGTGTGATTGTGACTGTGTGACAGTGTGATTGTGATTGTGTGATCGTGATTGTGTGGTCGTGATTGTGTGATTGTGTGATTGTGTTTGTGTGATTGTGATTGTGTGATTGCGATTGTGTGATCCTGACTGTGTGATCGTGATTGTGTGATCGTGATTGTGGGATTGTGACTGTGTGATTGTGTGATTGTGTGATTGTGCTTGTGTGATCGTGACTGTGTGATCGTGTTTGTGTGATCGTGATTGTGGGTTTGTGATTATGGGATTGTGACTATGTGATTGAGTGATTGTGACTGTGTGATTGTGATTGTGTGATTGTGATTGTGTGATTGTGATTGTGTGATTGTGATTGTGTGATTGTGATTGTGTGATTGTGATTGTGTGATTGTGATTGTGTGATTGTGATTGTGTGATTGTGATTGTGTGATTGTGATTGTGTGATTGTGATTGTGTGATTGTGATTGTGTGATTGTGATTGTGTGATTGTGATTGTGTGATTGTGATTGTGTGATTGTGATTGTGTGATTGTGATTGTGTGATTGTGATTGTGTGATTGTGATTGTGTGATTGTGATTGTGTGATTGTGATTGTGTGATTGTGATTGTGTGATTGTGATTGTGTGATTGTGATTGTGTGATTGTGATTGTGTGATTGTGATTGTGTGATTGTGATTGTGTGATTGTGATTGTGTGATTGTGATTGTGTGATTGTGATTGTGTGATTGTGATTGTGTGATTGTGATTGTGTGATTGTGATTGTGTGATTGTGATTGTGTGATTGTGATTGTGTGATTGTGATTGTGTGATTGTGATTGTGTGATTGTGATTGTGTGATTGTGATTGTGTGATTGTGATTGTGTGATTGTGATTGTGTGATTGTGATTGTGTGATTGTGATTGTGTGATTGTGATTGTGTGATTGTGATTGTGTGATTGTGATTGTGTGATTGTGATTGTGTGATTGTGATTGTGTGATTGTGATTGTGTGATTGTGATTGTGTGATTGTGATTGTGTGATTGTGATTGTGTGATTGTGATTGTGTGATTGTGATTGTGTGATTGTGATTGTGTGATTGTGATTGTGTGATTGTGATTGTGTGATTGTGATTGTGTGATTGTGATTGTGTGATTGTGATTGTGTGATTGTGATTGTGTGATTGTGATTGTGTGATTGTGATTGTGTGATTGTGATTGTGTGATTGTGATTGTGTGATTGTGATTGTGTGATTGTGATTGTGTGATTGTGATTGTGTGATTGTGATTGTGTGATTGTGATTGTGTGATTGTGATTGTGTGATTGTGATTGTGTGATTGTGATTGTGTGATTGTGATTGTGTGATTGTGATTGTGTGATTGTGATTGTGTGATTGTGATTGTGTGATTGTGATTGTGTGATTGTGATTGTGTGATTGTGATTGTGTGATTGTGATTGTGTGATTGTGATTGTGTGATTGTGATTGTGTGATTGTGATTGTGTGAATGTGATTGTGTGATTGTGATTGTGTGATTGTGATTGTGTGATTGTGATTGTGTGATTGTGATTGTGTTATTGTGATTGTGTGATTGTGATTGTGTGACTGTGATTGTGGGATTGTGATGTGGGATTGTGATTGTGTGATTGTGTGATCGTGACTGTGTGATCGTGTTTGTGTGATCGTGATTGTGGGTTTGTGACTATGTGATTGTGTGATCGTGATTGTGTTATTGTGATTGTGTGACTGCGATCGTGGGATTGTGACTGTGTGATCGTGATTGTGGGATTGTGATTATGGGATTGTGACTACGTGATTGAGTGATTGTGACTGTGTGATCGTGATTGTGTGATCGTGATTGTGGGATTGTGACAGTGTGATTGTGTGATTGTGTGATTGTGATTGTGTGATCGTGACTGTGTGATCGTGTTTGTGTGATCGTGATTGTGGGTTTGTGATTATGGGATTGTGACTATGTGATTGAGTGATTGTGACTGTGTGATTGTGATTGTGTGATTGTGATTGTGTGATTGTGATTGTGTGATTGTGATTGTGTGATTGTGATTGTGTGATTGTGATTGTGTGATTGTGATTGTGTGATTGTGATTGTGTGATTGTGATTGTGTGATTGTGATTGTGTGATTGTGATTGTGTGGTTGTGATTGTGTGATTGTGATTGTGTGATTGTGATTGTGTGACTGTGATTGTGTGACTGTGATTGTGTGATTGTGATTGTGGGATTGTGATTGTGTGATTGTGATTGTGTGATTGTGATTGTGTGATTGTGATTGTGTGATTGTGATTGTGTGATTGTGATTGTGTGATTGTGATTGTGTGACTGTGATTGTGGGATTGTGATTGTGTGATTGTGTGATCATCATTGAGTGATCGTGATTGTGTGATCGTGATTCTGCGATCGTCATTGTGTGATCGTGATTGTGTGATCGCAATTGTGGGATTGTGACTGTGTGATTGTGTGATTGTGTGATTGTGATTGTGATTGTGACTGTGTGATTGTGTGATTGTGGTTGTGTGATTGTGATTGTGTGACTGTGATTGTGCGATTGTGATTGTGGGATTGTGATTGTGTGATAGCAATTGTGGGATTGTGACTGTGTGATTGTGTGATTGTGATTGTGATTGTGACTGTGTGATTGTGTGATTGTGGTTGTGTGATTGCGATTGTGTGACTGTGATTGTGTGATTGTGATTGTGGGATTGTGGTTGTGTGATTGTGTGATCGTGATTGTGTGATAGTGATTGTGTGATAGTGATTGTGTGATCGTGATTGTGTGATCGTGATTGTGTGATCGTGATTGTGTGATTGTGTTATTGCGATTGTGTGATTCTGATTGTGTGATTGTGATTGTGTGATCGTGACTGTGTGATCGTGATTGTGGGATTGTGACTGTGTGATTGTGTGATCGTGATTGTGTTTGTGTTATTGTGATTGTGTGATTGTGATTGTGTGATTGTGATTGCGTGATTGTGATTGTGTGATCGTGACTGTGTGATCGTGATTGTGTGATCGTGATTGTGCGATTGTGATTGTGATTGTGTGACTGTGTGATTGTGATTGTGTGACAGTGTGATTGTGATTGTGTGATCGTGATTGTGTGGTCGTGATTGTGTGATTGTGTGATTGTGTTTGTGTGATTGTGATTGTGTGATTGCGATTGTGTGATCCTGACTGTGTGATCGTGATTGTGTGATCGTGATTGTGGGATTGTGACTGTGTGATTGTGTGATTGTGTGATTGTGCTTGTGTGATCGTGACTGTGTGATCGTGTTTGTGTGATCGTGATTGTGGGTTTGTGATTATGGGATTGTGACTATGTGATTGAGTGATTGTGACTGTGTGATTGTGATTGTGTGATTGTGATTGTGTGATTGTGATTGTGTGATTGTGATTGTGTGATTGTGATTGTGTGATTGTGATTGTGTGATTGTGATTGTGTGATTGTGATTGTGTGATTGTGATTGTGTGATTGTGATTGTGTGATTGTGATTGTGTGATTGTGATTGTGTGATTGTGATTGTGTGATTGTGATTGTGTGATTGTGATTGTGTGATTGTGATTGTGTGATTGTGATTGTGTGATTGTGATTGTGTGATTGTGATTGTGTGATTGTGATTGTGTGATTGTGATTGTGTGATTGTGATTGTGTGATTGTGATTGTGTGATTGTGATTGTGTGATTGTGATTGTGTGATTGTGATTGTGTGATTGTGATTGTGTGATTGTGATTGTGTGATTGTGATTGTGTGATTGTGATTGTGTGATTGTGATTGTGTGATTGTGATTGTGTGATTGTGATTGTGTGATTGTGATTGTGTGATTGTGATTGTGTGATTGTGATTGTGTGATTGTGATTGTGTGATTGTGATTGTGTGATTGTGATTGTGTGATTGTGATTGTGTGATTGTGATTGTGTGATTGTGATTGTGTGATTGTGATTGTGTGATTGTGATTGTGTGATTGTGATTGTGTGATTGTGATTGTGTGATTGTGATTGTGTGATTGTGATTGTGTGATTGTGATTGTGTGATTGTGATTGTGTGATTGTGATTGTGTGATTGTGATTGTGTGATTGTGATTGTGTGATTGTGATTGTGTGATTGTGATTGTGTGATTGTGATTGTGTGATTGTGATTGTGTGATTGTGATTGTGTGATTGTGATTGTGTGATTGTGATTGTGTGATTGTGATTGTGTGATTGTGATTGTGTGATTGTGATTGTGTGATTGTGATTGTGTGATTGTGATTGTGTGATTGTGATTGTGTGATTGTGATTGTGTGATTGTGATTGTGTGATTGTGATTGTGTGATTGTGATTGTGTGATTGTGATTGTGTGATTGTGATTGTGTGATTGTGATTGTGTGATTGTGATTGTGTGATTGTGATTGTGTGATTGTGATTGTGTGATTGTGATTGTGTGATTGTGATTGTGTGATTGTGATTGTGTGATTGTGATTGTGTGATTGTGATTGTGTGATTGTGATTGTGTGATTGTGATTGTGTGATTGTGATTGTGTGATTGTGATTGTGTGATTGTGATTGTGTGATTGTGATTGTGTGATTGTGATTGTGTGATTGTGATTGTGTGATTGTGATTGTGTGATTGTGATTGTGTGATTGTGATTGTGTGATTGTGATTGTGTGATTGTGATTGTGTGATTGTGATTGTGTGATTGTGATTGTGTGATTGTGATTGTGTGATTGTGATTGTGTGATTGTGATTGTGTGATTGTGATTGTGTGATTGTGATTGTGTGATTGTGATTGTGTGATTGTGATTGTGTGATTGTGTGATTGTGATTGTGTGATTGTGATTGTGTGATTGTGATTGTGTGATTGTGATTGTGTGATTGTAATTGTGTGATTGTGATTGTGTGATTGTGATTGTGTGATTGTGATTGTGTGATTGTGATTGTGTGATCGTGATTGTGTGATTGTGATTGTGTGATCGTGATTGTGTGGTCGTGATTGTGTGATTGTGTTTGTGTGATTGTGATTGTGTGATTGCGATTGTGTGATCCTGACTGTGTGATCGTGATTGTGTGATCGTGATTGTGGGATTGTGACTGTGTGATTGTGTGATTGTGATTGTGTGATCGTGATTGTGGGATTGTGACTGTGTGATTGTGTGATTGTGATTGTGTGATCGTGACTGTGTGATCG
Source organism: Megachile rotundata (assembly GCF_050947335.1). Classification (NCBI taxonomy): domain Eukaryota; kingdom Metazoa; phylum Arthropoda; class Insecta; order Hymenoptera; family Megachilidae; genus Megachile; species Megachile rotundata. Next base: position 138,544 of record NW_027473334.1, on the reverse strand, counting down.
TGTTTTTGTGATCGTGATTGTGGGTTTGTGACTGTGTGATTGTGTGATTGTGATTGTGTGATTGTGATTGTGTGATTGTGATTGTGTTATTGTGATTGTGTGATTGTGATTGTGTGATTGTGATTGTGTGATTGTGATTGTGTGATTGTGATTGTGTGATTGTGATTGTGTGATTGTGATTGTGTGATTGTGATTGTGTGATTGTGATTGTGTGATTGTGATTGTGTGATTGTGATTGTGTGATTGTGATTGTGTGATTGTGATTGTGTGATTGTGATTGTGTGATTGTGATTGTGTGATTGTGATTGTGCCACTGTGATTGTGTGACTGTGATTGTTTGATTGTGATTGTGTGATTGTGTGATCGTGATTCTGATTGCGTCATTGTGATTGTGTCACTGTGATTGTATCATTGTGATTGTGTGATTGTCATTGTGATTCTGATTGTGTGATTGTGTGATTGTGATTGTGTGATTGTGATTGTGTGATTGTGATTGTGTGAATGTGATTGTGTGATTGTGACTGTGTGATTGTGATTGTGTGATTGTGATTGTGTGATTGTGATTGTGTTATTGTGATTGTGTGATTGTGATTGTGTGACTGTGATTGTGGGATTGTGATGTGGGATTGTGATTGTGTGATTGTGTGATCGTGACTGTGTGATCGTGTTTGTGTGATCGTGATTGTGGGTTTGTGACTATGTGATTGTGTGATCGTGATTGTGTGATTGTGATTGTGTGACTGCGATCGTGGGATTGTGACTGTGTGATCGTGATTGTGGGATTGTGATTATGGGATTGTGACTACGTGATTGAGTGATTGTGACTGTGTGATCGTGATTGTGTGATCGTGATTGTGGGATTGTGACTGTGTGATTGTGTGATTGTGTGATTGTGATTGTGTGATCGTGACTGTGTGATCGTGTTTGTGTGATCGTGATTGTGGGTTTGTGATTATGGGATTGTGACTATGTGATTGAGTGATTGTGACTGTGTGATTGTGATTGTGTGATTGTGATTGTGTGATTGTGATTGTGTGATTGTGATTGTGTGATTGTGATTGTGTGATTGTGATTGTGTGATTGTGATTGTGTGATTGTGATTGTGTGATTGTGATTGTGTGATTGTGATTGTGTGATTGTGATTGTGTGATTGTGATTGTGTGACTGTGATTGTGTGACTGTGATTGTGTGATTGTGATTGTGTGATTGTGTATGTGTGATTGTGATTGTGTGATTGTGATTGTGTGATTGTGATTGTGTGATTGTGATTGTGTGATTGTGATTGTGTGACTGTGATTGTGGGATTGTGTTTGTGTGATTGTGTGATCATCATTGAGTGATCGTGATTGTGTGATCGTGATTCTGCGATCGTCATTGTGTGATCGTGATTGTGTGATCGCAATTGTGGGATTGTGACTGTGTGATTGTGTGATTGTGATTGTGATTGTGACTGTGTGATTGTGTGATTGTGGTTGTGTGATTGTGATTGTGTGACTGTGATTGTGTGATTGTGATTGTGGGATTGTGATTGTGTGATCGCAATTGTGGGATTGTGACTGTGTGATTGTGTGACTGTGATTGTGATTGTGACTGTGTGATTGTGTGATTGTGGTTGTGTGATTGCGATTGTGTGACTGTGATTGTGTGATTGTGATTGTGGGATTGTGATTGTGTGATTGTGTGATCGTGATTGTGTGATAGTGATTGTGTGATAGTGATTGTGTGATCGTGATTGTGTGATCGTGATTGTGTGATCGTGATTGTGTGATTGTGTTATTGCGATTGTGTGATTCTGATTGTGTGATTGTGATTGTGTGATCGTGACTGTGTGATCGTGATTGTGGGATTGTGACTGTGTGATTGTGTGATCGTGATTGTGTTTGTGTTATTGTGATTGTGTGATTGTGATTGTGTGATTGTGATTACGTGATTGTGATTGTGTGATCGTGACTGTGTGATCGTGATTGTGTGATCGTGATTGTGCGATTGTGATTGTGATTGTGTGACTGTGTGATTGTGACTGTGTGACAGTGTGATTGTGATTGTGTGATCGTGATTGTGTGGTCGTGATTGTGTGATTGTGTTTGTGTGATTGTGATTGTGTGATTGCGATTGTGTGATTGTGATTGTGTGATTGTGATTGTGTGATTGTGATTGTGTGATTGTGATTGTGTGATTGTGATTGTGTGATTGTGATTGTGTGATTGTGATTGTGTGATTGTGATTGTGTGATTGTGATTGTGTGATTGTGATTGTGTGATTGTGATTGTGTGATTGTGATTGTGTGATTGTGATTGTGTGATTGTGATTGTGTGATTGTGATTGTGTGATTGTGATTGTGTGATTGTGATTGTGTGATTGTGATTGTGTGATTGTGATTGTGTGATTGTGATTGTGTGATTGTGATTGTGTTATTGTGATTGTGTGATTGTGATTGTGTGATTGTGATTGTGTGATTGTGATTGTGTGATTGTGATTGTGTGATTGTGATTGTGTGATTGTGATTGTGTGATTGTGATTGTGTGATTGTGATTGTGTGATTGTGATTGTGTGATTGTGATTGTGTGATTGTGATTGTGTGATTGTGATTGTGCCACTGTGATTGTGTGACTGTGATTGTGGGATTGTGATTGTGTGATTGTGTGATCGTGATTCTGATTGCGTCATTGTGTTTGTGTCACTGTGATTGTATCATTGTGATTGTGTGATTGTCATTGTGATTCTGATTGTGTGATTGTGTGATTGTGATTGTGTGATTGTGATTGTGTGATTGTGATTGTGTGAATGTGATTGTGTGATTGTGATTGTGTGATTGTGATTGTGTGATTGTGATTGTGTGATTGTGATTGTGTTATTGTGATTGTGTGATTGTGATTGTGTGACTGTGATTGTGGGATTGTGATTGTGGGATTGTGATTGTGTGATTGTGTGATCGTGACTGTGTGATCGTGTTTGTGTGATCGTGATTGTGGGTTTGTGACTATGTGATTGTGTGATCGTGATTGTGTGATTGTGATTGTGTGACTGCGATCGTGGGATTGTGACTGTGTGATCGTGATTGTGGGATTGTGATTATGGGATTGTGACTACGTGATTGAGTGATTGTGACTGTGTGATCGTGATTGTGTGATCGTGATTGTGGGATTGTGACTGTGTGATTGTGTGATTGTGTGATTGTGATTGTGTGATCGTGACTGTGTGATCGTGTTTGTGTGATCGTGATTGTGGGTTTGTGATTATGGGATTGTGACTATGTGATTGAGTGATTGTGACTGTGTGATTGTGATTGTGTGATTGTGATTGTGTGATTGTGGTTGTGTGATTGTGATTGTGTGATTGTGATTGTGTGATTGTGATTGTGTGATTGTGATTGTGTGATTGTGATTGTGTGATTGTGATTGTGTGATTGTGATTGTGTGATTGTGATTGTGTGATTGTGATTGTGTGATTGTGATTGTGTGACTGTGATTGTGTGACTGTGATTGTGTGATTGTGATTGTGTGATTGTGTATGTGTGATTGTGATTGTGTGATTGTGATTGTGTGATTGTGATTGTGTGATTGTGATTGTGTGATTGTGATTGTGTGACTGTGATTGTGGGATTGTGTTTGTGTGATTGTGTGATCATCATTGAGTGATCGTGATTGTGTGATCGTGATTCTGCGATCGTCATTGTGTGATCGTGATTGTGTGATCGCAATTGTGGGATTGTGACTGTGTGATTGTGTGATTGTGATTGTGATTGTGACTGTGTGATTGTGTGATTGTGGTTGTGTGATTGTGATTGTGTGACTGTGATTGTGTGATTGTGATTGTGGGATTGTGATTGTGTGATCGCAATTGTGGGATTGTGACTGTGTGATTGTGTGATTGTGATTGTGATTGTGACTGTGTGATTGTGTGATTGTGGTTGTGTGATTGCGATTGTGTGACTGTGATTGTGTGATTGTGATTGTGGGATTGTGATTGTGTGATTGTGTGATCGTGATTGTGTGATAGTGATTGTGTGATAGTGATTGTGTGATCGTGATTGTGTGATCGTGATTGTGTGATCGTGATTGTGTGATTGTGTTATTGCGATTGTGTGATTCTGATTGTGTGATTGTGATTGTGTGATCGTGACTGTGTGATCGTGATTGTGGGATTGTGACTGTGTGATTGTGTGATCGTGATTGTGTTTGTGTTATTGTGATTGTGTGATTGTGATTGTGTGATTGTGATTGCGTGATTGTGATTGTGTGATCGTGACTGTGTGATCGTGATTGTGTGATCGTGATTGTGCGATTGTGATTGTGATTGTGTGACTGTGTGATTGTGACTGTGTGACAGTGTGATTGTGATTGTGTGATCGTGATTGTGTGGTCGTGATTGTGTGATTGTGTTTGTGTGATTGTGATTGTGTGATTGCGATTGTGTGATTGTGATTGTGTGATTGTGATTGTGTGATTGTGATTGTGTGATTGTGATTGTGTGATTGTGATTGTGTGATTGTGATTGTGTGATTGTGATTGTGTGATCGTGATTGTGGGATCGTGATTGTGTGATCGTGATTGTGTGATCGTGATTGTGTGATCGTGATTGTGTGATCGTGATTGTGTGATCGTGATTGTGTGATCGTGATTGTGTGATCGTGATTGTGTGATCGTGATTGTGTGATTGTGATTGTGTGATTGTGATTGTGTGATTGTGATTGTGTGATTGTGATTGTGTGATTGTGATTGTGTGATTGTGATTGTGTGATTGTGATTGTGTGATTGTGATTGTGTGATTGTGATTGTGTGATTGTGATTGTGTGATTGTGATTGTGTGATTGTGATTGTGTGATTGTGATTGTGTGATTGTGATTGTGTGATTGTGATTGTGTGATTGTGATTGTGTGATTGTGATTGTGTGATTGTGATTGTGTGATTGTGATTGTGTGATTGTGATTGTGTGATTGTGATTGTGTGATTGTGATTGTGTGATTGTGATTGTGTGATTGTGATTGTGTGATTGTGATTGTGTGATTGTGATTGTGTGATTGTGATTGTGTGATTGTGATTGTGTGATTGTGATTGTGTGATTGTGATTGTGTGATTGTGATTGTGTGATTGTGATTGTGTGATTGTGATTGTGTGATTGTGATTGTGTGATTGTGATTGTGTGATTGTGATTGTGTGATTGTGATTGTGTGATTGTGATTGTGTGATTGTGATTGTGTGATTGTGATTGTGTGATTGTGATTGTGTGATTGTGATTGTGTGATTGTGATTGTGTGATTGTGATTGTGTGATTGTGATTGTGTGATTGTGATTGTGTGATTGTGATTGTGTGATTGTGATTGTGTGATTGTGATTGTGTGATTGTGATTGTGTGATTGTGATTGTGTGATTGTGATTGTGTGATTGTGATTGTGTGATTGTGATTGTGTGATTGTGATTGTGTGATTGTGATTGTGTGATTGTGATTGTGTGAATGTGATTGTGTGATTGTGATTGTGTGATTGTGATTGTGTGATTGTGATTGTGTGATTGTGATTGTGTTATTGTGATTGTGTGATTGTGATTGTGTGACTGTGATTGTGGGATTGTGATGTGGGATTGTGATTGTGTGATTGTGTGATCGTGACTGTGTGATCGTGTTTGTGTGATCGTGATTGTGGGTTTGTGACTATGTGATTGTGTGATCGTGATTGTGTTATTGTGATTGTGTGACTGCGATCGTGGGATTGTGACTGTGTGATCGTGATTGTGGGATTGTGATTATGGGATTGTGACTACGTGATTGAGTGATTGTGACTGTGTGATCGTGATTGTGTGATCGTGATTGTGGGATTGTGACAGTGTGATTGTGTGATTGTGTGATTGTGATTGTGTGATCGTGACTGTGTGATCGTGTTTGTGTGATCGTGATTGTGGGTTTGTGATTATGGGATTGTGACTATGTGATTGAGTGATTGTGACTGTGTGATTGTGATTGTGTGATTGTGATTGTGTGATTGTGATTGTGTGATTGTGATTGTGTGATTGTGATTGTGTGATTGTGATTGTGTGATTGTGATTGTGTGATTGTGATTGTGTGATTGTGATTGTGTGATTGTGATTGTGTGATTGTGATTGTGTGGTTGTGATTGTGTGATTGTGATTGTGTGATTGTGATTGTGTGACTGTGATTGTGTGACTGTGATTGTGTGATTGTGATTGTGGGATTGTGATTGTGTGATTGTGATTGTGTGATTGTGATTGTGTGATTGTGATTGTGTGATTGTGATTGTGTGATTGTGATTGTGTGATTGTGATTGTGTGACTGTGATTGTGGGATTGTGATTGTGTGATTGTGTGATCATCATTGAGTGATCGTGATTGTGTGATCGTGATTCTGCGATCGTCATTGTGTGATCGTGATTGTGTGATCGCAATTGTGGGATTGTGACTGTGTGATTGTGTGATTGTGTGATTGTGATTGTGATTGTGACTGTGTGATTGTGTGATTGTGGTTGTGTGATTGTGATTGTGTGACTGTGATTGTGCGATTGTGATTGTGGGATTGTGATTGTGTGATAGCAATTGTGGGATTGTGACTGTGTGATTGTGTGATTGTGATTGTGATTGTGACTGTGTGATTGTGTGATTGTGGTTGTGTGATTGCGATTGTGTGACTGTGATTGTGTGATTGTGATTGTGGGATTGTGGTTGTGTGATTGTGTGATCGTGATTGTGTGATAGTGATTGTGTGATAGTGATTGTGTGATCGTGATTGTGTGATCGTGATTGTGTGATCGTGATTGTGTGATTGTGTTATTGCGATTGTGTGATTCTGATTGTGTGATTGTGATTGTGTGATCGTGACTGTGTGATCGTGATTGTGGGATTGTGACTGTGTGATTGTGTGATCGTGATTGTGTTTGTGTTATTGTGATTGTGTGATTGTGATTGTGTGATTGTGATTGCGTGATTGTGATTGTGTGATCGTGACTGTGTGATCGTGATTGTGTGATCGTGATTGTGCGATTGTGATTGTGATTGTGTGACTGTGTGATTGTGATTGTGTGACAGTGTGATTGTGATTGTGTGATCGTGATTGTGTGGTCGTGATTGTGTGATTGTGTGATTGTGTTTGTGTGATTGTGATTGTGTGATTGCGATTGTGTGATCCTGACTGTGTGATCGTGATTGTGTGATCGTGATTGTGGGATTGTGACTGTGTGATTGTGTGATTGTGTGATTGTGCTTGTGTGATCGTGACTGTGTGATCGTGTTTGTGTGATCGTGATTGTGGGTTTGTGATTATGGGATTGTGACTATGTGATTGAGTGATTGTGACTGTGTGATTGTGATTGTGTGATTGTGATTGTGTGATTGTGATTGTGTGATTGTGATTGTGTGATTGTGATTGTGTGATTGTGATTGTGTGATTGTGATTGTGTGATTGTGATTGTGTGATTGTGATTGTGTGATTGTGATTGTGTGATTGTGATTGTGTGATTGTGATTGTGTGATTGTGATTGTGTGATTGTGATTGTGTGATTGTGATTGTGTGATTGTGATTGTGTGATTGTGATTGTGTGATTGTGATTGTGTGATTGTGATTGTGTGATTGTGATTGTGTGATTGTGATTGTGTGATTGTGATTGTGTGATTGTGATTGTGTGATTGTGATTGTGTGATTGTGATTGTGTGATTGTGATTGTGTGATTGTGATTGTGTGATTGTGATTGTGTGATTGTGATTGTGTGATTGTGATTGTGTGATTGTGATTGTGTGATTGTGATTGTGTGATTGTGATTGTGTGATTGTGATTGTGTGATTGTGATTGTGTGATTGTGATTGTGTGATTGTGATTGTGTGATTGTGATTGTGTGATTGTGATTGTGTGATTGTGATTGTGTGATTGTGATTGTGTGATTGTGATTGTGTGATTGTGATTGTGTGATTGTGATTGTGTGATTGTGATTGTGTGATTGTGATTGTGTGATTGTGATTGTGTGATTGTGATTGTGTGATTGTGATTGTGTGATTGTGATTGTGTGATTGTGATTGTGTGATTGTGATTGTGTGATTGTGATTGTGTGATTGTGATTGTGTGATTGTGATTGTGTGATTGTGATTGTGTGATTGTGATTGTGTGATTGTGATTGTGTGATTGTGATTGTGTGATTGTGATTGTGTGATTGTGATTGTGTGATTGTGATTGTGTGATTGTGATTGTGTGATTGTGATTGTGTGATTGTGATTGTGTGATTGTGATTGTGTGATTGTGATTGTGTGATTGTGATTGTGTGATTGTGATTGTGTGATTGTGATTGTGTGATTGTGATTGTGTGATTGTGATTGTGTGATTGTGATTGTGTGATTGTGATTGTGTGATTGTGATTGTGTGATTGTGATTGTGTGATTGTGATTGTGTGATTGTGATTGTGTGATTGTGATTGTGTGATTGTGATTGTGTGATTGTGATTGTGTGATTGTGATTGTGTGATTGTGATTGTGTGATTGTGATTGTGTGATTGTGATTGTGTGATTGTGATTGTGTGATTGTGATTGTGTGATTGTGATTGTGTGATTGTGATTGTGTGATTGTGATTGTGTGATTGTGATTGTGTGATTGTGATTGTGTGATTGTGATTGTGTGATTGTGATTGTGTGATTGTGATTGTGTGATTGTGATTGTGTGATTGTGATTGTGTGATTGTGATTGTGTGATTGTGATTGTGTGATTGTGATTGTGTGATTGTGATTGTGTGATTGTGATTGTGTGATTGTGATTGTGTGATTGTGATTGTGTGATTGTGTGATTGTGATTGTGTGATTGTGATTGTGTGATTGTGATTGTGTGATTGTGATTGTGTGATTGTAATTGTGTGATTGTGATTGTGTGATTGTGATTGTGTGATTGTGATTGTGTGATTGTGATTGTGTGATCGTGATTGTGTGATTGTGATTGTGTGATCGTGATTGTGTGGTCGTGATTGTGTGATTGTGTTTGTGTGATTGTGATTGTGTGATTGCGATTGTGTGATCCTGACTGTGTGATCGTGATTGTGTGATCGTGATTGTGGGATTGTGACTGTGTGATTGTGTGATTGTGATTGTGTGATCGTGATTGTGGGATTGTGACTGTGTGATTGTGTGATTGTGATTGTGTGATCGTGACTGTGTGATCGTGTTTTTGTGATCGTGATTGTGGGTTTGTGACTGTGTGATTGTGTGATTGTGATTGTGTGATTGTGATTGTGTGATTGTGATTGTGTTATTGTGATTGTGTGATTGTGATTGTGTGATTGTGATTGTGTGATTGTGATTGTGTGATTGTGATTGTGTGATTGTGATTGTGTGATTGTGATTGTGTGATTGTGATTGTGTGATTGTGATTGTGTGATTGTGATTGTGTGATTGTGATTGTGTGATTGTGATTGTGTGATTGTGATTGTGTGATTGTGATTGTGTGATTGTGATTGTGTGATTGTGATTGTGCCACTGTGATTGTGTGACTGTGATTGTTTGATTGTGATTGTGTGATTGTGTGATCGTGATTCTGATTGCGTCATTGTGATTGTGTCACTGTGATTGTATCATTGTGATTGTGTGATTGTCATTGTGATTCTGATTGTGTGATTGTGTGATTGTGATTGTGTGATTGTGATTGTGTGATTGTGATTGTGTGAATGTGATTGTGTGATTGTGACTGTGTGATTGTGATTGTGTGATTGTGATTGTGTGATTGTGATTGTGTTATTGTGATTGTGTGATTGTGATTGTGTGACTGTGATTGTGGGATTGTGATGTGGGATTGTGATTGTGTGATTGTGTGATCGTGACTGTGTGATCGTGTTTGTGTGATCGTGATTGTGGGTTTGTGACTATGTGATTGTGTGATCGTGATTGTGTGATTGTGATTGTGTGACTGCGATCGTGGGATTGTGACTGTGTGATCGTGATTGTGGGATTGTGATTATGGGATTGTGACTACGTGATTGAGTGATTGTGACTGTGTGATCGTGATTGTGTGATCGTGATTGTGGGATTGTGACTGTGTGATTGTGTGATTGTGTGATTGTGATTGTGTGATCGTGACTGTGTGATCGTGTTTGTGTGATCGTGATTGTGGGTTTGTGATTATGGGATTGTGACTATGTGATTGAGTGATTGTGACTGTGTGATTGTGATTGTGTGATTGTGATTGTGTGATTGTGATTGTGTGATTGTGATTGTGTGATTGTGATTGTGTGATTGTGATTGTGTGATTGTGATTGTGTGATTGTGATTGTGTGATTGTGATTGTGTGATTGTGATTGTGTGATTGTGATTGTGTGATTGTGATTGTGTGACTGTGATTGTGTGACTGTGATTGTGTGATTGTGATTGTGTGATTGTGTATGTGTGATTGTGATTGTGTGATTGTGATTGTGTGATTGTGATTGTGTGATTGTGATTGTGTGATTGTGATTGTGTGACTGTGATTGTGGGATTGTGTTTGTGTGATTGTGTGATCATCATTGAGTGATCGTGATTGTGTGATCGTGATTCTGCGATCGTCATTGTGTGATCGTGATTGTGTGATCGCAATTGTGGGATTGTGACTGTGTGATTGTGTGATTGTGATTGTGATTGTGACTGTGTGATTGTGTGATTGTGGTTGTGTGATTGTGATTGTGTGACTGTGATTGTGTGATTGTGATTGTGGGATTGTGATTGTGTGATCGCAATTGTGGGATTGTGACTGTGTGATTGTGTGACTGTGATTGTGATTGTGACTGTGTGATTGTGTGATTGTGGTTGTGTGATTGCGATTGTGTGACTGTGATTGTGTGATTGTGATTGTGGGATTGTGATTGTGTGATTGTGTGATCGTGATTGTGTGATAGTGATTGTGTGATAGTGATTGTGTGATCGTGATTGTGTGATCGTGATTGTGTGATCGTGATTGTGTGATTGTGTTATTGCGATTGTGTGATTCTGATTGTGTGATTGTGATTGTGTGATCGTGACTGTGTGATCGTGATTGTGGGATTGTGACTGTGTGATTGTGTGATCGTGATTGTGTTTGTGTTATTGTGATTGTGTGATTGTGATTGTGTGATTGTGATTACGTGATTGTGATTGTGTGATCGTGACTGTGTGATCGTGATTGTGTGATCGTGATTGTGCGATTGTGATTGTGATTGTGTGACTGTGTGATTGTGACTGTGTGACAGTGTGATTGTGATTGTGTGATCGTGATTGTGTGGTCGTGATTGTGTGATTGTGTTTGTGTGATTGTGATTGTGTGATTGCGATTGTGTGATTGTGATTGTGTGATTGTGATTGTGTGATTGTGATTGTGTGATTGTGATTGTGTGATTGTGATTGTGTGATTGTGATTGTGTGATTGTGATTGTGTGATTGTGATTGTGTGATTGTGATTGTGTGATTGTGATTGTGTGATTGTGATTGTGTGATTGTGATTGTGTGATTGTGATTGTGTGATTGTGATTGTGTGATTGTGATTGTGTGATTGTGATTGTGTGATTGTGATTGTGTGATTGTGATTGTGTGATTGTGATTGTGTGATTGTGATTGTGTGATTGTGATTGTGTTATTGTGATTGTGTGATTGTGATTGTGTGATTGTGATTGTGTGATTGTGATTGTGTGATTGTGATTGTGTGATTGTGATTGTGTGATTGTGATTGTGTGATTGTGATTGTGTGATTGTGATTGTGTGATTGTGATTGTGTGATTGTGATTGTGTGATTGTGATTGTGTGATTGTGATTGTGCCACTGTGATTGTGTGACTGTGATTGTGGGATTGTGATTGTGTGATTGTGTGATCGTGATTCTGATTGCGTCATTGTGTTTGTGTCACTGTGATTGTATCATTGTGATTGTGTGATTGTCATTGTGATTCTGATTGTGTGATTGTGTGATTGTGATTGTGTGATTGTGATTGTGTGATTGTGATTGTGTGAATGTGATTGTGTGATTGTGATTGTGTGATTGTGATTGTGTGATTGTGATTGTGTGATTGTGATTGTGTTATTGTGATTGTGTGATTGTGATTGTGTGACTGTGATTGTGGGATTGTGATTGTGGGATTGTGATTGTGTGATTGTGTGATCGTGACTGTGTGATCGTGTTTGTGTGATCGTGATTGTGGGTTTGTGACTATGTGATTGTGTGATCGTGATTGTGTGATTGTGATTGTGTGACTGCGATCGTGGGATTGTGACTGTGTGATCGTGATTGTGGGATTGTGATTATGGGATTGTGACTACGTGATTGAGTGATTGTGACTGTGTGATCGTGATTGTGTGATCGTGATTGTGGGATTGTGACTGTGTGATTGTGTGATTGTGTGATTGTGATTGTGTGATCGTGACTGTGTGATCGTGTTTGTGTGATCGTGATTGTGGGTTTGTGATTATGGGATTGTGACTATGTGATTGAGTGATTGTGACTGTGTGATTGTGATTGTGTGATTGTGATTGTGTGATTGTGGTTGTGTGATTGTGATTGTGTGATTGTGATTGTGTGATTGTGATTGTGTGATTGTGATTGTGTGATTGTGATTGTGTGATTGTGATTGTGTGATTGTGATTGTGTGATTGTGATTGTGTGATTGTGATTGTGTGATTGTGATTGTGTGACTGTGATTGTGTGACTGTGATTGTGTGATTGTGATTGTGTGATTGTGTATGTGTGATTGTGATTGTGTGATTGTGATTGTGTGATTGTGATTGTGTGATTGTGATTGTGTGATTGTGATTGTGTGACTGTGATTGTGGGATTGTGTTTGTGTGATTGTGTGATCATCATTGAGTGATCGTGATTGTGTGATCGTGATTCTGCGATCGTCATTGTGTGATCGTGATTGTGTGATCGCAATTGTGGGATTGTGACTGTGTGATTGTGTGATTGTGATTGTGATTGTGACTGTGTGATTGTGTGATTGTGGTTGTGTGATTGTGATTGTGTGACTGTGATTGTGTGATTGTGATTGTGGGATTGTGATTGTGTGATCGCAATTGTGGGATTGTGACTGTGTGATTGTGTGATTGTGATTGTGATTGTGACTGTGTGATTGTGTGATTGTGGTTGTGTGATTGCGATTGTGTGACTGTGATTGTGTGATTGTGATTGTGGGATTGTGATTGTGTGATTGTGTGATCGTGATTGTGTGATAGTGATTGTGTGATAGTGATTGTGTGATCGTGATTGTGTGATCGTGATTGTGTGATCGTGATTGTGTGATTGTGTTATTGCGATTGTGTGATTCTGATTGTGTGATTGTGATTGTGTGATCGTGACTGTGTGATCGTGATTGTGGGATTGTGACTGTGTGATTGTGTGATCGTGATTGTGTTTGTGTTATTGTGATTGTGTGATTGTGATTGTGTGATTGTGATTGCGTGATTGTGATTGTGTGATCGTGACTGTGTGATCGTGATTGTGTGATCGTGATTGTGCGATTGTGATTGTGATTGTGTGACTGTGTGATTGTGACTGTGTGACAGTGTGATTGTGATTGTGTGATCGTGATTGTGTGGTCGTGATTGTGTGATTGTGTTTGTGTGATTGTGATTGTGTGATTGCGATTGTGTGATTGTGATTGTGTGATTGTGATTGTGTGATTGTGATTGTGTGATTGTGATTGTGTGATTGTGATTGTGTGATTGTGATTGTGTGATTGTGATTGTGTGATCGTGATTGTGGGATCGTGATTGTGTGATCGTGATTGTGTGATCGTGATTGTGTGATCGTGATTGTGTGATCGTGATTGTGTGATCGTGATTGTGTGATCGTGATTGTGTGATCGTGATTGTGTGATCGTGATTGTGTGATCGTGATTGTGTGATCGTGATTGTGTGATCGTGATTGTGTGATCGTGATTGTGTGATCGTGATTGTGTGATCGTGATTGTGTGATCGTGATTGTGTGATCGTGATTGTGTGATCGTGATTGTGTGATCGTGATTGTGTGATCGTGATTGTGTGATCGTGATTGTGTGATCGTGATTGTGTGATCGTGATTGTGTGATCGTGATTGTGTGATCGTGATTGTGTGATCGTGATTGTGTGATCGTGATTGTGTGATCGTGATTGTGTGATCGTGATTGTGTGATCGTGATTGTGTGATCGTGATTGTGTGATCGTGATTGTGTGATCGTGATTGTGTGATCGTGATTGTGTGATCGTGATTGTGTGATCGTGATTGTGTGATTGTGATTGTGTGATTGTGATTGTGTGATTGTGATTGTGTGATTGTGATTGTGTGATTGTGATTGTGTGATTGTGATTGTGTGATTGTGATTGTGTGATTGTGATTGTGTGATTGTGATTGTGTGATTGTGATTGTGTGATTGTGATTGTGTGATTGTGATTGTGTGATTGTGATTGTGTGATTGTGATTGTGTGATTGTGATTGTGTGATTGTGATTGTGTGATTGTGATTGTGTGATTGTGATTGTGTGATTGTGATTGTGTGATTGTGATTGTGTGATTGTGATTGTGTGATTGTGATTGTGTGATTGTGATTGTGTGATTGTGATTGTGTGATTGTGATTGTGTGATTGTGATTGTGTGATTGTGATTGTGTGATTGTGATTGTGTGATTGTGATTGTGTGATTGTGATTGTGTGATTGTGATTGTGTGATTGTGATTGTGTGATTGTGATTGTGTGATTGTGATTGTGTGATTGTGATTGTGTGATTGTGATTGTGTGATTGTGATTGTGTGATTGTGATTGTGTGATTGTGATTGTGTGATTGTGATTGTGTGATTGTGATTGTGTGATTGTGATTGTGTGATTGTGATTGTGTGATTGTGATTGTGTGATTGTGATTGTGTGATTGTGATTGTGTGATTGTGATTGTGTGATTGTGATTGTGTGATTGTGATTGTGTGATTGTGATTGTGTGATTGTGATTGTGTGATTGTGATTGTGTGATTGTGATTGTGTGATTGTGATTGTGTGATTGTGATTGTGTGATTGTGATTGTGTGATTGTGATTGTGTGATTGTGATTGTGTGATTGTGATTGTGTGATTGTGATTGTGTGATTGTGATTGTGTGATTGTGATTGCGTGATTGTGATTGCGTGATTGTGATTGCGTGATTGTGATTGTGTGATCGTGATTGTGTGGTCGTGATTGTGTGATTGTGTTTGTGTGATTGTGATTGTGTGATTGCGATTGTGTGATCCTGACTGTGTGATCGTGATTGTGTGATCGTGATTGTGGGATTGTGACTGTGTGATTGTGATTGTGTGATCGTGACTGTGTGATCGTGTTTTTGTGATCGTGATTGTGGGTTTGTGACTGTGTGATTGTGTGATTGTGATTGTGTGATTGTGATTGTGTGATTGTGATTGTGTTATTGTGATTGTGTGATTGTGATTGTGTGATTGTGATTGTGTGATTGTGATTGTGTGATTGTGATTGTGTGATTGTGATTGTGTGATTGTGATTGTGTGATTGTGATTGTGTGATTGTGATTGTGTGATTGTGATTGTGTGATTGTGATTGTGTGATCGTGATTGTGTGATTGTGATTGTGTGATCGTGATTGTGTGGTCGTGATTGTGTGATTGTGTTTGTGTGATTGTGATTGTGTGATTGCGATTGTGTGATCCTGACTGTGTGATCGTGATTGTGTGATCGCGATTGTGGGATTGTGACTGTGTGATTGTGTGATTGTGATTGTGTGATCGTGACTGTGTGATCGTGTTTTTGTGATCGTGATTGTGGGTTTGTGACTGTGTGATTGTGTGATTGTGATTGTGTGATTGTGATTGTGTGATTGTGATTGTGTTATTGTGATTGTGTGATTGTGATTGTGTGATTGTGATTGTGTGATTGTGATTGTGTTATTGTGATTGTGTGATTGTGATTGTGTGACTGTGATTGTGGGATTGTGATTGTGGGATTGTGATTGTGGGATTGTGATTGTGTGATTGTGTGATCGTGACTGTGTGATCGTGTTTGTGTGATCGTGATTGTGGGTTTGTGACTATGTGATTGTGTGATCGTGATTGTGTGATTGTGATTGTGTGACTGCGATCGTGGGATTGTGACTGTGTGATCGTGATTGTGGGATTGTGATTATGGGATTGTGACTATGTGATTGAGTGATTGTGACTGTGTGATCGTGATTGTGTGATCGTGATTGTGGGATTGTGACTGTGTGATTGTGTGATTGTGTGATTGTGATTGTGTGATCGTGACTGTGTGATCGTGTTTGTGTGATCGTGATTGTGGGTTTGTGATTATGGGATTGTGACTATGTGATTGAGTGATTGTGACTGTGTGATTGTGATTGTGTGATTGTGATTGTGTGATTGTGATTGTGTGATTGTGATTGTGTGATTGTGATTGTGTGATTGTGATTGTGTGATTGTGATTGTGTGATTGTGATTGTGTGATTGTGATTGTGTGATTGTGATTGTGTGATTGTGATTGTGTGATTGTGATTGTGTGACTGTGATTGTGTGACTGTGATTGTGTGACTGTGATTGTGTGATTGTGATTGTGTGATTGTGATTGTGTGATTGTGATTGTGTGATTGTGATTGTGTGATTGTGATTGTGTGATTGTGATTGTGTGATTGTGATTGTGTGACTGTGATTGTGGGATTGTGATTGTGTGATTGTGTGATCATCATTGAGTGATCGTGATTGTGTGATCGTGATTCTGCGATCGTCATTGTGTGATCGTGATTGTGTGATCGCAATTGTGGGATTGTGACTGTGTGATTGTGTGATTGTGTGATTGTGATTGTGATTGTGACTGTGTGATTGTGTGATTGTGGTTGTGTGATTGTGATTGTGTGACTGCGATTGTGTGATTGTGATTGTGGGATTGTGATTGTGTGATCGCAATTGTGGGATTGTGACTGTGTGATTGTGTGATTGTGATTGTGATTGTGACTGTGTGATTGTGTGATTGTGGTTGTGTGATTGCGATTGTGTGACTGTGATTGTGTGATTGTGATTGTGGGATTGTGATTGTGTGATTGTGTGATCGTGATTGTGTGATAGTGATTGTGTGATAGTGATTGTGTGATCGTGATTGTGTGATCGTGATTGTGTGATCGTGATTGTGTGATTGTGTTATTGCGATTGTGTGATTCTGATTGTGTGATTGTGATTGTGTGATCGTGACTGTGTGATCGTGATTGTGGGATTGTGACTGTGTGATTGTGTGATCGTGATTGTGTTTGTGTTATTGTGATTGTGTGATTGTGATTGTGTGATTGTGATTGCGTGATTGTGATTGTGTGATCGTGACTGTGTGATCGTGATTGTGTGATCGTGATTGTGCGATTGTGATTGTGATTGTGTGACTGTGTGATTGTGACTGTGTGACAGTGTGATTGTGATTGTGTGATCGTGATTGTGTGGTCGTGATTGTGTGATTGTGTGATTGTGTTTGTGTGATTGTGATTGTGTGATTGCGATTGTGTGATCCTGACTGTGTGATCGTGATTGTGTGATCGTGATTGTGGGATTGTGACTGTGTGATTGTGTGATTGTGTGATTGTGCTTGTGTGATCGTGACTGTGTGATCGTGTTTGTGTGATCGTGATTGTGGGTTTGTGATTATGGGATTGTGACTATGTGATTGAGTGATTGTGACTGTGTGATTGTGATTGTGTGATTGTGATTGTGTGATTGTGATTGTGTGATCGTGATTGTGTGATCGTGATTGTGTGATTGTGATTGTGTGATTGTGATTGTGTGATTGTGATTGTGTGATTGTGATTGTGTGATTGTGATTGTGTGATTGTGATTGTGTGATTGTGATTGTGTGATTGTGATTGTGTGATTGTGATTGTGTGATTGTGATTGTGTGATTGTGATTGTGTGATTGTGATTGTGTGATTGTGATTGTGTGATTGTGATTGTGTGATTGTGATTGTGTGATTGTGATTGTGTGATTGTGATTGTGTGATTGTGATTGTGTGATTGTGATTGTGTGATTGTGATTGTGTGATTGTGATTGTGTGATTGTGATTGTGTGATTGTGATTGTGTGATTGTGATTGTGTGATTGTGATTGTGTGATTGTGATTGTGTGATTGTGATTGTGTGATTGTGATTGTGTGATTGTGATTGTGTGATTGTGATTGTGTGATTGTGATTGTGTGATTGTGATTGTGTGATTGTGATTGTGTGATTGTGATTGTGTGATTGTGATTGTGTGATTGTGATTGTGTGATTGTGATTGTGTGATTGTGATTGTGTGATTGTGATTGTGTGATTGTGATTGCGTGATGGTGATTGCGTGATTGTGATTGCGTGATTGTGATTGCGTGATTGTGATTGCGTGATTGTGATTGCGTGATTGTGATTGCGTGATTGTGATTGCGTGATTGTGATTGCGTGATTGTGATTGTGTGATTGTGATTGTGTGATTGTGATTGTGTGATTGTGATTGTGTGATTGTGATTGTGTGATTGTGTGATCGTGATTGTGTGATAGTGATTGTGTGATAGTGATTGTGTGATCGTGATTGTGTGATCGTGATTGTGTGAACGTGATTGTGTGATTGTGTTATTGTGATTGTGTGATTCTGATTGTGTGATTGTGATTGTGTGATCGTGACTGTGTGATCGTGATTGTGTGATCGTGATTGTGGGATTGTGACTGTGTGATTGTGTGATCGTGATTGTGATTGTGTTATTGTGATTGTGTGATTGTGATTGCGTGATTGTGATTGTGTGATCGTGACTGTGTGATCGTGATTGTGTGATCGTGATTGTGCGATTGTGATTGTGATTGTGTGACTGTGTGATTGTGACTGTGTGATTGTGATTGTGTGATCGTGATTGTGTGGTCGTGATTGTGTGATTGTGTGATTGTGTTTGTGTGATTGTGATTGTGTGATTGCGATTGTGTGATCCTGACTGTGTGATCCTGACTGTGTGATCGTGATTGTGTGATCGTGATTGTGGGATTGTGATTGTGTGATTGTGATTGCGTGATCGTGACTGTGTGATCGTGTTTGTGTGATCGTGATTGTGGGTTTGTGATTATGGGATTGTGACTATGTGATTGAGTGATTGTGACTGTGTGATTGTGATTGTGTGATTGTGATTGTGTGATTGTGATTGTGTGATTGTGATTGTGTGATTGTGATTGTGTGATTGTGATTGTGTGATTGTGATTGTGTGATTGTGATTGTGTGATTGTGATTGTGTGATTGTGATTGTGTGATTGTGATTGTGTGATTGTGATTGTGTGGTTGTGATTGTGTGATTGTGATTGTGTGACTGTGATTGTGTGACTGTGATTGTGTGACTGTGATTGTGTGATTGTGATTGTGTGATTGTGATTGTGTGATTGTGATTGTGTGATTGTGATTGTGTGATTGTGATTGTGTGATTGTGATTGTGTGATTGTGATTGTGTGATTGTGATTGTGTGATTGTGATTGTGTGATTGTGATTGTGTGACTGTGATTGTGGGATTGTGATTGTGTGATTGTGTGATCATCATTGAGTGATCGTGACTGTGTGATCGTGATTCTGCGATCGTCATTGTGTGATCGTGATTGTGTGATCGCAATTGTGGGATTGTGACTGTGTGATTGTGTGATTGTGTGATTGTGATTGTGATTGTGACTGTGTGATTGTGTGATTGTGGTTGTGTGATTGTGATTGTGTGACTGTGATTGTGTGATTGTGATTGTGGGATTGTGATTGTGTGATCGCAATTGTGGGATTGTGACTGTGTGATTGTGTGATTGTGATTGTGATTGTGACTGTGTGATTGTGTGATTGTGGTTGTGTGATTGCGATTGTGTGACTGTGATTGTGTGATTGTGATTGTGGGATTGTGATTGTGTGATTGTGTGATCGTGATTGTGTGATAGTGATTGTGTGATAGTGATTGTGTGATCGTGATTGTGTGATCGTGATTGTGTGATCGTGATTGTGTGATTGTGTTATTGCGATTGTGTGATTCTGATTGTGTGATTGTGATTGTGTGATCGTGACTGTGTGATCGTGATTGTGGGATTGTGACTGTGTGATTGTGTGATCGTGATTGTGTTTGTGTTATTGTGATTGTGTGATTGTGATTGTGTGATTGTGATTGCGTGATTGTGATTGTGTGATCGTGACTGTGTGATCGTGATTGTGTGATCGTGATTGTGCGATTGTGATTGTGATTGTGTGACTGTGTGATTGTGACTGTGTGACAGTGTGATTGTGATTGTGTGATCGTGATTGTGTGGTCGTGATTGTGTGATTGTGTGATTGTGTTTGTGTGATTGTGATTGTGTGATTGCGATTGTGTGATCCTGACTGTGTGATCGTGATTGTGTGATCGTGATTGTGGGATTGTGACTGTGTGATTGTGTGATTGTGTGATTGTGCTTGTGTGATCGTGACTGTGTGATCGTGTTTGTGTGATCGTGATTGTGGGTTTGTGATTATGGGATTGTGACTATGTGATTGAGTGATTGTGACTGTGTGATTGTGATTGTGTGATTGTGATTGTGTGATTGTGATTGTGTGATTGTGATTGTGTGATTGTGATTGTGTGATTGTGATTGTGTGATTGTGATTGTGTGATTGTGATTGTGTGATTGTGATTGTGTGATTGTGATTGTGTGATTGTGATTGTGTGATTGTGATTGTGTGATTGTGATTGTGTGATTGTGATTGTGTGATTGTGATTGTGTGGTTGTGATTGTGTGATTGTGATTGTGTGATTGTGATTGTGTGATTGTGATTGTGTGATTGTGATTGTGTGATTGTGATTGTGTGATTGTGATTGTGTGATTGTGATTGTGTGATTGTGATTGTGTGATTGTGATTGTGTGATTGTGATTGTGTGATTGTGATTGTGTGATTGTGATTGTGTGATTGTGATTGTGTGATTGTGATTGTGTGATTGTGATTGTGTGATTGTGATTGTGTGATTGTGATTGTGTGATTGTGATTGTGTGATTGTGATTGTGTGATCGTGATTGTGTGATCGTGATTGTGTGATTGTGTTATTGCGATTGTGTGATTCTGATTGTGTGATTGTGATTGTGTGATCGTGACTGTGTGATCGTGATTGTGGGATTGTGACTGTGTGATTGTGTGATCGTGATTGTGTTTGTGTTATTGTGATTGTGTGATTGTGATTGTGTGATTGTGATTGCGTGATTGTGATTGTGTGATCGTGACTGTGTGATCGTGATTGTGTGATCGTGATTGTGCGATTGTGATTGTGATTGTGTGACTGTGTGATTGTGACTGTGTGACAGTGTGATTGTGATTGTGTGATCGTGATTGTGTGGTCGTGATTGTGTGATTGTGTTTGTGTGATTGTGATTGTGTGATTGCGATTGTGTGATCCTGACTGTGTGATCGTGATTGTGTGATCGTGATTGTGGGATTGTGACTGTGTGATTGTGTGATTGTGTGATTGTGCTTGTGTGATCGTGACTGTGTGATCGTGTTTGTGTGATCGTGATTGTGGGTTTGTGATTATGGGATTGTGACTATGTGATTGAGTGATTGTGACTGTGTGATTGTGATTGTGTGATTGTGATTGTGTGATTGTGATTGTGTGATTGTGATTGTGTGATTGTGATTGTGTGATTGTGATTGTGTGATTGTGATTGTGTGATTGTGATTGTGTGATTGTGATTGTGTGATTGTGATTGTGTGATTGTGATTGTGTGATTGTGATTGTGTGATTGTGATTGTGTGATTGTGATTGTGTGATTGTGATTGTGTGATTGTGATTGTGTGATTGTGATTGTGTGATTGTGATTGTGTGATTGTGATTGTGTGATTGTGATTGTGTGATTGTGATTGTGTGATTGTGATTGTGTGATTGTGTGATTGTGATTGTGTGATTGTGATTGTGTGATTGTGATTGTGTGATTGTGATTGTGTGATTCTGATTGTGTGATTGTGATTGTGTGATTGTGATTGTGTGATTGTGATTGTGTGATTGTGATTGTGTGATTGTGATTGTGTGATTGTGATTGTGTGATTGTGATTGTGTGATTGTGATTGTGTGATTGTGATTGTGTGATTGTGATTGTGTGATTGTGATTGTGTGATTGTGATTGTGTGATTGTGATTGTGTGATTGTGATTGTGTGATTGTGATTGTGTGATTGTGATTGTGTGATTGTGATTGTGTGATTGTGATTGTGTGATTGTGATTGTGTGATTGTGATTGTGTGATTGTGATTGTGTGATTGTGATTGTGTGAATGTGATTGTGTGATTGTGATTGTGTGATTGTGATTGTGTGATTGTGATTGTGTGATTGTGATTGTGTGATTGTGATTGTGTGATTGTGATTGTGTGATTGTGATTGTGTGATTGTGATTGTGTGATTGTGATTGTGTGATTGTGATTGTGTGATTGTGATTCTGTGATTGTGATTGTGCCACTGTGATTGTGTGACTGTGATTCGGGGATTGTGATTGTGTGATTGTGTGATCGTGATTGTGATTGCGTCATTGTGATTATGTCACTGTGATTGTATCATTGTGATTGTGTGATTGTCATTGTGATTCTGATTGTGTGATTGTGGGATTGTGACTGTGTGATTGTGTGATTGTGTGATTGTGCTTGTGTGATCGTGACTGTGTGATCGTGTTTGTGTGATCGTGATTGTGGGTTTGTGATTATGGGATTGTGACTATGTGATTGAGTGATTGTGACTGTGTGATTGTGATTGTGTGATTGTGATTGTGTGATTGTGATTGTGTGATTGTGATTGTGTGATTGTGATTGTGTGATTGTGATTGTGTGATTGTGATTGTGTGATTGTGATTGTGTGATTGTGATTGTGTGATTGTGATTGTGTGATTGTGATTGTGTGATTGTGATTGTGTGATTGTGATTGTGTGATTGTGATTGTGTGATTGTGATTGTGTGATTCTGATTGTGTGATTGTGATTGTGTGATTGTGATTGTGTGATTGTGATTGTGTGATTGTGATTGTGTGATTGTGATTGTGTGATTGTGATTGTGTGATTGTGATTGTGTGATTGTGATTGTGTGATTGTGATTGTGTGATTGTGATTGTGTGATTGTGATTGTGTGATTGTGATTGTGTGATTGTGATTGTGTGATTGTGATTGTGTGATTGTGATTGTGTGATTGTGATTGTGTGATTGTGATTGTGTGATTGTGATTGTGTGATTGTGATTGTGTGATTGTGATTGTGTGATTGTGATTGTGTGATTGTGATTGTGTGATTGTGATTGTGTGATTGTGATTGTGTGATTGTGATTGTGTGATTGTGATTGTGTGATTGTGATTGTGTGATTGTGATTGTGTGATTGTGATTGTGTGATTGTGATTGTGTGATTGTGATTGTGTGAATGTGATTGTGTGATTGTGATTGTGTGATTGTGATTGTGTGATTGTGATTGTGTGATTGTGATTGTGTGATTGTGATTGTGTGATTGTGATTGTGTGATTGTGATTGTGTGATTGTGATTGTGTGATTGTGATTGTGTGATTGTGATTGTGTGATTGTGATTGTGTGATTGTGATTCTGTGATTGTGATTGTGCCACTGTGATTGTGTGACTGTGATTCGGGGATTGTGATTGTGTGATTGTGTGATCGTGATTGTGATTGCGTCATTGTGATTATGTCACTGTGATTGTATCATTGTGATTGTGTGATTGTCATTGTGATTCTGATTGTGTGATTGTGTGATTGTGATTGTGTGATTGTGATTGTGTGATTGTCATTGTGATTCTGATTGTGTGATTGTGTGATTGTGATTGTGTGATTGTGATTGTGTGATTGTGATTGTGTGATTGTGATTGTGTGATTGTGATTGTGTGAATGTGATTGTGTGATTGTGATTGTGTGATTGTGATTGTGTGATTGTGATTGTGTGATTGTGATTGTGTGATTGTGATTGTGTGACTGTGATTGTGGGATTGTGATTGTGGGATTGTGATTGTGTGATTGTGTAATCGTGACTGTGTGATCGTGTTTGTGTGATCGTGATTGTGGGTTTGTGACTATGTGATTGTGTGATCGTGATTGTGTGATTGTGATTGTGTGACTGCGATCGTGGGATTGTGACTGTGTGATCGTGATTGTGGGACTGTGATTATGGGATTGTGACTACGTGATTGAGTGATTGTGACTGTGTGATTGTGATTGTGTGATTGTGATTGTGTGATTGTGATTGTGTGATTGTGATTGTGTGACTGTGATTGTGTGACTGTGATTGAGGGATTGTGATTGTGTGATTGTGTGATCATCATTGAGTGATCGTGATTGTGTGATCGTGATTGTGCGATCGTGATTGTGTGATCGTGATTGTGTGATCGCAATTGTGGGATTGTGACTGTGTGATTGTGTGATTGTGATTGTGATTGTGACTGTGTGATTGTGTGATTGTGGTTGTGTGATTGTGATTGTGTGACTGTGATTGTGTGATTGTGATTGTGGGATTGTAATTGTGTGATTGTGTGATCGTGATTGTGTGATAGTGATTGTGTGATAGTGATTGTGTGATCGTGATTGTGTGATCGTGATTGTGTGAACGTGATTGTGTGATTGTGTTATTGTGATTGTGTGATTCTGATTGTGTGATTGTGATTGTGTGATCGTGACTGTGTGATCGTGATTGTGTGATCGTGATTGTGGGATTGTGACTGTGTGATTGTGTGATCGTGATTGTGATTGTGTTATTGTGATTGTGTGACTGTGATTGCGTGATTGTGATTGTGTGATCGTGACTGTGTGATCGTGATTGTGTGATCGTGATTGTGCGATTGTGATTGTGATTGTGTGACTGTGTGATTGTGACTGTGTGATTGTGATTGTGTGATTGTGATTGTGTGATTCTGATTGTGTGATTGTGATTGTGTGATCGTGACTGTGTGATCGTGTTTTTGTGATCGTGATTGTGGGTTTGTGACTGTGTGATTGTGTGATTGTGATTGTGTGATTGTGATTGTGTGATTGTGATTGTGTTATTGTGATTGTGTGATTGTGATTGTGTGATTGTGATTGTGTGATTCTGATTGTGTGATTGTGATTGTGTGATCGTGACTGTGTGATCGTGATTGTGTGATCGTGATTGTGGGATTGTGACTGTGTGATTGTGTGATCGTGATTGTGATTGTGTTATTGTGATTGTGTGACTGTGATTGCGTGATTGTGATTGTGTGATCGTGACTGTGTGGTCGTGATTGTGTGATCGTGATTGTGCGATTGTGATTGTGATTGTGTGACTGTGTGATTGTGACTGTGTGATTGTGATTGTGTGATTGTGATTGTGTGATTCTGATTGTGTGATTGTGATTGTGTGATCGTGACTGTGTGATCGTGTTTTTGTGACCGTGATTGTGGGTTTGTGACTGTGTGATTGTGTGATTGTGATTGTGTGATTGTGATTGTGTGATTGTGATTGTGTTATTGTGATTGTGTGATTGTGATTGTGTGATTGTGATTGTGTGATTGTGATTGTGTGATTGTGATTGTGTGATTGTGATTGTGTGATTGTGATTGTGTGATTGTGTGATTGTGATTGTGTGATTGTGATTGTGTGATTGTGATTGTGTGATTGTGATTGTGTGATTGTGATTGTGTGATTGTGATTGTGTGATTGTGATTGTGTGATTGTGATTGTGTGATTGTGATTGTGTGATTGTGATTGTGTGATTGTGATTGTGCCACTGTGATTGTGTGACTGTGATTGTGGGATTGTGATTGTGTGATTGTGTGATCGTGATTGTGATTGCGTCATTGTGATTGTGTCACTGTGATTGTATCATTGTGATTGTGTGATTGTCATTGTGATTCTGATTGTGTGATTGTGTGATTGTGATTGTGTGATCGTGACTGTGTGATTGTGATTGTGTGATCGTGATTGTGTGATTGTGATTGTGTGATCGTGATTGTGTGGTCGTGATTGTGTGATTGTGTTTGTGTGATTGTGATTGTGTGATTGCGATTGTGTGATCCTGACTGTGTGATCGTGATTGTGTGATCGTGATTGTGGGATTGTGACTGTGTGATTGTGTGATTGTGATTGTGTGATCGTGACTGTGCGATCGTGTTTTTGTGATCGTGATTGTGGGTTTGTGACTGTGTGATTGTGTGATTGTGATTGTGTGATTGTGATTGTGTGATTGTGATTGTGTGATTGTGATTGTGTGATTGTGATTGTGTGATTGTGATTGTGTGATTGTGATTGTGTGACTGTGATTGTGGGATTGTGATTGTGTGATTGTGTGATCGTGATTGTGATTGCGTCATTGTGATTGTGTCACTGTGATTGTATCATTGTGATTGTGTGATTGTCATTGTGATTCTGATTGTGTGATTGTGTGATTGTGATTGTGTGATTGTGATTGTGTGATTGTGATTGTGTGATTGTGATTGTGTGATTGTGATTGTGTGATTGTGATTGTGTGATTGTGATTGTGTGATTGTGATTGTGTGATTGTGATTGTGTGATTGTGATTGTGTGAATGTGATTGTGTGATTGTGATTGTGTGATTGTGATTGTGTGATTGTGATTGTGTGATTGTGATTGTGTGATTGTGATTGTGTGACTGTGATTGTGGGATTGTGATTGTGGGATTGTGATTGTGTGATTGTGTAATCGTGACTGTGTGATCGTGTTTGTGTGATCGTGATTGTGGGTTTGTGACTATGTGATTGTGTGATCGTGATTGTGTGATTGTGATTGTGTGACTGCGATCGTGGGATTGTGACTGTGTGATCGTGATTGTGGGACTGTGATTATGGGATTGTGACTACGTGATTGAGTGATTGTGACTGTGTGATTGTGATTGTGTGATTGTGATTGTGTGATTGTGATTGTGTGATTGTGATTGTGTGACTGTGATTGTGTGACTGTGATTGAGGGATTGTGATTGTGTGATTGTGTGATCATCATTGAGTGATCGTGATTGTGTGATCGTGATTGTGCGATCGTGATTGTGTGATCGTGATTGTGTGATCGCAATTGTGGGATTGTGACTGTGTGATTGTGTGATTGTGATTGTGATTGTGACTGTGTGATTGTGTGATTGTGGTTGTGTGATTGTGATTGTGTGACTGTGATTGTGTGATTGTGATTGTGGGATTGTAATTGTGTGATTGTGTGATCGTGATTGTGTGATAGTGATTGTGTGATAGTGATTGTGTGATCGTGATTGTGTGATCGTGATTGTGTGAACGTGATTGTGTGATTGTGTTATTGTGATTGTGTGATTCTGATTGTGTGATTGTGATTGTGTGATCGTGACTGTGTGATCGTGATTGTGTGATCGTGATTGTGGGATTGTGACTTTGTGATTGTGTGATCGTGATTGTGATTGTGTTATTGTGATTGTGTGACTGTGATTGCGTGATTGTGATTGTGTGATCGTGACTGTGTGATCGTGATTGTGTGATCGTGATTGTGCGATTGTGATTGTGATTGTGTGACTGTGTGATTGTGACTGTGTGATTGTGATTGTGTGATTGTGATTGTGTGATTGTGATTGTGTGATTGTAATTGTGTGATTGTGATTGTGTGATTGTGATTGTGTGATTGTGATTGTGTGATTGTGATTGTGTGATCGTGATTGTGTGATTGTGATTGTGTGATCGTGATTGTGTGGTCGTGATTGTGTGATTGTGTTTGTGTGATTGTGATTGTGTGATTGCGATTGTGTGATCCTGACTGTGTGATCGTGATTGTGTGATCGTGATTGTGGGATTGTGACTGTGTGATTGTGTGATTGTGATTGTGTGATCGTGACTGTGCGATCGTGTTTTTGTGATCGTGATTGTGGGTTTGTGACTGTGTGATTGTGTGATTGTGATTGTGTGATTGTGATTGTGTGATTGTGATTGTGTGATTGTGATTGTGTGATTGTGATTGTGTGATTGTGATTGTGTGATTGTGATTGTGTGATTGTGATTGTGTGATTGTGATTGTGTGATTGTGATTGTGTGATTGTGATTGTGTGATTGTGATTGTGCCACTGTGATTGTGTGACTGTGATTGTGGGATTGTGATTGTGTGATTGTGTGATCGTGATTGTGATTGCGTCATTGTGATTGTGTCACTGTGATTGTATCATTGTGATTGTGTGATTGTCATTGTGATTCTGATTGTGTGATTGTGTGATTGTGATTGTGTGATTGTGATTGTGTGATTGTGATTGTGTGAATGTGATTGTGTGATTGTGATTGTGTGATTGTGATTGTGTGATTGTGATTGTGTGATTGTGATTGTGTGATTGTGATTGTGTGATTGTGATTGTGTGAATGTGATTGTGTGATTGTGATTGTGTGATTGTGATTGTGTGATTGTGATTGTGTGATTGTGATTGTGTGATTGTGATTGTGTGATTGTGATTGTGTGATTGTGATTGTGCCACTGTGATTGTGTGACTGTGATTGTGGGATTGTGATTGTGTGATTGTGTGATCGTGATTGTGATTGCGTCATTGTGATTGTGTCACTGTGATTGTATCATTGTGATTGTGTGATTGTCATTGTGATTCTGATTGTGTGATTGTGTGATTGTGATTGTGTGATTGTGATTGTGTGATTGTGATTGTGTGATTGTGATTGTGTGATTGTGATTGTGTGATTGTGATTGTGTGACTGTGATTGTGTGACTGTGATTGTGTGATTGTGATTGTGTGATTGTGATTGTGTGATTGTGATTGTGTGATTGTGATTATGTGATTGTGATTGTGTGATTGTGATTGTGTGATTGTGATTGTGTGACTGTGATTGTGGGATTGTGTTTGTGTGATTGTGTGATCATCATTGAGTGATCGTGATTGTGTGATCGTGATTCTGCGATCGTCATTGTGTGATCGTGATTGTGTGATCGCAATTGTGGGATTGTGACTGTGTGATTGTGTGATTGTGATTGTGATTGTGACTGTGTGATTGTGTGATTGTGGTTGTGTGATTGTGATTGTGTGACTGTGATTGTGTGATTGTGATTGTGGGATTGTGATTGTGTGATCGCAATTGTGGGATTGTGACTGTGTGATTGTGTGATTGTGATTGTGATTGTGACTGTGTGATTGTGTGATTGTGGTTGTGTGATTGCGATTGTGTGACTGTGATTGTGTGATTGTGATTGTGGGATTGTGATTGTGTGATTGTGTGATCGTGATTGTGTGATAGTGATTGTGTGATAGTGATTGTGTGATCGTGATTGTGTGATCGTGATTGTGTGATTGTGTTATTGCGATTGTGTGATTCTGATTGTGTGATTGTGATTGTGTGATCGTGACTGTGTGATCGTGATTGTGGGATTGTGACTGTGTGATTGTGTGATCGTGATTGTGTTTGTGTTATTGTGATTGTGTGATTGTGATTGTGTGATTGTGATTGCGTGATTGTGATTGTGTGATCGTGACTGTGTGATCGTGATTGTGTGATCGTGATTGTGCGATTGTGATTGTGATTGTGTGACTGTGTGATTGTGACTGTGTGACAGTGTGATTGTGATTGTGTGATCGTGATTGTGTGGTCGTGATTGTGTGATTGTGTTTGTGTGATTGTGATTGTGTGATTGCGATTGTGTGATCCTGACTGTGTGATCGTGATTGTGTGATCGTGATTGTGGGATTGTGACTGTGTGATTGTGTGATCGTGATTGTGTGATCGTGATTGTGTGATCGTGATTGTGGGATTGTGACTGTGTGATTGTGTGATCGTGATTGTGTGATCGTGATTGTGTGGCCGTGATTGTGTGATCGTGATTGTGCGATCGTGTTTGTGTGATCGTGATTGTGTGCTCGTGATTGTGTTATCGTGATTGTGTGATCCTGTTTGTGTGATCGTGATTGTGATTGAGATTGTGTGACTGTGATTGTGTGACTGTGATTGTGTGACTGTGATTGTGTGATTGCGTGATTGTGATTGTGTGATCGTGACTGTGTGATCGAGATTTTGTGATCGTGATTGTGGGATTGTGACTGTGTGATTGTGATTGTGTGATTGTGATTGTGTGATTGTGATTGTGTGATTGTGATTGTGTGATTGTGATTGTGTGATTGTGATTGTGTGATTGTGATTGTGTGATTGTGATTGTGTGATTGTGATTGTGTGATTGTGATTGCGTGATTGTGATTGCGTGATTGTGATTGTGTGATTGTGATTGTGTGATTGTGATTGTGTGATTGTGATTGTGTGATTGTGATTGTGTGATTGTGATTGTGTGATTGTGATTGTGTGATTGTGATTGTGTGATTGTGATTGTGTGATTGTGATTGTGTGATTGTGATTGTGTGATTGTGATTGTGTGATTGTGATTGTGTGATTGTGATTGTGTGATTGTGATTGTGTGATTGTGATTGTGTGATTGTGATTGTGTGATCGTGATTGTGTGATTGTGATTGTGTGATCGTGATTGTGTGGTCGTGATTGTGTGGTCGTGATTGTGTGATTGTGTTTGTGTGATTGTGATTGTGTGATTGCGATTGTGTGATCCTGACTGTGTGATCGTGATTGTGGGATTGTGACTGTGTGATTGTGTGATTGTGATTGTGTGATTGTGATTGTGTGATTGTGATTGTGTTATTGTGATTGTGTGATTGTGATTGTGTGATTGTGATTGTGTGATTGTGATTGTGTGATTGTGATTGTGTGATTGTGATTGTGTTATTGTGATTGTGTGATTGTGATTGTGTGATTGTGATTGTGTGATTGTGATTGTGTGATTGTGATTGTGTGATTGTGATTGTGTGATTGTGATTGTGTGATTGTGATTGTGTGATTGTGATTGTGTGATTGTGATTGTGTGATTGTGATTGTGTGATTGTGATTGTGTGATTGTGATTGTGCCACTGTGATTGTGTGACTGTGATTGTGGGATTGTGATTGTGTGATTGTGTGATCGTGATTGTGATTGCGTCATTGTGATTGTGTCACTGTGATTGTATCATTGTGATTGTGTGATTGTCATTGTGATTCTGATTGTGTGATTGTGTGATTGTGATTGTGTGATTGTGATTGTGTGATTGTGATTGTGTGAATGTGATTGTGTGATTGTGATTGTGTAATTGTGATTGTGTGATTGTGATTGTGTGATTGTGATTGTGTTATTGTGATTGTGTGATTGTGATTGTGTGACTGTGATTGTGGGATTGTGATTGTGGGATTGTGATTGTGTGATTGTGTGATCGTGACTGTGTGATCGTGTTTGTGTGATCGTGATTGTGGGTTTGTGACTATGTGATTGTGTGATCGTGATTGTGTGATTGTGATTGTGTGACTGCGACCGTGGGATTGTGACTGTGTGATCGTGATTGTGGGATTGTGATTATGGGATTGTGACTACGTGATTGAGTGATTGTGACTGTGTGATCGTGATTGTGTGATCGTGATTGTGGGATTGTGACTGTGTGATTGTGTGATTGTGTGATTGTGATTGTGTGATCGTGACTGTGTGATCGTGTTTGTGTGATCGTGATTGTGGGTTTGTGATTATGGGATTGTGACTATGTGATTGAGTGATTGTGACTGTGTGATTGTGATTGTGTGATTGTGATTGTGTGATTGTGATTGTGTGATTGTGATTGTGTGATTGTGATTGTGTGATTGTGATTGTGTGATTGTGATTGTGTGATTGTGATTGTGTGATTGTGATTGTGTGATTGTGATTGTGTGATTGTGATTGTGTGATCGTGATTGTGTGATCGTGATTGTGTGATCGTGATTGTGGGTTTGTGACTGTGTGATTGTGTGATTGTGATTGTGTGACTGTGATTGTGTGATTGTGATTCTGTGATTGTGATTGTGTGATTGTGATTGTGTGATTGTGATTGTGTGATTGTGATTGTGTGATTGTGATTGTGTGATTGTGATTGTGTGATTGTGATTGTGTGATTGTGATTCTGTGATTGTGATTGTGCTACTGTGATTGTGTGACTGTGATTCGGGGATTGTGATTGTGTGATTGTGTGATCGTGATTGTGATTGCGTCATTGTGATTATGTCACTGTGATTGTATCATTGTGATTGTGTGATTGTCATTGTGATTCTGATTGTGTGATTGTGTGATTGTGATTGTGTGATTGTGATTGTGTGATTGTGATTGTGTGATTGTGATTGTGTGATTGTGATTGTGTGAATGTGATTGTGTGATTGTGATTGTGTGATTGTGATTGTGTGATTGTGATTGTGTGATTGTGATTGTGTGATTGTGATTCTGTGATTGTGATTGTGCCACTGTGATTGTGTGACTGTGATTCGGGGATTGTGATTGTGTGATTGTGTGATCGTGATTGTGATTGCGTCATTGTGATTATGTCACTGTGATTGTATCATTGTGATTGTGTGATTGTCATTGTGATTCTGATTGTGTGATTGTGTGATTGTGATTGTGTGATTGTGATTGTGTGATTGTGATTGTGTGATTGTGATTGTGTGATTGTGATTGTGTGATTGTGATTGTGTGAATGTGATTGTGTGATTGTGATTGTGTGATTGTGATTGTGTGATTGTGATTGTGTGATTGTGATTGTGTGATTGTGATTGTGTGACTGTGATTGTGGGATTGTGATTGTGGGATTGTGATTGTGTGATTGTGTAATCGTGACTGTGTGATCGTGTTTGTGTGATCGTGATTGTGGGTTTGTGACTATGTGATTGTGTGATCGTGATTGTGTGATTGTGATTGTGTGACTGCGATCGTGGGATTGTGACTGTGTGATCGTGATTGTGGGACTGTGATTATGGGATTGTGACTACGTGATTGAGTGATTCTGACTGTGTGATTGTGATTGTGTGATTGTGATTGTGTGATTGTGATTGTGTGATTGTGATTGTGTGACTGTGATTGTGTGACTGTGATTGAGGGATTGTGATTGTGTGATTGTGTGATCATCATTGAGTGATCGTGATTGTGTGATCGTGATTGTGCGATCGTGATTGTGTGATCGTGATTGTGTGATCGCAATTGTGGGATTGTGACTGTGTGATTGTGTGATTGTGATTGTGATTGTGACTGTGTGATTGTGTGATTGTGGTTGTGTGATTGTGATTGTGTGACTGTGATTGTGTGATTGTGATTGTGGGATTGTAATTGTGTGATTGTGTGATTGTGATTGTGTGATCGTGACTGTGTGATCGTGATTGTGTGATCGTGATTGTGGGATTGTGACTGTGTGATTGTGTGATCGTGATTGTGATTGTGTTATTGTGATTGTGTGACTGTGATTGCGTGATTGTGATTGTGTGATCGTGACTGTGTGATCGTGATTGTGTGATCGTGATTGTGCGATTGTGATTGTGATTGTGTGACTGTGTGATTGTGACTGTGTGATTGTGATTGTGTGATTGTGATTGTGTGATTGTGATTGTGTGATTGTAATTGTGTGATTGTGATTGTGTGATTGTGATTGTGTGATTGTGATTGTGTGATTGTGATTGTGTGATCGTGATTGTGTGATTGTGATTGTGTGATCGTGATTGTGTGGTCGTGATTGTGTGATTGTGTTTGTGTGATTGTGATTGTGTGATTGCGATTGTGTGATCCTGACTGTGTGATCGTGATTGTGTGATCGTGATTGTGGGATTGTGACTGTGTGATTGTGTGATTGTGATTGTGTGATCGTGACTGTGTGATCGTGTTTTTGTGATCGTGATTGTGGGTTTGTGACTGTGTGATTGTGTGATTGTGATTGTGTGATTGTGATTGTGTGATTGTGATTGTGTGATTGTGATTGTGTTATTGTGATTGTGTGATTGTGATTGTGTGATTGTGATTGTGTGATTGTGATTGTGTGATTGTGATTGTGTGATTGTGATTGTGTGATTGTGATTGTGTGATTGTGATTGTGTGATTGTGATTGTGTGATTGTGATTGTGTGATTGTGATTGTGTGATTGTGATTGTGTGATTGTGATTGTGTGATTGTGATTGTGTGATTGTGATTGTGTGATTGTGATTGTGTGATTGTGATTGTGTGATTGTGATTGTGTGATTGTGATTGTGCCACTGTGATTGTGTGACTGTGATTGTGGGATTGTGATTGTGTGATTGTGTGATCATGATTGTGATTGCCTCATTGTGATTGTGTCACTGTGATTGTATCATTGTGATTGTGTGATTGTCATTGTGATTCTGATTGTGTGATTGTGTGATTGTGATTGTGTGATTGTGATTGTGTGATTGTGATTGTGTGAATGTGATTGTGTGATTGTGATTGTGTGATTGTGATTGTGTGATTGTGATTGTGTGATTGTTATTGTGTTATTGTGATTGTGTGATTGTGATTGTGTGACTGTGATTGTGGGATTGTGATTGTGGGATTGTGATTGTGTGATTGTGTGATCGTGACTGTGTGATCGTGTTTGTGTGATCGTGATTGTGGGTTTGTGACTATGTGATTGTGTGATCGTGATTGTGGGATTGTGATTATGGGATTGTGACTACGTGAATGAGTGATTGTGACTGTGTGATCGTGATTGTGTGATCGTGATTGTGGGATTGTGACTGTGTGATTGTGTGATTGTGTGATTGTGATTGTGTGATCGTGACTGTGTGATCGTGTTTGTGTGATCGTGATTGCGGGTTTGTGATTATGGGATTGTGACTATGTGATTGAGTGATTGTGACTATGTGATTGTGATTGTGTGATTGTGATTGTGTGATTGTGATTGTGTGATTGTGATTGTGTGATTGTGATTGTGTGATTGTGATTGTCTGATTGTGATTGTCTGATTGTGATTGTGTGATTGTGATTGTGTGATTGTGATTGTGTGATTGTGGTTGTGTGATTGTGATTGTGTGATCGTGATTGTGTGATCGTGATTGTGTGATCGTGATTGTGGGATTGTGACTGTGTGATTGTGTGATCGTGATTGTGGGATTGTGACTGTGTGATTGTGTGATCGTGATTGTGTGATCGTGATTGTGTGATCGTGATTGTGTGGCCGTGATTGTGTGATCGTGATTGTGCGATCGTGTTTGTGTGATCGTGATTGTGTGCTCGTGATTGTGTGATCCTGTTTGTGTGATCGTGATTGTGATTGAGATTGTGTGACTGTGATTGTGTGACTGTGATTGTGTGACTGTGATTGTGTGACTGTGATTGTGTGACTGTGATTGTGATTGTGTGATTGTGATTGTGTGATTGTGATTGTGTGATTGTGATTGTGTGATTGTGATTGTGTGATTGTGATTGTGTGATTGTGATTGTGTGATTGTGATTGTGTGATTGTGATTGTGTGATTGTGATTGTGTGATTGTGATTGTGTGATTGTGATTGTGTGATTGTGATTGTGTGATTGTGATTGTGTGATTGTGATTGTGTGATTGTGATTGTGTGATTGTGATTGTGTGATTGTGATTGTGTGATTGTGATTGTGTGATTGTGATTGTGTGATTGTAAGTGTGTGATTGTGATTGTGTGATTGTGATTGTGTGATGGTGATTGTGTGATTGTGATTGTGTGATCGTGATTGTGTGATTGTGATTGTGTGATCGTGATTGTGTGGTCGTGATTGTGTGATTGTGTTTGTGTGATTGTGATTGTGTGATTGCGATTGTGTGATCCTGACTGTGTGATCGTGATTGTGTGATCGTGATTGTGGGATTGTGACTGTGTGATTGTGTGATTGTGATTGTGTGATCGTGACTGTGTGATCGTGTTTTTGTGATCGTGATTGTGGGTTTGTGACTGTGTGATTGTGTGATTGTGATTGTGTGACTGTGATTGTGTGATTGTGATTCTGTGATTGTGATTGTGTGATTGTGATTGTGTGATTGTGATTGTGTGATTGTGATTGTGTGATTGTGATTGTGTGATTGTGATTGTGTGATCGTGATTGTGTGATTGTGATTGTGCCACTGTGATTGTGTGACTGTGATTCGGGGATTGTGATTGTGTGATTCTGTGATCGTGATTGTGATTGCGTCATTGTGATTATGTCACTGTGATTGTATCATTGTGATTGTGTGATTGTCATTGTGATTCTGATTGTGTGATTGTGTGATTGTGATTGTGTGATTGTGATTGTGTGATTGTGATTGTGTGATTGTGATTGTGTGATTGTGATTGTGTGAATGTGATTGTGTGATTGTGATTGTGTGATTGTGATTGTGTGATTGTGATTGTGTGATTGTGATTGTGTGATTGTGATTGTGTGACTGTGATTGTGGGATTGTGATTGTGGGATTGTGATTGTGTGATTGTGTAATCGTGACTGTGTGATCGTGTTTGTGTGATCGTGATTGTGGGTTTGTGACTATGTGATTGTGTGATCGTGATTGTGTGATTGTGATTGTGTGACTGCGATCGTGGGATTGTGACTGTGTGATCGTGATTGTGGGACTGTGATTATGGGATTGTGACTACGTGATTGAGTGATTGTGACTGTGTGATTGTGATTGTGTGATTGTGATTGTGTGATTGTGATTGTGTGATTGTGATTGTGTGACTGTGATTGTGTGACTGTGATTGAGGGATTGTGATTGTGTGATTGTGTGATCATCATTGAGTGATCGTGATTGTGTGATCGTGATTGTGCGATCGTGATTGTGTGATCGTGATTGTGTGATCGCAATTGTGGGATTGTGACTGTGTGATTGTGTGATTGTGATTGTGATTGTGACTGTGTGATTGTGTGATTGTGGTTGTGTGATTGTGATTGTGTGACTGTGATTGTGTGATTGTGATTGTGGGATTGTAATTGTGTGATTGTGTGATCGTGATTGTGTGATAGTGATTGTGTGATAGTGATTGTGTGATCGTGATTGTGTGATCGTGATTGTGTGAACGTGATTGTGTGATTGTGTTATTGTGATTGTGTGATTCTGATTGTGTGATTGTGATTGTGTGATCGTGACTGTGTGATCGTGATTGTGTGATCGTGATTGTGGGATTGTGACTGTGTGATTGTGTGATCGTGATTGTGATTGTGTTATTGTGATTGTGTGACTGTGATTGCGTGATTGTGATTGTGTGATCGTGACTGTGTGATCGTGATTGTGTGATCGTGATTGTGCGATTGTGATTGTGATTGTGTGACTGTGTGATTGTGACTGTGTGATTGTGATTGTGTGATCGTGATTGTGTGGTCGTGATTGTGTGATTGTGTGATTGTGTTTGTGTGATTGTGATTGTGTGATTGCGATTGTGTGATCCTGACTGTGTGATCCTGACTGTGTGATCGTGATTGTGTGATCGTGATTGTGGGATTGTGATTGTGTGATTGTGATTGCGTGATCGTGACTGTGTGATCGTGTTTGTGTGATCGTGATTGTGGGTTTGTGATTATGGGATTGTGACTATGTGATTGAGTGATTGTGACTGTGTGATTGTGATTGTGTGATTGTGATTGTGTGATTGTGATTGTGTGATTGTGATTGTGTGATTGTGATTGTGTGATTGTGATTGTGTGATTGTGATTGTGTGATTGTGATTGTGTGATTGTGATTGTGTGATTGTGATTGTGTGATTGTGATTGTGTGATTGTGATTGTGTGATTGTGATTGTGTGATTGTGATTGTGTGATTGTGATTGTGTGATTGTGATTGTGTGATTGTGTGATTGTGATTGTGTGATTGTGATTGTGTGATTGTGATTGTGTGATTGTGATTGTGTGATTGTGATTGTGTGATTGTGATTGTGTGATTGTGATTGTGTGATTGTGATTGTGTGATTGTGATTGTGTGATTGTGATTGTGTGATTGTGATTGTGTGATTGTGATTGTGTGATTGTGATTGTGTGATTGTGATTGTGTGATTGTGATTGTGTGATTGTGATTGTGTGATTGTGATTGTGTGATTGTGATTGTGTGATTGTGATTGTGTGATTGTGATTGTGTGATTGTGATTGTGTGATTGTGATTGTGTGATTGTGATTGTGTGATTGTGATTGTGTGATTGTGATTGTGTGATTGTGATTGTGTGATTGTGATTGTGTGATTGTGATTGTGTGATTGTGATTGTGTGATTGTGATTGTGTGATTGTGATTGTGTGATTGTGATTGTGTGATTGTGATTGTGTGATTGTGATTGTGTGATTGTGATTGTGTGATTGTGATTGTGTGATTGTGATTGTGTGATTGTGATTGTGTGATTGTGATTGTGTGATTGTGATTGTGTGATTGTGATTGTGTGATTGTGATTGTGTGATCGTGATTGTGTGATCGTGATTGTGTGATCGTGATTGTGGGATTGTGACTGTGTGATTGTGTGATCGTGATTGTGTGATCGTGATTGTGGGATTGTGACTGTGTGATTGTGTGATCGTGATTGTGTGATCGTGATTGTGTGATCGTGATTGTGTGGCCGTGATTGTGTGATCGTGATTGTGCGATCGTGTTTGTGTGATCGTGATTGTGTGCTCGTGATTGTGTGATCGTGATTGTGTGATCCTGTTTGTGTGATCGTGATTGTGATTGAGATTGTGTGACTGTGATTGTGTGACTGTGATTGTGTGACTGTGATTGTGTGATTGTGTGATTGTGATTGTGTGATCGTGACTGTGTGATCGAGATTTTGTGATCGTGATTGTGGGATTGTGACTGTGTGATTGTGTGATCGTGATTGTGATTGTGTGATTGTGATTGTGTGATTGTGATTGTGTGATTGTGATTGTGTGATTGTGATTGTGTGATTGTGATTGTGTGATTGTGATTGTGTGATTGTGATTGTGATTGTGTGATTGTGATTGTGTGATTGTGATTGTGTGATTGTGATTGTGTGATTGTGATTGTGTGATTGTGATTGTGTGATTGTGATTGTGTGATTGTGATTGTGTGATTGTGATTGTGTGATTGTGATTGTGTGATTGTGATTGTGTGATTGTGATTGTGTGACTGTGATTGTGGGATTGTGATTGTGGGATTGTGATTGTGTGATTGTGTGATCGTGACTGTGTGATCGTGTTTGTGTGATCGTGATTGTGGGTTTGTGACTGTGTGATTGTGTGATTGTGATTGTGTGATTGTGATTGTGTGATTGTGATTGTGTGATTGTGATTGTGTGATTGTGATTGTGTGATTGTGATTGTGTGATTGTGATTGTGTGATTGTGATTGTGTGATTGTGATTGTGTGATTGTGATTGTGTGATTGTGATTGTGTGATTGTGATTGTGTGATTGTGATTGTGTGATTGTGATTGTGTGACTGTGATTGTGTGACTGTGATTGTGTGACTGTGATTGTGTGACTGTGATTGTGTGATTGTGTGATTGTGATTGTGTGATCGTGACTGTGTGATCGAGATTTTGTGATCGTGATTGTGGGATTGTGACTGTGTGATTGTGTGATCGTGATTGTGATTGTGTGATTGTGATTGTGTGATTGTGATTGTGTGATTGTGATTGTGTGATTGTGATTGTGTGATTGTGATTGTGTGATTGTGATTGTGTGATTGTGATTGTGTGATTGTGATTGTGTGATTGTGATTGTGTGATTGTGATTGTGTGATTGTGATTGTGTGATTGTGATTGTGTGATTGTGATTGTGTGATTGTGATTGTGTGATCGTGATTGTGTGATCGTGATTGTGTGATCGTGATTGTGGGATTGTGACTGTGTGATTGTGTGATCGTGATTGTGTGATCGTGATTGTGGGATTGTGACTGTGTGATTGTGTGATCGTGATTGTGTGATCGTGATTGTGTGATCGTGATTGTGTGGCCGTGATTGTGTGATCGTGATTGTGCGATCGTGTTTGTGTGATCGTGATTGTGTGCTCGTGATTGTGTTATCGTGATTGTGTGATTGTGTGATTGTGATTGTGTGATTGTGATTGTGTGATTGTGATTGTGTGATTGTGATTGTGTGATTGTGATTGTGTGATTGTGATTGTGTGATTGTGATTGTGTGATTGTAATTGTGTGATTGTGATTGTGTGATTGTGATTGTGTGATTGTGATTGTGTGATTGTGATTGTGTGATCGTGATTGTGTGATTGTGATTGTGTGATCGTGATTGTGTGGTCGTGATTGTGTGATTGTGTTTGTGTGATTGTGATTGTGTGATTGCGATTGTGTGATCCTGACTGTGTGATCGTGATTGTGTGATCGTGATTGTGGGATTGTGACTGTGTGATTGTGTGATTGTGATTGTGTGATCGTGACTGTGTGATCGTGTTTTTGTGATCGTGATTGTGGGTTTGTGACTGTGTGATTGTGTGATTGTGATTGTGTGATTGTGATTGTGTGATTGTGATTGTGTTATTGTGATTGTGTGATTGTGATTGTGTGATTGTGATTGTGTGATTGTGATTGTGTGATTGTGATTGTGTGATTGTGATTGTGTGATTGTGATTGTGTGATTGTGATTGTGTGATTGTGATTGTGTGATTGTGATTGTGTGATTGTGATTGTGTGATTGTGATTGTGTGATTGTGATTGTGTGATTGTGATTGTGTGATTGTGATTGTGCCACTGTGATTGTGTGACTGTGATTGTGGGATTGTGATTGTGTGATTGTGTGATCGTGATTGTGATTGCGTCATTGTGATTGTGTCACTGTGATTGTATCATTGTGATTGTGTGATTGTCATTGTGATTCTCATTGTGTGATTGTGTGATTGTGATTGTGTGATTGTGATTGTGTGAATGTGATTGTGTGATTGTGATTGTGTGATTGTGATTGTGTGATTGTGATTGTGTTATTGTGATTGTGTGATTGTGATTGTGTGACTGTGATTGTGGGATTGTGATTGTGGGATTGTGATTGTGTGATTGTGTGATCGTGACTGTGTGATCGTGTTTGTGTGATCGTGATTGTGGGTTTGTG
The DNA here is from genome assembly GCF_050947335.1 of Megachile rotundata. Lineage (NCBI taxonomy): Eukaryota > Metazoa > Arthropoda > Insecta > Hymenoptera > Megachilidae > Megachile > Megachile rotundata. The sequence goes on along the minus strand of NW_027473334.1, from coordinate 97,875 downwards.
ACTATGTGATTGTGTAATCGTGATTGTGTGATTGTGATTGTGTGACTGCGATCGTGGGATTGTGACTGTGTGATCGTGATTGTGGGATTGTGATTATGGGATTGTGACTACGTGATTGAGTGATTGTGACTGTGTGATCGTGATTGTGTGATCGTGATTGTGGGATTGTGACTGTGTGATTGTGTGATTGTGTGATTGTGATTGTGTGATCGTGACTGTGTGATCGTGTTTGTGTGATCGTGATTGTGGGTTTGTGATTATGGGATTGTGACTATGTGATTGAGTGATTGTGACTGTGTGATTGTGATTGTGTGATTGTGATTGTGTGATTGTGATTGTGTGATTGTGATTGTGTGATTGTGATTGTGTGATTGTGATTGTGTGATTGTGATTGTGTGATTGTGATTGTGTGATTGTGATTGTGTGATTGTGATTGTGTGATTGTGATTGTGTGATCGTGATTGTGTGATCGTGATTGTGTGATCGTGATTGTGGGTTTGTGACTGTGTGATTGTGTGATTGTGATTGTGTGACTGTGATTGTGTGATTGTGATTCTGTGATTGTGATTGTGTGATTGTGATTGTGTGATTGTGATTGTGTGATTGTGATTGTGTGATTGTGATTGTGTGATTGTGATTGTGCCACTGTGATTGTGTGACTGTGATTCGGGGATTGTGATTGTGTGATTGTGTGATCGTGATTGTGATTGCGTCATTGTGATTATGTCACTGTGATTGTATCATTGTGATTGTGTGATTGTCATTGTGATTCTGATTGTGTGATTGTGTGATTGTGATTGTGTGATTGTGATTGTGTGATTGTGATTGTGTGATTGTGATTGTGTGATTGTGATTGTGTGATTGTGATTGTGTGAATGTGATTGTGTGATTGTGATTGTGTGATTGTGATTGTGTGATTGTGATTGTGTGATTGTGATTGTGTGATTGTGATTGTGTGACTGTGATTGTGGGATTGTGATTGTGGGATTGTGATTGTGTGATTGTGTAATCGTGACTGTGTGATCGTGTTTGTGTGATCGTGATTGTGGGTTTGTGACTATGTGATTGTGTGATCGTGATTGTGTGATTGTGATTGTGTGACTGCGATCGTGGGATTGTGACTGTGTGATCGTGATTGTGGGACTGTGATTATGGGATTGTGACTACGTGATTGAGTGATTGTGACTGTGTGATTGTGATTGTGTGATTGTGATTGTGTGATTGTGATTGTGTGATTGTGATTGTGTGACTGTGATTGTGTGACTGTGATTGAGGGATTGTGATTGTGTGATTGTGTGATCATCATTGAGTGATCGTGATTGTGTGATCGTGATTGTGCGATCGTGATTGTGTGATCGTGATTGTGTGATCGCAATTGCGGGATTGTGACTGTGTGATTGTGTGATTGTGATTGTGATTGTGACTGTGTGATTGTGTGATTGTGGTTGTGTGATTGTGATTGTGTGACTGTGATTGTGTGATTGTGATTGTGGGATTGTAATTGTGTGATTGTGTGATCGTGATTGTGTGATAGTGATTGTGTGATAGTGATTGTGTGATCGTGATTGTGTGATCGTGATTGTGTGAACGTGATTGTGTGATTGTGTTATTGTGATTGTGTGATTCTGATTGTGTGATTGTGATTGTGTGATCGTGACTGTGTGATCGTGATTGTGTGATCGTGATTGTGGGATTGTGACTGTGTGATTGTGTGATCGTGATTGTGATTGTGTTATTGTGATTGTGTGACTGTGATTGCGTGATTGTGATTGTGTGATCGTGACTGTGTGATCGTGATTGTGTGATCGTGATTGTGCGATTGTGATTGTGATTGTGTGACTGTGTGATTGTGACTGTGTGATTGTGATTGTGTGATTGTGATTGTGTGATTGTAATTGTGTGATTGTGATTGTGTGATTGTGATTGTGTGATTGTGATTGTGTGATTGTGATTGTGTGATCGTGATTGTGTGATTGTGATTGTGATTGTGTGATCGTGATTGTGTGGTCGTGATTGTGTGATTGTGTTTGTGTGATTGTGATTGTGTGATTGCGATTGTGTGATCCTGACTGTGTGATCATGATTGTGTGATCGTGATTGTTGGATTGTGACTGTGTGATTGTGTGATTGTGATTGTGTGATCGTGACTGTGTGATCGTGTTTTTGTGATCGTGATTGTGGGTTTGTGACTGTGTGATTGTGTGATTGTGATTGTGTGATTGTGATTGTGTGATTGTGATTGTGTTATTGTGATTGTGTGATTGTGATTGTGTGATTGTGATTGTGTGATTGTGATTGTGTGATTGTGATTGTGTGATTGTGATTGTGTGATTGTGATTGTGTGATTGTGATTGTGTGATTGTGATTGTGTGATTGTGATTGTGTGATTGTGATTGTGTGATTGTGATTGTGCCACTGTGATTGTGTGACTGTGATTGTGGGATTGTGATTGTGTGATTGTGTGATCGTGATTGTGATTGCGTCATTGTGATTGTGTCACTGTGATTGTATCATTGTGATTGTGTGATTGTCATTGTGATTCTGATTGTGTGATTGTGTGATTGTGATTGTGTGATTGTGATTGTGTGATTGTGATTGTGTGAATGTGATTGTGTGATTGTGATTGTGTGATTGTGATTGTGTGATTGTGATTGTGTGATTGTGATTGTGTTATTGTAATTGTGTGATTGTGATTGTGTGACTGTGATTGTGGGATTGTGATTGTGGGATTGTGATTGTGTGATTGTGTGATCGTGACTGTGTGATCGTGTTTGTGTGATCGTGATTGTGGGTTTGTGACTATGTGATTGTGTGATCGTGATTGTGTGATTGTGATTGTGTGACTGCGATCGTGGGATTGTGACTGTGTGATCGTGATTGTGGGATTGTGATTATGGGATTGTGACTACGTGATTGAGTGATTGTGACTGTGTGATCGTGATTGTGTGATCGTGATTGTGGGATTGTGACTGTGTGATTGTGTGATTGTGTGATTGTGATTGTGTGATCGTGACTGTGTGATCGTGTTTGTGTGATCGTGATTGTGGGTTTGTGATTATGGGATTGTGACTATGTGATTGAGTGATTGTGACTGTGTGATTGTGATTGTGTGATTGTGATTGTGTGATTCTGATTGTGTGATTGTGATTGTGTGATTGTGATTGTGTGATTGTGATTGTGTGATTGTGATTGTGTGATTGTGATTGTGTGATTGTGATTGTGTGATTGTGATTGTGTGATTGTGATTGTGTGATTGTGATTGTGCGATCGTGATTGTGTGATCGTGATTGTGTGATCGTGATTGTGGGATTGTGACTGTGTGATTGTGTGATCGTGATTGTGTGATCGTGATTGTGTGATCGTGATTGTGGGATTGTGACTGTGTGATTGTGTGATCGTGATTGTGTGATCGTGATTGTGTGATCGTGATTGTGTGGCCGTGATTGTGTGATCGTGATTGTGCGATCGTGTTTGTGTGATCGTGATTGTGTGCTCGTGATTGTGTGATCCTGTTTGTGTGATCGTGATTGTGATTGAGATTGTGTGACTGTGATTGTGTGACTGTGATTGTGTGACTGTGATTGTGTGACTGTGATTGTGATTGTGTGATTGTGATTGTGTGATTGTGATTGTGTGATTGTGATTGTGTGATTGTGATTGTGTGATTGTGATTGTGTGATTGTGATTGTGTGATTGTGATTGTGTGATTGTGATTGTGTGATTGTGATTGTGCCACTGTGATTGTGTGACTGTGATTGTGGGATTGTGATTGTGTGATTGTGTGATCGTGATTGTGATTGCGTCATTGTGATTGTGTCACTGTGATTGTATCATTGTGATTGTGTGATTGTCATTGTGATTCTGATTGTGTGATTGTGTGATTGTGATTGTGTGATTGTGATTGTGTGATTGTGATTGTGTGATTGTGATTGTGTGAATGTGATTGTGTGATTGTGATTGTGTGATTGTGATTGTGTGATTGTGATTGTGTGATTGTGATTGTGTTATTGTGATTGTGTGATTGTGATTGTGTGACTGTGATTGTGGGATTGTGATTGTGGGATTGTGATTGTGTGATTGTGTGATCGTGACTGTGTGATCGTGTTTGTGTGATCGTGATTGTGGGTTTGTGACTATGTGATTGTGTGATCGTGATTGTGTGATCGTGATTGTGTGATTGTGATTGTGTGACTGCGATCGTGGGATTGTGACTGTGTGATCGTGATTGTGGGATTGTGATTATGGGATTGTGACTACGTGATTGAGTGATTGTGACTGTGTGATCGTGATTGTGTGATCGTGATTGTGGGATTGTGACTGTGTGATTGTGTGATTGTGTGATTGTGATTGTGTGATCGTGACTGTGTGATCGTGTTTGTGTGATCGTGATTGTGGGTTTGTGATTATGGGATTGTGACTATGTGATTGAGTGATTGTGACTGTGTGATTGTGATTGTGTGATTGTGATTGTGTGATTGTGATTGTGTGATTGTGATTGTGTGATTGTGATTGTGTGATTGTGATTGTGTGATTGTGATTGTGTGATTGTGATTGTGTGATTGTGATTGTGTGATTGTGATTGTGTGATTGTGATTGTGTGATTGTGATTGTGCGATCGTGATTGTGTGATCGTGATTGTGTGATCGTGATTGTGGGATTGTGACTGTGTGATTGTGTGATCGTGATTGTGTGATCGTGATTGTGTGATCGTGATTGTGGGATTGTGACTGTGTGATTGTGTGATCGTGATTGTGTGATCGTGATTGTGTGATCGTGATTGTGTGGCCGTGATTGTGTGATCGTGATTGTGCGATCGTGTTTGTGTGATCGTGATTGTGTGCTCGTGATTGTGTGATCCTGTTTGTGTGATCGTGATTGTGATTGAGATTGTGTGACTGTGATTGTGATTGTGTGATTGTGATTGTGTGATTGTGATTGTGTGATTGTGATTGTGTGATTGTGATTGTGTGATTGTGATTGTGTGATTGTGATTGTGTGATTGTGATTGTGTGATTGTGATTGTGTGATTGTGATTGTGTGATTGTGATTGTGTGATTGTGATTGTGTGATTGTGATTGTGTGATTGTGATTGTGTGATTGTGATTGTGTGATTGTGATTGTGTGATTGTGATTGTGTGATTGTGATTGTGTGATTGTGATTGTGTGATTGTGATTGTGTGATTGTGATTGTGTGATTGTGATTGTGTGATTGTGATTGTGTGATTGTGATTGTGTGATTGTGATTGTGTGATTGTGATTGTGTGATTGTGATTGTGTGATTGTGATTGTGTGATTGTGATTGTGTGATTGTGATTGTGTGATTGTGATTGTGTGATTGTGATTGTGTGATTGTGATTGTGTGATTGTGATTGTGTGATTGTGATTGTGTGATTGTGATTGTGTGATTGTGATTGTGTGATTGTGATTGTGTGATTGTGATTGTGTGATTGTGATTGTGTGATTGTGATTGTGTGATTGTGATTGTGTGATTGTGATTGTGTGATTGTGATTGTGTGATTGTGATTGTGTGATTGTGATTGTGTGATTGTGATTGTGTGATTGTGATTGTGTGATTGTGATTGTGTGATTGTGATTGTGTGATTGTGATTGTGTGATTGTGATTGTGTGATTGTGATTGTGTGATTGTGATTGTGTGATTGTGATTGTGTGATTGTGATTGTGTGATTGTGATTGTGTGATTGTGATTGTGTGATTGTGATTGTGTGATTGTGATTGTGTGATTGTGATTGTGTGATTGTGATTGTGTGATTGTGATTGTGTGATTGTGATTGTGTGATTGTGATTGTGTGATTGTGATTGTGTGATTGTGATTGTGTGATTGTGATTGTGTGATTGTGATTGTGTGATTGTGATTGTGTGATTGTGATTGTGTGATTGTGATTGTGTGATTGTGATTGTGTGATTGTGATTGTGTGATTGTGATTGTGTGATTGTGATTGTGTGATTGTGATTGTGTGATTGTGATTGTGTGATTGTGATTGTGTGATTGTGATTGTGTGATTGTGATTGTGTGATTGTGATTGTGTGATTGTGATTGTGTGATTGTGATTGTGTGATTGTGATTGTGTGATTGTGATTGTGTGATTGTGATTGTGTGATTGTGATTGTGTGATTGTGATTGTGTGATTGTGATTGTGTGATTGTGATTGTGTGATTGTGATTGTGTGATTGTGATTGTGTGATTGTGATTGTGTGATTGTGATTGTGTGATTGTGATTGTGTGATTGTGATTGTGTGATTGTGATTGTGTGATTGTGATTGTGTGATTGTGATTGTGTGATTGTGATTGTGTGATTGTGATTGTGTGATTGTGATTGTGTGATTGTGATTGTGTGATTGTGATTGTGTGATTGTGATTGTGTGATTGTGATTGTGTGATTGTGATTGTGTGATTGTGATTGTGTGATTGTGATTGTGTGATTGTGATTGTGTGATTGTGATTGTGTGATTGTGATTGTGTGATTGTGATTGTGTGATTGTGATTGTGTGATTGTGATTGTGTGATTGTGATTGTGTGATTGTGATTGTGTGATTGTGATTGTGTGATTGTGATTGTGTGATTGTGATTGTGTGATTGTGATTGTGTGATTGTGATTGTGTGATTGTGATTGTGTGATTGTGATTGTGTGATTGTGATTGTGTGATTGTGATTGTGTGATTGTGATTGTGTGATTGTGATTGTGTGATTGTGATTGTGTGATTGTGATTGTGTGATTGTGATTGTGTGATTGTGATTGTGTGATTGTGATTGTGTGATTGTGATTGTGTGATTGTGATTGTGTGATTGTGATTGTGTGATTGTGATTGTGTGATTGTGATTGTGTGATTGTGATTGTGTGATTGTGATTGTGTGATTGTGATTGTGTGATTGTGATTGTGTGATTGTGATTGTGTGATTGTGATTGTGTGATTGTGATTGTGTGAATGTGATTGTGTGATTGTGATTGTGTGATTGTGATTGTGTGATTGTGATTGTGTGATTGTGATTGTGTTATTGTGATTGTGTGATTGTGATTGTGTGACTGTGATTGTGGGATTGTGATTGTGGGATTGTGATTGTGTGATTGTGTGATCGTGACTGTGTGATCGTGATTGTGGGTTTGTGACTATGTGATTGTGTGATCGTGATTGTGTGATTGTGATTGTGTGACTGCGATCGTGGGATTGTGACTGTGTGATCGTGATTGTGGGATTGTGATTATGGGATTGTGACTACGTGATTGAGTGATTGTGACTGTGTGATCGTGATTGTGTGATCGTGATTGTGGGATTGTGACTGTGTGATTGTGATTGTGTGATTGTGATTGTGTGACTGTGATTGTGGGATTGTGATTGTGGGATTGTGATTGTGTGATTGTGTGATCGTGACTGTGTGATCGTGTTTGTGTGATCGTGATTGTGGGTTTGTGACTGTGTGATTGTGTGATTGTGATTGTGTGATTGTGATTGTGTGATTGTGATTGTGTGATTGTGATTGTGTGATTGTGATTGTGTGATTGTGATTGTGTGATTGTGATTGTGTGATTGTGATTGTGTGATTGTGATTGTGTGATTGTGATTGTGTGATTGTGATTGTGTGATTGTGATTGTGCGATCGTGATTGTGTGATCGTGATTGTGTGATCGTGATTGTGGGATTGTGACTGTGTGATTGTGTGATCGTGATTGTGTGATCGTGATTGTGTGATCGTGATTGTGGGATTGTGACTGTGTGATTGTGTGATCGTGATTGTGTGATCGTGATTGTGTGATCGTGATTGTGTGGCCGTGATTGTGTGATCGTGATTGTGCGATCGTGTTTGTGTGATCGTGATTGTGTGCTCGTGATTGTGTGATCCTGTTTGTGTGATCGTGATTGTGATTGAGATTGTGTGACTGTGATTGTGTGACTGTGATTGTGTGACTGTGATTGTGTGACTGTGATTGTGATTGTGTGATTGTGATTGTGTGATTGTGATTGTGTGATTGTGATTGTGTGATTGTGATTGTGTGATTGTGATTGTGTGATTGTGATTGTGTGATTGTGATTGTGTGATTGTGATTGTGTGATTGTGATTGTGTGATTGTGATTGTGTGATTGTGATTGTGTGATTGTGATTGTGTGATTGTGATTGTGCGATCGTGATTGTGTGATCGTGATTGTGTGATCGTGATTGTGGGATTGTGACTGTGTGATTGTGTGATCGTGATTGTGTGATCGTGATTGTGGGATTGTGACTGTGTGATTGTGTGATCGTGATTGTGTGATCGTGATTGTGTGATCGTGATTGTGTGGCCGTGATTGTGTGATCGTGATTGTGCGATCGTGTTTGTGTGATCGTGATTGTGTGCTCGTGATTGTGTGATCCTGTTTGTGTGATCGTGATTGTGATTGAGATTGTGTGACTGTGATTGTGTGACTGTGATTGTGATTGTGTGATTGTGATTGTGTGATTGTGATTGTGTGATTGTGATTGTGTGATTGTGATTGTGTGATTGTGATTGTGTGATTGTAATTGTGTGATTGTGATTGTGTGATTGTGATTGTGTGATTGTGATTGTGTGATTGTGATTGTGTGATCGTGATTGTGTGATTGTGATTGTGTGATCGTGATTGTGTGGTCGTGATTGTGTGATTGTGTTTGTGTGATTGTGATTGTGTGATTGCGATTGTGTGATCCTGACTGTGTGATCGTGATTGTGTGATTGTGATTGTGTGATTGTGATTGTGTGATTGTGATTGTGTGATTGTGATTGTGTGACTGTGATTGTGGGATTGTGATTGTGGGATTGTGATTGTGTGATTGTGTAATCGTGACTGTGTGATCGTGTTTGTGTGATCGTGATTGTGGGTTTGTGACTATGTGATTGTGTGATCGTGATTGTGTGATTGTGATTGTGTGACTGCGATCGTGGGATTGTGACTGTGTGATCGTGATTGTGGGACTGTGATTATGGGATTGTGACTACGTGATTGAGTGATTGTGACTGTGTGATTGTGATTGTGTGATTGTGATTGTGTGATAGTGATTGTGTGATTGTGATTGTGTGACTGTGATTGTGTGACTGTGATTGAGGGATTGTGATTGTGTGATTGTGTGATCATCATTGAGTGATCGTGATTGTGTGATCGTGATTGTGCGATCGTGATTGTGTGATCGTGATTGTGTGATCGCAATTGTGGGATTGTGACTGTGTGATTGTGTGATTGTGATTGTGATTGTGACTGTGTGATTGTGTGATTGTGGTTGTGTGATTGTGATTGTGTGACTGTGATTGTGTGATTGTGATTGTGGGATTGTAATTGTGTGATTGTGTGATCGTGATTGTGTGATAGTGATTGTGTGATAGTGATTGTGTGATCGTGATTGTGTGATCGTGATTGTGTGAACGTGATTGTGTGATTGTGTTATTGTGATTGTGTGATTCTGATTGTGTGATTGTGATTGTGTGATCGTGACTGTGTGATCGTGATTGTGTGATCGTGATTGTGGGATTGTGACTGTGTGATTGTGTGATCGTGATTGTGATTGTGTTATTGTGATTGTGTGACTGTGATTGCGTGATTGTGATTGTGTGATCGTGACTGTGTGATCGTGATTGTGTGATCGTGATTGTGCGATTGTGATTGTGATTGTGTGACTGTGTGATTGTGACTGTGTGATTGTGATTGTGTGATCGTGATTGTGTGGTCGTGATTGTGTGATTGTGTGATTGTGTTTGTGTGATTGTGATTGTGTGATTGCGATTGTGTGATCCTGACTGTGTGATCCTGACTGTGTGATCGTGATTGTGTGATCGTGATTGTGGGATTGTGATTGTGTGATTGTGATTGCGTGATCGTGACTGTGTGATCGTGTTTGTGTGATCGTGATTGTGGGTTTGTGATTATGGGATTGTGACTATGTGATTGAGTGATTGTGATTGTGGGATTGTGATTGTGTGATTGTGTGATCGTGATTGTGATTGCGTCATTGTGATTGTGTCACTGTGATTGTATCATTGTGATTGTGTGATTGTCATTGTGATTCTGATTGTGTGATTGTGTGATTGTGATTGTGTGATTGTGATTGTGTGATTGTGATTGTGTGAATGTGATTGTGTGATTGTGATTGTGTGATTGTGATTGTGTGATTGTGATTGTGTGATTGTGATTGTGTTATTGTGATTGTGTGATTGTGATTGTGTGATTGTGATTGTGTGATTGTGATTGTGCCACTGTGATTGTGTGACTGTGATTGTGGGATTGTGATTGTGTGATTGTGTGATCGTGATTGTGATTGCGTCATTGTGATTGTGTCACTGTGATTGTATCATTGTGATTGTGTGATTGTCATTGTGATTCTGATTGTGTGATTGTGTGATTGTGATTGTGTGATTGTGATTGTGTGATTGTGATTGTGTGAATGTGATTGTGTGATTGTGATTGTGTGATTGTGATTGTGTGATTGTGATTGTGTGATTGTGATTGTGTTATTGTGATTGTGTGATTGTGATTGTGTGACTGTGATTGTGGGATTGTGATTGTGGGATTGTGATTGTGTGATTGTGTGATCGTGACTGTGTGATCGTGTTTGTGTGATCGTGATTGTGGGTTTGTGACTATGTGATTGTGTGATCGTGATTGTGTGATTGTGATTGTGTGACTGCGATCGTGGGATTGTGACTGTGTGATCGTGATTGTGGGATTGTGATTATGGGATTGTGACTACGTGATTGAGTGATTGTGACTGTGTGATCGTGATTGTGTGATCGTGATTGTGGGATTGTGACTGTGTGATTGTGTGATTGTGTGATTGTGATTGTGTGATCGTGACTGTGTGATCGTGTTTGTGTGATCGTGATTGTGGGTTTGTGATTATGGGATTGTGACTATGTGATTGAGTGATTGTGACTGTGTGATTGTGATTGTGTGATTGTGATTGTGTGATTGTGATTGTGTGATTGTGATTGTGTGATTGTGATTGTGTGATTGTGATTGTGTGATTGTGATTGTGTGATTGTGATTGTGTGATTGTGATTGTGTGATTGTGATTGTGTGATTGTGATTGTGTGATTGTGATTGTGTGATTGTGATTGTGTGATTGTGATTGTGTGATTGTGATTGTGCGATCGTGATTGTGTGATCGTGATTGTGTGATCGTGATTGTGGGATTGTGACTGTGTGATTGTGTGATCGTGATTGTGTGATCGTGATTGTGTGATCGTGATTGTGGGATTGTGACTGTGTGATTGTGTGATCGTGATTGTGTGATCGTGATTGTGTGATCGTGATTGTGTGGCCGTGATTGTGTGATCGTGATTGTGCGATCGTGTTTGTGTGATCGTGATTGTGTGCTCGTGATTGTGTGATCCTGTTTGTGTGATCGTGATTGTGATTGAGATTGTGTGACTGTGATTGTGTGACTGTGATTGTGATTGTGTGATTGTGATTGTGTGATTGTGATTGTGTGATTGTGATTGTGTGATTGTGATTGTGTGATTGTGATTGTGTGATTGTAATTGTGTGATTGTGATTGTGTGATTGTGATTGTGTGATTGTGATTGTGTGATTGTGATTGTGTGATCGTGATTGTGTGATTGTGATTGTGTGATCGTGATTGTGTGGTCGTGATTGTGTGATTGTGTTTGTGTGATTGTGATTGTGTGATTGCGATTGTGTGATCCTGACTGTGTGATCGTGATTGTGTGATTGTGATTGTGTGATTGTGATTGTGTGATTGTGATTGTGTGATTGTGATTGTGTGACTGTGATTGTGGGATTGTGATTGTGGGATTGTGATTGTGTGATTGTGTAATCGTGACTGTGTGATCGTGTTTGTGTGATCGTGATTGTGGGTTTGTGACTATGTGATTGTGTGATCGTGATTGTGTGATTGTGATTGTGTGACTGCGATCGTGGGATTGTGACTGTGTGATCGTGATTGTGGGACTGTGATTATGGGATTGTGACTACGTGATTGAGTGATTGTGACTGTGTGATTGTGATTGTGTGATTGTGATTGTGTGATAGTGATTGTGTGATTGTGATTGTGTGACTGTGATTGTGTGACTGTGATTGAGGGATTGTGATTGTGTGATTGTGTGATCATCATTGAGTGATCGTGATTGTGTGATCGTGATTGTGCGATCGTGATTGTGTGATCGTGATTGTGTGATCGCAATTGTGGGATTGTGACTGTGTGATTGTGTGATTGTGATTGTGATTGTGACTGTGTGATTGTGTGATTGTGGTTGTGTGATTGTGATTGTGTGACTGTGATTGTGTGATTGTGATTGTGGGATTGTAATTGTGTGATTGTGTGATCGTGATTGTGTGATAGTGATTGTGTGATAGTGATTGTGTGATCGTGATTGTGTGATCGTGATTGTGTGAACGTGATTGTGTGATTGTGTTATTGTGATTGTGTGATTCTGATTGTGTGATTGTGATTGTGTGATCGTGACTGTGTGATCGTGATTGTGTGATCGTGATTGTGGGATTGTGACTGTGTGATTGTGTGATCGTGATTGTGATTGTGTTATTGTGATTGTGTGACTGTGATTGCGTGATTGTGATTGTGTGATCGTGACTGTGTGATCGTGATTGTGTGATCGTGATTGTGCGATTGTGATTGTGATTGTGTGACTGTGTGATTGTGACTGTGTGATTGTGATTGTGTGATCGTGATTGTGTGGTCGTGATTGTGTGATTGTGTGATTGTGTTTGTGTGATTGTGATTGTGTGATTGCGATTGTGTGATCCTGACTGTGTGATCCTGACTGTGTGATCGTGATTGTGTGATCGTGATTGTGGGATTGTGATTGTGTGATTGTGATTGCGTGATCGTGACTGTGTGATCGTGTTTGTGTGATCGTGATTGTGGGTTTGTGATTATGGGATTGTGACTATGTGATTGAGTGATTGTGACTGTGTGATTGTGATTGTGTGATTGTGATTGTGTGATTGTGATTGTGTGATTGTGATTGTGTGATTGTGATTGTGTGATTGTGATTGTGTGATTGTGATTGTGTGACTGTGATTGTGTGATTGTGATTGTGTGTTTGTGATTGTGTGATTGTGATTGTGTGATTGTGATTGTGTGATTGTGATTGTGTGATTGTGATTGTGTGATTGTGATTGTGTGATTGTGATTGTGTGATTGTGATTGCGTGATTGTGATTGTGTGATTGTGATTGTGTGATTGTGATTGTGTGATTGTGATTGTGTGATTGTGATTGTGTGATTGTGATTGTGTGATTGTGATTGTGTGATTGTGATTGTGTGATCGTGATTGTGTGATTGTGATTGTGTGACTGCGATCGTGGGATTGTGACTGTGTGATCGTGATTGTGGGACTGTGATTATGGGATTGTGACTACGTGATTGAGTGATTGTGACTGTGTGATTGTGATTGTGTGATTGTGATTGTGTGATAGTGATTGTGTGATTGTGATTGTGTGACTGTGATTGTGTGACTGTGATTGAGGGATTGTGATTGTGTGATTGTGTGATCATCATTGAGTGATCGTGATTGTGTGATCGTGATTGTGCGATCGTGATTGTGTGATCGTGATTGTGTGATCGCAATTGTGGGATTGTGACTGTGTGATTGTGTGATTGTGATTGTGATTGTGACTGTGTGATTGTGTGATTGTGGTTGTGTGATTGTGATTGTGTGACTGTGATTGTGTGATTGTGATTGTGGGATTGTAATTGTGTGATTGTGTGATCGTGATTGTGTGATAGTGATTGTGTGATAGTGATTGTGTGATCGTGATTGTGTGATCGTGATTGTGTGAACGTGATTGTGTGATTGTGTTATTGTGATTGTGTGATTCTGATTGTGTGATTGTGATTGTGTGATCGTGACTGTGTGATCGTGATTGTGTGATCGTGATTGTGGGATTGTGACTGTGTGATTGTGTGATCGTGATTGTGATTGTGTTATTGTGATTGTGTGACTGTGATTGCGTGATTGTGATTGTGTGATCGTGACTGTGTGATCGTGATTGTGTGATCGTGATTGTGCGATTGTGATTGTGATTGTGTGACTGTGTGATTGTGACTGTGTGATTGTGATTGTGTGATCGTGATTGTGTGGTCGTGATTGTGTGATTGTGTGATTGTGTTTGTGTGATTGTGATTGTGTGATTGCGATTGTGTGATCCTGACTGTGTGATCCTGACTGTGTGATCGTGATTGTGTGATCGTGATTGTGGGATTGTGATTGTGTGATTGTGATTGCGTGATCGTGACTGTGTGATCGTGTTTGTGTGATCGTGATTGTGGGTTTGTGATTATGGGATTGTGACTATGTGATTGAGTGATTGTGACTGTGTGATTGTGATTGTGTGATTGTGATTGTGTGATTGTGATTGTGTGATTGTGATTGTGTGATTGTGATTGTGTGATTGTGATTGTGTGATTGTGATTGTGTGACTGTGATTGTGTGATTGTGATTGTGTGTTTGTGATTGTGTGATTGTGATTGTGTGATTGTGATTGTGTGATTGTGATTGTGTGATTGTGATTGTGTGATTGTGATTGTGTGATTGTGATTGTGTGATTGTGATTGCGTGATTGTGATTGTGTGATTGTGATTGTGTGATTGTGATTGTGTGATTGTGATTGTGTGATTGTGATTGTGTGATTGTGATTGTGTGATTGTGATTGTGTGATTGTGATTGTGTGATCGTGATTGTGTGATTGTGATTGTGTGACTGCGATCGTGGGATTGTGACTGTGTGATCGTGATTGTGGGACTGTGATTATGGGATTGTGACTACGTGATTGAGTGATTGTGACTGTGTGATTGTGATTGTGTGATTGTGATTGTGTGATAGTGATTGTGTGATTGTGATTGTGTGACTGTGATTGTGTGACTGTGATTGAGGGATTGTGATTGTGTGATTGTGTGATCATCATTGAGTGATCGTGATTGTGTGATCGTGATTGTGCGATCGTGATTGTGTGATCGTGATTGTGTGATCGCAATTGTGGGATTGTGACTGTGTGATTGTGTGATTGTGATTGTGATTGTGACTGTGTGATTGTGTGATTGTGGTTGTGTGATTGTGATTGTGTGACTGTGATTGTGTGATTGTGATTGTGGGATTGTAATTGTGTGATTGTGTGATCGTGATTGTGTGATAGTGATTGTGTGATAGTGATTGTGTGATCGTGATTGTGTGATCGTGATTGTGTGAACGTGATTGTGTGATTGTGTTATTGTGATTGTGTGATTCTGATTGTGTGATTGTGATTGTGTGATCGTGACTGTGTGATCGTGATTGTGTGATCGTGATTGTGGGATTGTGACTGTGTGATTGTGTGATCGTGATTGTGATTGTGTTATTGTGATTGTGTGACTGTGATTGCGTGATTGTGATTGTGTGATCGTGACTGTGTGATCGTGATTGTGTGATCGTGATTGTGCGATTGTGATTGTGATTGTGTGACTGTGTGATTGTGACTGTGTGATTGTGATTGTGTGATCGTGATTGTGTGGTCGTGATTGTGTGATTGTGTGATTGTGTTTGTGTGATTGTGATTGTGTGATTGCGATTGTGTGATCCTGACTGTGTGATCCTGACTGTGTGATCGTGATTGTGTGATCGTGATTGTGGGATTGTGATTGTGTGATTGTGATTGCGTGATCGTGACTGTGTGATCGTGTTTGTGTGATCGTGATTGTGGGTTTGTGATTATGGGATTGTGACTATGTGATTGAGTGATTGTGACTGTGTGATTGTGATTGTGTGATTGTGATTGTGTGATTGTGATTGTGTGATTGTGATTGTGTGATTGTGATTGTGTGATTGTGATTGTGTGATTGTGATTGTGTGATTGTGATTGTGTGATTGTGATTGTGTGATTGTGATTGTGTGATTGTGATTGTGTGATTGTGATTGTGTGACTGTGATTGTGTGATTGTGATTGTGTGATTGTGATTGTGATTGTGTGATTGTGATTGTGTGATTGTGATTGTGTGATCGTGACTGTGTGATCGAGATTTTGTAATCGTGATTGTGGGATTGTGACTGTGTGATTGTGTGATCGTGATTGTGATTGTGTGATTGTGATTGTGTGATTGTGATTGTGTGATTGTGATTGTGTGATTGTGATTGTGTGATTGTGATTGTGTGATTGTGATTGTGTGATTGTGATTGTGTGATTGTGATTGTGTGATTGTGATTGTGTGATTGTGATTGTGTGATTGTGATTGTGTGATTGTGATTGTGTGATTGTGATTGTGTGATTGTGATTGTGTGATTGTGATTGTGTGATTGTGATTGTGTGATTGTGATTGTGTGATTGTGATTGTGTGATTGTGATTGTGTGATTGTGATTGTGATTGTGATTGTGATTGTGTGATTGTGATTGTGTGATTGTGATTGTGTGATTGTGATTGTGTGATTTTGATTGTGTGATTGTGATTGTCTGATTGTGATTGTGATTGTGATTGTGATTGTGATTGTGATTGTGATTGTGATTGTGATTGTGATTGTGATTGTGATTGTGATTGTGTGATTGTGATTGTGTGATTGTGATTGTGTGATTGTGATTGTGTGATTGTGATTGTGTGATTGTGATTGTGTGATTGTGATTGTGTCATTGTGATTGTGTCATTGTGATTGTGTGATTGTGATTGTGTGATTGTGATTGTGTGATTGTGATTGTGTGATTGTGATTGTGTGATTGTGATTGTGTGATTGTGATTGTGTGATTGTGATTGTGTGATTGTGATTGTGTGACTGTGATTGTGGGATTGTGATTGTGGGATTGTGATTGTGTGATTGTGTGATCGTGACTGTGTGATCGTGTTTGTGTGATCGTGATTGTGGGTGTGTGACTGTGTGATTGTGTGATTGTGATTGTGTGATTGTGATTGTGTGATTGTGATTGTGTGATTGTGATTGTGTGATTGTGATTGTGTGATTGTGATTGTGTGATTGTGATTGTGTGATTGTGATTGTGTGATTGTGATTGTGTGATTGTGATTGTGTGATTGTGATTGTGTGATTGTGATTGTGTGATTGTGATTGTGTGATTGTGATTGTGTGATTGTGATTGTGTGATTGTGATTGTGTGATTGTGATTGTGTGATTGTGATTGTGTGATTGTGATTGTGTGATTGTGATTGTGTGATTGTGATTGTGTGATTGTGATTGTGTGATTGTGATTGTGTGATTGTGATTGTGTGATTGTGATTGTGTGATTGTGATTGTGTGATTGTGATTGTGTGATTGTGATTGTGTGATTGTGATTGTGTGATTGTGATTGTGTGATTGTGATTGTGTGATTGTGATTGTGTGATTGTGATTGTGTGATTGTGATTGTGTGATTGTGATTGTGTGATTGTGATTGTGTGATTGTGATTGTGTGATTGTGATTGTGTGATTGTGATTGTGTGATTGTGATTGTGTGATTGTGATTGTGTGATTGTGATTGTGTGATTGTGATTGTGTGATTGTGATTGTGTGATTGTGATTGTGTGATTGTGATTGTGTGATTGTGATTGTGTGATTGTGATTGTGTGATTGTGATTGTGTGATTGTGATTGTGTGATTGTGATTGTGTGATTGTGATTGTGTGATTGTGATTGTGTGATTGTGATTGTGTGATTGTGATTGTGTGATTGTGATTGTGTGATTGTGATTGTGTGATTGTGATTGTGTGATTGTGATTGTGTGATTGTGATTGTGTGATTGTGATTGTGTGATTGTGATTGTGTGATTGTGATTGTGTGATTGTGATTGTGTGATTGTGATTGTGTGATTGTGATTGTGTGATTGTGATTGTGTGATTGTGATTGTGTGATTGTGATTGTGTGATTGTGATTGTGTGATTGTGATTGTGTGATTGTGATTGTGTGATTGTGATTGTGTGATTGTGATTGTGTGATTGTGATTGTGTGATTGTGATTGTGTGATTGTGATTGTGTGATTGTGATTGTGTGATTGTGATTGTGTGATTGTGATTGTGTGATTGTGATTGTGTGATTGTGATTGTGTGATTGTGATTGTGTGATTGTGATTGTGTGATTGTGATTGTGTGATTGTGATTGTGTGATTGTGATTGTGTGATTGTGATTGTGTGATTGTGATTGTGTGATTGTGATTGTGTGATTGTGATTGTGTGATTGTGATTGTGTGATTGTGATTGTGTGATTGTGATTGTGTGATTGTGATTGTGTGATTGTGATTGTGTGATTGTGATTGTGTGATTGTGATTGTGTGATTGTGATTGTGTGATTGTGATTGTGTGATTGTGATTGTGTGATTGTGATTGTGTGATTGTGATTGTGTGATTGTGATTGTGTGATTGTGATTGTGTGATTGTGATTGTGTGATTGTGATTGTGTGATTGTGATTGTGTGATTGTGATTGTGTGATTGTGATTGTGTGATTGTGATTGTGTGATTGTGATTGTGTGATTGTGATTGTGTGATTGTGATTGTGTGATTGTGATTGTGTGATTGTGATTGTGTGATTGTGATTGTGTGATTGTGATTGTGTGATTGTGATTGTGTGATTGTGATTGTGTGATTGTGATTGTGTGATTGTGATTGTGTGATTGTGATTGTGTGATTGTGATTGTGTGATTGTGATTGTGTGATTGTGATTGTGTGATTGTGATTGTGTGATTGTGATTGTGTGATTGTGATTGTGTGATTGTGATTGTGTGATTGTGATTGTGTGATTGTGATTGTGTGATTGTGATTGTGTGATTGTGATTGTGTGATTGTGATTGTGTGATTGTGATTGTGTGATTGTGATTGTGTGATTGTGATTGTGTGATTGTGATTGTGTGATTGTGATTGTGTGATTGTGATTGTGTGATTGTGATTGTGTGATTGTGATTGTGTGATTGTGATTGTGTGATTGTGATTGTGTGATTGTGATTGTGTGATTGTGATTGTGTGATTGTGATTGTGTGATTGTGATTGTGTGATTGTGATTGTGTGATTGTGATTGTGTGATTGTGATTGTGTGATTGTGATTGTGTGATTGTGATTGTGTGATTGTGATTGTGTGATTGTGATTGTGTGATTGTGATTGTGTGATTGTGATTGTGTGATTGTGATTGTGTGATTGTGATTGTGTGATTGTGATTGTGTGATTGTGATTGTGTGATTGTGATTGTGTGATTGTGATTGTGTGATTGTGATTGTGTGATTGTGATTGTGTGATTGTGATTGTGTGATTGTGATTGTGTGATTGTGATTGTGTGATTGTGATTGTGTGATTGTGATTGTGTGATTGTGATTGTGTGATTGTGATTGTGTGATTGTGATTGTGTGATTGTGATTGTGTGATTGTGATTGTGTGATTGTGATTGTGTGATTGTGATTGTGTGATTGTGATTGTGTGATTGTGATTGTGTGATTGTGATTGTGTGATTGTGATTGTGTGATTGTGATTGTGTGATTGTGATTGTGTGATTGTGATTGTGTGATTGTGATTGTGTGATTGTGATTGTGTGATTGTGATTGTGTGATTGTGATTGTGTGATTGTGATTGTGTGATTGTGATTGTGTGATTGTGATTGTGTGATTGTGATTGTGTGATTGTGATTGTGTGATTGTGATTGTGTGATTGTGATTGTGTGATTGTGATTGTGTGATTGTGATTGTGTGATTGTGATTGTGTGATTGTGATTGTGTGATTGTGATTGTGTGATTGTGATTGTGTGATTGTGATTGTGTGATTGTGATTGTGTGATTGTGATTGTGTGATTGTGATTGTGTGATTGTGATTGTGTGATTGTGATTGTGTGATTGTGATTGTGTGATTGTGATTGTGTGATTGTGATTGTGTGATTGTGATTGTGTGATTGTGATTGTGTGATCGTGATTGTGTGATTGTGATCGTGATTGTGTGATGTGTGATGTGTGATTGTGATCGTGATTGTGTGATCGTGATTGTGATTGTGTGATTGTGATTGTGTGATTGTGATTGTGGATTGTGATTGTGTGATTGTGATTGTGTGATTGTGATTGTGTGATTGTGATTGTGTGATTGTGATTGTGTGATTGTGATTGTGTGATTGTGATGTGTGATTGTGATTGTGTGATTGTGATTGTGTGATTGTGATTGTGTGATTGTGATTGTGTGATTGTGATTGTGTGATTGTGATTGTGTGATTGTGATTGTGTGATTGTGATTGTGTGATTGTGATTGTGTGATTGTGATTGTGTGATTGTGATTGTGTGATTGTGATTGTGTGATTGTGATTGTGTGATTGTGATTGTGTGATTGTGATTGTGTGATTGTGATTGTGTGATTGTGATTGTGTGATTGTGATTGTGTGATTGTGATTGTGTGATTGTGATTGTGTG
This sequence comes from Megachile rotundata, assembly GCF_050947335.1. Taxonomy (NCBI): domain Eukaryota; kingdom Metazoa; phylum Arthropoda; class Insecta; order Hymenoptera; family Megachilidae; genus Megachile; species Megachile rotundata. Next base: position 77,553 of record NW_027473334.1, on the reverse strand, counting down.
ATTGTGATTGTGTGATTGTGATTGTGTGATTGTGATTGTGTGATTGTGATTGTGATTGTGATTGTGATTGTGTGATTGTGATGTGTGATTGTGATTGTGTGATTGTGATTGTGTGATTGTGATTGTGTGATTGTGATTGTGTGATTGTGATTGTGTGATTGTGATTGTGTGATTGTGATTGTGTGATTGTGATTGTGTGATTGTGATTGTGTGATTGTGATTGTGTGATTGTGATTGTGTGATTGTGATTGTGTGATTGTGATTGTGTGATTGTGATTGTGTGATTGTGATTGTGTGATTGTGATTGTGTGATTGTGATTGTGTGATTGTGATTGTGTGATTGTGATTGTGTGATTGTGATTGTGTGATTGTGATTGTGTGATTGTGATTGTGTGATTGTGATTGTGTGATTGTGATTGTGTGATTGTGATTGTGTGATTGTGATTGTGTGATTGTGATTGTGTGATTGTGATTGTGTGATTGTGATTGTGTGATTGTGATTGTGTGATTGTGATTGTGTGATTGTGATTGTGTGATTGTGATTGTGTGATTGTGATTGTGTGATTGTGATTGTGTGATTGTGATTGTGTGATTGTGATTGTGTGATTGTGATTGTGTGATTGTGATTGTGTGATTGTGATTGTGTGATTGTGATTGTGTGATTGTGATTGTGTGATTGTGATTGTGTGATTGTGATTGTGTGATTGTGATTGTGTGATTGTGATTGTGTGATTGTGATTGTGTGATTGTGATTGTGTGATTGTGATTGTGTGATTGTGATTGTGTGATTGTGATTGTGTGATTGTGATTGTGTGATTGTGATTGTGTGATTGTGATTGTGTGATTGTGATTGTGTGATTGTGATTGTGTGATTGTGATTGTGTGATTGTGATTGTGTGATTGTGATTGTGTGATTGTGATTGTGTGATTGTGATTGTGTGATTGTGATTGTGTGATTGTGATTGTGTGATTGTGATTGTGTGATTGTGATTGTGTGATTGTGATTGTGTGATTGTGATTGTGTGATTGTGATTGTGTGATTGTGATTGTGTGATTGTGATTGTGTGATTGTGATTGTGTGATTGTGATTGTGTGATTGTGATTGTGTGATTGTGATTGTGTGATTGTGATTGTGTGATTGTGATTGTGTGATTGTGATTGTGTGATTGTGATTGTGTGATTGTGATTGTGTGATTGTGATTGTGTGATTGTGATTGTGTGATTGTGATTGTGTGATTGTGATTGTGTGATTGTGATTGTGTGATTGTGATTGTGTGATTGTGATTGTGTGATTGTGATTGTGTGATTGTGATTGTGTGATTGTGATTGTGTGATTGTGATTGTGTGATTGTGATTGTGTGATTGTGATTGTGTGATTGTGATTGTGTGATTGTGATTGTGTGATTGTGATTGTGTGATTGTGATTGTGTGATTGTGATTGTGTGATTGTGATTGTGTGATTGTGATTGTGTGATTGTGATTGTGTGATTGTGATTGTGTGATTGTGATTGTGTGATTGTGATTGTGTGATTGTGATTGTGTGATTGTGATTGTGTGATTGTGATTGTGTGATTGTGATTGTGTGATTGTGATTGTGTGATTGTGATTGTGTGATTGTGATTGTGTGATTGTGATTGTGTGATTGTGATTGTGTGATTGTGATTGTGTGATTGTGATTGTGTGATTGTGATTGTGTGATTGTGATTGTGTGATTGTGATTGTGTGATTGTGATTGTGTGATTGTGATTGTGTGATTGTGATTGTGTGATTGTGATTGTGTGATTGTGATTGTGTGATTGTGATTGTGTGATTGTGATTGTGTGATTGTGATTGTGTGATTGTGATTGTGTGATTGTGATTGTGTGATTGTGATTGTGTGATTGTGATTGTGTGATTGTGATTGTGTGATTGTGATTGTGTGATTGTGATTGTGTGATTGTGATTGTGTGATTGTGATTGTGTGATTGTGATTGTGTGATTGTGATTGTGTGATTGATTGTGTGATTGTGATTGTGTGATTGTGATTGTGTGATTGTGATTGTGTGATTGTGATTGTGTTGATTGTGATTGTGTGATTGTGATTGTGTGATTGTGATTGTGTGATTGTGATTGTGTGATTGTGATTGTGTGATTGTGATTGTGTGATTGTGATTGTGTGATTGTGATTGTGTGATTGTGATTGTGTGATTGTGATTGTGTGATTGTGATTGTGTGATTGTGATTGTGTGATTGTGATTGTGTGATTGTGATTGTGTGATTGTGATTGTGTGATTGTGATTGTGTGATTGTGATTGTGTGATTGTGATTGTGTGATTGTGATTGTGTGATTGTGATTGTGTGATTGTGATTGTGTGATTGTGATTGTGTGATTGTGATTGTGTGATTGTGATTGTGTGATTGTGATTGTGTGATTGTGATTGTGTGATTGTGATCGTGTGATTGTGATCGTGTGATTGTGATCGTGTGATTGTGATCGTGTGATTGTGATCGTGTGATTGTGATCGTGTGATTGTGATCGTGTGATTGTGATCGTGTGATTGTGATCGTGTGATTGTGATCGTGTGATTGTGATCGTGTGATTGTGATCGTGTGATTGTGATCGTGTGATTGTGATCGTGTGATTGTGATCGTGTGATTGTGATCGTGTGATTGTGATCGTGTGATTGTGATCGTGTGATTGTGATCGTGTGATTGTGATCGTGTGATTGTGATCGTGTGATTGTGATTGTGTGATTGTGATTGTGTGATTGTGATTGTGTGATTGTGATTGTGTGATTGTGATTGTGTGATTGTGATTGTGTGATTGTGATTGTGTGATTGTGATTGTGTGATTGTGATTGTGTGATTGTGATTGTGTGATTGTGATTGCGTGATTGTGATTGCGTGATTGTGATTGCGTGATTGTGATTGCGTGATTGTGATTGCGTGATTGTGATTGCGTGATTGTGATTGCGTGATTGTGATTGCGTGATTGTGATTGCGTGATTGTGATTGCGTGATTGTGATTGTGTGATTGTGATTGTGTGATTGTGATTGTGTGATTGTGTGATCGTGATTGTGTGATAGTGATTGTGTGATAGTGATTGTGTGATCGTGATTGTGTGATCGTGATTGTGTGAACGTGATTGTGTGATTGTGTTATTGTGATTGTGTGATTCTGATTGTGTGATTGTGATTGTGTGATCGTGACTGTGTGATCGTGATTGTGTGATCGTGATTGTGGGATTGTGACTGTGTGATTGTGTGATCGTGATTGTGATTGTGTTATTGTGATTGTGTGATTGTGATTGCGTGATTGTGATTGTGTGATCGTGACTGTGTGATCGTGATTGTGTGATCGTGATTGTGCGATTGTGATTGTGATTGTGTGACTGTGTGATTGTGACTGTGTGATTGTGATTGTGTGATCGTGATTGTGTGGTCGTGATTGTGTGATTGTGTGATTGTGTTTGTGTGATTGTGATTGTGTGATTGCGATTGTGTGATCCTGACTGTGTGATCCTGACTGTGTGATCGTGATTGTGTGATCGTGATTGTGGGATTGTGATTGTGTGATTGTGATTGCGTGATCGTGACTGTGTGATCGTGTTTGTGTGATCGTGATTGTGGGTTTGTGATTATGGGATTGTGACTATGTGATTGAGTGATTGTGACTGTGTGATTGTGATTGTGTGATTGTGATTGTGTGATTGTGATTGTGTGATTGTGATTGTGTGATTGTGATTGTGTGATTGTGATTGTGTGATTGTGATTGTGTGATTGTGATTGTGTGATTGTGATTGTGTGATTGTGATTGTGTGATTGTGATTGTGTGATTGTGATTGTGTGATTGTGATTGTGTGATTGTGATTGTGTGGTTGTGATTGTGTGGTTGTGATTGTGTGATTGTGATTGTGTGATTGTGATTGTGTGACTGTGATTGTGTGACTGTGATTGTGTGATTGTGATTGTGGGATTGTGATTGTGTGATTGTGATTGTGTGATTGTGATTGTGTGATTGTGATTGTGTGATTGTGATTGTGTGATTGTGATTGTGTGATTGTGATTGTGTGACTGTGATTGTGGGATTGTGATTGTGTGATTGTGTGATCATCATTGAGTGATCGTGATTGTGTGATCGTGATTCTGCGATCGTCATTGTGTGATCGTGATTGTGTGATCGCAATTGTGGGATTGTGACTGTGTGATTGTGTGATTGTGTGATTGTGATTGTGATTGTGACTGTGTGATTGTGTGATTGTGGTTGTGTGATTGTGATTGTGTGACTGTGATTGTGCGATTGTGATTGTGGGATTGTGATTGTGTGATCGCAATTGTGGGATTGTGACTGTGTGATTGTGTGATTGTGATTGTGATTGTGACTGTGTGATTGTGTGATTGTGGTTGTGTGATTGCGATTGTGTGACTGTGATTGTGTGATTGTGATTGTGGGATTGTGGTTGTGTGATTGTGTGATCGTGATTGTGTGATAGTGATTGTGTGATAGTGATTGTGTGATCGTGATTGTGTGATCGTGATTGTGTGATCGTGATTGTGTGATTGTGTTATTGCGATTGTGTGATTCTGATTGTGTGATTGTGATTGTGTGATCGTGACTGTGTGATCGTGATTGTGGGATTGTGACTGTGTGATTGTGTGATCGTGATTGTGTTTGTGTTATTGTGATTGTGTGATTGTGATTGTGTGATTGTGATTGCGTGATTGTGATTGTGTGATCGTGACTGTGTGATCGTGATTGTGTGATCGTGATTGTGCGATTGTGATTGTGATTGTGTGACTGTGTGATTGTGACTGTGTGACAGTGTGATTGTGATTGTGTGATCGTGATTGTGTGGTCGTGATTGTGTGATTGTGTGATTGTGTTTGTGTGATTGTGATTGTGTGATTGCGATTGTGTGATCCTGACTGTGTGATCGTGATTGTGTGATCGTGATTGTGGGATTGTGACTGTGTGATTGTGTGATTGTGTGATTGTGCTTGTGTGATCGTGACTGTGTGATCGTGTTTGTGTGATCGTGATTGTGGGTTTGTGATTATGGGATTGTGACTATGTGATTGAGTGATTGTGACTGTGTGATTGTGATTGTGTGATTGTGATTGTGTGATTGTGATTGTGTGATTGTGATTGTGTGATTGTGATTGTGTGATTGTGATTGTGTGATTGTGATTGTGTGATTGTGATTGTGTGATTGTGATTGTGTGATTGTGATTGTGTGATTGTGATTGTGTGATTGTGATTGTGTGATTGTGATTGTGTGATTGTGATTGTGTGATTGTGATTGTGTGATTGTGATTGTGTGATTGTGATTGTGTGATTGTGATTGTGTGATTGTGATTGTGTGATTGTGATTGTGTGATTGTGATTGTGTGATTGTGATTGTGTGATTGTGATTGTGTGATTGTGATTGTGTGATTGTGATTGTGTGATTGTGATTGTGTGATTGTGATTGTGTGATTGTGATTGTGTGATTGTGATTGTGTGATTGTGATTGTGTGATTGTGATTGTGTGATTGTGATTGTGTGATTGTGATTGTGTGATTGTGATTGTGTGATTGTGATTGTGTGATTGTGATTGTGTGATTGTGATTGTGTGATTGTGATTGTGTGATTGTGATTGTGTGATTGTGATTGTGTGATTGTGATTGTGTGATTGTGATTGTGTGATTGTGATTGTGTGATTGTGATTGTGTGATTGTGATTGTGTGATTGTGATTGTGTGATTGTGATTGTGTGATTGTGATTGTGTGATTGTGATTGTGTGATTGTGATTGTGTGATTGTGATTGTGTGATTGTGATTGTGTGATTGTGATTGTGTGATTGTGATTGTGTGATTGTGATTGTGTGATTGTGATTGTGTGATTGTGATTGTGTGATTGTGATTGTGTGATTGTGATTGTGTGATTGTGATTGTGTGATTGTGATTGTGTGATTGTGTGATTGTGATTGTGTGATTGTGATTGTGTGATTGTGATTGTGTGATTGTGATTGTGTGATTGTGATTGTGTGATTGTAATTGTGTGATTGTGATTGTGTGATTGTGATTGTGTGATTGTGATTGTGTGATTGTGATTGTGTGATTGTGATTGTGTGATCGTGATTGTGTGATTGTGATTGTGTGATCGTGATTGTGTGGTCGTGATTGTGTGATTGTGTTTGTGTGATTGTGATTGTGTGATTGCGATTGTGTGATCCTGACTGTGTGATCGTGATTGTGTGATCGTGATTGTGGGATTGTGACTGTGTGATTGTGTGATTGTGATTGTGTGATCGTGACTGTGTGATCGTGTTTTTGTGATCGTGATTGTGGGTTTGTGACTGTGTGATTGTGTGATTGTGATTGTGTGATTGTGATTGTGTGATTGTGATTGTGTTATTGTGATTGTGTGATTGTGATTGTGTGATTGTGATTGTGTGATTGTGATTGTGTGATTGTGATTGTGTGATTGTGATTGTGTGATTGTGATTGTGTGATTGTGATTGTGTGATTGTGATTGTGTGATTGTGATTGTGTGATTGTGATTGTGAGATTGTGATTGTGTGATTGTGATTGTGTGATTGTGATTGTGTGATTGTGATTGTGTGATTGTGATTGTGCCACTGTGATTGTGTGACTGTGATTGTTTGATTGTGATTGTGTGATTGTGTGATCGTGATTCTGATTGCGTCATTGTGATTGTGTCACTGTGATTGTATCATTGTGATTGTGTGATTGTCATTGTGATTCTGATTGTGTGATTGTGTGATTGTGATTGTGTGATTGTGATTGTGTGATTGTGATTGTGTGAATGTGATTGTGTGATTGTGATTGTGTGATTGTGATTGTGTGATTGTGATTGTGTGATTGTGATTGTGTTATTGTGATTGTGTGATTGTGATTGTGTGACTGTGATTGTGGGATTGTGATGTGGGATTGTGATTGTGTGATTGTGTGATCGTGACTGTGTGATCGTGTTTGTGTGATCGTGATTGTGGGTTTGTGACTATGTGATTGTGTGATCGTGATTGTGTGATTGTGATTGTGTGACTGCGATCGTGGGATTGTGACTGTGTGATCGTGATTGTGGGATTGTGATTATGGGATTGTGACTACGTGATTGAGTGATTGTGACTGTGTGATCGTGATTGTGTGATCGTGATTGTGGGATTGTGACTGTGTGATTGTGTGATTGTGTGATTGTGATTGTGTGATCGTGACTGTGTGATCGTGTTTGTGTGATCGTGATTGTGGGTTTGTGATTATGGGATTGTGACTATGTGATTGAGTGATTGTGACTGTGTGATTGTGATTGTGTGATTGTGATTGTGTGATTGTGATTGTGTGATTGTGATTGTGTGATTGTGATTGTGTGATTGTGATTGTGTGATTGTGATTGTGTGATTGTGATTGTGTGATTGTGATTGTGTGATTGTGATTGTGTGATTGTGATTGTGTGATTGTGATTGTGTGATTGTGATTGTGTGATTGTGATTGTGTGACTGTGATTGTGTGACTGTGATTGTGTGATTGTGATTGTGTGATTGTGTATGTGTGATTGTGATTGTGTGATTGTGATTGTGTGATTGTGATTGTGTGATTGTGATTGTGTGATTGTGATTGTGTGACTGTGATTGTGGGATTGTGTTTGTGTGATTGTGTGATCATCATTGAGTGATCGTGATTGTGTGATCGTGATTCTGCGATCGTCATTGTGTGATCGTGATTGTGTGATCGCAATTGTGGGATTGTGACTGTGTGATTGTGTGATTGTGATTGTGATTGTGACTGTGTGATTGTGTGATTGTGGTTGTGTGATTGTGATTGTGTGACTGTGATTGTGTGATTGTGATTGTGGGATTGTGATTGTGTGATCGCAATTGTGGGATTGTGACTGTGTGATTGTGTGATTGTGATTGTGATTGTGACTGTGTGATTGTGTGATTGTGGTTGTGTGATTGCGATTGTGTGACTGTGATTGTGTGATTGTGATTGTGGGATTGTGATTGTGTGATTGTGTGATCGTGATTGTGTGATAGTGATTGTGTGATAGTGATTGTGTGATCGTGATTGTGTGATCGTGATTGTGTGATCGTGATTGTGTGATTGTGTTATTGCGATTGTGTGATTCTGATTGTGTGATTGTGATTGTGTGATCGTGACTGTGTGATCGTGATTGTGGGATTGTGACTGTGTGATTGTGTGATCGTGATTGTGTTTGTGTTATTGTGATTGTGTGATTGTGATTGTGTGATTGTGATTACGTGATTGTGATTGTGTGATCGTGACTGTGTGATCGTGATTGTGTGATCGTGATTGTGCGATTGTGATTGTGATTGTGTGACTGTGTGATTGTGACTGTGTGACAGTGTGATTGTGATTGTGTGATCGTGATTGTGTGGTCGTGATTGTGTGATTGTGTTTGTGTGATTGTGATTGTGTGATTGCGATTGTGTGATTGTGATTGTGTGATTGTGATTGTGTGATTGTGATTGTGTGATTGTGATTGTGTGATTGTGATTGTGTGATTGTGATTGTGTGATTGTGATTGTGTGATTGTGATTGTGTGATTGTGATTGTGTGATTGTGATTGTGTGATTGTGATTGTGTGATTGTGATTGTGTGATTGTGATTGTGTGATTGTGATTGTGTGATTGTGATTGTGTGATTGTGATTGTGTGATTGTGATTGTGTGATTGTGATTGTGTGATTGTGATTGTGTTATTGTGATTGTGTGATTGTGATTGTGTGATTGTGATTGTGTGATTGTGATTGTGTGATTGTGATTGTGTGATTGTGATTGTGTGATTGTGATTGTGTGATTGTGATTGTGTGATTGTGATTGTGTGATTGTGATTGTGTGATTGTGATTGTGCCACTGTGATTGTGTGACTGTGATTGTGGGATTGTGATTGTGTGATTGTGTGATCGTGATTCTGATTGCGTCATTGTGATTGTGTCACTGTGATTGTATCATTGTGATTGTGTGATTGTCATTGTGATTCTGATTGTGTGATTGTGTGATTGTGATTGTGTGATTGTGATTGTGTGATTGTGATTGTGTGAATGTGATTGTGTGGTTGTGATTGTGTGATTGTGATTGTGTGATTGTGATTGTGTGATTGTGATTGTGTTATTGTGATTGTGTGATTGTGATTGTGTGACTGTGATTGTGGGATTGTGATTGTGGGATTGTGATTGTGTGATTGTGTGATCGTGACTGTGTGATCGTGTTTGTGTGATCGTGATTGTGGGTTTGTGACTATGTGATTGTGTGATCGTGATTGTGTGATTGTGATTGTGTGACTGCGATCGTGGGATTGTGACTGTGTGATCGTGATTGTGGGATTGTGATTATGGGATTGTGACTACGTGATTGAGTGATTGTGACTGTGTGATCGTGATTGTGTGATCGTGATTGTGGGATTGTGACTGTGTGATTGTGTGATTGTGTGATTGTGATTGTGTGATCGTGACTGTGTGATCGTGTTTGTGTGATCGTGATTGTGGGTTTGTGATTATGGGATTGTGACTATGTGATTGAGTGATTGTGACTGTGTGATTGTGATTGTGTGATTGTGATTGTGTGATTGTGGTTGTGTGATTGTGATTGTGTGATTGTGATTGTGTGATTGTGATTGTGTGATTGTGATTGTGTGATTGTGATTGTGTGATTGTGATTGTGTGATTGTGATTGTGTGATTGTGATTGTGTGATTGTGATTGTGTGATTGTGATTGTGTGACTGTGATTGTGTGACTGTGATTGTGTGATTGTGATTGTGTGATTGTGTATGTGTGATTGTGATTGTGTGATTGTGATTGTGTGATTGTGATTGTGTGATTGTGATTGTGTGATTGTGATTGTGTGACTGTGATTGTGGGATTGTGTTTGTGTGATTGTGTGATCATCATTGAGTGATCGTGATTGTGTGATCGTGATTCTGCGATCGTCATTGTGTGATCGTGATTGTGTGATCGCAATTGTGGGATTGTGATTGTGTGATTGTGTGATCGTGATTGTGTGATAGTGATTGTGTGATAGTGATTGTGTGATCGTGATTGTGTGATCGTGATTGTGTGATCGTGATTGTGTGATTGTGTTATTGCGATTGTGTGATTCTGATTGTGTGATTGTGATTGTGTGATCGTGACTGTGTGATCGTGATTGTGGGATTGTGACTGTGTGATTGTGTGATCGTGATTGTGTTTGTGTTATTGTGATTGTGTGATTGTGATTGTGTGATTGTGATTGCGTGATTGTGATTGTGTGATCGTGACTGTGTGATCGTGATTGTGTGATCGTGATTGTGCGATTGTGATTGTGATTGTGTGACTGTGTGATTGTGACTGTGTGACAGTGTGATTGTGATTGTGTGATCGTGATTGTGTGGTCGTGATTGTGTGATTGTGTTTGTGTGATTGTGATTGTGTGATTGCGATTGTGTGATTGTGATTGTGTGATTGTGATTGTGTGATTGTGATTGTGTGATTGTGATTGTGTGATTGTGATTGTGTGATTGTGATTGTGTGATTGTGATTGTGTGATCGTGATTGTGGGATCGTGATTGTGGGATCGTGATTGTGGGATCGTGATTGTGTGATCGTGATTGTGTGATCGTGATTGTGTGATCGTGATTGTGTGATCGTGATTGTGTGATCGTGATTGTGTGATCGTGATTGTGTGATCGTGATTGTGTGATCGTGATTGTGTGATCGTGATTGTGTGATCGTGATTGTGTGATCGTGATTGTGTGATCGTGATTGTGTGATCGTGATTGTGTGATCGTGATTGTGTGATCGTGATTGTGTGATCGTGATTGTGTGATCGTGATTGTGTGATCGTGATTGTGTGATCGTGATTGTGTGATCGTGATTGTGTGATCGTGATTGTGTGATCGTGATTGTGTGATCGTGATTGTGTGATCGTGATTGTGTGATCGTGATTGTGTGATCGTGATTGTGTGATCGTGATTGTGTGATCGTGATTGTGTGATCGTGATTGTGTGATTGTGATTGTGTGATTGTGATTGTGTGATTGTGATTGTGTGATTGTGATTGTGTGATTGTGATTGTGTGATTGTGATTGTGTGATTGTGATTGTGTGATTGTGATTGTGTGATTGTGATTGTGTGATTGTGATTGTGTGATTGTGATTGTGTGATTGTGATTGTGTGATTGTGATTGTGTGATTGTGATTGTGTGATTGTGATTGTGTGATTGTGATTGTGTGATTGTGATTGTGTGATTGTGATTGTGTGATTGTGATTGTGTGATTGTGATTGTGTGATTGTGATTGTGTGATTGTGATTGTGTGATTGTGATTGTGTGATTGTGATTGTGTGATTGTGATTGTGTGATTGTGATTGTGTGATTGTGATTGTGTGATTGTGATTGTGTGATTGTGATTGTGTGATTGTGATTGTGTGATTGTGATTGTGTGATTGTGATTGTGTGATTGTGATTGTGTGATTGTGATTGTGTGATTGTGATTGTGTGATTGTGATTGTGTGATTGTGATTGTGTGATTGTGATTGCGTGATTGTGATTGCGTGATTGTGATTGCGTGATTGTGATTGCGTGATTGTGATTGCGTGATTGTGATTGCGTGATTGTGATTGCGTGATTGTGATTGCGTGATTGTGATTGCGTGATTGTGATTGCGTGATTGTGATTGCGTGATTGTGATTGCGTGATTGTGATTGCGTGATTGTGATTGCGTGATTGTGATTGCGTGATTGTGATTGCGTGATTGTGATTGCGTGATTGTGATTGCGTGATTGTGATTGCGTGATTGTGATTGCGTGATTGTGATTGCGTGATTGTGATTGTGTCATTGTGATTGTGTGATTGTGATTGTGTGATTGTGTGATCGTGATTGTGTGATAGTGATTGTGTGATAGTGATTGTGTGGTCGTGATTGTGTGATCGTGATTGTGTGAACGTGATTGTGTGATTGTGTTATTGTGATTGTGTGATTCTGATTGTGTGATTGTGATTGTGTGATCGTGACTGTGTGATCGTGATTGTGTGATCGTGATTGTGGGATTGTGACTGTGTGATTGTGTGATCGTGATTGTGATTGTGTTATTGTGATTGTGTGATTGTGATTGCGTGATTGTGATTGTGTGATCGTGACTGTGTGATCGTGATTGTGTGATCGTGATTGTGCGATTGTGATTGTGATTGTGTGACTGTGTGATTGTGACTGTGTGATTGTGATTGTGTGATCGTGATTGTGTGGTCGTGATTGTGTGATTGTGTGATTGTGTTTGTGTGATTGTGATTGTGTGATTGCGATTGTGTGATCCTGACTGTGTGATCCTGACTGTGTGATCGTGATTGTGTGATCGTGATTGTGAGATTGTGATTGTGTGATTGTGATTGCGTGATCGTGACTGTGTGATCGTGTTTGTGTGATCGTGATTGTGGGTTTGTGATTATGGGATTGTGACTATGTGATTGAGTGATTGTGACTGTGTGATTGTGATTGTGTGATTGTGATTGTGTGATTGTGATTGTGTGATTGTGATTGTGTGATTGTGATTGTGTGATTGTGATTGTGTGATTGTGATTGTGTGATTGTGATTGTGTGATTGTGATTGTGTGATTGTGATTGTGTGATTGTGATTGTGTGATTGTGATTGTGTGATTGTGATTGTGTGATTGTGATTGTGTGATTGTGATTGTGTGATTGTGATTGTGTGATTGTGATTGTGTGGTTGTGATTGTGTGATTGTGATTGTGTGATTGTGATTGTGTGACTGTGATTGTGTGACTGTGATTGTGTGACTGTGATTGTGTGATTGTGATTGTGTGATTGTGATTGTGTGATTGTGATTGTGTGATTGTGATTGTGTGATTGTGATTGTGTGATTGTGATTGTGTGATTGTGATTGTGTGACTGTGATTGTGGGATTGTGATTGTGTGATTGTGTGATCGTGATTCTGCGATCGTCATTGTGTGATCGTGATTGTGTGATCGCAATTGTGGGATTGTGACTGTGTGATTGTGTGATTGTGTGATTGTGATTGTGATTGTGACTGTGTGATTGTGTGATTGTGGTTGTGTGATTGTGATTGTGTGACTGTGATTGTGTGATTGTGATTGTGGGATTGTGATTGTGTGATCGCAATTGTGGGATTGTGACTGTGTGATTGTGTGATTGTGATTGTGATTGTGACTGTGTGATTGTGTGATTGTGGTTGTGTGATTGCGATTGTGTGACTGTGATTGTGTGATTGTGATTGTGGGATTGTGATTGTGTGATTGTGTGATCGTGATTGTGTGATAGTGATTGTGTGATAGTGATTGTGTGATCGTGATTGTGTGATCGTGATTGTGTGATCGTGATTGTGTGATTGTGTTATTGCGATTGTGTGATTCTGATTGTGTGATTGTGATTGTGTGATCGTGACTGTGTGATCGTGATTGTGGGATTGTGACTGTGTGATTGTGTGATCGTGATTGTGTTTGTGTTATTGTGATTGTGTGATTGTGATTGTGTGATTGTGATTGCGTGATTGTGATTGTGTGATCGTGACTGTGTGATCGTGATTGTGTGATCGTGATTGTGCGATTGTGATTGTGATTGTGTGACTGTGTGATTGTGACTGTGTGACAGTGTGATTGTGATTGTGTGATCGTGATTGTGTGGTCGTGATTGTGTGATTGTGTGATTGTGTTTGTGTGATTGTGATTGTGTGATTGCGATTGTGTGATCCTGACTGTGTGATCGTGATTGTGTGATCGTGATTGTGGGATTGTGGCTGTGTGATTGTGTGATTGTGTGATTGTGATTGTGTGATCGTGACTGTGTGATCGTGTTTGTGTGATCGTGATTGTGGGTTTGTGATTATGGGATTGTGACTATGTGATTGAGTGATTGTGACTGTGTGATTGTGATTGTGTGATTGTGATTGTGTGATTGTGATTGTGTGATTGTGATTGTGTGATTGTGATTGTGTGATTGTGATTGTGTGATTGTGATTGTGTGATTGTGATTGTGTGATTGTGATTGTGTGATTGTGATTGTGTGATTGTGATTGTGTGATTGTGATTGTGTGATCCTGACTGTGTGATCGTGATTGTGGGATTGCGATTGTGTGATCCTGACTGTGTGATCGTGATTGTGTGATCGTGATTGTGGGATCGTGATTGTGTGATTGTGATTGTGTGATTGTGATTGTGTGATTGTGATTGTGTGATTGTGATTGTGTGATTGTGATTGTGTGATTGTGATTGTGTGATTGTGATTGTGTGATTGTGATTGTGTGATTGTGATTGTGTGATTGTGATTGTGTGATTGTGATTGTGTGATTGTGATTGTGTGATTGTGATTGTGTGATTGTGATTGTGTGATTGTGATTGTGTGATTGTGATTGTGTGATTGTGATTGTGTGATTGTGATTGTGTGATTGTGATTGTGTGATTGTGATTGTGTGATTGTGATTGTGTGATTGTGATTGTGTGATTGTGATTGTGTGATTGTGATTGTGTGATTGTGATTGTGTGATTGTGATTGTGTGATTGTGATTGTGTGATTGTGATTGTGTGATTGTGATTGTGTGATTGTGATTGTGTGATTGTGATTGTGTGATTGTGATTGTGTGATTGTGATTGTGTGATTGTGATTGTGTGATTGTGATTGTGTGATTGTGATTGTGTGATTGTGATTGTGTGATTGTGATTGTGTGATTGTGATTGTGTGATTGTGATTGTGTGATTGTGATTGTGTGATTGTGATTGTGTGATTGTGATTGTGTGATTGTGATTGTGTGATTGTGATTGTGTGATTGTGATTGTGTGACTGTGATTGTGTGACTGTGATTGTGTGACTGTGATTGTGTGATTGTGATTGTGGGATTGTGATTGTGTGATTGTGATTGTGTGATTGTGATTGTGTGATTGTGATTGTGTGATTGTGATTGTGTGATTGTGATTGTGTGATTGTGATTGTGTGACTGTGATTGTGGGATTGTGATTGTGTGATTGTGTGATCATCATTGAGTGATCGTGATTGTGTGATCGTGATTCTGCGATCGTCATTGTGTGATCGTGATTGTGTGATCGCAATTGTGGGATTGTGACTGTGTGATTGTGTGATTGTGTGATTGTGATTGTGATTGTGACTGTGTGATTGTGTGATTGTGGTTGTGTGATTGTGATTGTGTGACTGTGATTGTGCGATTGTGATTGTGGGATTGTGATTGTGTGATCGCAATTGTGGGATTGTGACTGTGTGATTGTGTGATTGTGATTGTGATTGTGACTGTGTGATTGTGTGATTGTGGTTGTGTGAGTGCGATTGTGTGACTGTGATTGTGTGATTGTGATTGTGGGATTGTGGTTGTGTGATTGTGTGATCGTGATTGTGTGATAGTGATTGTGTGATAGTGATTGTGTGATCGTGATTGTGTGATCGTGATTGTGTGATCGTGATTGTGTGATTGTGTTATTGCGATTGTGTGATTCTGATTGTGTGATTGTGATTGTGTGATCGTGACTGTGTGATCGTGATTGTGGGATTGTGACTGTGTGATTGTGTGATCGTGATTGTGTTTGTGTTATTGTGATTGTGTGATTGTGATTGTGTGATTGTGATTGCGTGATTGTGATTGTGTGATCGTGACTGTGTGATCGTGATTGTGTGATCGTGATTGTGCGATTGTGATTGTGATTGTGTGACTGTGTGATTGTGACTGTGTGACAGTGTGATTGTGATTGTGTGATCGTGATTGTGTGGTCGTGATTGTGTGATTGTGTGATTGTGTTTGTGTGATTGTGATTGTGTGATTGCGATTGTGTGATCCTGACTGTGTGATCGTGATTGTGTGATCGTGATTGTGGGATTGTGACTGTGTGATTGTGTGATTGTGTGATTGTGCTTGTGTGATCGTGACTGTGTGATCGTGTTTGTGTGATCGTGATTGTGGGTTTGTGATTATGGGATTGTGACTATGTGATTGAGTGATTGTGACTGTGTGATTGTGATTGTGTGATTGTGATTGTGTGATTGTGATTGTGTGATTGTGATTGTGTGATTGTGATTGTGTGATTGTGATTGTGTGATTGTGATTGTGTGATTGTGATTGTGTGATTGTGATTGTGTGATTGTGATTGTGTGATTGTGATTGTGTGATTGTGATTGTGTGATTGTGATTGTGTGATTGTGATTGTGTGATTGTGATTGTGTGATTGTGATTGTGTGATTGTGATTGTGTGATTGTGATTGTGTGATTGTGATTGTGTGATTGTGATTGTGTGATTGTGATTGTGTGATTGTGATTGTGTGATTGTGATTGTGTGATTGTGATTGTGTGATTGTGATTGTGTGATTGTGATTGTGTGATTGTGATTGTGTGATTGTGATTGTGTGATTGTGATTGTGTGATTGTGATTGTGTGATTGTGATTGTGTGATTGTGATTGTGTGATTGTGATTGTGTGATTGTGATTGTGTGATTGTGATTGTGTGATTGTGATTGTGTGATTGTGATTGTGTGATTGTGATTGTGTGATTGTGATTGTGTGATTGTGATTGTGTGATTGTGATTGTGTGATTGTGATTGTGTGATTGTGATTGTGTGATTGTGATTGTGTGATTGTGATTGTGTGATTGTGATTGTGTGATTGTGATTGTGTGATTGTGATTGTGTGATTGTGATTGTGTGATTGTGATTGTGTGATTGTGATTGTGTGATTGTGATTGTGTGATTGTGATTGTGTGATTGTGATTGTGTGATTGTGATTGTGTGATTGTGATTGTGTGATTGTGATTGTGTGATTGTGATTGTGTGATTGTGATTGTGTGATTGTGATTGTGTGATTGTGATTGTGTGATTGTGATTGTGTGATTGTGATTGTGTGATTGTGATTGTGTGATTGTGATTGTGTGATTGTGATTGTGTGATTGTGATTGTGTGATTGTGATTGTGTGATTGTGATTGTGTGATTGTGATTGTGTGATTGTGATTGTGTGATTGTGATTGTGTGATTGTGATTGTGTGATTGTGATTGTGTGATTGTGATTGTGTGATTGTGATTGTGTGATTGTGATTGTGTGATTGTGATTGTGTGATTGTGATTGTGTGATTGTGATTGTGTGATTGTGATTGTGTGATTGTGATTGTGTGATTGTGATTGTGTGATTGTGATTGTGTGATTGTGATTGTGTGATTGTGATTGTGTGATTGTGATTGTGTGATTGTGATTGTGTGATTGTGATTGTGTGATTGTGATTGTGTGATTGTGATTGTGTGATTGTGATTGTGTGATTGTGATTGTGTGATTGTGATTGTGTGATTGTGATTGTGTGATTGTGATTGTGTGATTGTGATTGTGTGATTGTGATTGTGTGATTGTGATTGTGTGATTGTGATTGTGTGATTGTGATTGTGTGATTGTGATTGTGTGATTGTGATTGTGTGATTGTGATTGTGTGATTGTGATTGTGTGATTGTGATTGTGTGATTGTGATTGTGTGATTGTGATTGTGTGATTGTGATTGTGTGATTGTGATTGTGTGATTGTGATTGTGTGATTGTGATTGTGTGATTGTGATTGTGTGATTGTGATTGTGTGATTGTGATTGTGTGATTGTGATTGTGTGATTGTGATTGTGTGATTGTGATTGTGTGATTGTGATTGTGTGATTGTGATTGTGTGATTGTGATTGTGTGATTGTGATTGTGTGATTGTGATTGTGTGATTGTGATTGTGTGATTGTGATTGTGTGATTGTGATTGTGTGATTGTGATTGTGTGAATGTGATTGTGTGATTGTGATTGTGTGATTGTGATTGTGTGATTGTGATTGTGTGATTGTGATTGTGTGATTGTGATTGTGTTATTGTGATTGTGTGATTGTGATTGTGTGACTGTGATTGTGGGATTGTGATGTGGGATTGTGATTGTGTGATTGTGTGATCGTGACTGTGTGATCGTGTTTGTGTGATCGTGATTGTGGGTTTGTGACTATGTGATTGTGTGATCGTGATTGTGTTATTGTGATTGTGTGACTGCGATCGTGGGATTGTGACTGTGTGATCGTGATTGTGGGATTGTGATTATGGGATTGTGACTACGTGATTGAGTGATTGTGACTGTGTGATCGTGATTGTGTGATCGTGATTGTGGGATTGTGACTGTGTGATTGTGTGATTGTGTGATTGTGATTGTGTGATCGTGACTGTGTGATCGTGTTTGTGTGATCGTGATTGTGGGTTTGTGATTATGGGATTGTGACTATGTGATTGAGTGATTGTGACTGTGTGATTGTGATTGTGTGATTGTGATTGTGTGATTGTGATTGTGTGATTGTGATTGTGTGATTGTGATTGTGTGATTGTGATTGTGTGATTGTGATTGTGTGATTGTGATTGTGTGATTGTGATTGTGTGATTGTGATTGTGTGATTGTGATTGTGTGGTTGTGATTGTGTGATTGTGATTGTGTGATTGTGATTGTGTGACTGTGATTGTGTGATTGTGATTGTGGGATTGTGATTGTGTGATTGTGATTGTGTGATTGTGATTGTGTGATTGTGATTGTGTGATTGTGATTGTGTGATTGTGATTGTGTGATTGTGATTGTGTGACTGTGATTGTGGGATTGTGATTGTGTGATTGTGTGATCATCATTGAGTGATCGTGATTGTGTGATCGTGATTCTGCGATCGTCATTGTGTGATCGTGATTGTGTGATCGCAATTGTGGGATTGTGACTGTGTGATTGTGTGATTGTGTGATTGTGATTGTGATTGTGACTGTGTGATTGTGTGATTGTGGTTGTGTGATTGTGATTGTGTGACTGTGATTGTGCGATTGTGATTGTGGGATTGTGATTGTGTGATAGCAATTGTGGGATTGTGACTGTGTGATTGTGTGATTGTGATTGTGATTGTGACTGTGTGATTGTGTGATTGTGGTTGTGTGATTGCGATTGTGTGACTGTGATTGTGTGATTGTGATTGTGGGATTGTGGTTGTGTGATTGTGTGATCGTGATTGTGTGATAGTGATTGTGTGATAGTGATTGTGTGATCGTGATTGTGTGATCGTGATTGTGTGATCGTGATTGTGTGATTGTGTTATTGCGATTGTGTGATTCTGATTGTGTGATTGTGATTGTGTGATCGTGACTGTGTGATCGTGATTGTGGGATTGTGACTGTGTGATTGTGTGATCGTGATTGTGTTTGTGTTATTGTGATTGTGTGATTGTGATTGTGTGATTGTGATTGCGTGATTGTGATTGTGTGATCGTGACTGTGTGATCGTGATTGTGTGATCGTGATTGTGCGATTGTGATTGTGATTGTGTGACTGTGTGATTGTGATTGTGTGACAGTGTGATTGTGATTGTGTGATCGTGATTGTGTGGTCGTGATTGTGTGATTGTGTGATTGTGTTTGTGTGATTGTGATTGTGTGATTGCGATTGTGTGATCCTGACTGTGTGATCGTGATTGTGTGATCGTGATTGTGGGATTGTGACTGTGTGATTGTGTGATTGTGTGATTGTGCTTGTGTGATCGTGACTGTGTGATCGTGTTTGTGTGATCGTGATTGTGGGTTTGTGATTATGGGATTGTGACTATGTGATTGAGTGATTGTGACTGTGTGATTGTGATTGTGTGATTGTGATTGTGTGATTGTGATTGTGTGATTGTGATTGTGTGATTGTGATTGTGTGATTGTGATTGTGTGATTGTGATTGTGTGATTGTGATTGTGTGATTGTGATTGTGTGATTGTGATTGTGTGATTGTGATTGTGTGATTGTGATTGTGTGATTGTGATTGTGTGATTGTGATTGTGTGATTGTGATTGTGTGATTGTGATTGTGTGATTGTGATTGTGTGATTGTGATTGTGTGATTGTGATTGTGTGATTGTGATTGTGTGATTGTGATTGTGTGATTGTGATTGTGTGATTGTGATTGTGTGATTGTGATTGTGTGATTGTGATTGTGTGATTGTGATTGTGTGATTGTGATTGTGTGATTGTGATTGTGTGATTGTGATTGTGTGATTGTGATTGTGTGATTGTGATTGTGTGATTGTGATTGTGTGATTGTGATTGTGTGATTGTGATTGTGTGATTGTGATTGTGTGATTGTGATTGTGTGATTGTGATTGTGTGATTGTGATTGTGTGATTGTGATTGTGTGATTGTGATTGTGTGATTGTGATTGTGTGATTGTGATTGTGTGATTGTGATTGTGTGATTGTGATTGTGTGATTGTGATTGTGTGATTGTGATTGTGTGATTGTGATTGTGTGATTGTGATTGTGTGATTGTGATTGTGTGATTGTGATTGTGTGATTGTGATTGTGTGATTGTGATTGTGTGATTGTGATTGTGTGATTGTGATTGTGTGATTGTGATTGTGTGATTGTGATTGTGTGATTGTGATTGTGTGATTGTGATTGTGTGATTGTGATTGTGTGATTGTGATTGTGTGATTGTGATTGTGTGATTGTGATTGTGTGATTGTGATTGTGTGATTGTGATTGTGTGATTGTGATTGTGTGATTGTGATTGTGTGATTGTGATTGTGTGATTGTGATTGTGTGATTGTGATTGTGTGATTGTGATTGTGTGATTGTGATTGTGTGATTGTGATTGTGTGATTGTGATTGTGTGATTGTGATTGTGTGATTGTGATTGTGTGATTGTGATTGTGTGATTGTGATTGTGTGATTGTGATTGTGTGATTGTGATTGTGTGATTGTGATTGTGTGATTGTGATTGTGTGATTGTGATTGTGTGATTGTGATTGTGTGATTGTGATTGTGTGATTGTGATTGTGTGATTGTGATTGTGTGATTGTGATTGTGTGATTGTGATTGTGTGATTGTGATTGTGTGATTGTGATTGTGTGATTGTGATTGTGTGATTGTGATTGTGTGATTGTGATTGTGTGATTGTGATTGTGTGATTGTGATTGTGTGATTGTGATTGTGTGATTGTGATTGTGTGATTGTGATTGTGTGATTGTGATTGTGTGATTGTGATTGTGTGATTGTGATTGTGTGATTGTGATTGTGTGATTGTGATTGTGTGATTGTGATTGTGTGATTGTGATTGTGTGATTGTGATTGTGTGATTGTGATTGTGTGATTGTGATTGTGTGATTGTGATTGTGTGATTGTGATTGTGTGATTGTGATTGTGTGATTGTGATTGTGTGATTGTGATTGTGTGATTGTGATTGTGTGATTGTGATTGTGTGATTGTGATTGTGTGATTGTGATTGTGTGATTGTGATTGTGTGATTGTGATTGTGTGATTGTGATTGTGTGATTGTGATTGTGTGATTGTGATTGTGTGATTGTGATTGTGTGATTGTGATTGTGTGATTGTGATTGTGTGATTGTGATTGTGTGATTGTGATTGTGTGATTGTGATTGTGTGATTGTGATTGTGTGATTGTGATTGTGTGATTGTGTGATTGTGATTGTGTGATTGTGATTGTGTGATTGTGATTGTGTGATTGTGATTGTGTGATTGTAATTGTGTGATTGTGATTGTGTGATTGTGATTGTGTGATTGTGATTGTGTGATTGTGATTGTGTGATCGTGATTGTGTGATTGTGATTGTGTGATCGTGATTGTGTGGTCGTGATTGTGTGATTGTGTTTGTGTGATTGTGATTGTGTGATTGCGATTGTGTGATCCTGACTGTGTGATCGTGATTGTGTGATCGTGATTGTGGGATTGTGACTGTGTGATTGTGTGATTGTGATTGTGTGATCGTGATTGTGGGATTGTGACTGTGTGATTGTGTGATTGTGATTGTGTGATCGTGACTGTGTGATCGTGTTTTTGTGATCGTGATTGTGGGTTTGTGACTGTGTGATTGTGTGATTGTGATTGTGTGATTGTGATTGTGTGATTGTGATTGTGTTATTGTGATTGTGTGATTGTGATTGTGTGATTGTGATTGTGTGATTGTGATTGTGTGATTGTGATTGTGTGATTGTGATTGTGTGATTGTGATTGTGTGATTGTGATTGTGTGATTGTGATTGTGTGATTGTGATTGTGTGATTGTGATTGTGTGATTGTGATTGTGTGATTGTGATTGTGTGATTGTGATTGTGTGATTGTGATTGTGTGATTGTGATTGTGTGACTGTGATTGTGTGACTGTGATTGTGTGATTGTGATTGTGTGATTGTGTATGTGTGATTGTGATTGTGTGATTGTGATTGTGTGATTGTGATTGTGTGATTGTGATTGTGTGATTGTGATTGTGTGACTGTGATTGTGGGATTGTGTTTGTGTGATTGTGTGATCATCATTGAGTGATCGTGATTGTGTGATCGTGATTCTGCGATCGTCATTGTGTGATCGTGATTGTGTGATCGCAATTGTGGGATTGTGACTGTGTGATTGTGTGATTGTGATTGTGATTGTGACTGTGTGATTGTGTGATTGTGGTTGTGTGATTGTGATTGTGTGACTGTGATTGTGTGATTGTGATTGTGGGATTGTGATTGTGTGATCGCAATTGTGGGATTGTGACTGTGTGATTGTGTGATTGTGATTGTGATTGTGACTGTGTGATTGTGTGATTGTGGTTGTGTGATTGCGATTGTGTGACTGTGATTGTGTGATTGTGATTGTGGGATTGTGATTGTGTGATTGTGTGATCGTGATTGTGCGATTGTGATTGTGATTGTGTGACTGTGTGATTGTGACTGTGTGACAGTGTGATTGTGATTGTGTGATCGTGATTGTGTGGTCGTGATTGTGTGATTGTGTTTGTGTGATTGTGATTGTGTGATTGCGATTGTGTGATTGTGATTGTGTGATTGTGATTGTGTGATTGTGATTGTGTGATTGTGATTGTGTGATTGTGATTGTGTGATTGTGATTGTGTGATTGTGATTGTGTGATCGTGATTGTGGGATCGTGATTGTGTGATCGTGATTGTGTGATCGTGATTGTGTGATCGTGATTGTGTGATCGTGATTGTGTGATCGTGATTGTGTGATCGTGATTGTGTGATCGTGATTGTGTGATCGTGATTGTGTGATCGTGATTGTGTGATCGTGATTGTGTGATCGTGATTGTGTGATCGTGATTGTGTGATCGTGATTGTGTGATCGTGATTGTGTGATCGTGATTGTGTGATCGTGATTGTGTGATCGTGATTGTGTGATCGTGATTGTGTGATCGTGATTGTGTGATCGTGATTGTGTGATCGTGATTGTGTGATCGTGATTGTGTGATCGTGATTGTGTGATCGTGATTGTGTGATCGTGATTGTGTGATCGTGATTGTGTGATCGTGATTGTGTGATCGTGATTGTGTGATCGTGATTGTGTGATCGTGATTGTGTGATCGTGATTGTGTGATCGTGATTGTGTGATCGTGATTGTGTGATCGTGATTGTGTGATCGTGATTGTGTGATTGTGATTGTGTGATTGTGATTGTGTGATTGTGATTGTGTGATTGTGATTGTGTGATTGTGATTGTGTGATTGTGATTGTGTGATTGTGATTGTGTGATTGTGATTGTGTGATTGTGATTGTGTGATTGTGATTGTGTGATTGTGATTGTGTGATTGTGATTGTGTGATTGTGATTGTGTGATTGTGATTGTGTGATTGTGATTGTGTGATTGTGATTGTGTGATTGTGATTGTGTGATTGTGATTGTGTGATTGTGATTGTGTGATTGTGATTGTGTGATTGTGATTGTGTGATTGTGATTGTGTGATTGTGATTGTGTGATTGTGATTGTGTGATTGTGATTGTGTGATTGTGATTGTGTGATTGTGATTGTGTGATTGTGATTGTGTGATTGTGATTGTGTGATTGTGATTGTGTGATTGTGATTGTGTGATTGTGATTGTGTGATTGTGATTGTGTGATTGTGATTGTGTGATTGTGATTGTGTGATTGTGATTGTGTGATTGTGATTGTGTGATTGTGATTGTGTGATTGTGATTGTGTGATTGTGATTGTGTGATTGTGATTGTGTGATTGTGATTGTGTGATTGTGATTGTGTGATTGTGATTGTGTGATTGTGATTGTGTGATTGTGATTGTGTGATTGTGATTGTGTGATTGTGATTGTG
Organism: Megachile rotundata; assembly: GCF_050947335.1. Taxonomy (NCBI): domain Eukaryota; kingdom Metazoa; phylum Arthropoda; class Insecta; order Hymenoptera; family Megachilidae; genus Megachile; species Megachile rotundata. The sequence goes on along the minus strand of NW_027473334.1, from coordinate 53,495 downwards.
TGATTGTGATTGTGTGATTGTGATTGTGTGATTGTGATTGTGTGATTGTGATTGTGTGATTGTGATTGTGTGATTGTGATTGTGTGATTGTGATTGTGTGATTGTGATTGTGTGATTGTGATTGTGTGATTGTGATTGTGTGATTGTGATTGTGTGATTGTGATTGTGTGATTGTGATTGTGTGATTGTGATTGTGTGATTGTGATTGTGTGATTGTGATTGTGTGATTGTGATTGTGTGATTGTGATTGTGTGATTGTGATTGCGTGATTGTGATTGCGTGATTGTGATTGCGTGATTGTGATTGTGTGATCGTGATTGTGTGGTCGTGATTGTGTGATTGTGTTTGTGTGATTGTGATTGTGTGATTGCGATTGTGTGATCCTGACTGTGTGATCGTGATTGTGTGATCGTGATTGTGGGATTGTGACTGTGTGATTGTGATTGTGTGATCGTGACTGTGTGATCGTGTTTTTGTGATCGTGATTGTGGGTTTGTGACTGTGTGATTGTGTGATTGTGATTGTGTGATTGTGATTGTGTGATTGTGATTGTGTTATTGTGATTGTGTGATTGTGATTGTGTGATTGTGATTGTGTGATTGTGATTGTGTGATTGTGATTGTGTGATTGTGATTGTGTGATTGTGATTGTGTGATTGTGATTGTGTGATTGTGATTGTGTGATTGTGATTGTGTGATTGTGATTGTGTGATCGTGATTGTGTGATTGTGATTGTGTGATCGTGATTGTGTGGTCGTGATTGTGTGATTGTGTTTGTGTGATTGTGATTGTGTGATTGCGATTGTGTGATCCTGACTGTGTGATCGTGATTGTGTGATCGCGATTGTGGGATTGTGACTGTGTGATTGTGTGATTGTGATTGTGTGATCGTGACTGTGTGATCGTGTTTTTGTGATCGTGATTGTGGGTTTGTGACTGTGTGATTGTGTGATTGTGATTGTGTGATTGTGATTGTGTGATTGTGATTGTGTGATTGTGATTGTGTTATTGTGATTGTGTGATTGTGATTGTGTGATTGTGATTGTGTGATTGTGATTGTGTTATTGTGATTGTGTGATTGTGATTGTGTGACTGTGATTGTGGGATTGTGATTGTGGGATTGTGATTGTGGGATTGTGATTGTGTGATTGTGTGATCGTGACTGTGTGATCGTGTTTGTGTGATCGTGATTGTGGGTTTGTGACTATGTGATTGTGTGATCGTGATTGTGTGATTGTGATTGTGTGACTGCGATCGTGGGATTGTGACTGTGTGATCGTGATTGTGGGATTGTGATTATGGGATTGTGACTACGTGATTGAGTGATTGTGACTGTGTGATCGTGATTGTGTGATCGTGATTGTGGGATTGTGACTGTGTGATTGTGTGATTGTGTGATTGTGATTGTGTGATCGTGACTGTGTGATCGTGTTTGTGTGATCGTGATTGTGGGTTTGTGATTATGGGATTGTGACTATGTGATTGAGTGATTGTGACTGTGTGATTGTGATTGTGTGATTGTGATTGTGTGATTGTGATTGTGTGATTGTGATTGTGTGATTGTGATTGTGTGATTGTGATTGTGTGATTGTGATTGTGTGATTGTGATTGTGTGATTGTGATTGTGTGATTGTGATTGTGTGATTGTGATTGTGTGATTGTGATTGTGTGATTGTGATTGTGTGACTGTGATTGTGTGACTGTGATTGTGTGACTGTGATTGTGTGATTGTGATTGTGTGATTGTGATTGTGTGATTGTGATTGTGTGATTGTGATTGTGTGATTGTGATTGTGTGATTGTGATTGTGTGATTGTGATTGTGTGACTGTGATTGTGGGATTGTGATTGTGTGATTGTGTGATCATCATTGAGTGATCGTGATTGTGTGATCGTGATTCTGCGATCGTCATTGTGTGATCGTGATTGTGTGATCGCAATTGTGGGATTGTGACTGTGTGATTGTGTGATTGTGTGATTGTGATTGTGATTGTGACTGTGTGATTGTGTGATTGTGGTTGTGTGATTGTGATTGTGTGACTGCGATTGTGTGATTGTGATTGTGGGATTGTGATTGTGTGATCGCAATTGTGGGATTGTGACTGTGTGATTGTGTGATTGTGATTGTGATTGTGACTGTGTGATTGTGTGATTGTGGTTGTGTGATTGCGATTGTGTGACTGTGATTGTGTGATTGTGATTGTGGGATTGTGATTGTGTGATTGTGTGATCGTGATTGTGTGATAGTGATTGTGTGATAGTGATTGTGTGATCGTGATTGTGTGATCGTGATTGTGTGATCGTGATTGTGTGATTGTGTTATTGCGATTGTGTGATTCTGATTGTGTGATTGTGATTGTGTGATCGTGACTGTGTGATCGTGATTGTGGGATTGTGACTGTGTGATTGTGTGATCGTGATTGTGTTTGTGTTATTGTGATTGTGTGATTGTGATTGTGTGATTGTGATTGCGTGATTGTGATTGTGTGATCGTGACTGTGTGATCGTGATTGTGTGATCGTGATTGTGCGATTGTGATTGTGATTGTGTGACTGTGTGATTGTGACTGTGTGACAGTGTGATTGTGATTGTGTGATCGTGATTGTGTGGTCGTGATTGTGTGATTGTGTGATTGTGTTTGTGTGATTGTGATTGTGTGATTGCGATTGTGTGATCCTGACTGTGTGATCGTGATTGTGTGATCGTGATTGTGGGATTGTGACTGTGTGATTGTGTGATTGTGTGATTGTGCTTGTGTGATCGTGACTGTGTGATCGTGTTTGTGTGATCGTGATTGTGGGTTTGTGATTATGGGATTGTGACTATGTGATTGAGTGATTGTGACTGTGTGATTGTGATTGTGTGATTGTGATTGTGTGATTGTGATTGTGTGATCGTGATTGTGTGATCGTGATTGTGTGATCGTGATTGTGTGATTGTGATTGTGTGATTGTGATTGTGTGATTGTGATTGTGTGATTGTGATTGTGTGATTGTGATTGTGTGATTGTGATTGTGTGATTGTGATTGTGTGATTGTGATTGTGTGATTGTGATTGTGTGATTGTGATTGTGTGATTGTGATTGTGTGATTGTGATTGTGTGATTGTGATTGTGTGATTGTGATTGTGTGATTGTGATTGTGTGATTGTGATTGTGTGATTGTGATTGTGTGATTGTGATTGTGTGATTGTGATTGTGTGATTGTGATTGTGTGATTGTGATTGTGTGATTGTGATTGTGTGATTGTGATTGTGTGATTGTGATTGTGTGATTGTGATTGTGTGATTGTGATTGTGTGATTGTGATTGTGTGATTGTGATTGTGTGATTGTGATTGTGTGATTGTGATTGTGTGATTGTGATTGTGTGATTGTGATTGTGTGATTGTGATTGTGTGATTGTGATTGTGTGATTGTGATTGTGTGATTGTGATTGTGTGATTGTGTTTGCGTGATGGTGATTGCGTGATTGTGATTGCGTGATTGTGATTGCGTGATTGTGATTGCGTGATTGTGATTGCGTGATTGTGATTGCGTGATTGTGATTGCGTGATTGTGATTGCGTGATTGTGATTGTGTGATTGTGATTGTGTGATTGTGATTGTGTGATTGTGATTGTGTGATTGTGTGATCGTGATTGTGTGATAGTGATTGTGTGATAGTGATTGTGTGATCGTGATTGTGTGATCGTGATTGTGTGAACGTGATTGTGTGATTGTGTTATTGTGATTGTGTGATTCTGATTGTGTGATTGTGATTGTGTGATCGTGACTGTGTGATCGTGATTGTGTGATCGTGATTGTGGGATTGTGACTGTGTGATTGTGTGATCGTGATTGTGATTGTGTTATTGTGATTGTGTGATTGTGATTGCGTGATTGTGATTGTGTGATCGTGACTGTGTGATCGTGATTGTGTGATCGTGATTGTGCGATTGTGATTGTGATTGTGTGACTGTGTGATTGTGACTGTGTGATTGTGATTGTGTGATCGTGATTGTGTGGTCGTGATTGTGTGATTGTGTGATTGTGTTTGTGTGATTGTGATTGTGTGATTGCGATTGTGTGATCCTGACTGTGTGATCCTGACTGTGTGATCGTGATTGTGTGATCGTGATTGTGGGATTGTGATTGTGTGATTGTGATTGCGTGATCGTGACTGTGTGATCGTGTTTGTGTGATCGTGATTGTGGGTTTGTGATTATGGGATTGTGACTATGTGATTGAGTGATTGTGACTGTGTGATTGTGATTGTGTGATTGTGATTGTGTGATTGTGATTGTGTGATTGTGATTGTGTGATTGTGATTGTGTGATTGTGATTGTGTGATTGTGATTGTGTGATTGTGATTGTGTGATTGTGATTGTGTGATTGTGATTGTGTGATTGTGATTGTGTGATTGTGATTGTGTGATTGTGATTGTGTGGTTGTGATTGTGTGATTGTGATTGTGTGATTGTGATTGTGTGACTGTGATTGTGTGACTGTGATTGTGTGATTGTGATTGTGTGATTGTGATTGTGTGATTGTGATTGTGTGATTGTGATTGTGTGATTGTGATTGTGTGATTGTGATTGTGTGATTGTGATTGTGTGATTGTGATTGTGTGATTGTGATTGTGTGACTGTGATTGTGGGATTGTGATTGTGTGATTGTGTGATCATCATTGAGTGATCGTGACTGTGTGATCGTGATTCTGCGATCGTCATTGTGTGATCGTGATTGTGTGATCGCAATTGTGGGATTGTGACTGTGTGATTGTGTGATTGTGTGATTGTGATTGTGATTGTGACTGTGTGATTGTGTGATTGTGGTTGTGTGATTGTGATTGTGTGACTGTGATTGTGTGATTGTGATTGTGGGATTGTGATTGTGTGATCGCAATTGTGGGATTGTGACTGTGTGATTGTGTGATTGTGATTGTGATTGTGACTGTGTGATTGTGTGATTGTGGTTGTGTGATTGCGATTGTGTGACTGTGATTGTGTGATTGTGATTGTGGGATTGTGATTGTGTGATTGTGTGATCGTGATTGTGTGATAGTGATTGTGTGATAGTGATTGTGTGATCGTGATTGTGTGATCGTGATTGTGTGATCGTGATTGTGTGATTGTGTTATTGCGATTGTGTGATTCTGATTGTGTGATTGTGATTGTGTGATCGTGACTGTGTGATCGTGATTGTGGGATTGTGACTGTGTGATTGTGTGATCGTGATTGTGTTTGTGTTATTGTGATTGTGTGATTGTGATTGTGTGATTGTGATTGCGTGATTGTGATTGTGTGATCGTGACTGTGTGATCGTGATTGTGTGATCGTGATTGTGCGATTGTGATTGTGATTGTGTGACTGTGTGATTGTGACTGTGTGACAGTGTGATTGTGATTGTGTGATCGTGATTGTGTGGTCGTGATTGTGTGATTGTGTGATTGTGTTTGTGTGATTGTGATTGTGTGATTGCGATTGTGTGATCCTGACTGTGTGATCGTGATTGTGTGATCGTGATTGTGGGATTGTGACTGTGTGATTGTGTGATTGTGTGATTGTGCTTGTGTGATCGTGACTGTGTGATCGTGTTTGTGTGATCGTGATTGTGGGTTTGTGATTATGGGATTGTGACTATGTGATTGAGTGATTGTGACTGTGTGATTGTGATTGTGTGATTGTGATTGTGTGATTGTGATTGTGTGATTGTGATTGTGTGATTGTGATTGTGTGATTGTGATTGTGTGATTGTGATTGTGTGATTGTGATTGTGTGATTGTGATTGTGTGATTGTGATTGTGTGATTGTGATTGTGTGATTGTGATTGTGTGATTGTGATTGTGTGATTGTGATTGTGTGATTGTGATTGTGTGGTTGTGATTGTGTGATTGTGATTGTGTGATTGTGATTGTGTGATTGTGATTGTGTGATTGTGATTGTGTGATTGTGATTGTGTGATTGTGATTGTGTGATTGTGATTGTGTGATTGTGATTGTGTGATTGTGATTGTGTGATTGTGATTGTGTGATTGTGATTGTGTGATTGTGATTGTGTGATTGTGATTGTGTGATTGTGATTGTGTGATTGTGATTGTGTGATTGTGATTGTGTGATTGTGATTGTGTGATTGTGATTGTGTGATTGTGATTGTGTGATCGTGATTGTGTGATCGTGATTGTGTGATTGTGTTATTGCGATTGTGTGATTCTGATTGTGTGATTGTGATTGTGTGATCGTGACTGTGTGATCGTGATTGTGGGATTGTGACTGTGTGATTGTGTGATCGTGATTGTGTTTGTGTTATTGTGATTGTGTGATTGTGATTGTGTGATTGTGATTGCGTGATTGTGATTGTGTGATCGTGACTGTGTGATCGTGATTGTGTGATCGTGATTGTGCGATTGTGATTGTGATTGTGTGACTGTGTGATTGTGACTGTGTGACAGTGTGATTGTGATTGTGTGATCGTGATTGTGTGGTCGTGATTGTGTGATTGTGTTTGTGTGATTGTGATTGTGTGATTGCGATTGTGTGATCCTGACTGTGTGATCGTGATTGTGTGATCGTGATTGTGGGATTGTGACTGTGTGATTGTGTGATTGTGTGATTGTGCTTGTGTGATCGTGACTGTGTGATCGTGTTTGTGTGATCGTGATTGTGGGTTTGTGATTATGGGATTGTGACTATGTGATTGAGTGATTGTGACTGTGTGATTGTGATTGTGTGATTGTGATTGTGTGATTGTGATTGTGTGATTGTGATTGTGTGATTGTGATTGTGTGATTGTGATTGTGTGATTGTGATTGTGTGATTGTGATTGTGTGATTGTGATTGTGTGATTGTGATTGTGTGATTGTGATTGTGTGATTGTGATTGTGTGATTGTGATTGTGTGATTGTGATTGTGTGATTGTGATTGTGTGATTGTGATTGTGTGATTGTGATTGTGTGATTGTGATTGTGTGATTGTGATTGTGTGATTGTGATTGTGTGATTGTGATTGTGTGATTGTGATTGTGTGATTGTGATTGTGTGATTGTGATTGTGTGATTGTGATTGTGTGATTGTGATTGTGTGATTCTGATTGTGTGATTGTGATTGTGTGATTGTGATTGTGTGATTGTGATTGTGTGATTGTGATTGTGTGATTGTGATTGTGTGATTGTGATTGTGTGATTGTGATTGTGTGATTGTGATTGTGTGATTGTGATTGTGTGATTGTGATTGTGTGATTGTGATTGTGTGATTGTGATTGTGTGATTGTGATTGTGTGATTGTGATTGTGTGATTGTGATTGTGTGATTGTGATTGTGTGATTGTGATTGTGTGATTGTGATTGTGTGATTGTGATTGTGTGATTGTGATTGTGTGATTGTGATTGTGTGATTGTGATTGTGTGAATGTGATTGTGTGATTGTGATTGTGTGATTGTGATTGTGTGATTGTGATTGTGTGATTGTGATTGTGTGATTGTGATTGTGTGATTGTGATTGTGTGATTGTGATTGTGTGATTGTGATTGCGTGATTGTGATTGCGTGATTGTGATTGTGTGATTGTGATTGTGTGATTGTGATTCTGTGATTGTGATTGTGCCACTGTGATTGTGTGACTGTGATTCGGGGATTGTGATTGTGTGATTGTGTGATCGTGATTGTGATTGCGTCATTGTGATTATGTCACTGTGATTGTATCATTGTGATTGTGTGATTGTCATTGTGATTCTGATTGTGTGATTGTGGGATTGTGACTGTGTGATTGTGTGATTGTGTGATTGTGCTTGTGTGATCGTGACTGTGTGATCGTGTTTGTGTGATCGTGATTGTGGGTTTGTGATTATGGGATTGTGACTATGTGATTGAGTGATTGTGACTGTGTGATTGTGATTGTGTGATTGTGATTGTGTGATTGTGATTGTGTGATTGTGATTGTGTGATTGTGATTGTGTGATTGTGATTGTGTGATTGTGATTGTGTGATTGTGATTGTGTGATTGTGATTGTGTGATTGTGATTGTGTGATTGTGATTGTGTGATTGTGATTGTGTGATTGTGATTGTGTGATTGTGATTGTGTGATTGTGATTGTGTGATTCTGATTGTGTGATTGTGATTGTGTGATTGTGATTGTGTGATTGTGATTGTGTGATTGTGATTGTGTGATTGTGATTGTGTGATTGTGATTGTGTGATTGTGATTGTGTGATTGTGATTGTGTGATTGTGATTGTGTGATTGTGATTGTGTGATTGTGATTGTGTGATTGTGATTGTGTGATTGTGATTGTGTGATTGTGATTGTGTGATTGTGATTGTGTGATTGTGATTGTGTGATTGTGATTGTGTGATTGTGATTGTGTGATTGTGATTGTGTGATTGTGATTGTGTGATTGTGATTGTGTGATTGTGATTGTGTGATTGTGATTGTGTGATTGTGATTGTGTGATTGTGATTGTGTGATTGTGATTGTGTGATTGTGATTGTGTGATTGTGATTGTGTGATTGTGATTGTGTGATTGTGATTGTGTGATTGTGATTGTGTGATTGTGATTGTGTGAATGTGATTGTGTGATTGTGATTGTGTGATTGTGATTGTGTGATTGTGATTGTGTGATTGTGATTGTGTGATTGTGATTGTGTGATTGTGATTGTGTGATTGTGATTGTGTGATTGTGATTGTGTGATTGTGATTGTGTGATTGTGATTGTGTGATTGTGATTCTGTGATTGTGATTGTGCCACTGTGATTGTGTGACTGTGATTCGGGGATTGTGATTGTGTGATTGTGTGATCGTGATTGTGATTGCGTCATTGTGATTATGTCACTGTGATTGTATCATTGTGATTGTGTGATTGTCATTGTGATTCTGATTGTGTGATTGTGTGATTGTGATTGTGTGATTGTGATTGTGTGATTGTCATTGTGATTCTGATTGTGTGATTGTGTGATTGTGATTGTGTGATTGTGATTGTGTGATTGTGATTGTGTGATTGTGATTGTGTGATTGTGATTGTGTGAATGTGATTGTGTGATTGTGATTGTGTGATTGTGATTGTGTGATTGTGATTGTGTGATTGTGATTGTGTGATTGTGATTGTGTGACTGTGATTGTGGGATTGTGATTGTGGGATTGTGATTGTGTGATTGTGTAATCGTGACTGTGTGATCGTGTTTGTGTGATCGTGATTGTGGGTTTGTGACTATGTGATTGTGTGATCGTGATTGTGTGATTGTGATTGTGTGACTGCGATCGTGGGATTGTGACTGTGTGATCGTGATTGTGGGACTGTGATTATGGGATTGTGACTACGTGATTGAGTGATTGTGACTGTGTGATTGTGATTGTGTGATTGTGATTGTGTGATTGTGATTGTGTGATTGTGATTGTGTGACTGTGATTGTGTGACTGTGATTGAGGGATTGTGATTGTGTGATTGTGTGATCATCATTGAGTGATCGTGATTGTGTGATCGTGATTGTGCGATCGTGATTGTGTGATCGTGATTGTGTGATCGCAATTGTGGGATTGTGACTGTGTGATTGTGTGATTGTGATTGTGATTGTGACTGTGTGATTGTGTGATTGTGGTTGTGTGATTGTGATTGTGTGACTGTGATTGTGTGATTGTGATTGTGGGATTGTAATTGTGTGATTGTGTGATCGTGATTGTGTGATAGTGATTGTGTGATAGTGATTGTGTGATCGTGATTGTGTGATCGTGATTGTGTGAACGTGATTGTGTGATTGTGTTATTGTGATTGTGTGATTCTGATTGTGTGATTGTGATTGTGTGATCGTGACTGTGTGATCGTGATTGTGTGATCGTGATTGTGGGATTGTGACTGTGTGATTGTGTGATCGTGATTGTGATTGTGTTATTGTGATTGTGTGACTGTGATTGCGTGATTGTGATTGTGTGATCGTGACTGTGTGATCGTGATTGTGTGATCGTGATTGTGCGATTGTGATTGTGATTGTGTGACTGTGTGATTGTGACTGTGTGATTGTGATTGTGTGATTGTGATTGTGTGATTCTGATTGTGTGATTGTGATTGTGTGATCGTGACTGTGTGATCGTGTTTTTGTGATCGTGATTGTGGGTTTGTGACTGTGTGATTGTGTGATTGTGATTGTGTGATTGTGATTGTGTGATTGTGATTGTGTTATTGTGATTGTGTGATTGTGATTGTGTGATTGTGATTGTGTGATTCTGATTGTGTGATTGTGATTGTGTGATCGTGACTGTGTGATCGTGATTGTGTGATCGTGATTGTGGGATTGTGACTGTGTGATTGTGTGATCGTGATTGTGATTGTGTTATTGTGATTGTGTGACTGTGATTGCGTGATTGTGATTGTGTGATCGTGACTGTGTGATCGTGATTGTGTGATCGTGATTGTGCGATTGTGATTGTGATTGTGTGACTGTGTGATTGTGACTGTGTGATTGTGATTGTGTGATTGTGATTGTGTGATTCTGATTGTGTGATTGTGATTGTGTGATCGTGACTGTGTGATCGTGTTTTTGTGACCGTGATTGTGGGTTTGTGACTGTGTGATTGTGTGATTGTGATTGTGTGATTGTGATTGTGTGATTGTGATTGTGTTATTGTGATTGTGTGATTGTGATTGTGTGATTGTGATTGTGTGATTGTGATTGTGTGATTGTGATTGTGTGATTGTGATTGTGTGATTGTGATTGTGTGATTGTGTGATTGTGATTGTGTGATTGTGATTGTGTGATTGTGATTGTGTGATTGTGATTGTGTGATTGTGATTGTGTGATTGTGATTGTGTGATTGTGATTGTGTGATTGTGATTGTGTGATTGTGATTGTGTGATTGTGATTGTGTGATTGTGATTGTGCCACTGTGATTGTGTGACTGTGATTGTGGGATTGTGATTGTGTGATTGTGTGATCGTGATTGTGATTGCGTCATTGTGATTGTGTCACTGTGATTGTATCATTGTGATTGTGTGATTGTCATTGTGATTCTGATTGTGTGATTGTGTGATTGTGATTGTGTGATCGTGACTGTGTGATTGTGATTGTGTGATCGTGATTGTGTGATTGTGATTGTGTGATCGTGATTGTGTGGTCGTGATTGTGTGATTGTGTTTGTGTGATTGTGATTGTGTGATTGCGATTGTGTGATCCTGACTGTGTGATCGTGATTGTGTGATCGTGATTGTGGGATTGTGACTGTGTGATTGTGTGATTGTGATTGTGTGATCGTGACTGTGCGATCGTGTTTTTGTGATCGTGATTGTGGGTTTGTGACTGTGTGATTGTGTGATTGTGATTGTGTGATTGTGATTGTGTGATTGTGATTGTGTGATTGTGATTGTGTGATTGTGATTGTGTGATTGTGATTGTGTGATTGTGATTGTGTGACTGTGATTGTGGGATTGTGATTGTGTGATTGTGTGATCGTGATTGTGATTGCGTCATTGTGATTGTGTCACTGTGATTGTATCATTGTGATTGTGTGATTGTCATTGTGATTCTGATTGTGTGATTGTGTGATTGTGATTGTGTGATTGTGATTGTGTGATTGTGATTGTGTGATTGTGATTGTGTGATTGTGATTGTGTGATTGTGATTGTGTGATTGTGATTGTGTGATTGTGATTGTGTCATTGTGATTGTGTGATTGTGATTGTGTGAATGTGATTGTGTGATTGTGATTGTGTGATTGTGATTGTGTGATTGTGATTGTGTGATTGTGATTGTGTGATTGTGATTGTGTGACTGTGATTGTGGGATTGTGATTGTGGGATTGTGATTGTGTGATTGTGTAATCGTGACTGTGTGATCGTGTTTGTGTGATCGTGATTGTGGGTTTGTGACTATGTGATTGTGTGATCGTGATTGTGTGATTGTGATTGTGTGACTGCGATCGTGGGATTGTGACTGTGTGATCGTGATTGTGGGACTGTGATTATGGGATTGTGACTACGTGATTGAGTGATTGTGACTGTGTGATTGTGATTGTGTGATTGTGATTGTGTGATTGTGATTGTGTGATTGTGATTGTGTGACTGTGATTGTGTGACTGTGATTGAGGGATTGTGATTGTGTGATTGTGTGATCATCATTGAGTGATCGTGATTGTGTGATCGTGATTGTGCGATCGTGATTGTGTGATCGTGATTGTGTGATCGCAATTGTGGGATTGTGACTGTGTGATTGTGTGATTGTGATTGTGATTGTGACTGTGTGATTGTGTGATTGTGGTTGTGTGATTGTGATTGTGTGACTGTGATTGTGTGATTGTGATTGTGGGATTGTAATTGTGTGATTGTGTGATCGTGATTGTGTGATAGTGATTGTGTGATAGTGATTGTGTGATCGTGATTGTGTGATCGTGATTGTGTGAACGTGATTGTGTGATTGTGTTATTGTGATTGTGTGATTCTGATTGTGTGATTGTGATTGTGTGATCGTGACTGTGTGATCGTGATTGTGTGATCGTGATTGTGGGATTGTGACTTTGTGATTGTGTGATCGTGATTGTGATTGTGTTATTGTGATTGTGTGACTGTGATTGCGTGATTGTGATTGTGTGATCGTGACTGTGTGATCGTGATTGTGTGATCGTGATTGTGCGATTGTGATTGTGATTGTGTGACTGTGTGATTGTGACTGTGTGATTGTGATTGTGTGATTGTGATTGTGTGATTGTGATTGTGTGATTGTAATTGTGTGATTGTGATTGTGTGATTGTGATTGTGTGATTGTGATTGTGTGATTGTGATTGTGTGATCGTGATTGTGTGATTGTGATTGTGTGATCGTGATTGTGTGGTCGTGATTGTGTGATTGTGTTTGTGTGATTGTGATTGTGTGATTGCGATTGTGTGATCCTGACTGTGTGATCGTGATTGTGTGATCGTGATTGTGGGATTGTGACTGTGTGATTGTGTGATTGTGATTGTGTGATCGTGACTGTGCGATCGTGTTTTTGTGATCGTGATTGTGGGTTTGTGACTGTGTGATTGTGTGATTGTGATTGTGTGATTGTGATTGTGTGATTGTGATTGTGTGATTGTGATTGTGTGATTGTGATTGTGTGATTGTGATTGTGTGATTGTGATTGTGTGATTGTGATTGTGTGATTGTGATTGTGTGATTGTGATTGTGTGATTGTGATTGTGTGATTGTGATTGTGTGATTGTGATTGTGCCACTGTGATTGTGTGACTGTGATTGTGGGATTGTGATTGTGTGATTGTGTGATCGTGATTGTGATTGCGTCATTGTGATTGTGTCACTGTGATTGTATCATTGTGATTGTGTGATTGTCATTGTGATTCTGATTGTGTGATTGTGTGATTGTGATTGTGTGATTGTGATTGTGTGATTGTGATTGTGTGAATGTGATTGTGTGATTGTGATTGTGTGATTGTGATTGTGTGATTGTGATTGTGTGATTGTGATTGTGTGATTGTGATTGTGTGATTGTGATTGTGTGAATGTGATTGTGTGATTGTGATTGTGTGATTGTGATTGTGTGATTGTGATTGTGTGATTGTGATTGTGTGATTGTGATTGTGTGATTGTGATTGTGCCACTGTGATTGTGTGACTGTGATTGTGGGATTGTGATTGTGTGATTGTGTGATCGTGATTGTGATTGCGTCATTGTGATTGTGTCACTGTGATTGTATCATTGTGATTGTGTGATTGCCATTGTGATTCTGATTGTGTGATTGTGTGATTGTGATTGTGTGATTGTGATTGTGTGATTGTGATTGTGTGATTGTGATTGTGTGATTGTGATTGTGTGATTGTGATTGTGTGACTGTGATTGTGTGACTGTGATTGTGTGATTGTGATTGTGTGATTGTGATTGTGTGATTGTGATTGTGTGATTGTGATTATGTGATTGTGATTGTGTGATTGTGATTGTGTGATTGTGATTGTGTGACTGTGATTGTGGGATTGTGTTTGTGTGATTGTGTGATCATCATTGAGTGATCGTGATTGTGTGATCGTGATTCTGCGATCGTCATTGTGTGATCGTGATTGTGTGATCGCAATTGTGGGATTGTGACTGTGTGATTGTGTGATTGTGATTGTGATTGTGACTGTGTGATTGTGTGTTTGTGGTTGTGTGATTGTGATTGTGTGACTGTGATTGTGTGATTGTGATTGTGGGATTGTGATTGTGTGATCGCAATTGTGGGATTGTGACTGTGTGATTGTGTGATTGTGATTGTGATTGTGACTGTGTGATTGTGTGATTGTGGTTGTGTGATTGCGATTGTGTGACTGTGATTGTGTGATTGTGATTGTGGGATTGTGATTGTGTGATTGTGTGATCGTGATTGTGTGATAGTGATTGTGTGATAGTGATTGTGTGATCGTGATTGTGTGATCGTGATTGTGTGATTGTGTTATTGCGATTGTGTGATTCTGATTGTGTGATTGTGATTGTGTGATCGTGACTGTGTGATCGTGATTGTGGGATTGTGACTGTGTGATTGTGTGATCGTGATTGTGTTTGTGTTATTGTGATTGTGTGATTGTGATTGTGTGATTGTGATTGCGTGATTGTGATTGTGTGATCGTGACTGTGTGATCGTGATTGTGTGATCGTGATTGTGCGATTGTGATTGTGATTGTGTGACTGTGTGATTGTGACTGTGTGACAGTGTGATTGTGATTGTGTGATCGTGATTGTGTGGTCGTGATTGTGTGATTGTGTTTGTGTGATTGTGATTGTGTGATTGCGATTGTGTGATCCTGACTGTGTGATCGTGATTGTGTGATCGTGATTGTGGGATTGTGACTGTGTGATTGTGTGATCGTGATTGTGTGATCGTGATTGTGTGATCGTGATTGTGGGATTGTGACTGTGTGATTGTGTGATCGTGATTGTGTGATCGTGATTGTGTGGCCGTGATTGTGTGATCGTGATTGTGCGATCGTGTTTGTGTGATCGTGATTGTGTGCTCGTGATTGTGTTATCGTGATTGTGTGATCCTGTTTGTGTGATCGTGATTGTGATTGAGATTGTGTGACTGTGATTGTGTGACTGTGATTGTGTGACTGTGATTGTGTGATTGCGTGATTGTGATTGTGTGATCGTGACTGTGTGATCGAGATTTTGTGATCGTGATTGTGGGATTGTGACTGTGTGATTGTGATTGTGTGATTGTGATTGTGTGATTGTGATTGTGTGATTGTGATTGTGTGATTGTGATTGTGTGATTGTGATTGTGTGATTGTGATTGTGTGATTGTGATTGTGTGATTGTGATTGTGTGATTGTGATTGCGTGATTGTGATTGTGTGATTGTGATTGTGTGATTGTGATTGTGTGATTGTGATTGTGTGATTGTGATTGTGTGATTGTGATTGTGTGATTGTGATTGTGTGATTGTGATTGTGTGATTGTGATTGTGTGATTGTGATTGTGTGATTGTGATTGTGTTATTGTGATTGTGTGATTGTGATTGTGTGATTGTGATTGTGTGATTGTGATTGTGTGATTGTGATTGTGTGATTGTGATTGTGTGATTGTGATTGTGTGATTGTGTGATTGTGATTGTGTGATTGTGATTGTGTGATTGTGATTGTGTGATTGTGATTGTGTGATTGTGATTGTGTGATTGTGATTGTGTGATTGTGATTGTGTGATTGTGATTGTGTGATTGTGATTGTGTGATTGTGATTGTGTGATTGTGATTGTGCCACTGTGATTGTGTGACTGTGATTGTGGGATTGTGATTGTGTGATTGTGTGATCGTGATTGTGATTGCGTCATTGTGATTGTGTCACTGTGATTGTATCATTGTGATTGTGTGATTGTCATTGTGATTCTGATTGTGTGATTGTGTGATTGTGATTGTGTGATCGTGACTGTGTGATCGTGATTGTGTGATCGTGATTGTGGGATTGTGACTGTGTGATTGTGTGATCGTGATTGTGATTGTGTTATTGTGATTGTGTGACTGTGATTGCGTGATTGTGATTGTGTGATCGTGACTGTGTGATCGTGATTGTGTGATCGTGATTGTGCGATTGTGATTGTGATTGTGTGACTGTGTGATTGTGACTGTGTGATTGTGATTGTGTGATTGTGATTGTGTGATTCTGATTGTGTGATTGTGATTGTGTGATCGTGACTGTGTGATCGTGTTTTTGTGACCGTGATTGTGGGTTTGTGACTGTGTGATTGTGTGATTGTGATTGTGTGATTGTGATTGTGTGATTGTGATTGTGTGATTGTGATTGTGTTATTGTGATTGTGTGATTGTGATTGTGTGATTGTGATTGTGTGATTGTGATTGTGTGATTGTGATTGTGTGATTGTGATTGTGTGATTGTGATTGTGTGATTGTGATTGTGTGATTGTGATTGTGTGATTGTGATTGTGTGATTGTGATTGTGTGATTGTGATTGTGTGATTGTGATTGTGTGATTGTGATTGTGTGATTGTGATTGTGTGATTGTGATTGTGCCACTGTGATTGTGTGACTGTGATTGTGGGATTGTGATTGTGTGATTGTGTGATCGTGATTGTGATTGCGTCATTGTGATTGTGTCACTGTGATTGTATCATTGTGATTGTGTGATTGTCATTGTGATTCTGATTGTGTGATTGTGTGATTGTGATTGTGTGATTGTGATTGTGTGATTGTGATTGTGTGATTGTGATTGTGTGATTGTGATTGTGTGATTGTGATTGTGTGATTGTGATTGTGTGATTGTGATTGTGTGATTGTGATTGTGTGAATGTGATTGTGTGATTGTGATTGTGTGATTGTGATTGTGTGATTGTGATTGTGTGATTGTGATTGTGTGATTGTGATTGTGTGACTGTGATTGTGGGATTGTGATTGTGGGATTGTGATTGTGTGATTGTGTAATCGTGACTGTGTGATCGTGTTTGTGTGATCGTGATTGTGGGTTTGTGACTATGTGATTGTGTGATCGTGATTGTGTGATTGTGATTGTGTGACTGCGATCGTGGGATTGTGACTGTGTGATCGTGATTGTGGGACTGTGATTATGGGATTGTGACTACGTGATTGAGTGATTGTGACTGTGTGATTGTGATTGTGTGATTGTGATTGTGTGATTGTGATTGTGTGATTGTGATTGTGTGACTGTGATTGTGTGACTGTGATTGAGGGATTGTGATTGTGTGATTGTGTGATCATCATTGAGTGATCGTGATTGTGTGATCGTGATTGTGCGATCGTGATTGTGTGATCGTGATTGTGTGATCGCAATTGTGGGATTGTGACTGTGTGATTGTGTGATTGTGATTGTGATTGTGACTGTGTGATTGTGTGATTGTGGTTGTGTGATTGTGATTGTGTGACTGTGATTGTGTGATTGTGATTGTGGGATTGTAATTGTGTGATTGTGTGATCGTGATTGTGTGATAGTGATTGTGTGATAGTGATTGTGTGATCGTGATTGTGTGATCGTGATTGTGTGAACGTGATTGTGTGATTGTGTTATTGTGATTGTGTGATTCTGATTGTGTGATTGTGATTGTGTGATCGTGACTGTGTGATCGTGATTGTGTGATCGTGATTGTGGGATTGTGACTTTGTGATTGTGTGATCGTGATTGTGATTGTGTTATTGTGATTGTGTGACTGTGATTGCGTGATTGTGATTGTGTGATCGTGACTGTGTGATCGTGATTGTGTGATCGTGATTGTGCGATTGTGATTGTGATTGTGTGACTGTGTGATTGTGACTGTGTGATTGTGATTGTGTGATTGTGATTGTGTGATTGTGATTGTGTGATTGTAATTGTGTGATTGTGATTGTGTGATTGTGATTGTGTGATTGTGATTGTGTGATTGTGATTGTGTGATCGTGATTGTGTGATTGTGATTGTGTGATCGTGATTGTGTGGTCGTGATTGTGTGATTGTGTTTGTGTGATTGTGATTGTGTGATTGCGATTGTGTGATCCTGACTGTGTGATCGTGATTGTGTGATCGTGATTGTGGGATTGTGACTGTGTGATTGTGTGATTGTGATTGTGTGATCGTGACTGTGCGATCGTGTTTTTGTGATCGTGATTGTGGGTTTGTGACTGTGTGATTGTGTGATTGTGATTGTGTGATTGTGATTGTGTGATTGTGATTGTGTGATTGTGATTGTGTGATTGTGATTGTGTGATTGTGATTGTGTGATTGTGATTGTGTGATTGTGATTGTGTGATTGTGATTGTGTGATTGTGATTGTGTGATTGTGATTGTGCCACTGTGATTGTGTGACTGTGATTGTGGGATTGTGATTGTGTGATTGTGTGATCGTGATTGTGATTGCGTCATTGTGATTGTGTCACTGTGATTGTATCATTGTGATTGTGTGATTGTCATTGTGATTCTGATTGTGTGATTGTGTGATTGTGATTGTGTGATTGTGATTGTGTGATTGTGATTGTGTGAATGTGATTGTGTGATTGTGATTGTGTGATTGTGATTGTGTGATTGTGATTGTGTGATTGTGATTGTGTGATTGTGATTGTGTGATTGTGATTGTGTGAATGTGATTGTGTGATTGTGATTGTGTGATTGTGATTGTGTGATTGTGATTGTGTGATTGTGATTGTGTGATTGTGATTGTGTGATTGTGATTGTGTGATTGTGATTGTGCCACTGTGATTGTGTGACTGTGATTGTGGGATTGTGATTGTGTGATTGTGTGATCGTGATTGTGATTGCGTCATTGTGATTGTGTCACTGTGATTGTATCATTGTGATTGTGTGATTGTCATTGTGATTCTGATTGTGTGATTGTGTGATTGTGATTGTGTGATTGTGATTGTGTGATTGTGATTGTGTGATTGTGATTGTGTGATTGTGATTGTGTGATTGTGATTGTGTGACTGTGATTGTGTGACTGTGATTGTGTGATTGTGATTGTGTGATTGTGATTGTGTGATTGTGATTGTGTGATTGTGATTATGTGATTGTGATTGTGTGATTGTGATTGTGTGATTGTGATTGTGTGACTGTGATTGTGGGATTGTGTTTGTGTGATTGTGTGATCATCATTGAGTGATCGTGATTGTGTGATCGTGATTCTGCGATCGTCATTGTGTGATCGTGATTGTGTGATCGCAATTGTGGGATTGTGACTGTGTGATTGTGTGATTGTGATTGTGATTGTGACTGTGTGATTGTGTGATTGTGGTTGTGTGATTGTGATTGTGTGACTGTGATTGTGTGATTGTGATTGTGGGATTGTGATTGTGTGATCGCAATTGTGGGATTGTGACTGTGTGATTGTGTGATTGTGATTGTGATTGTGACTGTGTGATTGTGTGATTGTGGTTGTGTGATTGCGATTGTGTGACTGTGATTGTGTGATTGTGATTGTGGGATTGTGATTGTGTGATTGTGTGATCGTGATTGTGTGATAGTGATTGTGTGATAGTGATTGTGTGATCGTGATTGTGTGATCGTGATTGTGTGATTGTGTTATTGCGATTGTGTGATTCTGATTGTGTGATTGTGATTGTGTGATCGTGACTGTGTGATCGTGATTGTGGGATTGTGACTGTGTGATTGTGTGATCGTGATTGTGTTTGTGTTATTGTGATTGTGTGATTGTGATTGTGTGATTGTGATTGCGTGATTGTGATTGTGTGATCGTGACTGTGTGATCGTGATTGTGTGATCGTGATTGTGCGATTGTGATTGTGATTGTGTGACTGTGTGATTGTGACTGTGTGACAGTGTGATTGTGATTGTGTGATCGTGATTGTGTGGTCGTGATTGTGTGATTGTGTTTGTGTGATTGTGATTGTGTGATTGCGATTGTGTGATCCTGACTGTGTGATCGTGATTGTGTGATCGTGATTGTGGGATTGTGACTGTGTGATTGTGTGATCGTGATTGTGTGATCGTGATTGTGTGATCGTGATTGTGGGATTGTGACTGTGTGATTGTGTGATCGTGATTGTGTGATCGTGATTGTGTGGCCGTGATTGTGTGATCGTGATTGTGCGATCGTGTTTGTGTGATCGTGATTGTGTGCTCGTGATTGTGTTATCGTGATTGTGTGATCCTGTTTGTGTGATCGTGATTGTGATTGAGATTGTGTGACTGTGATTGTGTGACTGTGATTGTGTGACTGTGATTGTGTGATTGCGTGATTGTGATTGTGTGATCGTGACTGTGTGATCGAGATTTTGTGATCGTGATTGTGGGATTGTGACTGTGTGATTGTGATTGTGTGATTGTGATTGTGTGATTGTGATTGTGTGATTGTGATTGTGTGATTGTGATTGTGTGATTGTGATTGTGTGATTGTGATTGTGTGATTGTGATTGTGTGATTGTGATTGTGTGATTGTGATTGTGTGATTGTGATTGTGTGATTGTGATTGCGTGATTGTGATTGCGTGATTGTGATTGCGTGATTGTGATTGTGTGATTGTGATTGTGTGATTGTGATTGTGTGATTGTGATTGTGTGATTGTGATTGTGTGATTGTGATTGTGTGATTGTGATTGTGTGATTGTGATTGTGTGATTGTGATTGTGTGATTGTGATTGTGTGATTGTGATTGTGTGATTGTGATTGTGTGATTGTGATTGTGTGATTGTGATTGTGTGATTGTGATTGTGTGATCGTGATTGTGTGATTGTGATTGTGTGATCGTGATTGTGTGGTCGTGATTGTGTGGTCGTGATTGTGTGATTGTGTTTGTGTGATTGTGATTGTGTGATTGCGATTGTGTGATCCTGACTGTGTGATCGTGATTGTGGGATTGTGACTGTGTGATTGTGTGATTGTGATTGTGTGATCGTGACTGTGTGATCGTGTTTTTGTGATCGTGATTGTGGGTTTGTGACTGTGTGATTGTGTGATTGTGATTGTGTGATTGTGATTGTGTGATTGTGATTGTGTTATTGTGATTGTGTGATTGTGATTGTGTGATTGTGATTGTGTGATTGTGATTGTGTGATTGTGATTGTGTGATTGTGATTGTGTGATTGTGATTGTGTGATTGTGATTGTGTGATTGTGATTGTGTGATTGTGATTGTGTGATTGTGATTGTGCCACTGTGATTGTGTGACTGTGATTGTGGGATTGTGATTGTGTGATTGTGTGATCGTGATTGTGATTGCGTCATTGTGATTGTGTCACTGTGATTGTATCATTGTGATTGTGTGATTGTCATTGTGATTCTGATTGTGTGATTGTGTGATTGTGATTGTGTGATTGTGATTGTGTGATTGTGATTGTGTGAATGTGATTGTGTGATTGTGATTGTGTAATTGTGATTGTGTGATTGTGATTGTGTGATTGTGATTGTGTTATTGTGATTGTGTGATTGTGATTGTGTGACTGTGATTGTGGGATTGTGATTGTGGGATTGTGATTGTGTGATTGTGTGATCGTGACTGTGTGATCGTGTTTGTGTGATCGTGATTGTGGGTTTGTGACTATGTGATTGTGTGATCGTGATTGTGTGATTGTGATTGTGTGACTGCGACCGTGGGATTGTGACTGTGTGATCGTGATTGTGGGATTGTGATTATGGGATTGTGACTACGTGATTGAGTGATTGTGACTGTGTGATCGTGATTGTGTGATCGTGATTGTGGGATTGTGACTGTGTGATTGTGTGATTGTGATTGTGTGATCGTGACTGTGTGATCGTGTTTTTGTGATCGTGATTGTGGGTTTGTGACTGTGTGATTGTGTGATTGTGATTGTGTGATTGTGATTGTGTGATTGTGATTGTGTGATTGTGATTGTGTTATTGTGATTGTGTGATTGTGATTGTGTGATTGTGATTGTGTGATTGTGATTGTGTGATTGTGATTGTGTGATTGTGATTGTGTGATTGTGATTGTGTGATTGTGATTGTGTGATTGTGATTGTGTGATTGTGATTGTGTGATTGTGATTGTGTGATTGTGATTGTGTGATTGTGATTGTGTGATTGTGATTGTGTGATTGTGATTGTGTGATTGTGATTGTGTGATTGTGATTGTGTGATTGTGATTGTGTGATTGTGATTGTGTGATTGTGATTGTGCCACTGTGATTGTGTGACTGTGATTGTGGGATTGTGATTGTGTGATTGTGTGATCATGATTGTGATTGCCTCATTGTGATTGTGTCACTGTGATTGTATCATTGTGATTGTGTGATTGTCATTGTGATTCTGATTGTGTGATTGTGTGATTGTGATTGTGTGATTGTGATTGTGTGATTGTGATTGTGTGAATGTGATTGTGTGATTGTGATTGTGTGATTGTGATTGTGTGATTGTGATTGTGTGATTGTGATTGTGTTATTGTGATTGTGTGATTGTGATTGTGTGACTGTGATTGTGGGATTGTGATTGTGGGATTGTGATTGTGTGATTGTGTGATCGTGACTGTGTGATCGTGTTTGTGTGATCGTGATTGTGGGTTTGTGACTATGTGATTGTGTGATCGTGATTGTGGGATTGTGATTATGGGATTGTGACTACGTGAATGAGTGATTGTGACTGTGTGATCGTGATTGTGTGATCGTGATTGTGGGATTGTGACTGTGTGATTGTGTGATTGTGTGATTGTGATTGTGTGATCGTGACTGTGTGATCGTGTTTGTGTGATCGTGATTGCGGGTTTGTGATTATGGGATTGTGACTATGTGATTGAGTGATTGTGACTATGTGATTGTGATTGTGTGATTGTGATTGTGTGATTGTGATTGTGTGATTGTGATTGTGTGATTGTGATTGTGTGATTGTGATTGTCTGATTGTGATTGTCTGATTGTGATTGTGTGATTGTGATTGTGTGATTGTGATTGTGTGATTGTGGTTGTGTGATTGTGATTGTGTGATCGTGATTGTGTGATCGTGATTGTGTGATCGTGATTGTGGGATTGTGACTGTGTGATTGTGTGATCGTGATTGTGGGATTGTGACTGTGTGATTGTGTGATCGTGATTGTGTGATCGTGATTGTGTGATCGTGATTGTGTGGCCGTGATTGTGTGATCGTGATTGTGCGATCGTGTTTGTGTGATCGTGATTGTGTGCTCGTGATTGTGTGATCCTGTTTGTGTGATCGTGATTGTGATTGAGATTGTGTGACTGTGATTGTGTGACTGTGATTGTGTGACTGTGATTGTGTGACTGTGATTGTGTGACTGTGATTGTGATTGTGTGATTGTGATTGTGTGATTGTGATTGTGTGATTGTGATTGTGTGATTGTGATTGTGTGATTGTGATTGTGTGATTGTGATTGTGTGATTGTGATTGTGTGATTGTGATTGTGTGATTGTGATTGTGTGATTGTGATTGTGTGATTGTGATTGTGTGATTGTGATTGTGTGATTGTGATTGTGTGATTGTGATTGTGTGATTGTGATTGTGTGATTGTGATTGTGTGATTGTGATTGTGTGATTGTGATTGTGTGATTGTGATTGTGTGATTGTGATTGTGTGATTGTAAGTGTGTGATTGTGATTGTGTGATTGTGATTGTGTGATGGTGATTGTGTGATTGTGATTGTGTGATCGTGATTGTGTGATTGTGATTGTGTGATCGTGATTGTGTGGTCGTGATTGTGTGATTGTGTTTGTGTGATTGTGATTGTGTGATTGCGATTGTGTGATCCTGACTGTGTGATCGTGATTGTGTGATCGTGATTGTGGGATTGTGACTGTGTGATTGTGTGATTGTGATTGTGTGATCGTGACTGTGTGATCGTGTTTTTGTGATCGTGATTGTGGGTTTGTGACTGTGTGATTGTGTGATTGTGATTGTGTGACTGTGATTGTGTGATTGTGATTCTGTGATTGTGATTGTGTGATTGTGATTGTGTGATTGTGATTGTGTGATTGTGATTGTGTGATTGTGATTGTGTGATTGTGATTGTGTGATCGTGATTGTGTGATTGTGATTGTGCCACTGTGATTGTGTGACTGTGATTCGGGGATTGTGATTGTGTGATTCTGTGATCGTGATTGTGATTGCGTCATTGTGATTATGTCACTGTGATTGTATCATTGTGATTGTGTGATTGTCATTGTGATTCTGATTGTGTGATTGTGTGATTGTGATTGTGTGATTGTGATTGTGTGATTGTGATTGTGTGATTGTGATTGTGTGATTGTGATTGTGTGAATGTGATTGTGTGATTGTGATTGTGTGATTGTGATTGTGTGATTGTGATTGTGTGATTGTGATTGTGTGATTGTGATTGTGTGACTGTGATTGTGGGATTGTGATTGTGGGATTGTGATTGTGTGATTGTGTAATCGTGACTGTGTGATCGTGTTTGTGTGATCGTGATTGTGGGTTTGTGACTATGTGATTGTGTGATCGTGATTGTGTGATTGTGATTGTGTGACTGCGATCGTGGGATTGTGACTGTGTGATCGTGATTGTGGGACTGTGATTATGGGATTGTGACTACGTGATTGAGTGATTGTGACTGTGTGATTGTGATTGTGTGATTGTGATTGTGTGATTGTGATTGTGTGATTGTGATTGTGTGACTGTGATTGTGTGACTGTGATTGAGGGATTGTGATTGTGTGATTGTGTGATCATCATTGAGTGATCGTGATTGTGTGATCGTGATTGTGCGATCGTGATTGTGTGATCGTGATTGTGTGATCGCAATTGTGGGATTGTGACTGTGTGATTGTGTGATTGTGATTGTGATTGTGACTGTGTGATTGTGTGATTGTGGTTGTGTGATTGTGATTGTGTGACTGTGATTGTGTGATTGTGATTGTGGGATTGTAATTGTGTGATTGTGTGATCGTGATTGTGTGATAGTGATTGTGTGATAGTGATTGTGTGATCGTGATTGTGTGATCGTGATTGTGTGAACGTGATTGTGTGATTGTGTTATTGTGATTGTGTGATTCTGATTGTGTGATTGTGATTGTGTGATCGTGACTGTGTGATCGTGATTGTGTGATCGTGATTGTGGGATTGTGACTGTGTGATTGTGTGATCGTGATTGTGATTGTGTTATTGTGATTGTGTGACTGTGATTGCGTGATTGTGATTGTGTGATCGTGACTGTGTGATCGTGATTGTGTGATCGTGATTGTGCGATTGTGATTGTGATTGTGTGACTGTGTGATTGTGACTGTGTGATTGTGATTGTGTGATCGTGATTGTGTGGTCGTGATTGTGTGATTGTGTGATTGTGTTTGTGTGATTGTGATTGTGTGATTGCGATTGTGTGATCCTGACTGTGTGATCCTGACTGTGTGATCGTGATTGTGTGATCGTGATTGTGGGATTGTGATTGTGTGATTGTGATTGCGTGATCGTGACTGTGTGATCGTGTTTGTGTGATCGTGATTGTGGGTTTGTGATTATGGGATTGTGACTATGTGATTGAGTGATTGTGACTGTGTGATTGTGATTGTGTGATTGTGATTGTGTGATTGTGATTGTGTGATTGTGATTGTGTGATTGTGATTGTGTGATTGTGATTGTGTGATTGTGATTGTGTGATTGTGATTGTGTGATTGTGATTGTGTGATTGTGATTGTGTGATTGTGATTGTGTGATTGTGATTGTGTGATTGTGATTGTGTGATTGTGATTGTGTGATTGTGATTGTGTGATTGTGATTGTGTGATTGTGATTGTGTGATTGTGTGATTGTGATTGTGTGATTGTGATTGTGTGATTGTGATTGTGTGATTGTGATTGTGTGATTGTGATTGTGTGATTGTGATTGTGTGATTGTGATTGTGTGATTGTGATTGTGTGATTGTGATTGTGTGATTGTGATTGTGTGATTGTGATTGTGTGATTGTGATTGTGTGATTGTGATTGTGTGATTGTGATTGTGTGATTGTGATTGTGTGATTGTGATTGTGTGATTGTGATTGTGTGATTGTGATTGTGTGATTGTGATTGTGTGATTGTGATTGTGTGATTGTGATTGTGTGATTGTGATTGTGTGATTGTGATTGTGTGATTGTGATTGTGTGATTGTGATTGTGTGATTGTGATTGTGTGATTGTGATTGTGTGATTGTGATTGTGTGATTGTGATTGTGATTGTGTGATTGTGATTGTGATTGTGTGATTGTGATTGTGTGATTGTGATTGTGTGATTGTGATTGTGTGATTGTGATTGTGTGATTGTGATTGTGTGATTGTGATTGTGTGATTGTGATTGTGTGATTGTGATTGTGTGATTGTGATTGTGTGATTGTGATTGTGTGATTGTGATTGTGTGATTGTGATTGTGTGATTGTGATTGTGTGATTGTGATTGTGTGATTGTGATTGTGTGATTGTGATTGTGTGATTGTGATTGTGTGATTGTGATTGTGTGATCGTGATTGTGTGATCGTGATTGTGTGATCGTGATTGTGGGATTGTGACTGTGTGATTGTGTGATCGTGATTGTGTGATCGTGATTGTGGGATTGTGACTGTGTGATTGTGTGATCGTGATTGTGTGATCGTGATTGTGTGATCGTGATTGTGTGGCCGTGATTGTGTGATCGTGATTGTGCGATCGTGTTTGTGTGATCGTGATTGTGTGCTCGTGATTGTGTGATCGTGATTGTGTGATCCTGTTTGTGTGATCGTGATTGTGATTGAGATTGTGTGACTGTGATTGTGTGACTGTGATTGTGTGACTGTGATTGTGTGATTGTGTGATTGTGATTGTGTGATCGTGACTGTGTGATCGAGATTTTGTGATCGTGATTGTGGGATTGTGACTGTGTGATTGTGTGATCGTGATTGTGATTGTGTGATTGTGATTGTGTGATTGTGATTGTGTGATTGTGATTGTGTGATTGTGATTGTGTGATTGTGATTGTGTGATTGTGATTGTGTGATTGTGATTGTGATTGTGTGATTGTGATTGTGTGATTGTGATTGTGTGATTGTGATTGTGTGATTGTGATTGTGTGATTGTGATTGTGTGATTGTGATTGTGTGATTGTGATTGTGTGATTGTGATTGTGTGATTGTGATTGTGTGATTGTGATTGTGTGATTGTGATTGTGTGATTGTGATTGTGTGACTGTGATTGTGGGATTGTGATTGTGGGATTGTGATTGTGTGATTGTGTGATCGTGACTGTGTGATCGTGTTTGTGTGATCGTGATTGTGGGTTTGTGACTGTGTGATTGTGTGATTGTGATTGTGTGATTGTGATTGTGTGATTGTGATTGTGTGATTGTGATTGTGTGATTGTGATTGTGTGATTGTGATTGTGTGATTGTGATTGTGTGATTGTGATTGTGTGATTGTGATTGTGTGATTGTGATTGTGTGATTGTGATTGTGTGATTGTGATTGTGTGATTGTGATTGTGTGATTGTGATTGTGTGATTGTGATTGTGTGACTGTGATTGTGTGACTGTGATTGTGTGACTGTGATTGTGTGACTGTGATTGTGTGATTGTGTGATTGTGATTGTGTGATCGTGACTGTGTGATCGAGATTTTGTGATCGTGATTGTGGGATTGTGACTGTGTGATTGTGTGATCGTGATTGTGATTGTGTGATTGTGATTGTGTGATTGTGATTGTGTGATTGTGATTGTGTGATTGTGATTGTGTGATTGTGATTGTGTGATTGTGATTGTGTGATTGTGATTGTGTGATTGTGATTGTGTGATTGTGATTGTGTGATTGTGATTGTGTGATTGTGATTGTGTGATTGTGATTGTGTGATTGTGATTGTGTGATCGTGATTGTGTGATCGTGATTGTGTGATCGTGATTGTGGGATTGTGACTGTGTGATTGTGTGATCGTGATTGTGTGATCGTGATTGTGGGATTGTGACTGTGTGATTGTGTGATCGTGATTGTGTGATCGTGATTGTGTGATCGTGATTGTGTGGCCGTGATTGTGTGATCGTGATTGTGCGATCGTGTTTGTGTGATCGTGATTGTGTGCTCGTGATTGTGTTATCGTGATTGTGTGATTGTGTGATTGTGATTGTGTGATTGTGATTGTGTGATTGTGATTGTGTGATTGTGATTGTGTGATTGTGATTGTGTGATTGTGATTGTGTGATTGTGATTGTGTGATTGTGATTGTGTGATTGTAATTGTGTGATTGTGATTGTGTGATTGTGATTGTGTGATTGTGATTGTGTGATTGTGATTGTGTGATCGTGATTGTGTGATTGTGATTGTGTGATCGTGATTGTGTGGTCGTGATTGTGTGATTGTGTTTGTGTGATTGTGATTGTGTGATTGCGATTGTGTGATCCTGACTGTGTGATCGTGATTGTGTGATCGTGATTGTGGGATTGTGACTGTGTGATTGTGTGATTGTGATTGTGTGATCGTGACTGTGTGATCGTGTTTTTGTGATCGTGATTGTGGGTTTGTGACTGTGTGATTGTGTGATTGTGATTGTGTGATTGTGATTGTGTGATTGTGATTGTGTTATTGTGATTGTGTGATTGTGATTGTGTGATTGTGATTGTGTGATTGTGATTGTGTGATTGTGATTGTGTGATTGTGATTGTGTGATTGTGATTGTGTGATTGTGATTGTGTGATTGTGATTGTGTGATTGTGATTGTGTGATTGTGATTGTGTGATTGTGATTGTGTGATTGTGATTGTGTGATTGTGATTGTGTGATTGTGATTGTGCCACTGTGATTGTGTGACTGTGATTGTGGGATTGTGATTGTGTGATTGTGTGATCGTGATTGTGATTGCGTCATTGTGATTGTGTCACTGTGATTGTATCATTGTGATTGTGTGATTGTCATTGTGATTCTCATTGTGTGATTGTGTGATTGTGATTGTGTGATTGTGATTGTGTGAATGTGATTGTGTGATTGTGATTGTGTGATTGTGATTGTGTGATTGTGATTGTGTTATTGTGATTGTGTGATTGTGATTGTGTGACTGTGATTGTGGGATTGTGATTGTGGGATTGTGATTGTGTGATTGTGTGATCGTGACTGTGTGATCGTGTTTGTGTGATCGTGATTGTGGGTTTGTGACTATGTGATTGTGTAATCGTGATTGTGTGATTGTGATTGTGTGACTGCGATCGTGGGATTGTGACTGTGTGATCGTGATTGTGGGATTGTGATTATGGGATTGTGACTACGTGATTGAGTGATTGTGACTGTGTGATCGTGATTGTGTGATCGTGATTGTGGGATTGTGACTGTGTGATTGTGTGATTGTGTGATTGTGATTGTGTGATCGTGACTGTGTGATCGTGTTTGTGTGATCGTGATTGTGGGTTTGTGATTATGGGATTGTGACTATGTGATTGAGTGATTGTGACTGTGTGATTGTGATTGTGTGATTGTGATTGTGTGATTGTGATTGTGTGATTGTGATTGTGTGATTGTGATTGTGTGATTGTGATTGTGTGATTGTGATTGTGTGATTGTGATTGTGTGATTGTGATTGTGTGATTGTGATTGTGTGATTGTGATTGTGTGATCGTGATTGTGTGATCGTGATTGTGTGATCGTGATTGTGGGTTTGTGACTGTGTGATTGTGTGATTGTGATTGTGTGACTGTGATTGTGTGATTGTGATTCTGTGATTGTGATTGTGTGATTGTGATTGTGTGATTGTGATTGTGTGATTGTGATTGTGTGATTGTGATTGTGTGATTGTGATTGTGCCACTGTGATTGTGTGACTGTGATTCGGGGATTGTGATTGTGTGATTGTGTGATCGTGATTGTGATTGCGTCATTGTGATTATGTCACTGTGATTGTATCATTGTGATTGTGTGATTGTCATTGTGATTCTGATTGTGTGATTGTGTGATTGTGATTGTGTGATTGTGATTGTGTGATTGTGATTGTGTGATTGTGATTGTGTGATTGTGATTGTGTGATTGTGATTGTGTGAATGTGATTGTGTGATTGTGATTGTGTGATTGTGATTGTGTGATTGTGATTGTGTGATTGTGATTGTGTGATTGTGATTGTGTGACTGTGATTGTGGGATTGTGATTGTGGGATTGTGATTGTGTGATTGTGTAATCGTGACTGTGTGATCGTGTTTGTGTGATCGTGATTGTGGGTTTGTGACTATGTGATTGTGTGATCGTGATTGTGTGATTGTGATTGTGTGACTGCGATCGTGGGATTGTGACTGTGTGATCGTGATTGTGGGACTGTGATTATGGGATTGTGACTACGTGATTGAGTGATTGTGACTGTGTGATTGTGATTGTGTGATTGTGATTGTGTGATTGTGATTGTGTGATTGTGATTGTGTGACTGTGATTGTGTGACTGTGATTGAGGGATTGTGATTGTGTGATTGTGTGATCATCATTGAGTGATCGTGATTGTGTGATCGTGATTGTGCGATCGTGATTGTGTGATCGTGATTGTGTGATCGCAATTGCGGGATTGTGACTGTGTGATTGTGTGATTGTGATTGTGATTGTGACTGTGTGATTGTGTGATTGTGGTTGTGTGATTGTGATTGTGTGACTGTGATTGTGTGATTGTGATTGTGGGATTGTAATTGTGTGATTGTGTGATCGTGATTGTGTGATAGTGATTGTGTGATAGTGATTGTGTGATCGTGATTGTGTGATCGTGATTGTGTGAACGTGATTGTGTGATTGTGTTATTGTGATTGTGTGATTCTGATTGTGTGATTGTGATTGTGTGATCGTGACTGTGTGATCGTGATTGTGTGATCGTGATTGTGGGATTGTGACTGTGTGATTGTGTGATCGTGATTGTGATTGTGTTATTGTGATTGTGTGACTGTGATTGCGTGATTGTGATTGTGTGATCGTGACTGTGTGATCGTGATTGTGTGATCGTGATTGTGCGATTGTGATTGTGATTGTGTGACTGTGTGATTGTGACTGTGTGATTGTGATTGTGTGATTGTGATTGTGTGATTGTAATTGTGTGATTGTGATTGTGTGATTGTGATTGTGTGATTGTGATTGTGTGATTGTGATTGTGTGATCGTGATTGTGTGATTGTGATTGTGATTGTGTGATCGTGATTGTGTGGTCGTGATTGTGTGATTGTGTTTGTGTGATTGTGATTGTGTGATTGCGATTGTGTGATCCTGACTGTGTGATCATGATTGTGTGATCGTGATTGTTGGATTGTGACTGTGTGATTGTGTGATTGTGATTGTGTGATCGTGACTGTGTGATCGTGTTTTTGTGATCGTGATTGTGGGTTTGTGACTGTGTGATTGTGTGATTGTGATTGTGTGATTGTGATTGTGTGATTGTGATTGTGTTATTGTGATTGTGTGATTGTGATTGTGTGATTGTGATTGTGTGATTGTGATTGTGTGATTGTGATTGTGTGATTGTGATTGTGTGATTGTGATTGTGTGATTGTGATTGTGTGATTGTGATTGTGTGATTGTGATTGTGTGATTGTGATTGTGTGATTGTGATTGTGCCACTGTGATTGTGTGACTGTGATTGTGGGATTGTGATTGTGTGATTGTGTGATCGTGATTGTGATTGCGTCATTGTGATTGTGTCACTGTGATTGTATCATTGTGATTGTGTGATTGTCATTGTGATTCTGATTGTGTGATTGTGTGATTGTGATTGTGTGATTGTGATTGTGTGATTGTGATTGTGTGAATGTGATTGTGTGATTGTGATTGTGTGATTGTGATTGTGTGATTGTGATTGTGTGATTGTGATTGTGTTATTGTAATTGTGTGATTGTGATTGTGTGACTGTGATTGTGGGATTGTGATTGTGGGATTGTGATTGTGTGATTGTGTGATCGTGACTGTGTGATCGTGTTTGTGTGATCGTGATTGTGGGTTTGTGACTATGTGATTGTGTGATCGTGATTGTGTGATTGTGATTGTGTGACTGCGATCGTGGGATTGTGACTGTGTGATCGTGATTGTGGGATTGTGATTATGGGATTGTGACTACGTGATTGAGTGATTGTGACTGTGTGATTGTGATTGTGTGATCGTGATTGTGGGATTGTGACTGTGTGATTGTGTGATTGTGTGATTGTGATTGTGTGATCGTGATTGTGTGATCGTGATTGTGGGATTGTGACTGTGTGATTGTGTGATCGTGATTGTGTGATCGTGATTGTGTGATCGTGATTGTGGGATTGTGACTGTGTGATTGTGTGATCGTGATTGTGTGATCGTGATTGTGTGGCCGTGATTGTGTGATCGTGATTGTGCGATCGTGTTTGTGTGATCGTGATTGTGTGCTCGTGATTGTGTGATCCTGTTTGTGTGATCGTGATTGTGATTGAGATTGTGTGACTGTGATTGTGTGACTGTGATTGTGTGACTGTGATTGTGTGACTGTGATTGTGATTGTGTGATTGTGATTGTGTGATTGTGATTGTGTGATTGTGATTGTGTGATTGTGATTGTGTGATTGTGATTGTGTGATTGTGATTGTGTGATTGTGATTGTGTGATTGTGATTGTGTGATTGTGATTGTGCCACTGTGATTGTGTGACTGTGATTGTGGGATTGTGATTGTGTGATTGTGTGATCGTGATTGTGATTGCGTCATTGTGATTGTGTCACTGTGATTGTATCATTGTGATTGTGTGATTGTCATTGTGATTCTGATTGTGTGATTGTGTGATTGTGATTGTGTGATTGTGATTGTGTGATTGTGATTGTGTGATTGTGATTGTGTGAATGTGATTGTGTGATTGTGATTGTGTGATTGTGATTGTGTGATTGTGATTGTGTGATTGTGATTGTGTTATTGTGATTGTGTGATTGTGATTGTGTGACTGTGATTGTGGGATTGTGATTGTGGGATTGTGATTGTGTGATTGTGTGATCGTGACTGTGTGATCGTGTTTGTGTGATCGTGATTGTGGGTTTGTGACTATGTGATTGTGTGATCGTGATTGTGTGATCGTGATTGTGTGATTGTGATTGTGTGACTGCGATCGTGGGATTGTGACTGTGTGATCGTGATTGTGGGATTGTGATTATGGGATTGTGACTACGTGATTGAGTGATTGTGACTGTGTGATCGTGATTGTGTGATCGTGATTGTGGGATTGTGACTGTGTGATTGTGTGATTGTGTGATTGTGATTGTGTGATCGTGACTGTGTGATCGTGTTTGTGTGATCGTGATTGTGGGTTTGTGATTATGGGATTGTGACTATGTGATTGAGTGATTGTGACTGTGTGATTGTGATTGTGTGATTGTGATTGTGTGATTGTGATTGTGTGATTGTGATTGTGTGATTGTGATTGTGTGATTGTGATTGTGTGATTGTGATTGTGTGATTGTGATTGTGTGATTGTGATTGTGTGATTGTGATTGTGTGATTGTGATTGTGTGATTGTGATTGTGCGATCGTGATTGTGTGATCGTGATTGTGTGATCGTGATTGTGGGATTGTGACTGTGTGATTGTGTGATCGTGATTGTGTGATCGTGATTGTGTGATCGTGATTGTGGGATTGTGACTGTGTGATTGTGTGATCGTGATTGTGTGATCGTGATTGTGTGATCGTGATTGTGTGGCCGTGATTGTGTGATCGTGATTGTGCGATCGTGTTTGTGTGATCGTGATTGTGTGCTCGTGATTGTGTGATCCTGTTTGTGTGATCGTGATTGTGATTGAGATTGTGTGACTGTGATTGTGTGACTGTGATTGTGATTGTGTGATTGTGATTGTGTGATTGTGATTGTGTGATTGTGATTGTGTGATTGTGATTGTGTGATTGTGATTGTGTGATTGTGATTGTGTGATTGTGATTGTGTGATTGTGATTGTGTGATTGTGATTGTGTGATTGTGATTGTGTGATTGTGATTGTGTGATTGTGATTGTGTGATTGTGATTGTGTGATTGTGATTGTGTGATTGTGATTGTGTGATTGTGATTGTGTGATTGTGATTGTGTGATTGTGATTGTGTGATTGTGATTGTGTGATTGTGATTGTGTGATTGTGATTGTGTGATTGTGATTGTGTGATTGTGATTGTGTGATTGTGATTGTGTGATTGTAATTGTGTGATTGTGATTGTGTGATTGTGATTGTGTGATTGTGATTGTGTGATTGTGATTGTGTGATCGTGATTGTGTGATTGTGATTGTGTGATCGTGATTGTGTGGTCGTGATTGTGTGATTGTGTTTGTGTGATTGTGATTGTGTGATTGCGATTGTGTGATCCTGACTGTGTGATCGTGATTGTGTGATTGTGATTGTGTGATTGTGATTGTGTGATTGTGATTGCGTGATTGTGATTGTGTGACTGTGATTGTGGGATTGTGATTGTGGGATTGTGATTGTGTGATTGTGTAATCGTGACTGTGTGATCGTGTTTGTGTGATCGTGATTGTGGGTTTGTGACTATGTGATTGTGTGATCGTGATTGTGTGATTGTGATTGTGTGACTGCGATCGTGGGATTGTGACTGTGTGATCGTGATTGTGGGACTGTGATTATGGGATTGTGACTACGTGATTGAGTGATTGTGACTGTGTGATTGTGATTGTGTGATTGTGATTGTGTGATAGTGATTGTGTGATTGTGATTGTGTGACTGTGATTGTGTGACTGTGATTGAGGGATTGTGATTGTGTGATTGTGTGATCATCATTGAGTGATCGTGATTGTGTGATCGTGATTGTGCGATCGTGATTGTGTGATCGTGATTGTGTGATCGCAATTGTGGGATTGTGACTGTGTGATTGTGTGATTGTGATTGTGATTGTGACTGTGTGATTGTGTGATTGTGGTTGTGTGATTGTGATTGTGTGACTGTGATTGTGTGATTGTGATTGTGGGATTGTAATTGTGTGATTGTGTGATCGTGATTGTGTGATAGTGATTGTGTGATAGTGATTGTGTGATCGTGATTGTGTGATCGTGATTGTGTGAACGTGATTGTGTGATTGTGTTATTGTGATTGTGTGATTCTGATTGTGTGATTGTGATTGTGTGATCGTGACTGTGTGATCGTGATTGTGTGATCATGATTGTGGGATTGTGACTGTGTGATTGTGTGATCGTGATTGTGATTGTGTTATTGTGATTGTGTGACTGTGATTGCGTGATTGTGATTGTGTGATCGTGACTGTGTGATCGTGATTGTGTGATCGTGATTGTGCGATTGTGATTGTGATTGTGTGACTGTGTGATTGTGACTGTGTGATTGTGATTGTGTGATCGTGATTGTGTGGTCGTGATTGTGTGATTGTGTGATTGTGTTTGTGTGATTGTGATTGTGTGATTGCGATTGTGTGATCCTGACTGTGTGATCCTGACTGTGTGATCGTGATTGTGTGATCGTGATTGTGGGATTGTGATTGTGTGATTGTGATTGCGTGATCGTGACTGTGTGATCGTGTTTGTGTGATCGTGATTGTGGGTTTGTGATTATGGGATTGTGACTATGTGATTGAGTGATTGTGATTGTGTGATTGTGATTGTGTGATTGTGATTGTGTGATTGTGATTGTGTGATTGTGATTGTGTGATTGTGATTGTGTGATTGTGATTGTGTGATTGTGATTGTGTGACTGTGATTGTGTGATTGTGATTGTGTGATTGTGATTGTGTGATTGTGATTGTGTGATTGTGATTGTGTGATTGTGATTGTGTGATTGTGATTGTGTGATTGTGATTGTGTGATTGTGATTGTGTGATTGTGATTGTGTGATTGTGATTGTGTGATTGTGATTGTGTGATTGTGATTGTGTGATTGTGATTGTGTGATTGTGATTGTGTGATTGTGATTGTGTGATTGTGATTGTGTGATTGTGATTGTGTGATTGTGATTGTGTGATTGTGATTGTGTGATTGTGATTGTGTGATTGTGATTGTGTGATTGTGATTGTGTGATTGTGATTGTGTGATTGTGATTGTGTGATTGTGATTGTGTGATTGTGATTGTGTGATTGTGATTGTGTGATTGTGATTGTGTGATTGTGATTGTGTGATTGTGATTGTGTGATTGTGATTGTGTGATTGTGATTGTGTGATTGTGATTGTGTGATGGTGATTGTGTGATCGTGATTGTGTGATCGTGATTGTGTGATCGTGATTGTGGGATTGTGACTGTGTGATTGTGTGATCGTGATTGTGTGATCGTGATTGTGTGATCGTGATTGTGTGATCGTGATTGTGGGATTGTGACTGTGTGATTGTGTGATCGTGATTGTGTGATCGTGATTGTGTGGCCGTGATTGTGTGATCGTGATTGTGCGATCGTGTTTGTGTGATCGTGATTGTGTGCTCGTGATTGTGTGATCGTGATTGTGTGATCCTGTTTGTGTGATCGTGATTGTGATTGAGATTGTGTGACTGTGATTGTGTGACTGTGATTGTGTGACTGTGATTGTGTGACTGTGATTGTGTGATTGTGTGATTGTGATTGTGTGATTGTGATTGTGTGATCGTGACTGTGTGATCGAGATTTTGTAATCGTGATTGTGGGATTGTGACTGTGTGATTGTGTGATCGTGATTGTGATTGTGTGATTGTGATGGTGTGATTGTGATTGTGTGATTGTGATTGTGTGATTGTGATTGTGT
Organism: Megachile rotundata; assembly: GCF_050947335.1. Lineage (NCBI taxonomy): Eukaryota > Metazoa > Arthropoda > Insecta > Hymenoptera > Megachilidae > Megachile > Megachile rotundata. Next base: position 17,078 of record NW_027473334.1, on the reverse strand, counting down.
GATTGTGATTGTGTGATTGTGATTGTGTGATTGTGATTGTGTGATTGTGATTGTGTGATTGTGATTGTGTGATTGTGATTGTGTGATTGTGATTGTGTGATTGTGATTGTGTGATTGTGATTGTGTGATTGTGATTGTGTGATTGTGATTGTGTGATTGTGATTGTGTGATTGTGATTGTGTGATTGTGATTGTGATTGTGATTGTGATTGTGATTGTGTGATTGTGATTGTGTGATTGTGATTGTGTGATTGTGATTGTGTGATTTTGATTGTGTGATTGTGATTGTCTGATTGTGATTGTGATTGTGATTGTGATTGTGATTGTGATTGTGATTGTGATTGTGATTGTGATTGTGATTGTGATTGTGTGATTGTGATTGTGTGATTGTGATTGTGTGATTGTGATTGTGTGATTGTGATTGTGTGATTGTGATTGTGTGATTGTGATTGTGTGATTGTGATTGTGTCATTGTGATTGTGTGATTGTGATTGTGTGATTGTGATTGTGTGATTGTGATTGTGTGATTGTGATTGTGTGATTGTGATTGTGTGATTGTGATTGTGTGATTGTGATTGTGTGACTGTGATTGTGGGATTGTGATTGTGGAATTGTGATTGTGTGATTGTGTGATCGTGACTGTGTGATCGTGTTTGTGTGATCGTGATTGTGGGTTTGTGACTGTGTGATTGTGTGATTGTGATTGTGTGATTGTGATTGTGTGATTGTGATTGTGTGATTGTGATTGTGTGATTGTGATTGTGTGATTGTGATTGTGTGATTGTGATTGTGTGATTGTGATTGTGTGATTGTGATTGTGTGATTGTGATTGTGTGATTGTGATTGTGTGATTGTGATTGTGTGATTGTGATTGTGTGATTGTGATTGTGTGATTGTGATTGTGTGATTGTGATTGTGTGATTGTGATTGTGTGATTGTGATTGTGTGATTGTGATTGTGTGATTGTGATTGTGTGATTGTGATTGTGTGATTGTGATTGTGTGATTGTGATTGTGTGATTGTGATTGTGTGATTGTGATTGTGTGATTGTGATTGTGTGATTGTGATTGTGTGATTGTGATTGTGTGATTGTGATTGTGTGATTGTGATTGTGTGATTGTGATTGTGTGATTGTGATTGTGTGATTGTGATTGTGTGATTGTGATTGTGTGATTGTGATTGTGTGATTGTGATTGTGTGATTGTGATTGTGTGATTGTGATTGTGTGATTGTGATTGTGTGATTGTGATTGTGTGATTGTGATTGTGTGATTGTGATTGTGTGATTGTGATTGTGTGATTGTGATTGTGTGATTGTGATTGTGTGATTGTGATTGTGTGATTGTGATTGTGTGATTGTGATTGTGTGATTGTGATTGTGTGATTGTGATTGTGTGATTGTGATTGTGTGATTGTGATTGTGTGATTGTGATTGTGTGATTGTGATTGTGTGATTGTGATTGTGTGATTGTGATTGTGTGATTGTGATTGTGTGATTGTGATTGTGTGATTGTGATTGTGTGATTGTGATTGTGTGATTGTGATTGTGTGATTGTGATTGTGTGATTGTGATTGTGTGATTGTGATTGTGTGATTGTGATTGTGTGATTGTGATTGTGTGATTGTGATTGTGTGATTGTGATTGTGTGATTGTGATTGTGTGATTGTGATTGTGTGATTGTGATTGTGTGATTGTGATTGTGTGATTGTGATTGTGTGATTGTGATTGTGTGATTGTGATTGTGTGATTGTGATTGTGTGATTGTGATTGTGTGATTGTGATTGTGTGATTGTGATTGTGTGATTGTGATTGTGTGATTGTGATTGTGTGATTGTGATTGTGTGATTGTGATTGTGTGATTGTGATTGTGTGATTGTGATTGTGTGATTGTGATTGTGTGATTGTGATTGTGTGATTGTGATTGTGTGATTGTGATTGTGTGATTGTGATTGTGTGATTGTGATTGTGTGATTGTGATTGTGTGATTGTGATTGTGTGATTGTGATTGTGTGATTGTGATTGTGTGATTGTGATTGTGTGATTGTGATTGTGTGATTGTGATTGTGTGATTGTGATTGTGTGATTGTGATTGTGTGATTGTGATTGTGTGATTGTGATTGTGTGATTGTGATTGTGTGATTGTGATTGTGTGATTGTGATTGTGTGATTGTGATTGTGTGATTGTGATTGTGTGATTGTGATTGTGTGATTGTGATTGTGTGATTGTGATTGTGTGATTGTGATTGTGTGATTGTGATTGTGTGATTGTGATTGTGTGATTGTGATTGTGTGATTGTGATTGTGTGATTGTGATTGTGTGATTGTGATTGTGTGATTGTGATTGTGTGATTGTGATTGTGTGATTGTGATTGTGTGATTGTGATTGTGTGAATGTGATTGTGTGATTGTGATTGTGTGATTGTGATTGTGTGATTGTGATTGTGTGATTGTGATTGTGTTATTGTGATTGTGTGATTGTGATTGTGTGACTGTGATTGTGGGATTGTGATTGTGGGATTGTGATTGTGTGATTGTGTGATCGTGACTGTGTGATCGTGTTTGTGTGATCGTGATTGTGGGTTTGTGACTATGTGATTGTGTGATCGTGATTGTGTGATTGTGATTGTGTGACTGCGATCGTGGGATTGTGACTGTGTGATCGTGATTGTGGGATTGTGATTATGGGATTGTGACTACGTGATTGAGTGATTGTGACTGTGTGATCGTGATTGTGTGATCGTGATTGTGGGATTGTGACTGTGTGATTGTGATTGTGTGATTGTGATTGTGTGACTGTGATTGTGGGATTGTGATTGTGGGATTGTGATTGTGTGATTGTGTGATCGTGACTGTGTGATCGTGTTTGTGTGATCGTGATTGTGGGTTTGTGACTGTGTGATTGTGTGATTGTGATTGTGTGATTGTGATTGTGTGATTGTGATTGTGTGATTGTGATTGTGTGATTGTGATTGTGTGATTGTGATTGTGTGATTGTGATTGTGTGATTGTGATTGTGTGATTGCGATTGTGTGATTGTGATTGTGTGATTGTGATTGTGTGATTGTGATTGTGCGATCGTGATTGTGTGATCGTGATTGTGTGATCGTGATTGTGGGATTGTGACTGTGTGATTGTGTGATCGTGATTGTGTGATCGTGATTGTGTGATCGTGATTGTGGGATTGTGACTGTGTGATTGTGTGATCGTGATTGTGTGATCGTGATTGTGTGATCGTGATTGTGTGGCCGTGATTGTGTGATCGTGATTGTGCGATCGTGTTTGTGTGATCGTGATTGTGTGCTCGTGATTGTGTGATCCTGTTTGTGTGATCGTGATTGTGATTGAGATTGTGTGACTGTGATTGTGTGACTGTGATTGTGTGACTGTGATTGTGATTGTGTGATTGTGATTGTGTGATTGTGATTGTGTGATTGTGATTGTGTGATTGTGATTGTGTGATTGTGATTGTGTGATTGTGATTGTGTGATTGTGATTGTGTGATTGTGATTGTGTGATTGTGATTGTGTGATTGTGATTGTGTGATTGTGATTGTGTGATTGTGATTGTGTGATTGTGATTGTGTGATTGTGATTGTGCCACTGTGATTGTGTGACTGTGATTGTGGGATTGTGATTGTGTGATTGTGTGATCGTGATTGTGATTGCGTCATTGTGATTGTGTCACTGTGATTGTATCATTGTGATTGTGTGATTGTCATTGTGATTCTGATTGTGTGATTGTGTGATTGTGATTGTGTGATTGTGATTGTGTGATTGTGATTGTGTGAATGTGATTGTGTGATTGTGATTGTGTGATTGTGATTGTGTGATTGTGATTGTGTGATTGTGATTGTGTTATTGTGATTGTGTGATTGTGATTGTGTGACTGTGATTGTGGGATTGTGATTGTGGGATTGTGATTGTGTGATTGTGTGATCGTGACTGTGTGATCGTGTTTGTGTGATCGTGATTGTGGGTTTGTGACTATGTGATTGTGTGATCGTGATTGTGTGATTGTGATTGTGTGACTGCGATCGTGGGATTGTGACTGTGTGATCGTGATTGTGGGATTGTGATTATGGGATTGTGACTACGTGATTGAGTGATTGTGACTGTGTGATCGTGATTGTGTGATCGTGATTGTGGGATTGTGACTGTGTGATTGTGTGATTGTGTGATTGTGATTGTGTGATCGTGACTGTGTGATCGTGTTTGTGTGATCGTGATTGTGGGTTTGTGATTATGGGATTGTGACTATGTGATTGAGTGATTGTGACTGTGTGATTGTGATTGTGTGATTGTGATTGTGTGATTGTGATTGTGTGATTGTGATTGTGTGATTGTGATTGTGTGATTGTGATTGTGTGATTGTGATTGTGTGATTGTGATTGTGTGATTGTGATTGTGTGATTGTGATTGTGTGATTGTGATTGTGTGATTGTGATTGTGTGATTGTGATTGTGTGATTGTGATTGTGTGATTGTGATTGTGCGATCGTGATTGTGTGATCGTGATTGTGTGATCGTGATTGTGGGATTGTGACTGTGTGATTGTGTGATCGTGATTGTGTGATCGTGATTGTGGGATTGTGACTGTGTGATTGTGTGATCGTGATTGTGTGATCGTGATTGTGTGATCGTGATTGTGTGGCCGTGATTGTGTGATCGTGATTGTGCGATCGTGTTTGTGTGATCGTGATTGTGTGCTCGTGATTGTGTGATCCTGTTTGTGTGATCGTGATTGTGATTGAGATTGTGTGACTGTGATTGTGTGACTGTGATTGTGATTGTGTGATTGTGATTGTGTGATTGTGATTGTGTGATTGTGATTGTGTGATTGTGATTGTGTGATTGTGATTGTGTGATTGTAATTGTGTGATTGTGATTGTGTGATTGTGATTGTGTGATTGTGATTGTGTGATTGTGATTGTGTGATCGTGATTGTGTGATTGTGATTGTGTGATCGTGATTGTGTGGTCGTGATTGTGTGATTGTGTTTGTGTGATTGTGATTGTGTGATTGCGATTGTGTGATCCTGACTGTGTGATCGTGATTGTGTGATTGTGATTGTGTGATTGTGATTGTGTGATTGTGATTGTGTGATTGTGATTGTGTGACTGTGATTGTGGGATTGTGATTGTGGGATTGTGATTGTGTGATTGTGTAATCGTGACTGTGTGATCGTGTTTGTGTGATCGTGATTGTGGGTTTGTGACTATGTGATTGTGTGATCGTGATTGTGTGATTGTGATTGTGTGACTGCGATCGTGGGATTGTGACTGTGTGATCGTGATTGTGGGACTGTGATTATGGGATTGTGACTACGTGATTGAGTGATTGTGACTGTGTGATTGTGATTGTGTGATTGTGATTGTGTGATAGTGATTGTGTGATTGTGATTGTGTGACTGTGATTGTGTGACTGTGATTGAGGGATTGTGATTGTGTGATTGTGTGATCATCATTGAGTGATCGTGATTGTGTGATCGTGATTGTGCGATCGTGATTGTGTGATCGTGATTGTGTGATCGCAATTGTGGGATTGTGACTGTGTGATTGTGTGATTGTGATTGTGATTGTGACTGTGTGATTGTGTGATTGTGGTTGTGTGATTGTGATTGTGTGACTGTGATTGTGTGATTGTGATTGTGGGATTGTAATTGTGTGATTGTGTGATCGTGATTGTGTGATAGTGATTGTGTGATAGTGATTGTGTGATCGTGATTGTGTGATCGTGATTGTGTGAACGTGATTGTGTGATTGTGTTATTGTGATTGTGTGATTCTGATTGTGTGATTGTGATTGTGTGATCGTGACTGTGTGATCGTGATTGTGTGATCGTGATTGTGGGATTGTGACTGTGTGATTGTGTGATCGTGATTGTGATTGTGTTATTGTGATTGTGTGACTGTGATTGCGTGATTGTGATTGTGTGATCGTGACTGTGTGATCGTGATTGTGTGATCGTGATTGTGCGATTGTGATTGTGATTGTGTGACTGTGTGATTGTGACTGTGTGATTGTGATTGTGTGATCGTGATTGTGTGGTCGTGATTGTGTGATTGTGTGATTGTGTTTGTGTGATTGTGATTGTGTGATTGCGATTGTGTGATCCTGACTGTGTGATCCTGACTGTGTGATCGTGATTGTGTGATCGTGATTGTGGGATTGTGATTGTGTGATTGTGATTGCGTGATCGTGACTGTGTGATCGTGTTTGTGTGATCGTGATTGTGGGTTTGTGATTATGGGATTGTGACTATGTGATTGAGTGATTGTGATTGTGGGATTGTGATTGTGTGATTGTGTGATCGTGATTGTGATTGCGTCATTGTGATTGTGTCACTGTGATTGTATCATTGTGATTGTGTGATTGTCATTGTGATTCTGATTGTGTGATTGTGTGATTGTGATTGTGTGATTGTGATTGTGTGATTGTGATTGTGTGAATGTGATTGTGTGATTGTGATTGTGTGATTGTGATTGTGTGATTGTGATTGTGTGATTGTGATTGTGTTATTGTGATTGTGTGATTGTGATTGTGTGATTGTGATTGTGTGATTGTGATTGTGCCACTGTGATTGTGTGACTGTGATTGTGGGATTGTGATTGTGTGATTGTGTGATCGTGATTGTGATTGCGTCATTGTGATTGTGTCACTGTGATTGTATCATTGTGATTGTGTGATTGTCATTGTGATTCTGATTGTGTGATTGTGTGATTGTGATTGTGTGATTGTGATTGTGTGATTGTGATTGTGTGAATGTGATTGTGTGATTGTGATTGTGTGATTGTGATTGTGTGATTGTGATTGTGTGATTGTGATTGTGTTATTGTGATTGTGTGATTGTGATTGTGTGACTGTGATTGTGGGATTGTGATTGTGGGATTGTGATTGTGTGATTGTGTGATCGTGACTGTGTGATCGTGTTTGTGTGATCGTGATTGTGGGTTTGTGACTATGTGATTGTGTGATCGTGATTGTGTGATTGTGATTGTGTGACTGCGATCGTGGGATTGTGACTGTGTGATCGTGATTGTGGGATTGTGATTATGGGATTGTGACTACGTGATTGAGTGATTGTGACTGTGTGATCGTGATTGTGTGATCGTGATTGTGGGATTGTGACTGTGTGATTGTGTGATTGTGTGATTGTGATTGTGTGATCGTGACTGTGTGATCGTGTTTGTGTGATCGTGATTGTGGGTTTGTGATTATGGGATTGTGACTATGTGATTGAGTGATTGTGACTGTGTGATTGTGATTGTGTGATTGTGATTGTGTGATTGTGATTGTGTGATTGTGATTGTGTGATTGTGATTGTGTGATTGTGATTGTGTGATTGTGATTGTGTGATTGTGATTGTGTGATTGTGATTGTGTGATTGTGATTGTGTGATTGTGATTGTGTGATTGTGATTGTGTGATTGTGATTGTGTGATTGTGATTGTGCGATCGTGATTGTGTGATCGTGATTGTGTGATCGTGATTGTGGGATTGTGACTGTGTGATTGTGTGATCGTGATTGTGTGATCGTGATTGTGTGATCGTGATTGTGGGATTGTGACTGTGTGATTGTGTGATCGTGATTGTGTGATCGTGATTGTGTGATCGTGATTGTGTGGCCGTGATTGTGTGATCGTGATTGTGCGATCGTGTTTGTGTGATCGTGATTGTGTGCTCGTGATTGTGTGATCCTGTTTGTGTGATCGTGATTGTGATTGAGATTGTGTGACTGTGATTGTGTGACTGTGATTGTGATTGTGTGATTGTGATTGTGTGATTGTGATTGTGTGATTGTGATTGTGTGATTGTGATTGTGTGATTGTGATTGTGTGATTGTAATTGTGTGATTGTGATTGTGTGATTGTGATTGTGTGATTGTGATTGTGTGATTGTGATTGTGTGATCGTGATTGTGTGATTGTGATTGTGTGATCGTGATTGTGTGGTCGTGATTGTGTGATTGTGTTTGTGTGATTGTGATTGTGTGATTGCGATTGTGTGATCCTGACTGTGTGATCGTGATTGTGTGATTGTGATTGTGTGATTGTGATTGTGTGATTGTGATTGTGTGATTGTGATTGTGTGACTGTGATTGTGGGATTGTGATTGTGGGATTGTGATTGTGTGATTGTGTAATCGTGACTGTGTGATCGTGTTTGTGTGATCGTGATTGTGGGTTTGTGACTATGTGATTGTGTGATCGTGATTGTGTGATTGTGATTGTGTGACTGCGATCGTGGGATTGTGACTGTGTGATCGTGATTGTGGGACTGTGATTATGGGATTGTGACTACGTGATTGAGTGATTGTGACTGTGTGATTGTGATTGTGTGATTGTGATTGTGTGATAGTGATTGTGTGATTGTGATTGTGTGACTGTGATTGTGTGACTGTGATTGAGGGATTGTGATTGTGTGATTGTGTGATCATCATTGAGTGATCGTGATTGTGTGATCGTGATTGTGCGATCGTGATTGTGTGATCGTGATTGTGTGATCGCAATTCTGGGATTGTGACTGTGTGATTGTGTGATTGTGATTGTGATTGTGACTGTGTGATTGTGTGATTGTGGTTGTGTGATTGTGATTGTGTGACTGTGATTGTGTGATTGTGATTGTGGGATTGTAATTGTGTGATTGTGTGATCGTGATTGTGTGATAGTGATTGTGTGATAGTGATTGTGTGATCGTGATTGTGTGATCGTGATTGTGTGAACGTGATTGTGTGATTGTGTTATTGTGATTGTGTGATTCTGATTGTGTGATTGTGATTGTGTGATCGTGACTGTGTGATCGTGATTGTGTGATCGTGATTGTGGGATTGTGACTGTGTGATTGTGTGATCGTGATTGTGATTGTGTTATTGTGATTGTGTGACTGTGATTGCGTGATTGTGATTGTGTGATCGTGACTGTGTGATCGTGATTGTGTGATCGTGATTGTGCGATTGTGATTGTGATTGTGTGACTGTGTGATTGTGACTGTGTGATTGTGATTGTGTGATCGTGATTGTGTGGTCGTGATTGTGTGATTGTGTGATTGTGTTTGTGTGATTGTGATTGTGTGATTGCGATTGTGTGATCCTGACTGTGTGATCCTGACTGTGTGATCGTGATTGTGTGATCGTGATTGTGGGATTGTGATTGTGTGATTGTGATTGCGTGATCGTGACTGTGTGATCGTGTTTGTGTGATCGTGATTGTGGGTTTGTGATTATGGGATTGTGACTATGTGATTGAGTGATTGTGACTGTGTGATTGTGATTGTGTGATTGTGATTGTGTGATTGTGATTGTGTGATTGTGATTGTGTGATTGTGATTGTGTGATTGTGATTGTGTGATTGTGATTGTGTGATTGTGATTGTGTGACTGTGATTGTGTGATTGTGATTGTGTGTTTGTGATTGTGTGATTGTGATTGTGTGATTGTGATTGTGTGATTGTGATTGTGTGATTGTGATTGTGTGATTGTGATTGTGTGATTGTGATTGTGTGATTGTGATTGCGTGATTGTGATTGTGTGATTGTGATTGTGTGATTGTGATTGTGTGATTGTGATTGTGTGATTGTGATTGTGTGATTGTGATTGTGTGATTGTGATTGTGTGATTGTGATTGTGTGATCGTGATTGTGTGATTGTGATTGTGTGACTGCGATCGTGGGATTGTGACTGTGTGATCGTGATTGTGGGACTGTGATTATGGGATTGTGACTACGTGATTGAGTGATTGTGACTGTGTGATTGTGATTGTGTGATTGTGATTGTGTGATAGTGATTGTGTGATTGTGATTGTGTGACTGTGATTGTGTGACTGTGATTGAGGGATTGTGATTGTGTGATTGTGTGATCATCATTGAGTGATCGTGATTGTGTGATCGTGATTGTGCGATCGTGATTGTGTGATCGTGATTGTGTGATCGCAATTGTGGGATTGTGACTGTGTGATTGTGTGATTGTGATTGTGATTGTGACTGTGTGATTGTGTGATTGTGGTTGTGTGATTGTGATTGTGTGACTGTGATTGTGTGATTGTGATTGTGGGATTGTAATTGTGTGATTGTGTGATCGTGATTGTGTGATAGTGATTGTGTGATAGTGATTGTGTGATCGTGATTGTGTGATCGTGATTGTGTGAACGTGATTGTGTGATTGTGTTATTGTGATTGTGTGATTCTGATTGTGTGATTGTGATTGTGTGATCGTGACTGTGTGATCGTGATTGTGTGATCGTGATTGTGGGATTGTGACTGTGTGATTGTGTGATCGTGATTGTGATTGTGTTATTGTGATTGTGTGACTGTGATTGCGTGATTGTGATTGTGTGATCGTGACTGTGTGATCGTGATTGTGTGATCGTGATTGTGCGATTGTGATTGTGATTGTGTGACTGTGTGATTGTGACTGTGTGATTGTGATTGTGTGATCGTGATTGTGTGGTCGTGATTGTGTGATTGTGTGATTGTGTTTGTGTGATTGTGATTGTGTGATTGCGATTGTGTGATCCTGACTGTGTGATCCTGACTGTGTGATCGTGATTGTGTGATCGTGATTGTGGGATTGTGATTGTGTGATTGTGATTGCGTGATCGTGACTGTGTGATCGTGTTTGTGTGATCGTGATTGTGGGTTTGTGATTATGGGATTGTGACTATGTGATTGAGTGATTGTGACTGTGTGATTGTGATTGTGTGATTGTGATTGTGTGATTGTGATTGTGTGATTGTGATTGTGTGATTGTGATTGTGTGATTGTGATTGTGTGATTGTGATTGTGTGATTGTGATTGTGTGATTGTGATTGTGTGATTGTGATTGTGTGATTGTGATTGTGTGATTGTGATTGTGTGATTGTGATTGTGTGATTGTGATTGTGTGACTGTGATTGTGTGATTGTGATTGTGTGATTGTGATTGTGTGATTGTGATTGTGATTGTGTGATTGTGATTGTGTGATTGTGATTGTGTGATCGTGACTGTGTGATCGAGATTTTGTAATCGTGATTGTGGGATTGTGACTGTGTGATTGTGTGATCGTGATTGTGATTGTGTGATTGTGATTGTGTGATTGTGATTGTGTGATTGTGATTGTGTGATTGTGATTGTGTGATTGTGATTGTGTGATTGTGATTGTGTGATTGTGATTGTGTGATTGTGATTGTGTGATTGTGATTGTGTGATTGTGATTGTGTGATTGTGATTGTGTGATTGTGATTGTGTGATTGTGATTGTGTGATTGTGATTGTGTGATTGTGATTGTGTGATTGTGATTGTGTGATTGTGATTGTGTGATTGTGATTGTGTGATTGTGATTGTGATTGTGATTGTGATTGTGTGATTGTGATTGTGTGATTGTGATTGTGTGATTGTGATTGTGTGATTTTGATTGTGTGATTGTGATTGTCTGATTGTGATTGTGATTGTGATTGTGATTGTGATTGTGATTGTGATTGTGATTGTGATTGTGATTGTGATTGTGATTGTGATTGTGTGATTGTGATTGTGTGATTGTGATTGTGTGATTGTGATTGTGTGATTGTGATTGTGTGATTGTGATTGTGTGATTGTGATTGTGTCATTGTGATTGTGTCATTGTGATTGTGTGATTGTGATTGTGTGATTGTGATTGTGTGATTGTGATTGTGTGATTGTGATTGTGTGATTGTGATTGTGTGATTGTGATTGTGTGATTGTGATTGTGTGATTGTGATTGTGTGACTGTGATTGTGGGATTGTGATTGTGGGATTGTGATTGTGTGATTGTGTGATCGTGACTGTGTGATCGTGTTTGTGTGATCGTGATTGTGGGTGTGTGACTGTGTGATTGTGTGATTGTGATTGTGTGATTGTGATTGTGTGATTGTGATTGTGTGATTGTGATTGTGTGATTGTGATTGTGTGATTGTGATTGTGTGATTGTGATTGTGTGATTGTGATTGTGTGATTGTGATTGTGTGATTGTGATTGTGTGATTGTGATTGTGTGATTGTGATTGTGTGATTGTGATTGTGTGATTGTGATTGTGTGATTGTGATTGTGTGATTGTGATTGTGTGATTGTGATTGTGTGATTGTGATTGTGTGATTGTGATTGTGTGATTGTGATTGTGTGATTGTGATTGTGTGATTGTGATTGTGTGATTGTGATTGTGTGATTGTGATTGTGTGATTGTGATTGTGTGATTGTGATTGTGTGATTGTGATTGTGTGATTGTGATTGTGTGATTGTGATTGTGTGATTGTGATTGTGTGATTGTGATTGTGTGATTGTGATTGTGTGATTGTGATTGTGTGATTGTGATTGTGTGATTGTGATTGTGTGATTGTGATTGTGTGATCGTGATTGTGTGATCGTGATTGTGTGATCGTGATTGTGGGATTGTGACTGTGTGATTGTGTGATCGTGATTGTGTGATCGTGATTGTGTGATCGTGATTGTGGGATTGTGACTGTGTGATTGTGTGATCGTGATTGTGTGATCGTGATTGTGTGGCCGTGATTGTGTGATCGTGATTGTGCGATCGTGTTTGTGTGATCGTGATTGTGTGCTCGTGATTGTGTGATCGTGATTGTGTGATCCTGTTTGTGTGATCGTGATTGTGATTGAGATTGTGTGACTGTGATTGTGTGACTGTGATTGTGTGACTGTGATTGTGTGATTGTGTGATTGTGATTGTGTGATCGTGACTGTGTGATCGAGATTTTGTGATCGTGATTGTGGGATTGTGACTGTGTGATTGTGTGATCGTGATTGTGATTGTGTGATTGTGATTGTGTGATTGTGATTGTGTGATTGTGATTGTGTGATTGTGATTGTGTGATTGTGATTGTGTGATTGTGATTGTGTGATTGTGATTGTGTGATTGTGATTGTGTGATTGTGATTGTGATTGTGATTGTGATTGTGTGATTGTGATTGTGTGATTGTGATTGTGTGATTTTGATTGTGTGATTGTGATTGTGTGATTGTGATTGTGTGATTGTGATTGTGTGATTGTGATTGTGTGATTGTGATTGTGTGATTGTGATTGTGTGATTGTGATTGTGTGATTGTGATTGTCTGATTGTGATTGTGATTGTGATTGTGATTGTGATTGTGATTGTGATTGTGATTGTGATTGTGATTGTGTGATTGTGATTGTGTGATTGTGATTGTGTGATTGTGATTGTGTGATTGTGATTGTGTGATTGTGATTGTGTGATTGTGATTGTGTGATTGTGATTGTGTGATTGTGATTGTGTGATTGTGATTGTGTGATTGTGATTGTGTGATTGTGATTGTGTGATTGTGATTGTGTGATTGTGATTGTGTGATTGTGATTGTGTGATTGTGATTGTGTGATTGTGATTGTGTGATTGTGATTGTGTGATTGTGATTGTGTGATTGTGATTGTGTGATTGTGATTGTGTGATTGTGATTGTGTGATTGTGATTGTGTGATTGTGATTGTGTGATTGTGATTGTGTGATTGTGATTGTGTGATTGTGATTGTGTGATTGTGATTGTGTGATTGTGATTGTGTGATTGTGATTGTGTGATTGTGATTGTGTGATTGTGATTGTGTGATTGTGATTGTGTGATTGTGATTGTGTGTGTGATTGTGTGATTGTGTTGTGTGATTGTGATTGTGTGATTGTGATTGTGTGATTGTGATTGTGTGATTGTGATTGTGTGATTGTGATTGTGTGATTGTGATTGTGTGATTGTGATTGTGTGATTGTGATTGTGTGATTGTGATTGTGTGATTGTGATTGTGTGATTGTGTTGGTGATTGTGTTGTGTGATTGTGATTGTGTGATTGTGATTGTGTGATTGTGATTGTGTGATTGTGATTGTGTGATTGTGATTGTGTGATTGTGATTGTGTGATCGTGATTGTGTGATCGTGATTGTGTGATCGTGATTGTGGGATTGTGACTGTGTGATTGTGTGATCGTGATTGTGTGATCGTGATTGTGTGATCGTGATTGTGGGATTGTGACTGTGTGATTGTGTGATCGTGATTGTGTGATCGTGATTGTGTGGCCGTGATTGTGTGATCGTGATTGTGCGATCGTGTTTGTGTGATCGTGATTGTGTGCTCGTGATTGTGTGATCGTGATTGTGTGATCCTGTTTGTGTGATCGTGATTGTGATTGAGATTGTGTGACTGTGATTGTGTGACTGTGATTGTGTGACTGTGATTGTGTGATTGTGTGATTGTGATTGTGTGATCGTGACTGTGTGATCGAGATTTTGTGATCGTGATTGTGGGATTGTGACTGTGTGATTGTGTGATCGTGATTGTGATTGTGTGATTGTGATTGTGTGATTGTGATTGTGTGATTGTGATTGTGTGATTGTGATTGTGTGATTGTGATTGTGTGATTGTGATTGTGTGATTGTGATTGTGTGATTGTGATTGTGATTGTGATTGTGATTGTGTGATTGTGATTGTGTGATTGTGATTGTGTGATTTTGATTGTGTGATTGTGATTGTGTGAGATTGTGATTGTGTGATTGTGATTGTGTGATTGTGATTGTGTGATTGTGATTGTGTGATTGTGATTGTGTGATTGTGATTGTGTGATTGTGATTGTCTGATTGTGATTGTGATTGTGATTGTGATTGTGATTGTGATTGTGATTGTGATTGTGATTGTGATTGTGATTGTGTGATTGTGATTGTGTGATTGTGATTGTGTGATTGTGATTGTGTGATTGTGATTGTGTGATTGTGATTGTGTGATTGTGATTGTGTGATTGTGATTGTGTGATTGTGATTGTGTGATTGTGATTGTGTGATTGTGATTGTGTGATTGTGATTGTGTGATTGTGATTGTGTGATTGTGATTGTGTGATTGTGATTGTGTGATTGTGATTGTGTGATTGTGATTGTGTGATTGTGATTGTGTGATTGTGATTGTGTGATTGTGATTGTGTGATTGTGATTGTGTGATTGTGATTGTGTGATTGTGATTGTGTGATTGTGATTGTGTGATTGTGATTGTGTGTTGTGGATTGTGTGATTGTGATTGTGTGATTGTGATTGTGTGTTGTGATTGTGTGATTGTGATTGTGTGATTGTGATTGTGTGATTGTGATTGTGTGATTGTGATTGTGTGTTGTGATTGTGTGATTGTGATTGTGTGATTGTGATTGTGTGATTGTGTTTGTGTGATTGTGATTGTGTGTGGTGTGGGGTGTGTGTGTGTGTGTTGTGGGTTGTGTGTGTGTGTGTTGTGTGTTGTGGTTGTGTGTTGTGATTGTGTGTGGGGTGTGTGATTGGTGTGTTGTGTTGTGTGTGTGTGATTGTGTGTTGTGTGGTGTGTGGTTGTGGTGTGTGTTGTGTGTGGTGTGTGTGGTGTGGTGTGTGTGTGATTGTGTGTGTGTGGGTTGTGGTGTTGTGTTGTGTGGTTGTGTGTGTGGTGGTGGGTGTGGGGTGTGGGTTGGTGTGGTGGGGGTGGGGGTGTGGGGTGGGTGGGTGGTGGTTGGGTGATTGTGGTTGTGTGTTGTGGTGGGTGGTGTTGTGGGTGTGTGGTGTGGTGTGTTGTGGTGTGGGGGTGGGTGTGGTGTGGGGTTGTGGGTGGGTGGGTGTGGTGGGTGTGGGGTGTGGTGTGGGTGTGTTGGGTGTTGTGGTGGTGTGGGTGTGGTGGGGGTGGGGGTGTGGGTGTGGGGGTGGGGGTGTGGGGTGTGGGTGTGTGGTTGTGTTGTGTGGTGTGGTGTGTGGTGTGTGGTGGGGTGTGGTGTGGGGGTGGGGTGGGGGTGGGTGGTGGTGGGGTGTGGGGTGTGGGGGTGTGGGTGGGGGTGGGTGGGGGTGGGGGTGGGGGGGGTGGGGGGTGGGGGTGGGGGGTGGGGGGTGGGGGTGGGGGTGGGGGGGTGTGGGTGGGGGGGTGGGGTTGGGGGTGGTGGGGTGGGGGGGTGGGGGTGGGGGGGTGGGGTGGGGGGGGGTGGGGGTGGGGGGGTGGGTGGGGGGGGGGTGGGGGTGGGGGGGGGGGGGTGGGGGGGGGTGGGGTGGGGGGGGTGGGGTGGGGGGGGGTGGGGTGGGGGGGGGTGGGGGGTGGGGGGGGTGGGGTGGGGGGGTGGGGGGTGGGGGGGGGTGGGGTGGGGGGTGGGGGGGGGTGGGGGGTGGGGGGGGGGGTGGTGGGTGGGTGGGGGGTGGGGGGGTGGGGGGGTGGGGTGGGGGTGGGGGGGTGGGGGTGGGGGGGGTGGGGGTGGGGGGGGGGTGGGGGGTGGGGGGGGGGTGGGGGGTGGGGGGTGGGGGGGTGGGGGGGGTGGGGGGTGGGGGGGTGTGGTGGGTGTGTGGTTGTGTGGTGTGTGGGTGTGGTGGTGTGGTGTGGGGTGGGTGATTGTGATTGTGTGATTGTGATTGTGTGATTGTGATTGTGTGATTGTGATTGTGATCGTGATTGTGTGATCGTGATTGTGTGATCGTGATTGTGGGATTGTGACTGTGTGATTGTGTGATCGTGATTGTGTGATCGTGATTGTGTGATCGTGATTGTGGGATTGTGACTGTGTGATTGTGTGATCGTGATTGTGTGATCGTGATTGTGTGGCCGTGATTGTGTGATCGTGATTGTGCGATCGTGTTTGTGTGATCGTGATTGTGTGCTCGTGATTGTGTGATCGTGATTGTGTGATCCTGTTTGTGTGATCGTGATTGTGATTGAGATTGTGTGACTGTGATTGTGTGACTGTGATTGTGTGACTGTGATTGTGTGATTGTGTGATTGTGATTGTGTGATCGTGACTGTGTGATCGAGATTTTGTGATCGTGATTGTGGGATTGTGACTGTGTGATTGTGTGATCGTGATTGTGATTGTGTGATTGTGATTGTGTGATTGTGATTGTGTGATTGTGATTGTGTGATTGTGATTGTGTGATTGTGATTGTGTGATTGTGATTGTGTGATTGTGATTGTGTGATTGTGATTGTGTGATTGTGATTGTGATTGTGATTGTGATTGTGTGATTGTGATTGTGTGATTGTGATTGTGTGATTTTGATTGTGTGATTGTGATTGTGTGATTGTGATTGTGTGATTGTGATTGTGTGATTGTGATTGTGTGATTGTGATTGTGTGATTGTGATTGTGTGATTGTGATTGT